>NC_134687.1:38404102-39079102 GCF_050947455.1 Rhinoderma darwinii | reverse complement strand
GCCATACAGACACCCCTGTAGATAACACCATACAGACCCCCCTGTAGATAACGCCATACATACACCCACTGTAGATAACGCCATACAGACCCCCCCTGTAGATAACGCCATACAGACCCCCCCTGTAGATAACGCCATACAGAGTCCCCCCTGTAGATTACGCCATACAGAGTCCCCCCTGTAGATTACGCCATACAGAGTCCCCCATGTAGATAACGCCATAGAGTCCCCCCTGTAGATAACGCCATACAGTCCCCCCTGTAGATAACTCCATACAGACCCCCCCTGTAGATAACTCCATACAGACCCCCCCTGTAGATAACGCCATACAGACCCCCCTGTAGATAACACCATAGAGACCCCCTGTAGATAACGCCATACAGACCCCCCCCCCTGTAGATAACGCCATGTAGCTCCCCCCCCCCCCCCCAAAAAAAATGGCCTATAGTTTGTCCTACAATAGAGATGTATCCCCTATCCACAGGATAGGGGATACATGTGTGATCGCTCGCAGCGATAAGGAGAACAGGGGACCTAAAGTCCCCCGAAGTTCTTCATGACAAACCTTGACTTCCGGCGTCTGCACAGTTCAATAAAAATGAAAGGAGCGCTGG
The DNA here is from genome assembly GCF_050947455.1 of Rhinoderma darwinii. NCBI lineage: Eukaryota > Metazoa > Chordata > Amphibia > Anura > Rhinodermatidae > Rhinoderma > Rhinoderma darwinii. The sequence continues at coordinate 39,078,488 of NC_134687.1, read as the reverse complement.
TCACGCATGCGCACAAGCGTGACCGGTGCGCAAGTCATTTCTGGGGAGCTGCAGACAGACCACGGAAGTCCGAGGTTTGTCATGGAGAACTTCAGGGGACTTTTGGTCCCCCGTTCTCCTTATCGCTGGGCGTCCCAGCGATCACACATGCATCCCCTATCCTGTGGATAGGAGATGCATGTCTTTTGTAGGAACAACCCCTTCAGTGGCGTCGCGCTGTAACAGCCATAGCAGCTGCTAGCGGAGCCTCCGGCCATGGGGGGGGCCCGTGCCGGCGGGTGGCACTGGACCCCTCATGCTGCCGGCCCCGTATCAGCCGCTACGGCTGCTATAGCGGTCGTTACGCCACTGCTTTTACCTATCCAAGCGATTCTGAGAAAGTTTTCTCATGACATATTGTACTTTAAGTTAGCGAAAAAATTTGGTCGATAAATTCAATATTTTTTGTGAAAAACACCAAAATTTTTAGAAAATTTGCAAAAATTTGCATTTTTCTAAATTCAAATGTATCTGCTTGTAAGACAGATAGATAGTTATACCACACAAAATAGTGACTAGTTAACATTTCCCATATGTCTACTTTATGTTTACATCATTTTTTGAACATCCTTTTATTTTTCTAGGATGTTACAAGGCTTATAAGTTTAGCAGCAATTTCTCATATTTTCAAGAAAATTTCAAAAGGCTATTTTTTTAGGGAACAGTTCAGATCTGAAGTAGCTTTGAGGGCCTTATATATTAGGAACCCCCACAAATCACCCCATTTTAAAAACTGCACCCCTTAGAGTATTCAAAACAGCATTTAGAAAGTTTCTTAACCCTTTATGCGTCTCACAGGAATTAAAGCAAAGTGGAAGAGAAATTTGCAAATTTCATTTTTTTCGCAGATATTCAATTTTAATCAATTTTTCCTGTAATACTGAAGGTTTTTTTTTTACCAGAGAAACACAACTGAATATTTATTGTCCTGATTCTGCAGTTTTTAGAAATATCCCACATGTGGCCCTAGTGTGCTACGGGCCTGAAACAAAGGCCCAAGTAGCAAAGGAGCACCTAGAGGATTTTTCGGCCTTCCTTTTCTCTGATTATATTTCAGGCACCATGTCAGGTTAGAAGAGGTCTTGCGGTGCAAAAACAAAGGAAACCCCCCAAAAGTGACTCCATTTGGGAAACTACACCCCTAGAGGAATTCGTCTAGGGGTGTAGTGAGCATTTTAACCACACAGGTATTTCATAGATTTCATTAGAATTGGGCAGTGAAAATGAAAAATTACATTATTTTCCAATAAGATGTAGCTTTACCTCAGAATTTTTAATTTTTTTAACAAATAAATGAGGAAAAGCACCCAAACATTTGTAAAGCAACTTCTCCAGAGTACGGAAATACCCCATATATGGTAATAAACCACTGTATGAATACACATCAGGGCTCAGAAGGGAAGGCACGCCATTTAGCTTTTGGAGTACAGATTTTGCTGGATTGATTCCTCGGCACCATGTCGCATTTATAAAGCTCCTAAGGTACCAGCACAGTGGAAACCCCCCAAAAGTGACTCCATTTGGGAAACTACACCCCTAGCGGAATTCAACTAGGGGTGTGGTGAACATTTTGACCCCCCAGGTGTTTCATAGATTTCATTAGAATTGGGCAGTAAACATGAAAAATTTCATTGTTTTTCACTAAGACGTAGCTTTAGGTCAAAATGTTTCATTTTCTCATCAAATAAAGGAGGAAAAGCACCATAACATTTGTTAAGCAACTTCTCCAGAGTACGGAAATACCCCATATGTGTTAATAAACCACTGTATGATTACACATCAGGGCTCAGAAGGGACGTAGCGCCATTTGGCTTTTGGAGAGCAGATTTTGCTGGATTCGTTTTTCGCACCATGTCGCTTCTGCAAAGCCCCTTAGGTACGAGTACAGTGGAAACTACCCAAAAGTGACTCCATTTGGCAAACTACACCCATTGAGGAATTCATCTAGGGGGTAGTGAGCATTTTGACCCCTCAGGTGTCTCATAGATTTTATTAGAAATGGGCAGTGAAAATGAAAAATTACATTATTTTCCAATAAGATGTAGCATTAGTTCAAAATGTTTCATTTTCTCAACAAATAAAGGAGAAAAAGCACTGTAACATTTGTAAAGCAACTTATTCAGAGTAGGGAAATACCACACACGTGGTCATAGGCTCTAAAGGGAAGGAGCGCCATTTAGAATTTGGAGTGGAGATTTTACAAGATTCGTTTTTTGACACCATGTTGCATTGAGCTATAGCACCAGTACAGTGGTACCTCCGAAAAATTACCCCATTTTGGAAAATAGATCCCTCAAAGAATTTATCTAGGGGTGTAGTGAGCATTTTGACCGCACAAGTGTTTTGCAAAAATGAGTAAACAATACATGTTGCAGATTGAAAATTGCTGTTTTCCACAGATATGCCATTTCAGTGCTCAATGTGTTGTGCCCAGCTTATACCACCGTAGACACACATCCGATAAATTTTTAAGCGGGTTCTCCAGAATACAGTAATACCCCATATGTGGTCATAAATTGCCGTGTGGCCGTTTGGGCACACTGCCAGGCTCAGTTGGACCACCATTTGGCTTTTGAAGCGCAGATCTTGCTTGGTGTTTTAGTGGTATTTTATCTTATAATGTGGGGGCATATGTAAGCTGGGCAGAGTACATCATGGTATATGTAAACTGTGCGTAGTACATCAGGGTATATGTAAGCTGGGCGGAGAACATCAGGGCATAACAGGATGATGTAATATTGGGGAGAATGAATAATGCATGGATTGGTGTGGTACCAATCCTTTATGCACAGGCCGGGTTTTTGGGGTATTCAAAATATCTGCGCTCCAGTATTGCCTAATCTTTGACTTCTTCACTAGCCCTATAAGCCGCACAAGGCCCTAAAGTTTCCTCATCTCAGCTGCATCTACGGGGTCCACCTGTGGGGTCCAGCAAATGATGATGTGGGGTATTTAGTGAAATTCTACTGGACCTAAAAAATTAGTCTGGGCCGTCATTTAGCATCATTTTGCATCATTGCGTTTGAAGAGTCATAACGTGTTATTTTTCCGTTGACGGAGCTGCGTGAGGGCGCGTTTTTTGTGGAACGAGCTGTAATTTTTATTGGTTCCATTTTGGGTACATGCGATTTTTTTTTTTTTATCACTATTTATTCCATTTTTTGGGAGATGAGGAAACTAAAAAACAGCAATTCTAGCACGGTTTTGTTTTTTTATTTTTTTCAGCGTTCACCGTGCAGTATAAACAACATGTTAACTTTATTCTGTGGGTCAATACGATTACAGCGACACCAAATTTATATCGTTTTTTTACGTTTCAATACGTTCCCACAATAAAAATACTCTTTTCTAAAAAAATCATGTTTTAGTGTCGCCATTTTCTGACAGCCATAACTTTTTTATTTTTTAGTTGATATCGCTGCGGGAGGGCTTGTTTTATGCGTGACTAACTGTAGTTTCTATTGGTACCATTTCACATTACTTGCAAGTTTTTGGTCACTTTTTATGAAAAAAAATTTGAGACAATATGACCAAAAAATAAAATGCTGTCATTGTTTTTTATTACATATTTTTACGGTAAAAATAATGTGATATTTTTATAGATCAGGCCGTTCCGAACGCAGCGATACCTATTATGTATACTTTTTTTTCATGTTTTCATTTTTTTTCTAATAATAAAGGAGTTGATCAGGGAAACAGGGCGATTGTTGTTTTTATTAGTTAAAACTTTTATTTATTTATTTCTCTTTCACATTTTTTTTTACTTTTTTTTTACACTTACCTGGGGACTTGAAGATCTGGTCTTCGGATCCCCGGTACGATACACTGCACTACTTATGTAGTGCAGTGTATCGTGAGGGTATGTTCACACACACTAATTCCGGACGTAATTCGGGCGTTTTTGCCCCGAATTACGTCCAAAAAATGCGCCTCGATAGCGTTGACAAACATCTGCCCATTGAAAGCAATGGGCTGACGTTTGTCTGTTCACACGAGGAGTATATTTACGCGCCGCTGTCAAATGACGGCACGTAAATAGACGCCCGCGTCAAAGAAGTGACCTGTCACTTCTTTGGGCGTAATTGGAGCCGTTATTCATTGACTCCAATGAAAAGCAGCGCCAATTACGTCCGTAATGGACGCGGCGTTCAAGCGCCTGTGCATGCCGTTACGGCTGAAATTACGGGGATGTTTTCTCCTGAAAACATCCCCGTAATTTCAGCCGTTACGGACGCTGTCGTGTGAACATACCGTGACTGTCATTCTTCATTTGACAGTTAGCCTATTACGTCATGCCTCGGGCAGGACCTAATAGGCTACCGTACCTGGGCAACCAGGAAGCCTAGCAACGGCTTCCTGGTTGCCATACCAACCATCGCGATCCGCGATCCATCGCGGGTGGGCCCGGGGGTACAGAGGGAGCTCCCTCCCTCTGTCAAACACTTCAATGCGGCGGACGCCATTGACAGGCGCATTAAAGGGGTTAAATGGCTGCGATCGGCGGTAACTGCCATCGCAGCCATTGCAGCGGGATGTCAGCTGTGTATGACAGCTGACAGCCGCTAAAGATGAAGCGCCCACAGCTCCTGTGCCGGCTTCATCTACAGGGCGTGACTGTACGCCCGTGTGCGGGAAAGCACTTTGAATTTGGACATACAGTCACGCCCAAAAGAGGACCTGTCATAGTTTGTTGTTTATTATTTTAAAACCACATACTTGAAGGCACTCAGGCTTATTGGCCGTTGCGCCCTTGACTGGGTGGCAATGTAGGGGTTAACAAAGCCACGTTCTACTATGGGGATTGTTCTATGCCTTGTTGATAATAAAGAGGCCTATAGGGTATGGGGTACCTGCCTACAGGGTGTTTTTTTGTGGGATCTAGGGCGGTCTTACCCACCCTCCCCGTTCTGGGTTTATAAGGGAAGGGCGGGAAGACATCGTTCTCTTTTGGCCGTTACTACTTAGGGACCTGTTATTTGCTAATTGAGTGAGTACACTTACCTGATTGTCATGGACCGGCAGGAGCTAGAGGAGATTATTCGTATCCGTATGCAGGACGAGGGCTCTGTGTGGCTGCAGTCTCTCCTTCAGGAGACTGTGGCACCGGCATCTTCCCTACCTGGCACACTCCCTGCCCGACGATCCGCTCGTCACTCCAGGCCGCCAGTGCGTCTGTCCCCCTCCCGCGACAGTAGAGTTCGCTCGCTGTCGGCTAGACAGGCCGCGCATGCGCACACCGCACTTGCGCCGCAAACCTCCCTCGCCTGGTCTGACATCTCCCACCGGCCTGGGTTGTGCTAGGCCTCGCCCTGGGGCCGCAAGGAGCACGACTACCCACACTGCTTCACAAGCAGCAACGCACACAGTGGATCTACCGAGGGGTTTCCCCTCCCACCAGCCTTCCGGAAGACTGCAGGTACCGCATCTGACACTATATACAAGGGGGGAGCACTGTGTGACACTTTATACGAGGGGGGAGCACTGTGTGACACTATATACAAGGGGGTAGTGCTGTGTGGCACTATATACAAGGGGGAAGCGCTGTGACACTATATATAAGAGGGGAGGCGCTTTGTGGCACTATATACAAGGGGGGAGGCACTTAGTGGCACTATATACAAGGGGGGAGTGCTGTGTGGCACTATATAAAAGGGGGTGTGTGTGGCACAATCTACAGGGGGGCTGTGGCGCTATCTACAGGGGCCTGTGTGGCACTATCTAAAGGGTGTGTGTGTGTGTGTGTGTGTGTGTGTGTGTGTGTGTGTGGCGCTATCTACAGGGGGGGTGTGTGGCGCTATCAACCGGGGGGCTTTGTGGCACTATCCGCAAGGGGTGTGTGTGATGCTATCTACCGGGGGTCTGTATGTGATGCTATCTACAGGGGGCTGTGTGTGGCGCTATCTGCAGGGGTGTGTGTGTGTGTGTGTGTGTGTGTGTGGTGCTATCTATCGGGGGGGGTGTGATGCTATCTACAGGGGCATGTGTTTTGCAGTATCTACAGGGGGCTGTATGTGGCGTTATCTACAGGGGGCTGTGAGTGGCGCTATATACTGTGGCACTGTGTATGTGGTGCTTTACTTTACAGTGTTTGACACAATTATAAGCAGGGGCACAGTGTTTGGTACTATTTTTTCAGTGGCACAGTGTATGGTGCTATTATAATTAGAGGTGCAGTGTATGGTGCTATTATATTTAGGGGCACAGTGTCTGGCACCATGATAATTTTATCTTCGTTTATAGGTATTGAAATGTTGGAAAAGTGAGGAGCCGCAGACATCTGAGTGGCAAATTCTGCAGAATTGTAGGTCATGGCCAGAAGAAGTCGCCATGAATTCTGGACCGGATGGAGAAGAAAAGAGGAAAAAACTACTAGAATCTGAGACGCCATCACCTGTGAGTCTCTAGATTTATAGAGAATCTGTCACCTCCCCTGACATGTTTATTATAGGAAATCCTCCTATTTAACAAAAAATCTTTGTGCAGACCAGGACTGATAGACAAATGTGTGTTACCATTCCCCTTGTCAGGAGGATGTGTCCCTGCACAATGTGATACTGTCATCAATTGTTGGAGACTGTCAGTACGTACGGGAGAACAATAGAGAAAAGGACCCCAACAGTTGGTGGGCGCATTAACATCAATACACAAAGGATGCCTACCGGCACCAAAAGCCCTGTTTTCCAACTGTAAATTGAATTAAAATACAAATTTTATTAGGTTATTAAAGCAAAGAACAAACTACATAAAGGTTAAAAAGATTTCATGTCCGTAGCTGACTGAGATTAGCATGGTGAAAATGTAACAAGTGGATGGTGGAAATACAGAGTGTCAGCGACTGCAGAGCGCTGCACCCAATTCCACAGATGTAAGGTAGAGAGTCAGCAGGACCATGTGTTAAAATGAAAAGGAAAGCCCCCCCGATATGTTTCGCTACCGATGTAGCGTCTTCAGGGGTATCGGGGCTAGTGACAGCGCGCCGCGGATTTCTCAAGACTAAATACATAGCCGAATTGTCTACATGTGTGCCCTCATCGTGGCCTCAGCCAACCAAAAGCTGAGTCGAGGAATACACCTCCACTGTTGAGACAGGCAGATGATCCCGCCAATGGTGAGTTCAGCACGAACCACCAATGAAACGTAGAATGCGCGCGCATGCGCAGTAACCAAGATTCCAGTGATAGAAAAAGACCGACCAACTTGGGGTGGATAGGACCTAGGCGCATGCGCGAAAAAGACGGATATCGATTACTAGTAAACCAAACGCAGTCAGCCGACAGCGTATGTCTGCAACAACATATTAAGCCTGTTCTCGGGCATGATATATAGTAATTAGTATACAGTGGGGGAGTACTCACATATCACCTTTAATAGAGAAGGGCAATCAGTCTTTGTGATTAGACTGAGAACGTTAGCAGTAAGAACAAATACTTCACCAAAAACGACAGTGAGAGAATAATGACAGAAAAACCGCAGCGCTAACCGTCTAAAAATATAGTTTGAAACAAGAGTAACAATCGATACAGATAATGAACTATAAAATAGTAGAAGATGGCAAAATAGGTATGTAAATAGGTAATACTTATGCTATTCAATACAGGTAGCAACCTGTACAATAATGTGCTAACTATCAAAGAAGCACATATAGAACCAGACTGGGCAGCTCAGTGGTAGCCAGATCTGGCAAAGACCAAAATGTCAAATTCGAAATGTGTATAAGCACAAAGTAAAAGTCCAAAAGGTTCAAAGAAACACCGCAAAGGTGAACCCCTCATTGAGACCACCTGGACTAAGGGTCCACAGGCGATGGATCCAACGTGCCTCCTCCTGTAACAACTTACCATCTAGATTCCCTGCTCTGAGGCCCGGTTTTAACTGAGTGATCCCCCAGAATTGCAGGGAGCGGAGATCCCCGTCGTGTGTAAAGCGAATGTGTCTAGATAGCGGTGTATCCTCTTTATGATTTATAGTGCTCTCATGTTTTTTGAAATTCTCCTTCTTAATTCCTGTATGGTTTTACCCACATAAAACTTGGGGCACGGACACTTGGCTACATAAATTACTCCCTTGCTCTGGCAGTTGATAAATTGTCTCACTTGATAAGAGCGGCCATCAAGTGGGTTAGTAAATTGCTTAATAGTAGGCATGAGATAGCAAAATGAACAGCGACCACATGGGTACGAGCCAATAGTCGTTGACTTAAGCAAACACTTTGGTGCTATTGTGGACCCAGAATGATGACTATGCACCAAATAGTCCCGCAGATTCCTACCCCTTCGGTAAGTAATACTAGGAGTAGAGGGGACTGCACCCCGAAGGTCAGGGTCAGCCAAAAGAATTGGCCAGTGTCGATGTAGGATCTCACGAACCTGTTGAGAACCGGTGTCAAAAGTGACAATGAATCTGATATTTGTGGATCCAGCAGACCCAACTGGTCATAGACTTGCAGGTACCCTGAGGTTTCCGTTCGCATAACAGTTCACTTCTCTCTGTGGCTCTCGCTCTGGCATATGCCCTGTGTAGCCATTTCTTAGGGTACCCCCGTGCCAGGAATTTTGAGAAGAGTCCATCACACTCCAATTTGAAGGACCGCTCGTCGGAGCAATTCCTCTTGGCACGAAGGTACTGTCCAATCGGAATGCCCCTCTTTAGAGTGGGAGGATGGTAGCTATCCCAATGTAATAGACTGTTAGTGGATGTTGGTTTCCGTGAAATATCTGTGTGGACACCACCAGCACTGTCCAGAGAGATTTTAAGGTCCAGGAAAGTGATCTCTGTTTTGTGTATAGCGTGAGTGAATTGCATGCCCACCTCATTATCGTTAAGTGTGGCCATGAACTCATAAAATTAATTTAAATCGCCGTCCCATAGGAGGAGAATATCGTCAATATATCTCTCCCACAATTGGATATGACAAGTGTAAAGAGCTAGTTTATCAGTAAAAATTATGGTGTCTTCCCACCATCCCAAAAATAAATTTGCATACGTTGGTGCACAAACAGTGCCCATGGCTGTTCCTTTTATCTGATGATAAAATTTACGGTCAAACAAAAAGTAATTGTGTGTCAAAAGAAATTGAAGTAGTGACAAAAGAAATTTGTTATATGCATGAAATTGAGTACCTTTCGTGCTGAGAAAATGAGCAACTGCCGTGAGGCCAAATGTATGACGGCTATTGGTGTAGAGAGACTCCACATCAATACTAGCAATCGATGTGGAGGGAGTTACGTGAATCTCCTGGATCCTGTTGATGGTGTCCTTAGTGTCTTTCAGATATGACGGCAAGGAAGTAACAAATGGGGAAAGAATCTCATCGAGATACATAATAATGCCCTGAGTAAGGCTATCATTGCCCGATACAACGGGCCTGCCTGGAAGTGGGCGAGATGCCTTATGGATCTTAGGCAGAGCATAGAAGGTCGCCATGGTGGGAGAAGAATTATAGATCCGTTTAAACTCATCGCTAGTGATCATGTTCTGTGTCTTTGCTTCAAGAAGTAGCATGCGCAGGTCCTCCAAAAACGAATGAGTGACGTTTCTATCAAGAACGGTATACGTAGTGACATCGTCCAATAATCTGTGAGCCATGGCAACATAATCATCAACATTCATGACCACAATGTTACCCCCTTTATCGGAGGGTTTGATAGTAATTTGATCATTGTGGCAGAGTTCATCTAGTGCCACTCTTTCAGGCTCACTGAGATTGGCGAGTGCTCTAGTTCTATCACATCTGATTCTCTTAAGATCCACACATACCAACTTGACGTAATCATCGATGTGGGCGTATTGTGAAAATGGTGGTGTAAGTTTCGATTTAGGACGTAGCGAAGAAAAGGGGCCAACAGCCGCAGGGGGCCCAACTTCATTTTCATACAAAAGGGTTTCAAGATCTCTAAGTGTGTCCAGTTCGATTCTATCAATGTCTCCCATATTTGATGTGTTATTTTTGAAAAATGTATGTAAGGCCACTTTTCTGGCGAATAAATTTATATCCTTTGTCCATACAAATTCGTCGAACAAAGGAGTGGGAGTAAAGGACAAACCTCTACGTAATAATGTCAACTGAGAGTCATTTAGATGGATGGAGGGTATGTTAAACACCTGCATAACGTCACTCCTAGTTGGAACGATGGGAGCACATTGGGAAACCTTCAACCCAAGTTCCACCGAGGATTGGCAGGTCCTAAAAAAGGAAACGTATTGAGGGGTCCACTTACACTGTTGATAGCGCCCGTGGGGCAATTGGTAATTGTAGCATTTTTTCTGAAGGTAACGCCAGTTGTTCGAGGGGTTGGTGGTATAATTGAAGTAGCAGAGATTGATGGTACAGAGAATGCTGATAATAAAGAGTTTGAGGTGATGGTGGGGGTCGAATTTGGCTGGCATCTTGTATTTGATCTAGTCTGCACAGTGCTTCTTTTAGAGGTGTTAAATCTATTGTTTTTAATTTTACGTTTAGTGCCCAGTTTAGAACTGGGAGAACGCACAGATTCGTCGGTACCAGAGACCTCGGAATCAGAAAAATCGGTGAAAACCTGTATACGTTTGAGAGCAAAGTACGTACGGACACAGCCCTGTGACAAGGGGAATCGTAACACCCAATTCTTAATGCGTGCACAAAAAAATTGTGTTTACAATAGTAACGGGGCGGCGGTGGAGAAGGGAGGCCCAAGTTTGGGTAACAGCCTAGGGCCTATGGTCTCCTTAATCCACCACTGAGCATCACAGTGATGCAGGAGGCAACGCCTACTGAGAAGAGATGAGGTCTACTCCTCTCTGTACCTTTACTCAAAATGAGCATATTAGGCGCCAAGCGGAGCAGGGATCGTAGCGGTACCACAGGAGGGCCAAAAAAATTACAATTACAGCACTAGAATCGACGACGGTAGTAATGAGGGGAGATACAGTGAAGGAAATAAGTATTTGATCCCTTGCTGATTTTGTAAGTTTGCCCACTGTCAAAGACATGAACAGTCTAGAATTTTTAGGCTAGGTTAATTTTACCAGTGAGAGATAGATTATATTTAAAAAAAACAGAAAATCACATAGTCAAAATTATATATATTTATTTGCATTGTGCACAGAGAAATAAGTATTTGATCCCTTTGGCAAACAAGACTTAATACTTGGTGGCAAAACCCTTGTTGGCAAGCACAGCAGTCAGACGTTTTTTGTAGTTGATGATGAGGTTTGCACACATGTTAGATGGAATTTTGGCCCACTCCTCTTTGCAGATCATCTGTAAATCATTAAGATTTCGAGGCTGACGCTTGGCAACTCGGATCTTCAGCTCCCTCCATAAGTTTCTCGATGGGATTAAGGTCTGGAGACTGGCTAGGCCACACCAGGACCTTAATGTGCTTCTTTTTGAGCCACTCCTTTGTTGCCTTGGCTGTATGTTTCGGGTCATTGTCGTGCTGGAAGACCCAGCCACGAGCCATTTTTAATGTCCTGGTGGAGGGAAGGAGGTTGTCACTCAGGATTTGACGGTACATGGCTCCATCCATTCTCCCATTGATGCGGTGAAGTAGTCCTTTGCCCTTAGCAGAGAAACAACCCCAAAACATAATGTTTCCACCTCCATGCTTGACAGTGGGGACGGTGTTCTTTGGGTCATAGGCAGCATTTCTCTTCCTCCTAACACGGCGAGTTGAGTTAATGCCAAAGAGCTCAATTTTAGTCTCATCTGACCACAGCACCTTCTCCCAATCACTCTCAGAATCATCCAGATGTTCATTTGCAAACTTCAGACGGGCCTGTACATGTGCCTTCTTGAGCAGGGGGACCTTGCGGGCACTGCAGGATTTTAATCCATTACGGCGTAATGTGTTACCAATGGTTTTCTTGGTGACTGTGGTCCCAGCTTCCTTGAGATCATTAACAAGTTCCCCCCGTGTAGTTTTCGGCTGAGCTCTCACCTTCCTCAGGATCAAGGATACCCCACGAGGTGAGATTTTGCATGGAGCCCCAGATCGATGTCGATTGACAGTCATTTTGTATGTCTTCCATTTTCTTACTATTGCACCAACAGTTGTCTCCTTCCCACCCAGCGTCTTACTTATGGTTTTGTAGCCCATTCCAGCCTTGTGCAGGTCTATGATCTTGTCTCTGACATCCTTAGAAAGCTCTTTGGTCTTGCCCATGTTGTAGAGGTTAGAGTCAGACTGATTTATTGAGTCTGTGGACAGGAGTCTTTTATACAGGTGATCATTTAAGACAGCTGTCTTTAATGCAGGCACCAAGTTGATTTGGAGCATGTAACTGGTCTGGAGGAGGCTGAACTCTTAATGGTTGGTAGGGGATCAAATACTTATTTCTCTGTGCACAATGCAAATAAATATATATAATTTTGACAATGTGATTTTCTTTTTTTTTTTTTTATATAATCTATCTCTCATTGGTAAAATTAAAGTAGCCTAAAAATTCTAGACTGTTCATGACTTTGACAGTGGGCAAACTTACAAAATCAGCAAGGGATCAAATACTTATTTCCTTCACTGTATATGGTTTTAGAAAAAAAAACATGACAGGTCCTCTTTAATAAATTAAATAACTTATTTTTTATTTATGCTGCATAGTTTGCACATTTTGGGAAAAAAAATTGCCCATGGAGCCCAGACTTATTGATTGAAGGCTGAAATTTGTGTTTTAAACTATGCATCTTACCAGGCACGGATTATAGGGAGGGCAAAACGGCCAATTACCATAGAGCATCTACTACTTAGGGGCTTTTACCCAGGGGCGTAGCTAGGGGGCAGGCGGGGCATGTGCCCCGGGCACAACTGGGAGAGAAGGTAGTGGGGGTGCACCGGGCCAGATACAATCAAATACTCCTCCTGAAACTGAATCCCCCCTGACGTCACTATCTATCTATATATGGACAGTGACGCCAGGGGCTCCTCCACCAGGAGAGGAATCATACTTTCCAACCGTCCCGGATGGCCCGTGGTATGTCCATCAGGGTGCAGATACAGTTGAACCTAATGCTGAAGCAAGGAACAGTCTGCTCCCTGCTTCAGCATTAGTTTAGCGTGGAGGAGCAGAGGGAGTTCCTCCGCTTGCCGAGCACTCCCTGGGCACAGCGTTACTTTAAGCATTGAGCCTGGGAAAGCCCTTTACGTCGCTGTCCATATCTGGACAGTGACATCAGTAGCTCCTCTGAAGCGGGATCCCTGTTGCCAACACTCTGGCAACGGATTCGGCTCCAGGAGTAGCTCCTGACGTCACTGTCCATATATGGACAGTGACATCAGTGACGTCATTGTCCATGTAAGGCCTATGCTCTGGCTCGGTATTACGCTCCTACAGGGAGTCCCAATGGCGCTATCTATGTGGGAGGTAGCGCTATCTACAGGGACGGTGGTGCTATCTTCTAGGGGGGTGTGGCACTATCTATATGGGCACTGTGGCACTATGGAGGGGCACTATCTACAGGTGACACTGGCGCTATCTACATGGGTGTTGTGGCCACTATCACCTGGGCACTGTGGTGGGCATCTAAGGGGGCATTATACTGTATGGGGCATCTAAGGCAGCATTATACTGCATGGGGCAGTTATGGTGGAAGCTATAGGGGCATTATACTATATGGGGCAGCTGTGGGGGATTATACTGTATGGTGGCAGCTAATGGGGTATTATACTGTATGAAGACAGCTATAGGGGAGTTATGCTGTATGGGGCAGCTGTGGGGGCATTCTACTGTATGGGGGCAGCCTTGGGGGCATTATTCTCTATGGGGGCAGCTATTGGGCATTATACTGTATGGGGCCGCTATGGGGGGCATTATACTGTATGGGGGCATTATACTGTATGGGGCAGCTATATGGGAATTATGCTTTATAGGGCAGCTATAAGGGCATTATGCTGTATGGGAGCAGCTATAGGGGCATTATGCTGTATGGGGGAATTTGATTGTGCAATATACTGCATGGGGTATCTGTGTGGGCATTATACTGTATGGGGGCATCTGTGTGGGCATTATACTGCATGGGAGAATCTATGTTGGCATTATACCGTATTGTGGCATCTGTGTGGGCATTATACTGTATGGTGGCAGCTAGAGGACATTATACTGTTTTGTAATGCGTGCCGCATCAATTGTCCCTCTTTGTGATACTTGAAAGTTGGGAGGTATGGAGGAATCCCCAGTCAAAGCGTAGCCAACACTCTTCCCGGGGATTCTGCACCTGGAGAAGCTCCTGATGTCACTATCCATATATGGACAGTGATGTCAGGGGCTCCTCTAGGGAGCTCCAATGGCTCTATATACAGGGGGTATAGTGCTATTTGCAGGAGAGTGGCACTATCTACAAGCCGGGGGGGAGTGGCACTATCTACAAGAGGAGGTTGTTCATTATGTCACCATATATTCTCATTAGCCTCAGTTATACAATCTGTTTTAGTCAGTCACTGACCTCTTTATTTATTTTCTTTTAATTTATTGTTATGTTAACTCCCCTATATAACTATATTGCTTGTAAAATGTACAAATTATTTTATGCTCGAGTTACTTAAAAAAGGGGAAGGAAATGTCAGCAAAGAGGTTTGGGGGCGGGGGGGGGGGTGCCAAGCTGAATCTTTTCCCCGGGTGCTGGAGAACCTAGCTACGCCTATGCCTTTACCTCACAATTCCCACCAGTGTTTCCCAGATAAGACAGAATATTACCACCAACATGATGAAAGTGCTAAGATTTGTCTGAAATGGTGATCAATCAGATTTTAACAATATATATTATATATAATATATATTATATAATATATATTATTAAAGTTGGAGCTCCGCTTGTGCCAAGCTCTGATGCCCAATCTTCCTTTACTCATCACTAGAAGAAATCTGGTGGCCAAGAATACATATTTGTTGCCTGACATCTTGGCTGAGAGCAGGTCCTGTGAATGATTAACACAAATAATATCGATGACATCTAAGTTCAATAAGTTAGATGTGATCGGTACTATAGTTATCCGTTGTGTAAGAGACACACAGGACCCGCTCTCAGCCAGGCCTTTAGTTTAGCTGAACTGATGGAATCGTCTCAAAGCGATCAATACAGCTTCTATGTATAGAGCGTACATAAAAGCGGTATCGGAAAGAGTCAAAAGACATAAAGGTCAATTTAAAAAATGTTTAAAATTCCATAAAACATTGATTTAATAAAAAAAACTTTCAAAGGTGTACATAGCCTTGAAGAACATTATGCAAAAAGATTTCCCTAGAACACACGCTGGAAATATATCACAGTGGAAACGTGTTTGGCCTGCAGGCGTTTCATCAGAATTTACATATTATTTCAGGTAGACAATAAATTATTGTTGACGTGCTTTATCCATGAAAAGGCGTCCATGAGAAGCAGCAGAGACGGACTTGCGGTCTTTAGGAACCCACAGAGCACCTCTTACCCATATGAAGCACAATCTGATTTACCTAAACATTTGAGGACTATTGTTCCATTTATATTCACTACGGTCACATTTACAAGATAAACAGATAAGGAAGTAGTGAATGAGTTATTTAATTGAGAGCTTTACATTTAGTAGGGTCAGACCTTCCTTTGTGGACTCCCCTATTGTCTACTTTACACATACCGTGCCGTTCATGTGAAAGAGGGATGAACCATTAGGCCTCCAGCACATCGGAAGGAAATGTTGCAGAATTTCCGTGCAAAAATTTAGCAGCATTTACACAAAATAAATTGACATGCTGCAGAGAATCCACAGGTCAATTTCCGCATGTGTTTTCTGCAGATTTTTTTATGCACGTGTGGATGACATTTGTTCAACTTTTATCTATTTTGCTGCTATTGTAATACGCTGCAGAATTTCCATCCCAGGAGGACTTAGGCCTGGTTCCCATGGGCAGGGCCGCCATCAGGGGGGTATTAGGGGTACTTCTGTAAGGGGCCCGGTCAAACCTAATTGAAAGGGGGGCCCGGCAACTGCCACGACTTGCCTTTGGTACCCTGTTAAAGTTGTATATAAGAAAGTTTGTTACAATGTATCAGTCAATCATCTGTGAGCTAAACGCAGAAACAGCACAAACCCCTCTCCTGTGCTGGACTCCAGGCAGATGGCTCTTATCTACACTGATACATTGTAACAAGACCATCAGCTGTGAAAGTAATAAGCCAGGACTGGTTTTAATGTTCTCATTCACAGACAGCAGGCAGAGATCTTGAAAATCATGAGGAACTGAAGCAGGAAGACAGAAAGCTGCAGAATGTCATTATACAGTAGGCTGGGGTGCTGCACCACTCGCAGGGAATTTATACGTGTAAGGCTATGTTCACACGGAGTATTTTGATGAGTTTTTTGACACGGAAACCGCATCGCAAAACTCGTCAAAAACGGCCCGAAAATGCCTCTCATTGATTTCAATGGGAGGCGTTGGCGTCTTTTTCCCGCGAGCAGTAAAAGGGGGGCCCAGAAAATTTAGCTGTATGGGGCCCTGAAATTCCTGATGGCAGCCCTGCCCATGGGGCGGATACGCTGCGTAAATACACGCAGCGTTTCCGACCTGGAACCCACAGGACATTCCGTCCGAAAAATCACACCAAATTGTGGTGTGATTTTTTGGATGGAAATTCCGCTGCGGAGGAAAGCCGTTCATACTTACCCCCTCCCTCCTCTGACTTCCGCTCTGGCCTCCCTGGATGACGTTGCAGGCCATGTGATGCTTCAGCCTGTTATTGGCTGCAGCGGTCACATGGGATGTAACATACTGCAGGAAGAAGGAGAGCATTCTGTGTAAGTATGTTTTTTTTTCATCTGTTTTTTTTCATCTGCGATTATGCTGGAAAAGTCGCAACGCTTGGCTTTCTGTTGGGAGTTTTGCATCCCCATTGAATTCAAGAGGGAAAACATGCAACGGAAAAACAAC
Source organism: Rhinoderma darwinii (assembly GCF_050947455.1). Taxonomy (NCBI): domain Eukaryota; kingdom Metazoa; phylum Chordata; class Amphibia; order Anura; family Rhinodermatidae; genus Rhinoderma; species Rhinoderma darwinii. The sequence goes on along the minus strand of NC_134687.1, from coordinate 39,061,574 downwards.
AAAAACCCAGCATAAAGTGACGTTCTGTGCAATTAAATTCCGCACTGCAGGTCAAGTTATTATGGTTTACGCTGCATGGGCATGAGATTTTCTGAATCTCATCCACTTGGCTGCTACTGTAAATGCTGCGGAATTTACGCACACAATTCCAGAAATTCCGCCGCGTTTACGCTGCGTGGGAACCCATGTTCCCACAGTGCAGATTTAGCATGCATTTTTTAAGCCAAAACCAGGAACGGAACCTAAACAGAAGAAATATATAAAGAAAGGCCTTATTGGTCTGCTGTCCTGGATCCAATTCTGGTTTAGGGTAGGAACACAAACAGCGTTTTCAGGGCAGATACACTGTGTCAAGCTGGGCAGCGTATCCGCCTCGTACATCGCAGGGAATGTCGTCCAAAATCCCGCACCACGCTGTGGTGCTTTTTTCGGGTGCAAATTCCGCTGCATAAATTATCGCACATACTTACCACCTCCCTTCTCTGACGTCCGCTCCAGCCTCCCAGGATGACGTTGCAGGCCATGTGACTACTGCAGCCTGTGATTTGCTGCAGCGGTCACATGGCCTGCAACGTCATCCAGGGAGGCCGGACTGGAGAAGAAGCAGGGAACTCTCGGTAAGTATAAGGGCACATTCAGACGTGGCGGAATTGCTGTTGAATTCCGCTGTGGACAGTCCGCAGCAGAATTCTGCAGCAGACGTTTTTTACGTCTTTCTATACATTTTTAGGAAATTTAGTTCAGACGTTGCAGAAAATAACTGTGCGGAAATGAGGCTGCGGTGCAGATTTTTCCCTCCGCAGCATGCTCATTCCATTGCGGAGAAGAAGCAGACTTTCACTGCGGATCCCAGCATTTGCGTTGTAAAGGCTGAAATCTACAGCAAATCCGCTGTGATATCTGCAACGTCTGAATTACCTGTCAAATATGAAAATGTTGCTGCAAATTCACAAAGAATTCACAATGCCCTTTGCAAACAGGGGAACGATTAGCAGATCATCTGCTGGTCGTGTCATTTTAAAAAAGTAAAAGATTATCGTTGTCAGCAGGGAGTAAACAGGGAGACGCGCTGCCGACATGATAATAATGGATGGGGATGAGTGATCGGAGTAACGACTGTTCGTCCCCATACACAGCTCCACGTGACAGGAGCAAACAAGTGCCAATTAACGATGTCTCGTTGATGGGTGCTCGCTGCCTTGAGGCCTTATTCACACGAACGTGTGCGTTTTGCGTGCGTTGCAGTTCCTAGTGTCATCAGTGAATAGTGCGTGGCTGTGTGATTTTCACGCATATGCCATCCTTATGAGGCCTTATTCACACGACCGTGTTATACGTCGGTGCTACGCGCGTGATTTTCATGCGCGTCGCACGGACCTATGTTAGTGAATGGGCCGTTCAGATTGTCAGTGATTTTCACGCAGCGTACGTGCGCTGCGTAAAACACAAAACATGTCCTATACTTACCCGTGTTTTGCGCAGCACGCACCCATTGAAGTCAATGGGTGCGTGCAAATCACGCTCGGCACACGGAAGCACTTCCGGGTTCCGCGCGTGATTCGCGCAACAGTAGTAAAAAGAATTAAAATCACGCAGCCACGCACCATATGCTAATGCCACACGGACCTTTTGCGCACGCAAAATGCAGCATTTTTTGTGTGCGCAAAAATGACACTTACGTGTGAATAAGGCCTGACACGCGGTTTTGATGTTTAGAAAAATAAATGAAGGAAGTGCTTTTATTTTTTCCTTCATTTCTTTATCTACTGTTGTGCGAATCATGCGCGTCACACGACCAAGTATAGGACATGTCGTGAGTTTTACGTAGCGGACATATGCTGCGTGAAAATCACTGACTGTCCGAACGGCGTCATTGACTAACATAGGTCCATGCGTATCACGGACGTGAAACACGTTCGTGTGAATAAGGCCTGAGGCATACAAAATTCAGGCAAAATCAGCAGCAAATCTGCACTGTGGGAACCCAGCCTTAGGCCCCATGCACACGAACGTAAAAATGCCCGTAATTACGGGCCCATAGACTTCTATTGGCCAGGGGTACCTCCCCGTATACTTACGGGAAGGTGCCCAGGCCGTTGAAAAATATAGAACATGCCCTATTTTAGGCCGTAATTACGGCACGGGCAGGCCCATAGAAGTCTATGGGGCTCCCGTAATTACGGGTGACTACGTGTGTGCACCCATAATTACGGGTGACTACGTGTGTGCACCCGTAATTACGGGAGTGTTGCTAGGCGAAGTCAATGGATAGTCACTGTCCAGGGTGCTGAAAGAGTTAACTGATCAGCAGTAACTGTTTCAGCACCCTGTACAGTGACTACCGATCACAATATAAATTAACGTGTAAAAAAAATAGAAGTTCATACTTACCCAGAACTCCCTGCTTCTTCCTCCAGTCCGGCCTCCCGGGGTGACGTTTCAGCCCATGTGACCGCTGCAGCCAATCACAGGCCAATCACAGGCTGCAGCGGTCACATGGACTGCCGCGTCATCCAGGGCGGTCGGGGCTGGATGTCGAAAGAGGGACGCGTCACCAAGACAACGGCCGGGTAAGTATGAATTTCTTTTACTTTTATCTCGGAAAGGGCTGCCCCTTCTCTTTATCCTGCACTGATAGAGAGAAGGGGCTGCCGATTAGTGGAGTGCAATTTTGCAGCGAAAACGTGCCCGTAAATATGGGTGGAATACGGGTGACACCGGACCCGTATTTACGGGCACGGGTCCGTAAATACTGGTGCAATACGGGTCGAATATGTGTGACCAAGGACCCGTATTTACGCCAGTATTTACGGGAGGAAAAAAATACGTTCGTGTGCATGAGGCCTGAGGGTGGATTCACAAGCGGCAGATTATGTCGCAGAAATTTCTGTGACTGAAAATCAGTTCCATGTATGACTGCACGGAATTCCTGAGCTGCAGAGTGTATCTAATCAAGTATCTGAACATGGGACTATGAGTTAAATAAACACAGACTAGGCTCAGGCTGCTATATACAGTCAGTCTATATACATAGTGCACAATATGAATGCTATACTGAACAATCAATTGTATTCAAATCTAGTTGTCATGGAAACTCAGTGACGTTATTAATATGTCACTAAAACTTTATCTGGCAGTGTGGGAACATGGGAGAACAGACGATGCTTGCTCAATAAATCGCTTATAATAGAGATCAGGAATGAGCAAATGTATTATGTTATTTCACATAGTTTATATAGCTGTCGTTGTCCCCAACAGAGCTAATAATCTAATTTCCCTATCTCACACACACAATAGGGCAAATTAATTAATGAATTCAAAAAAATCTAGGAAAAAAACGCAAATTGACCATGACAAGTGAACACAGCCTGGTCACAGACGCAACGATTATCGAAAAGCGATAGATAGATAGATAGATAGATAGATAGATAGATAGATAGATAGATAGATAGATAGATAGATAGATAGATAGATAGATAGATAGATAGATAGATAGATAGATAGATAGACGTAGGGTAAAAATCAAATAAGAAAGGGGCCGAAGGCTAACTGATTGCTAAAAATGATAGGCATAACTGATGTATGATGTTCTTATATAACAACCCGGCCTTTAAAATGGTTACTGAAGAGAAGTGGAAATATCACTGTAGTCAAAGCCTCGATGTCACACATTGGTAATGATGTAATTATAGTGTTGCTGAGTTGGTTATTATTTGGATCGATCTCATCTCTATAGTTTTCAATGTAATGATAGAAACTGGGAAGCGAGTTTTTCAAGTTTGTTCAAAGTAACAAACAGAAACAAGATAAATGTAAACAACTGGAGGCTGAAAAAGTATAAAGGGCGGATGAGCTGTGAATCATAAAGAAGGCAAATCACTGAAAATAGATTAACATTTTTCATACACGGTCAGGTTATATTACCAGCTCTCAGCAGGATGTAGAAAAGCCACAATGTTATATGAGGGAAAACGCATGGGTCAAATGGGGTGTCAGCAGAGCCAGCCTTAGGGGTGTTGCGACCTGCGCCATTGCACAGGGCGCATCACTCCAGCAGGTGGAAGGGGCGCTGCGCTGACTCCCTTCCCCTGCTTGAGAAGTGTTTCAGAAGCGCCCGGGCCCGGCGACTCAGCAGCTGCCTTTTCGCCAATGGGCCCGCTTCTTCTCTAAGTGGCGTCGCTACCACTGTAGCAGCTACAGCTGTTGCTAGCGGCGACACCGGGCATGAAGGCACCCGTGCAGCCCACCGGGACGGGCCACCCCATGTCCGGCAGCACTGCTAGCAGCTGCTGTAGATGCTACAGCGGTAGCGACGCCACATTCAATAGTATCTGCGTCCTTAGGATGCAGATACTATTGAACACTATAGCAGAGCAGGGAGGTATCTCTCTGCTCTGCTATTTACTAAACCAGTGGTTCCCAACCGGGGTGCCGCGACCCTCCTCTGAACCACTGCCACGGTCGTGCTTTCTCTCCTCCTCTCACAGCGCAAAGTGCATTTGAGGAGGAGATTTTTTGCAGCCCCGTTGTAAATAGCACCCCCCACCTCCTTAAATGCCACCCCTCCCCCCCCCTTCCTTCCTGTACATAGCGCCACTGTAGCTCTCTGAAGGAGCGGAATCCCCCTGTGGCCGGGGATTCCACTCCTGGACGTGGCACTAGCTACAAGGGGGCTTTATGGCACTACCTACAAGGGGACTTCGTGGCACTACCTACAAGGGGTCTTCGTGGCACTACCTACAAGGGGGCTTCGTGGCACTATCTACAAGGGGGCTTCGTGGCACTATCTACAAAGTGGCTGTGTGGCACTACCTACAAGTCGGCTCTGTGGCACTACCTACAAGGGAGCTGTGTGGCACTACCTACAAGTGGGCTGTGTGGCACTACCTACAATGGGGCTGTGTGGCACTACCTACAATGGGGCTGTGTGGCACTACCTACAAGGGGGCTGTGTGGCACTACCTACAAGGGGATTGTGTGGCACTACCTACAAGTGGGCTGTGTGGCACTAGGCACGATCTACAGGGGGCTGTGTGGCACTATCTACAGGGGGAATTTTAAGGCAGATGTTTTCTGCCTTACAAAAAGCGCTGTGTGAACATACCCTTAGGGTATGTTCACACGATTAACCAAATACGTCTGAAAATACGGAGCTGTTTTCAAGGGAAAACAGCTCCTGATTTTCAGACGTTTTTTGAGCAACTCATGTTTTTCACTGCGTTTTTCGCTGCCTTTTTCACTGCGTTTTTGCTGCGTTTTTTATGGCCGTTTTTGGAGCTGTTTTCAATAGTCTATGAGAAAACGGCTCCAAAAACGTCCCAAGAAGTATCCTGCACTTCTTTTGATAAGCCGTCATTTTACGCGCTGTATTTTGACAGCGATGCGTAAAATGACAGCTCGTCTGCACAGAACATCGTAAGACCCATTGCAAGAAATGGGCAGAGATTTGCAGGCGTAATGGAGCCGCATACAACGCCTCCATTACATCTGAAAAGAGGTCGTTTGCACATACCTAAGAGTGCAGTGCTTGTTTTTAGCCGTTTTCTGTCTCCCTCTAAACAATTTTTGGTAGTGGTGCCTTGGGGACTTTTTTTTTTTTCCAGGGGTGCCTCGAGTCCGAAAAGTTTGGGAAACTCTGTACTAGGCTACGGGCCATTCGGCCTAATAGAACAACTAAACATTTGTCAAACAGTGGTAAAAACCTTATAATACAATACAGTTAGGCCCTGTTCACACAGCGGAATGTTTGTGGCGTATTCCACCGCAAAATCCTACCTCCCATTCAGGCGGACGCTTCTTTTTTAGCTAGCAGATAAAAGAGGCATCCTGCTAGATCTTCGGGCGGATTCTACCGAAAACTCCCATTGAAGTGAATGGGCGTAGGAATCTTCCTGCCGACGGGGGCGCAAACACTTTGTAAAAGCGGTATTTAAAAAAAACATGCCTTTACTAGCGCTCTGCCCGGCACTTCAGCTCTGCTCCGGACATCACTATCTCAGTGGACAGTGATCTCAGGAGCAGAGCAGGAGCCCCAGTCAGAGTACTAGTAGCACACTGCCCGGGACTATGGCTCTGGGGTTGCCTCTTACATCACTGTCCACAGCAGCGCCACTGGGCATGTGGGGGCCATGAAGGTGGGTGGCACAGGCCCCCTTATGTCATGGGCCCTGCAGCAGCTTCTATGGCTGCTACAGTGGTAGTTATGCTCCCTCCTACACATGGGCTCCCTCTAGTACCCTCTGTACCCCCTGTAAATGACAGCGTGATCTTGCGAGATCACGCTTGCTGTCATTAAGTCCCACACAAACGTTACCGAAGTGTCGGAATTGTGAATAGACATCTCGTCCTGGCTGAGAGTGATGTCTATTCACTCTCAAGACACTTCAGTAACGTTAATGTGTGAGTAAGTAACAGCACATCGTCAACAACGCAAGATCACTATGTGCTGAGTACATGAATGGAGAGAATCAGACCAATCAGCGTCATACACTTCCCTACAACGCCCACTTCGTCAAAAGCTAAAAAACGGCCAGTTGGGCATTAAGAAAGTCATTAGCATAAATCTAAAATAGGTCATGACTTGGTCAAAATTGATAGTTTTTCTAAATAAAAAACACTGCAGTAATCTAAATTACAGCGCCGATCACATTATGTAGAAGATAGGGGACTTATAATGTTGTGGCAGAGCCTCTCTAAGGCCAGGATCACAGGCACTCATTTTTGGGGCATTTTACGGCTCCATTTTTTGAGCCAAACATAGAAGTGGACACAAAAAAAGGAGATGCATCGGTTTTTTCTTTATACCCTTCCTTCCCTTTGGATCCTCTTCTGGCTTTGGCTTAAAAAACTAAGGCAAAAATTGCCACAAAAACTGCAGCAAAAGTGTGTTTGTGTGATCCTGGCCTCAAGGTGTTGTCGCATTCCCTGTCCATATGCTCTATAATTCTCTACTACTGCACTACTGAAAAATGGGGTACTGGAGTTACTGATTACTGTATTATTTACAATAGACGAGATTAACCAGACACACAATGTAAATGACACCTCCACACTCCAAGCAGTATGCATACAAAAACACATATCAAAGACAATGGATCAATAGAATGGAATGAGGTATTTTCTTTTGAACAATGGCCAATAAACTAATTGTTTGTAGCCTTAAAGAGGCTCTGTCACCAGATTTTGCAACTGCTATTGCAGCAGATCGGCGCTGCAATGTAGATTACAGTAACGTTTTTATTTTTAAAAAACGAGCATTTTTGGCCAAGTTATGACCATTTTTGTAGTTATGCAAATGAGGCTTGCAAAAGTCCAAGTGGGTGTGTTTAAAAGTAAAAGATCAAGTGGGCGTGTATTATGTGCGTACACCGGGGCGTTTTTAATACTTTTACTAGCTGGGCGTTCTGATGAGAAGTATCATCCACTTCTCTTCAGAACGCCCAGCTTCTGCCAGATCACGCTGTGACGTCACTCACAGGTCCTGCATCGTGTCAGACGAGCGAGGACACATCGACACCAGAGGCTACAGTTGATTCTGCAGCAGCATCAGCGTTTGCAGGTAAGTAGCTACATCGACTTACCTGCTAACGCCGATGCTGCTGCAGAATCAACTGAAGCCTCTGGTGCCGATGTGTCCTCGCTCATCTGACACGATGCAGGACCTGTGAGTGACGTCACAGCGTGATCTGGCAGAAGCTGGGCGTTCTGAAGAGAAGTGGATGATACTTCTCTTCAGAGCGCCCAGCTAGTAAAAGTATTAAAAACGCCCCGATGTACGCACATAATACACGCCCACTTGGACTTTTACTTTTAAACACCCCCACTTGGACTTTTGCAAGCCTCATTTGCATAACTACAAAAATGGTCATAACTTGGCCAAAAATGCTCGTTTTTTAAAAATAAAAACGTTACTGTAATCTACATTGCAGCGCCTATCTGCTGCAATAGCAGATAGGGGTTGCAAAATCTGGTGACAGAGCCTCTTTAATTTACAATGTACTTAGGTTTACATAACCAGAATGTTATCATGACAACTTATTTTTGAATTGAAGCAGGACTAGTGATCGGTTGATCGTATGGGTCCAACATCTGAAACCCCCAGTGATCAGCTATTACCACCCTGGAAGGTTGCGGTCACCATATATTTCCCTATAATGGCTGCTGAGGGGTTCCCAAGGGTGTGACCAACTTCTATGACATCCATATGTTCTAATGGGAAATATGGAAAGTTTTTGACTAGTGAGACAACCCTTTTAATATCAAAGTAATCTCAATCTAATGAGACTGCTAAGGCAGCCCAAACCCTTGACTGTCCTGAAGACAAAGTGGAACTTCTCTTCCACTCCAGCAACCCAGAAATTTTTCCAGGTTTCTTGCCTCATAAATAAGGCGAAGGGGCACTTTTTCTTGTAACTTTCCTTTTGAATATAACACTCTGGGCCCAAATCCTGCCCTTTAGCAGCCACGCTGCTAATATATATATATATATATATATATATATATATATATATATATATATATATATATACAGTGAAGGAAATAAGTATTTGATCCCTTGCTGATTTTGTAAGTTTGCCCACTGTCAAAGTCATGAACAGTCTAGAATTTTTAGGCTAGGTTAATTTTACCAGTGAGAGATAGATTATATTTAAAAAAAAAAAAAAAGAAAATCACACAGTGACAATTATATATATTTATTTGCATTGTGCACAGAGAAATAAGTATTTGATCCCCTACCAACCATTAAGAGTTCAGCCTCCTCCAGACCAGTTACACGCTCCAAATCAACTTGGTGCCTGCATTAAAGACAGCTGTCTTACATGGTCACCTGTATAAAAGACTCCTGTCCACAGACTCAATTAATCAGTCTGACTCTAACCTCTACAACATGGGCAAGACCAAAAAGCTTTCTAAGGATGTCAGGGACAAGATCATAGACCTGCACAAGGCTGAAATGGGCTACAAAACCATAAGTAAGACGCTGGGTGAGAAGGAGACAACTGTTGGTGCAATAGTAAGAAAATGGAAGACATTCAAAATGACTGTCAATCGACATTGATCTGGGGCTCCACGCAAAATCTCACCTTGTGTGGTATCCTTGATCCTGAGGAAGGTGAGAGCTCAGCCGAAAACTACACGGGGGGAACTTGTTAATGATCTCAAGGCAGCTGGGACCACAGTCACCAAGAAAACCATTGGTAACACATTACGCCGTAATGGATTAAAATCCTGCAGTGCCCGCAAGGTCCCCCTGCTCAAGAAGGCACATGTACAGGCCCGTCTGAAGTTTGCAAATGAACATCTGGATTATTCTGAGAGTAATTGGGAGAAGGTGCTGTGGTCAGATGGGACTAAAATTGAGCTCTTTGGCATTAACTCAACTCGCCATGTTTGGAGGAAGAGAAATGCTGCCTATGACCCAAAGAACACCGTCCCCACTGTCAAGCATGGAGGTGGAAACATTATGTTTTGGGGGTGTTTCTCTGCTAAGGGCACAGGACTACTTCACCGCATCAATGGGAGAATGGATGGAGCCATGTACCGTCAAATCCTGAGTGACAACCTCCTTCCCTCCACCAGGACATTAAAAATGGCTCGTGGCTGGGTCTTCCAGCACGACAATGACCCGAAACATACAGCCAAGGCAACAAAGGAGTGGCTCAAAAAGAAGCACATTAAGGTCATGGAGTGGCCTAGCCAGTCTCCAGACCTTAATCCCATCGAAAACTTATGGAGGGAGCTGAAGATCTGAGTTGCCAAGCGACAGCCTCGAAATCTTAATGATTTACAGATGATCTGCAAAGAGGAGTGGGCAAAAATTCCATCTAACATGTGTGCAAACCTCATCATCAACTACAAAAAACGTCTGACTGCTGTGCTTGCCAACAAGGGTTTTGCCACCAAGTATTAAGTCCTGTTTGCCAAAGGGATCAAATACTTATTTCTCTGTGCACAATGCAAATAAATATATATCATTTTGACTATGTGATTTTCTGTTTTTTTTAAAATATAATCTATCTCTCACTGGTAAAATTAACCTAGCCTAAAAATTCTAGACTGTTCATGTCTTTGACAGTGGGCAAACTTACAAAATCAGCAAGGGATCAAATACTTATTTCCTTCACTGTATATATATATATATATATATATATATATATATATATATATATATATATATATATTGTAGTGTCCGTGGCTGCGGGCTGTCAGCTCCAATCCCCTCCTGACAGCCGCGAGTCGGCAAGCGCTGGCCCCAGCCTCCTCCTCAGGAGACGCCAGCGCTCGCTTCCAGCGGACTTTTGATGAACTTTGACCCGTGAGTACCCTGGACTATAAGAGGGGTCCAGCCCCCTGCTTCTATGCCTGAGCGTTGTTGATGTTTCCTAGTTTGTCTATGTGATGGGCTCCTAGTGTGTTTCCTGTTTCCTGTTCCTGTACCTGTTTCAGTTCCTATTCCTTGCATTCCATACCATCCTGGTCGAGCACTGTGCTGTGCCAAAGTCGTGTCGTGCTGTATTCCACGTCTGACCTGCTTCACCTCGCCTGACGTCTACCCGCTGCCTAGTCCTAGATGAGCCTGCCCTGATGCTGTCTGAGCTGCTACAGGAACCTATACTAACTATAGACATCCTTCTAAGGAGTCTGTGATAACGGACCAGTGTAAGTTATCCACCCAGGAGAGACAACGCAGACGCACGTTGATGTCTTTATTGCGGCCTAGGTGGCCATCTCGTGCGCCTGTGTCCCCAAAGATCCCAAAACCTAGGGTTGCTAGGAGTGACAACCGTGGGTAAGACTGGACTTCCGTCTAGATTGTCCATACCTGTGACCATAGTGTCTGGTGAAAAAATGCATCAGGTCTCTGCGTATCTGGACTCTGGATCCGCTGCTAATTTAATCCGTAGAGACCTGGTGGACCTTCTGCAATTACCCACCACCCCTCTGAAGAACCCATTGACAGTTGCTTCCGTAAATGGACTACCTCTGCCAGACCCAGTTATAGCTGTGACCAAAACGCTGAGGCTCAAAGTGGGAGCCCTTCACTCCGAACTTCTGCCCTTCTATGTGCTATCCAAAGCTGTTAACCCTGTGTTGCTGTGCCTGCCTTGGCTCCGACTGCATGCCCCAGTTCTGGACTAGAATTCTGGAGAGGTTCTCCAGTGGGGCCCTGATTGTCAAGGTCGTTGCCTGGTGCAGATTCGTTCGGCTCAGCCTTCGCTGCCTTGGTCATTGGCAGGATTGCCGAGTCATTATGCTGAATTTTCGGACATCTTCAGCAAGAGGGAGGCGGAGACATTGCATCCACATCGGACGTATGACTGCCCTATCGTGCTGATTCCTGGTTCATCCCTTCCCCGTGGTAGGGTATATCCTCTCTGCTTGCCAGAGACTATGTCCATGTCCGCCTATGTGAAAGAGAACTTGGAGAGGCGCTTCATACGATAGTCTTCCTCCCCGGCAGGAGCCTGGTTCTTCTTTGTCAAAAAGAAAGAAGGCTCTCTTCGTCCTTGTATCGACTACCGAGGTCTGAAACAGATCACGAATAATAAATATCCGTTGCCACTGATCTCTGAACTGTTTGATCGAATACGTGGTGCCAACATTTTTTTCTAAACTAGACCTGCGTGGGGCTTACAACCTAGTCCGGATTCGCCAGGGTGATGCATGGAAAACTGCATTCAACACCCGTGATGGACACTATGAGTATCTAGTAATGCCCTTCGGCCTGTGTAATGCCCCCGCGGTCTTCCAGGAGTTTGTGAATTACATTTTCCGTGACCTCCTCTATGTTTGTGTAGTAGTCTACCTTGATGATATCTTGATATTTTTCTCCAGATCCTATGACGCATCAGAGACATGTCCGTCAAGTTATGCTACGGTTAAGGGAGAATCGTGTTTGACAAAGATGCTCTACCCTTCCTAGGCTACATCGTCTCGAATTGAGTTCTCGAGATGGATCCTGAGAAGGTAAAGTCTGTTCTGTAATGGCCACGTCCTCAAGGCTTGAGGGCCATACAGCGCTTTTTGGGATTCGCTATTTTTTACAGGCAGTTTATTCCAAACTTCTCCTTACTGACTTCTCCCATCTCTAACCTCACTAAGAAGGGCATGAATGCCAAGGTGTGGAATCCTGAGGCAGAGACTGCATTCAATAGCCTGAAGAGTGCCTTCACGTCAGCCTCTATCCTCCATCATCCGGATGTCTCTCTGCAGTTCTCTTTGGAGGTGGACGCATCCTCTGTCAGTGCTGGTGCACTCCTGTTCCAGAGAGGTCCCAAGGGCAAGTCAACGGTATGTGGATATTTTTCTAAGCTCTTCTCTTCCGCAGAACGCAACTACTTAATTGGGGATCGGGAGTTACTGGCCATTAAATTGGCCCTGGAAGGGTGGAGACGTCTACTAGAGGGCGCAGTTCATCCGATCCTAATTTTTACAGACCACAAGAATCTGACTTACCTCCAGATGGCCCAATGGCTGAACCCTCGTCAGGCCAGGTGGTCACTGTTCTTTACAAGGTTCCAGTTTGAGCTCCATTATCGCCCGGCCAACAAGAATGTGAGGGCTGATGCCTTGTCCAGGTCTTTCGAGACGGAAGACACCTTGGAGAGTCCACAGAATATTATTGATCCGTCTTGCATTATCTCTGTCAATCCCCTGCAGGGAGGACTTTTGTACGCCTGGCTGATCGTGGAAGAATCCTCCGCTGGGGACACTCCTCTTGACTGCCAGGTCCCGCAAGGATCTGATTGCTCGTCATTTCTGGTGGCCCACGCTGCCCAAGGACATTATGGACTTAGTTTCTTCCTGTTCTGTATGTGCATCTAACAAGGCCGCTCACTCCAGACCTGCTGGTCTGCTCCAGCCATTGCCTGTGCCCAATGCTCCCTGGCAGCATATAGCTATGGACTTTATTACGGACCTGCCTCTCTCTGCTGGATGTAGTGCTGTCTGGGTGGTGGTGGATCGATTTTAGAAGATGGCCCACTTCGTTCCTCTGACCGGTCTTCCTTCTGCTCCTCAGCTGGCCAAGCTGTTCATCCAACACATCTTTCGCCTGCACGGCTTGCCGCAGCATATTGTGTCTGATTGGGGGGTTCAGTTTACCTTGAAGTTCTGGAGAGCCCTCTACGGACTCCTCGGTGTGAAGTTGGACTTTTCATCAGCCTACCATCCTCAGTCCAATGGTCAGGTCGAGAGGATCAATCAGATCTTGGAGAACTACCTACGCCACTTCATTTCCAAGCAGCAAGATCACTGGGTGCAATTGCTCCCATGGGCTGAATTCTCCTACAATAATCACACCTGCGAGTCCACAAGGAATACGCCGTTCTTCTTTGTTTACTGCCAGCAGCCACGAATTCCTCTCCCGGTGCCCAATACGTCCGAGGTTCCAGTGGCTGACTCTGCTTTTAGAGACTTCCTACAGATCTGGCAGCAGACTCGATCCTCCATCCTAATGGCAGTCGACCGCATGAAACGGAAGGTTGACACAAGGAGAAGGGAACCTCCTCAGTTTCTTCCTGGCGCGAGGGTCTGGCTGTCTTCCAGGAATATCCAACTAAGGGTGCCATCATGCAAATTTGCTCCCAGGTGCCTCGGACCCTTTGAGATCCTACAGCAGATGAACCCTGTCGCCTATAAGCTTCGGCTGCCTCCTACCCTCGAGATCCCCAACTCCTTCCATGTCTCCCTCCTGAAGCCGGTGGTTCTGAACCGCTACACCAAGACTCCTAGCCCTGTAGTTGCCTCCAGCGGCCCTTCAGACACCTTTGGGGTTCAGGAGATCCTGGACACCAAAAAGTGAGAGGAAAGACCTTTTATTTGGTGGATTGGAGGGGGTTTGGTCCTGAAGAAAGGTCTTGGGAGCCAGAGGAAAACCTCAATGCTCCTACTCTTCTGAAGAAGTTTCTCTCTCGCTCTGGTCCCAAGAAGAGGGGGCGTAAGAGGGGGGATACTGTAATGTCCGTGGCTGCGGGCTGTCAGCTCAAATCCCCTCCTCACAGCCGCAGCCACGAATTGGCAAGCTTGCTTCCACTCACCTCAGCCACATCCCGTAGGGTGCGCGCGCACGCTCATGCCCGCTCTTAAAGGGGCAGTGCGCGTACCGAACTTTTGATGAACTTTGCCCCATGAGAACCCTGGACTATAAGAGGGGTCCAGCCCTCTGCTTCTATGCCTGAGCGTTGTTGATGTTTCCTAGTTTGTCTATGTGATGGCCTCCTAGTGTGTTTCCTGTTTACTGTTCCTGTACCTTTACCTGTTCCAGTTCCTGTTCCTTGCATTCCATACCATCCTGGTCAAGTACTGTGCTGTGCCAAAGTCGTGTCGTGCTGTATTCCACGTCTGACCTACTTCACCTCGCCTGACGTCTACCTGCTGCCTAGTCCTAGCCGAGCCTGCCCTGCTGCTGTCTGAGCTGCCACAGGTACCTATACTTACTATAGACATTCACCTGCGCTCTGTTGGCCAGCTGCCTTACCGCCAAGGCGGTACTCCTCAGTGGGTCCACAGACCCTTCGTGACATATATATATATATATATACATATACATATAACTTGTACTTTGTGTGACTCAGTAAGTCCCTGGAGTGCTTAGATTCCATTCATTCCTTCACACCTGACCTCTGCCGACATAAAGTTGTTTATTTGTTTCTGCAACTTTTCACCCTGTCCTAAATATTCCCTAATTCCTGTTACATTCCAATCATTCCTACATTCCAATCCTGAGTGAGGTCATTTGTCAGCATCCTTAATTCCACTCTTTACTTTGCCCACAGGGCAATCCCTGTGAATGGACCATACACTCCTCAATACAGTCTTTTTAGCTGCATTCCACACTATGTATAAATCCCCTTACTGCATTCATCCTTCAAAAACACAACATGAGATGGAGTGGACTAGGTTTGTTATTGACCCTTTAAAGGACGGGTGTCGCGAAAAAATGTTTTTTTATATAAATTAGATTTTAGTGTGTTATTAAAATAAATTGTATTGATTTGTGTGTTTGTGTTTTACTTTTTTATTTTTTCTAACTTTTACTTCACTATGGGGGCTGCCATTTTTTTTTTCATCTCTGTATGTGTCGATTAACGACACATACAGACATGGAATACGGCACATACAGCTCCATAGTGAATGCGAACGGGAGCCGTTCCATCCACTATGGTGTACGCCGTCTGTGTGGGAACGGCGCATGCGCCGCTCCCACACAGTCCAAAAGGAAGGTCTTCGGCCGAGCGACATCCGGCGCCATTTTCATGTGGACCGGAAGCCGCGCCCGGACAGTAAGATGACTACTTCCGGTCGCGGCTTCCGGACATGTGATTAGAAGCAAGTACTAGGAGCGGAGAGAGCGGACGGAGCGAAGGGAGCGGCGGCGGCAGGAGCAGGTAAGTTATGTCTGTGTTTGTTTGTGTTTTATTGTGTGATTGTATGTAAGCCTACTACACTGTGCATTCGCTCAAAAAATGGCGGCACACAGTGTAGTAGGTTTGAACATTCAATCCCCTCCTTTCTCCTGGCACTAGCCAGAATAAGGGAGGGGGGGATTGTGTGAGCTCACTAGAGCGTGTGTGTCTACACCAATTTTGCAGCATAAAGCAATGTGGTTGCTTTACCACATGCCAATTGTGCAATTTTGGGAATTGCTCCCTCTAGTGACCAGCACAGGGAAATTTTATAAATTAGAATCTAATTTATAATATTTCCTGACTTGTGAAAAAATAAAAAATAAATAAGACAATGTCTAATCATGTATATACTAACTGTTAAACGGAAAAAAAAAATTCGAGCGACACATTCCCTTTAAATAATCAGAATGTTCAATATTAAACAATGTATTATAATGGGTTGTATTTTTTTTCAACCATCCCTTTTCAATTGCCTTTTTAGTGCATGTTCGAGGAATACAGCTGGCTTCCATGCTTGGACTCTTCTCTAGCTAGATATGTAAGCCGTGCCCAACAATAGATTTCATAGAGCATCATACTGAGGCTCCTAGCTGGTCATACGCGTACAGCATTTGGACCGTAGCCCCAAATTTGTGGGTCATGTTTTGAGCATTGTCCTGTGCATAGTTTCCATGTTGTAGTAAAAACAAGAAAACCCATTAACTCCTTAACGCCGAAGGACGGATATATCCGTCCTCGGCAGCTGCTAGTTCGCGCAGGAGGACGGATATATCCGTCCTGTGATGGCGCGGGTACTGAGACTGTACCCACGTGATCAGCGGCAGGAGCACGGCTGTTATACACAGCCTGGCTCCTGCTGCAACTGCCGGAATCGAAGCGCGCGCCGATTCCGGCAGTTTAACCCATTAAATGCCGCTGTCAATAGTGACAGCGGCATTTAATGTGTTTGACAGAGGGGGGAGCTCCCTCTGTCACCCGATCGGTGCCCCCGCAAACAAATCGCGGGTCGCCGTCGGGTTTCCATGACAGCCGGGGGTCTAACAAAGACCCCCAGGTCTGTCTTCAGCATCTGCCTGTTAGGCGATGCCGGAGGCATGACCTAACAGGTTGCCTGTCAGTTTTACACTGACAGGCAATAATGCTTTGGTATACGAAGTATACCAAAGCATTATATATGCGATCGGCAGATCGCATAGTGAAGTCCCCTGGTGGGACTAAGAAAAAAAAATGTAAAACAGTTAAATAAAGTTTGTGAAAAAAATAAATAAATAATTACAGTCAAAGTCAAATAAAACTACTTTTTTGGCCCAAAAAGTGGTTTTATTTAGTAAAACGGTCAAAACAAATCACACATACACATATATGGTATCCCCGCGATCGTAACAACTTGACCAATAAAATGAACATATTAATTAAACCGCCGGATGAACGGCGTCCAAAGAAAACGCAAAAAACAACGTCAAAATTCTCTCTTTTCTCCCATTCCCCCCATAAAAAATAAAATAAAAGTTAATCTATAAGTCCTATGTACTCCAAAATAGTACTAATAAAAACTACACATTGTCCCGCAAAAATCAAGCCCACCTACGGCCACATCGACGGAAAAATAAAAACGTTACGCCTCTTGGAATGCGGCGATGCAAAAACAAGTAATTTTTTTCTAAAAGGGTTTTTATTGTGCAAACGTAGAAAAAACATATAAAACCTTTACATATTTGGTATCCCTGTAATCGTGCCGACCCATAGAATAAAGTTAACATGTTATTTACGCTGCATAGTAAACGGCGTAAATTTATAACGTGAAAATAAATGCTGGAATAGATGCTTATTTTCAATTCTCTTCTAAAATAAAGTTAATAAAAGTTAATCAATATGTTATAAGCATCTAAAAATGGTACAATTACAAAATACAACTCGTCCCGCAAAAAACAAGCCCTTATACGGCTATGTCGACGGAATAAAAAAAGAGTTACGACTCTTGGAATGCGACCGTGAAAAAACAAGAAATAATCCTTGGTCATTAACGTGCAAAATGGCCCGGTCATTAAGGGGTTAAGTTCAAAAATATCTGTGTGTGCTCTACAGCCTCTATTGGACAAACTATCTGCAGATTTGGTTTCCAGTACCATCTCTACGCTGATGACATTCAATGATATATCTCTTTCCACATCATCAACCCTGATCTGATACAAAACGCCAGTGATAGTCCACTGTCTCTAACATCATCTCCGCTCTCAATCAAAAACTAAGCTCCTTGTGTTTCCATCATCTACTAACCTAAATCAAACCTGATGTCCCCATCTCAGTATGCAGCATCAGTTACAGTGGAAAAACATGGTGTAAAAGAAGAAAAGAATATAGAGTCCCCCAAAGGTCTTTTCTGACCTTTGAGGAACAGATCATAGTAATAAAAAAAAAAAAGTGCAAAAAAAGTGCAAAAAAATTAATAATAAATACACATAAAATACCAACCCTAAAAAAAAATTCCCCCGTCAATCATTGTAGTAATGCTTGCTATTTACGGTAGACAATGACGACCACAAATAAAAGGTCTATTTTAGGGTAAAACTATATTATTACCAGAAAAAAATAGCTACAATGTAAAAAAGCTTATTTCTTTTGTATTATTTTCAAACTTTAAGCCTAAAAATACTAAAATAGCAAAAGTATGTGTATAAAAATAATAAAAAAAGAAACCTGCATTGTCTACGGAAAAAACATCGCAAAAATCATGTCGCTAGCCCAACAAATAAAAAAGTTATAGCTGTTTAACTAACACGTGCTAAAAAGGGCTAAACAGTGTCTGGTCCTGAAGTCTCAAAATAGCCCGGTCCTGAACCGTTTAATTTAACTCATTTCCTTAACCCACCTAACTATTACACTAGTCTTTAGCACCTGATCCAGTTGGAAAATGTGGGAGTCATATTCCCAAGTGAATGGGGTTATTGTATTATTTTATTGCGTTTTTTGGGTTCTGTATCTTTATATGCTATCGCACGGATGTATTGCACAGTGGCGGATTATCATATGGGCGATTCGGGCGGCCGCCCGGGGCCCGAGGCTTCCATGGGGCCCATGGCAGCCCGAACCGCACATCATCTTATAAATATATTCAGCGCGCTAGCGCTGCTAACTGCCGAAGATGAGGAGGAGGAGCAGGGAATTGGCCGGGAAAGGGGTAGAACACGCCTCCCTGACAAGTGCGGGCCGCCGCCATTGAGTAACAGAACAGCGACAGACGGCTGTTCTGTTACTCCAAAGCAGCAAGAGAAGAGCCGGGCGGGCGGTCACCGGCGCTGAGGTTAGTTGGCTTAACCTCCTGCCCAACTGGTTCCCGACCGCTGGCTGTATTTTTATGTCAGGAACGGGTCGTTAAAACCCGAGCCATAGACTTTCTACGGCTCGGGTTTTAACTTGCTGCCCGCGCGATCGGGCAGCTGAATGTCGGGTCTCCGGCTGTCAGTGACTGCAGGGGACCCTGAGGAGAGGATAGAAGCAGCTTTCACTGCTTCTGTCTTCTCTGATGACTTGTACACAGCGCTCAATGCGCGCTGTGTACAGGAATAGAGACAGCAGCAGCGCCGCTGTCTCTATTCCTCCCGGTGATCATGTGAC
The DNA here is from genome assembly GCF_050947455.1 of Rhinoderma darwinii. Classification (NCBI taxonomy): domain Eukaryota; kingdom Metazoa; phylum Chordata; class Amphibia; order Anura; family Rhinodermatidae; genus Rhinoderma; species Rhinoderma darwinii. The sequence continues at coordinate 39,042,549 of NC_134687.1, read as the reverse complement.
TGGTCACATGATCGCCGGGTGCCGTTAGTGGCAGACTGTTGCTGGGTCTAACTAGGGTCTAACTAGACCCAGCAGAGCCCTATTAGTGACAATCGTCACTATGAGAGGGCTGTGCAGCCCCAGTTACAGTGGAAAAACATGGTGTAAAAGAAAAAATATATATAAAGTTCCCCAAAGGTCTTTTTTGACCTTTGAGGATCAGACCACAGTAATAAAAAAATTGTAAAGTAAAGTGCAAAAACACATAAAATACCCACCCCAAAAAAACCGTTCCCCCCCCCCGCCAATCATTGTTGTAACGCCAGCGCTGACCCAATTACCCTAATATAGACATGTAATATATAAAAATTTACGGTAAACAATGACGATCACAAATAAAAGGTCTATTTTAGGGTAAAACTATATTACCAAAAAAAAAATTGCTGAAACGTAAAAAAGCTTATTTTTTTACTATTATTTTCAAATTATGAATAAAAATTTGAAAATTGCAAAAAAGGTGTGTATAAAAACGATAAAAAACGAAACCTGTATTGTCTACGGAAAAAAACGTCGCAAAAATCACGTTGGTTTTATTTTTTTTTTATAAAAATGTGTGTTTGGTGCAACTTTGTATATAATTATAATATAAAGTTTTTAAATGTGTACATAACCATGTGGCACTATATACAAGGGGAAGCGCTGTGTGGCACTATATACTAGGGGGAGCGCTGGTGGCACTATATACAAGGGGGAGCGCTGTGTGGCACTATATACAAGGGGGAGCGCTGTGTGGCACTATATACAAGGGGGAGCGCTGTGTGGCACTATATACAAGGGGGAGCGCTGTGTGGCACTATATACAAGGGGGAGCGCTGTGTGGGACTATATACAAGGGGGAGCGCTGTGTGGAACTATATACAAGGGGGAGCGCTGTGTGGCACTATATACAAGGGGGGGCTGTGTAGTGCTATCCACAGTGGTATGTGTGTGGCGCTCTTTATAGGGGGGCTTTTTGGTGCTATTTACAAGAGGGGGAGGGCTGTGTGGCGCTCTCTACAGGGGGGCTGTATGGCACTATCTATAGGGGGCTGTGTGTAACGCTCTCTACGGGGGGGGATGTGTGATATATAGAGGGGGCTGTGTATGGCGATATCTATGTGGGTGTGTAATATCTACAGGGGCTATGTGTGGCACTATGTACAGGGGGCTGTGTGTATGTGGTGTTTTACAGTGTGTGGTATTATTATATTCAGGCGCGCAGTGTTTGGTGCTATTATATTTAGGGGCACAGTATGTGGCACCATGATAACTTTATTTTCGTTTATAGGTGTGGAAATGTTGGAAAAGTGAGGAGACGTCTGAGTGGCAAATTCTGCAGAAATGAGTCATGGCCGGGAGAAGTCGTCATGAGCGCTGGACCGGATGGAGAAGAAAAGAGGAAAAAAACTACTAGAATCTGAGACGTCGTCACCTGTGAGTCACTAGATTTATAGAGAATCTGTCACCTCTCCTGACATGTTTATTATAGGAATCCTTGTATTTCACAAAAAGTATTTCTGCAGTCCAGGACTGATAGGCAATGTTTCTCTTTCTATTTTTGTGTAGGCAATTCCCCTTGTCAGGAGGTTGTGTCCCTGCACAGTGTGACAAGGGAAATCGTAACACTGTTAATGCTTGCCCAAAAAGGTAGTGTTAAAAATAGTTACGGCGCGGCAGGGCGGCGGTGAGGAAGGGGGGCCCAAGTTTGGGTAACAGCCCAGGGCCCATGGTCTACTTAATCCGCCACTGGTATTGCATATTTGAGATCTGTGCCAGAGGCAGTTGAACGGTGCAGGGTCCGGGTGTCGTATCCCCACCAAGCAAATACTGATGACCTATCCTGTGAATAGGTCATCAGTCGTCCGTGTGTGGACAACCCCTTTTAGGCTTTGGGCTTGTGTTTCTCTCTTAAACGTAAAGCAAATGTAAACAAATTTTAAATAGAATTTGCATTTGCATCGGGGCAATTTACTATGAAAAATTGTGCCGGAATTCTGGCTCACATGTCATGCGTGTTTTTTTGTGCCTTGCTCAATAACGGGGCGTGGCTAAGAGGGAAAGAGATGTGGCTTAAAATGCACCGTCACATGGAAAAATTGTGCTAACATTTTGGCGCAAAAAACTGACATTGACTAAGCCAACCATAGGTGGTATAAGAAAGCGTCAGGTGTCTAGCAAGATGAGCCAAATTTATTCTACAGCCTGGTCTAAATTTATGCTGTCCAAATATTAGACAGCATTAGTAAATCTGTCCTGTTATATTTTTCTATTTAGTAAATAAAAAATACCTCCCAACCGTCCCGTTTTTTGCTGGGTTATGGAAATTAACATAAAATTGGGCATCCTTGGGATGTTTTGTGGGCGTTCCAGGGCAGATTGGGTGCATGGCTTAAAAATTTCCCACGAATGGGGATGGAAATGTTGGGAGGTATGTAAAAAGTGATATCCGAGGCAACATTTTGGGGCTAGGGAAATGGACAAGGCTGTTTTTTTTTTGTTTTTTTAGGGGGATTTTAATATCTTGTCACTCAAAGTCTGAAAAGAAATTTCAAGGAAATGATAATCATATTTAGAGCTCATAAGATAGTACCGGCAATATTAATGCAAATATAATAGTACCCAAAATATTTTCTACATAGTAATACCTGGCATAGTGCCCATATAATATCCGTCATAATAATGCTTATGTAATAGTAACAACCATAGTGACCATATAATAATATTAGTCATGTTACCAGAAAAATACTATCCATTGTACCTATAAAACACCAGTCTTAGTGTCCCATGAACTGCCAGCCCTAGTGCCCATAGTGCTCATACCTCTTCATCTATTCTCTAGATATCCTACCTAGCTCAAAATTTATGTTTAGTATTTTACGTTACGGTTCGGTTTTCATGTCTTCATCACAGGCAGGGACAAATGGTGCCCATAATGCCCCCCAAAAATACCAGCCTTGGTGTTAATATAAAGAACAGCACACGTGCCTACTCCATCTGCTCCCTCCAGGCCTCCACAGCAAGAGAGCAGGTCACATACAAGCCACATATCAGCAGCTGCTTGCATATCACATCCTCTTCCTATGCCAAACTCTATAGGGATCATGATAGGAGGAAAATTACAGACAACCATTTCTTCTAGATAGATAGAAGCGTATGGGTGGCAGTGGATCAGGGTGTGCCTGGGCATACCAGAAATTCCCCCATGCATATGCCTATAATACTGATTGGAAGCTAAAGTTTCGACATTATGTATCAGCAAACATTATTATATTATGTTATAACTTCTGCTGCATGCTAAATGGTAATTTTACTGTGACACAGATAGCGGCTAGTTATCCAGCCATTTGCCGGGTGTCAAGTTTTGTAAATCCACTGCACATGTCTGAGTCAATCACAACATCTATAAGAGCTGTGCAGAGGAAACTGCTCGCAACTATAGTAATCCACTGCAACGTCCCTGGTAACTGCTGAGTAAGGCAAAGCAGGAATGTGGAAGTAACAAGGATCAGGAAGAAATAGCAGTACTGCTGGCTGCAAAATTCACTCCAAACCTGCAGAAATCAAAGAATAATTGCACTATCCAAACATGTCATATTCCAGTACTACAACAATGGGATAGCGTGGAATAATATGCAAGTTTTAGGCAAGTGCCAGTAGGGGCGTAGCTAAACGCTCATGTTCCCCGATGCAAAAGTTCTTCTTGGGCCCCCCAACTTCTCTTTGTGGCCGACGGCCCGCAGCTTTCAGCTGCATTGCTGGGTCTCTTAAGTGACCCATCGATGCAGTACTAGCAGCCAGGGGTGTTGCTAATGTCTTAAAACATCAGGGGGAAATAGCCCCAAGAAATATGTCCCCCCCCCCCCCCAGACAGTATCATACACATACCTCCCAACTTTCAAATAACACAAAGAGGGACAACTTTTTCCATTTTAAGCCACGCCTCTAACACCGACCAATCCCCGCCTAAAAAAAAAACCTGCTTCAGGCAACACAGTATCATGCTTCCATAGTGCCTCCCACACAGTATAATGCAAAATAGCTGCCCCCATACAGTATAATGCCCCTCTAGCTGCCGCCATACAGTATAATGCTCCTTAGCTGCCCAATACAGTATAATGTTCCCTTAGCTGCCCCTAGTGCCAGTGCCCACATATAAAGTGCCAGTGCCCACATAGTGCCACAGTGCCCATGTAGATAGTGCCCCACACAGTGCCCACATAGCGCCACAGTGTCCCCTGCAGATAGTGCCGCAGTGCCCATGTAGATAGTGCCACCCCCTGTATATAGTGATACGCCCCCTGTAGCCATTGGGACTCCCTCTAAGGCTGGGTTCACACGACCATGTTACGTCCGTAAAGGATGGAACGTATTTCGGCCGGAAGACCCGGACCGAACACAGTGCAGGGAGCCGGGCTCCTAGCATCATAGTGATGTACGATGCTAGGAGTCCCGGCCTCGCTGCAGGACAACTGTCCCGTACTGTAATCATGATTACAGTATGGGACAGTAGTTCCATGCAGAGGCAGGGACTCCTAGCGTCGTACATCACTATGATGCTAGGGGCCCGGCCCCCTGCAGTGTGTTCGGTCCGGGTCTTCCGGCCGAAGTACGTTCCGTACATTACGGACGTAACATGGTCATGTGAACCCAGCCTTAGGGAGGAATCCCCAGAGTCAGCAAAGCTTTGGCAGTGGCTTCCACTCCAGGAGGAGCCTCTGACATCACTGTCCACATATGGACAGTGACGTAAAGGGCTTTCCTGGGCTCATTGCTTAAAGAAGCGATGTTCCCGGAGAGTCCTCTGTACTAATGCTGAAAAAGGGAGCTGGCGATTCCCTGTTTCAGCATTGGTTTCAACTGTATCTGCGTCCTGAGGACACATGGTAAGATTAGATACAGGGCCCTAACAGACAGTATTCTTTTTTCAAGAAAGTTTTTGTCTATAACATGTAATACAACAATAAAAAAGGTGACACAAAACATAGCTAAACTCCTCCCATTCAGGAGCATCGCCCACTGGCTATCTCAATCGCTTATAAAAAATAAAAAAAGCAATGCATACAACAGTTAGAAAATGGAACAAGAACAAGAGAAGATGTAAGAAAAGAGAAAAGGAAAAAAAAAAGAAAATAGTAGGCATATGTATGTCACTAGCAGACGTTACCCTCCTCACTCATGTACCAGGTCCTCTTTGGCTCTGGGTCCAGCCCAGGTCCTTACGCCATTCAGCGTCACAACATTGTACGCGGCACTCATAATGTCATGACACTGAAAGGCGCAGGACTCACCGCTGCACTCGGACCTGACTCAGGAGCAGGGAGGGTAATGTCACTTTAGTAATATGGGACTGTGTTGTTTATTACAATGGCTCCAGTTACTAAAACAACTGTGTATCGACGTGGTGCGGGGGAGCAATAGTTACGCTACTGAGGGCCAACCATACTGAAGAGTGATACTGCCTTTAGCAACCAATCAGAATGCAGCTATCATTCTTCTATTTACAGATAAAGTTTAAGGCCCATTTGTCACTAGCATTTTGTTTTATTTTTGTTTTGCATTGCGCTGCGGAATATGTTTGCGCTATAAAACGCTAAGACCTCATGCACACGGCCGTGCTCGTAATTACGACTCGTAATTACGAGCACGGCCGGGCACGGCCGGCCACGGGCAGCCGGCCGCTTTTGCGAGCCGTGCTCCCATTATAAATTATAGGAGCACGGCCCGTAAAATGAAAAAATAGAACATGTTCTATTTTTTTAACGGCACGGGCACCTTCCCGTGAGAAAACGGGAAGTTACCCGTGACTAACAGAAGTCTATGGGCCCGTTATTGCGGGTCGTAATTACGACCCGCAATAGCGGGTGTTTTTACGGTCGTGTGCATGAGGCCTAAGGCAATGAATAAAATAAGGAATCCGCCATAAACACAGGGCGAGATAAAGGTCGGTGAGGGCCCTCTCTGCTGTAACTGTCATATATTGGGTAGATAGAGGAAATTAGTATTTGAAGAGTGCCAGTCAGGCACATGACCGTATTTTTTCCATCCGGTAAGGCCTCATGCACACGACCGTGCTCGTAATTACGACTCGTAATTACGAGCACGGGTGGGCACGGCCGGCCACGGGCAGCCGGACGCTTTTGCGAGCCGTGCTCCCATTATAAAGTATAGGAGCACGGCCCGTAAAATGAAAAAATAGAACATGTTCTATTTTTTTAACGGCACGGGCACCTTCCCGTGAGAAAACGGGAAGGTACCCGTGACTAACAGAAGTCTATGGGCCCGTTATTGCGGCTCGTAATTACGACCCGCAATAACGGGTGTTTTTACGGTCGTGTGCATGAGGCCTAAATACTGGCGTAAATACGAGTCCTTTGTCACATGTTTTTAACCCGTGTTTAACCCGTATTTACGGACCCGTGACCGTAAATACGGGTCCGTTATCATTCGTATTCCACCTGTATTTACGGACCCGTTTTCTCTGCTTCACATTATTAAAAAATTGCAATCAGTCTGAAGACAGGGGAATCCCCTGACGTCGCCTAGCAAAGCTCCCGTAATTACGGGTGCACACACGTAGCCACCTGTAATTACGGGAGCCCCATAGACGTCTATGGGCCTGCCCGTGCTGTAATTACGGCCTGAAATAGGACATGTTCTATATTTTTCAACGGCCCGGGCACCTTCTTGTAATCAAACAGGAAGTTACCCGTGGCAAATAGACGTCTATGGCCCGGTAATTATGGCCCGTAATTACGGACGTTTTTACGGTCGTGTGCATGGGGCCTCAATGTGCATAAATAAAACATGTAAATACAAGACAAAAAAACACGTATTTCAGACTTCACCTCTTAATATGAATTAAATAACTTTATTACAATGTTTCAAAATTAAAAGAAACAGACAAAATCCAAAAACATTAAAAATACACAAACATGTGCTGGACCCAAGTCCCGGCACATGGTTAGGCCACAGGACAATCACCCATGAAACAGACAATTATGCAGCACAGTCCACAAATCAGATGGAAAAATCTATTTGACAGCCAGGGCTATGTACCACTGTATCCACAAACATGTAACCCCACAATAATCCAAAAGGAGAAAAACCCCTACAGCAAGAGAGGAATTAAATAATAAATGAATAACAGGTATATGTGGTATACAAAACAATGTGCAAGTATACAACCATGAGAGGGGGGTAGTTTGTAAGGACCCCACGCGTATCGCCGGACTGCCGTCTTCGTTGCTGGAGGTGTGCATTTAATATTTTTAAACCCCAATTTCTTGCTCCTGGGACTATCTGGGAAGGGCTGGAGGGAACAGGGAAATGGGTGCACCTAAGTGCCAGAGGCCCCTGAGCTATAGCCCCTTTTGCCCTCCCAATAATCTGGCCCTGCTTAGACAGATAAAGTATAAATAAATACCATCAAATCTGTGATTACTGGTGTTTCCACGATCTAATTCACCAATGTGTAAATTGAGAGTTAGGGTATGTTCACATGGCTTAACAAAATATGTCTGAAATTACGGAGCTGTTCCTGATTTACGGAATTACGGAACAGCTCCTGATTTTCAGACGTTTTTGTAACTACTAGCGTTTTTCGGACGTTATTAGAGCTGTTTTTCAATGGAGTCAATGAAAAACAGTTTCAAAAACGTCCCAAGAAGTGTCCTGCACTTCTTTGACGCGGGCGTCTTTTTACGTGCCGTCTTTTGACAGCGACGCGTAAAATTACACCTCGTGGGAACAGAATATCGTAAAACGCACCGTCACACCGACAATGGGCAGATAATTGTAGGCGTAACGGAGCCGTTTTTTCAGGCATAATTCGTAAAACGGCTGAATTACGTCTGAAAACAGTGCGTGTTTATCATACCCTAAGCCTTTCCGAGTTAACTCCGCCTCCTTACATTTGACTGACAACTCCTCTCCTCCCCCAGCACACACTAAATACTGCGCTTGCCCTCCACAATGGGACACCATAGCGGCGCATACACAGTAACTAGATTTGGGGCCCGGACGAAGCAGGTGAAGCTGTCAGATCATAAGTGATGGGCGCATGACCGCTATCTCAGACGAGATTTCGGCATTAAGGGCGGGCCAGTTTTCGGCGGTGGGCAGACATAAGAAGAGGAGTGAACCAGACTGACTTATTACTATAAAAAGTGCAAAATGTTTGCAGACCGTTATTTACGGTCGGAGGAGGAGTTTAGAAGAGGGGATAACGGTAATTAACTTTTGACAGCAGTGGCCAGTGAGGGGTGAGGAGAGTTCAATAGGTGAAATACTGGTGACAGGTTCCCTTTAAATGTCCTTTAAACAGTCTTTCATTGCCGCGTAAATGTCTAACTCGCATTGTTACCGCTGCATATAGCAGAGCGAGGGTTTTAAATAGAATTTGCATGTTACATAACACTTAAACGCAACATGCGGGAAGTCAGCATGTCTCATATACAGGAGGTACGAGCTGACACAACTTCCTTTCTCTATGGCATTACTGGCAAGCTTTGGCTCGTGTTTTATTTTACATTTGTAGGAATTTCAGTGTACACAAGTGCACCTGGAAATTGTTAAAATAGCAATGGTATTTGTATCACTCCCTGTTATTCTAAGGCTGGGTTTACACGACCTATTTTCAGGAGTAAACGAGGCGTATTATGCCTCGATTTACGCCGGAAAATACGGCTACAATAAGTCGGCAAACATCTGCCCATTCATTTGAATGGGTTTGCCGACGTACTGTGCAGACGACCTGTCATTTACGCATCGTCGTTTGACAGCTGTCAAACGACGACGCGTAAAATGACTGCCTCGGCAAAGAAGTGCAGGACACTTCTTTGCAACGTAATTTGAGCCGTTCTTCATTGAAGTCAATGAAGAGCAGCTCAAGATTACGGGCGTCAAAGACGCCTCGCAAAATGCGAGGAGGAGCTTTTACGTCTGAAACGACGCAGCTGATTTCTCCTGAAAACAGTCTGTCTTTTCAGACGTAAAAGCCAGTTATCGTGTGCACATACCCTAATAGTTTGTCACCTAGATTTACTTAGAAGATCATTAGGGTAAGAATCAGTAGGTCTACAAGCTAATAAATTGGAGCCACAATGAAGATGTGGTTTCTATGATATACTCCGAGGCAGTAATGGAGCTGTAGAAGCCAATGCCCTGGCATCCTTTGCACGAAACAATGTCCTTTGTGCTATGCAAAAAGCTGTACTTGGCTATCTCCGGCGCTCCCATAGAGAATGAATGAGCGACCTGCCACTCTGTTCAAATGGGGGGGGTGCGGGACCCCCGTTCTCGTGATCGATGGGGGTCCCAGCTGTTAGAAACCCACCGATTAGCAATGGATAGGGGGTAACTTGTTCTAAACAGAATACCCCTATAAAGGCTATGTAAACGTTTGTAGCAAATTGGCATTTATTAAAAAAGAAATTAACTTTTTGCAATGCCGCTACTATACAAAGATGCTGCATAAGCCGTAGCCGTCAGTCAGCCAGACCGATGGCTCAGCTGGCAGCGATTTTTATGTACCTCTAACTAGAGGCGTAACTTGAAGCTCTGGGGCCCCAAAGAAAAATCTATAATAGGGCCCCCCACCTACCATATATGATTTATAATACCGGTGTCTTCATATGTAGTTGAGGGACTTTTGGGCCCCCTCAGGCTCCAGGGCACGGGTGTGACTGCTACATCTGCACCTCCTATAGCTATGCCCCTGCCTCTATCACACAGGCCAAGTTCATGAAGTATTCATATCAGGGTTTTCACAGGATAGGTGATAACTGTCTGATCGCTGGGACCCCCAAGGCTGGGACCCCCACCGATCACGGGAATGGAGATCCTGAGTCCCCTGTTTTTTCTCACTGCTCGATCACAGTGAGGAAGACATTATATGGAGAGGAAAAAGCATGCGCGACCGCTGCTCTGTTCAAGCACCTTCTCACTACGGGAGGTACAGTGAGGAAGAATAGAGGGTTTAGGACCTCTGTTCTCGTGATATGTGGGGGTCCCAGTAATGGAGCCCCTAGTGATCAGACAATTATTATCTATTCACAATTGTCGATTCTGGTACAACCCGTTTAAGATACTCATTGCTTTGGTGATACAGAGCTCGAATTCCAAAAAAAAAGAAAACAGCAGTGGAACTAAATAAAAATGTATATATATTCAACGATAATGTAAATTTACCAAAAAATGGAACCTACATAAAGTACAACTCGTCCCGCAAAAGACAAAGTATCATATAGCTTCGTCATACAAAGAATAAAAAAGTTATGACCGCCGGGATGCAAAGAGGGAAATATAAAAAAAATTGTTCTGTTCTCAAGGCCAAAATTGTCTGTGTCCTTAAAGAGGCTCTGTCACCAGATTATAAGTGCCTTATCTCCTACATAATCTGATCGGCGCTGTAATGTAGATAACAACAGTGGCTTTTATTTTTATTTTTAAAAACAACCATTTTTTAGAAAGTTATGAACAATTTTAGATTTATGCTAATTTGTTTCTTAATGCCCAACTGGGCGTTTTTTAACTTTTGACCAAGTGGGCATTGTAAAGAGAAGTGTATGACACTGACTAATCAGCGTCATACACTTCTCTCCATTCATGTCCATCTGTACTCACAGCACAGTGTGATCTTGCGAGATCACGCTGTGCTGTCACTTACTCCCACAGTATTTTACCGAAGTGTCTTGAGAGTGAATAGACATCACCTCCAGCCAGGATGCAATGTCTATTCACACTCCCGACACTTCGGTAAAGTTTCTGTGGGACTTAGTTACACAGCACAGCATGATCTCGTGAGATCACGCTGTGCTGTGAGTGCAGATGGACATGAATGGAGAGAAGTGTATGACGCTGATTGGTCACTGATTGGTCAGCATCATACACTTCTCTTTACAATGCCCACTTGGGCATTAAGAAACTAATTAGCATAAATCTAAAATTGTTCATAACTTGCTCAAAAATGGTTGTATTTCAAAATAAAAAAAACACTGTTGTTATCTACATTACAGCTCCTATCAGATTAGGTAGGAGATAGGATACTGATAAACTGGTGAGAGAGCCTCTTTAAGGGGTTAAAGAGGCTCTGTCACCAGATTTTGCAACCCCTATCTGCTATTGCAGTAGATAGGCGCTGCAATGTAGATTACAGTAACGTTTTTATTTTTAAAAAACGAGCATTTTTGGCCAAGTTATGACCATTTTTGTATTTATGCAAATGAAGCTTGCAAAAGTACAACTGGGCGTGTTGAAAAGTAAAAGTACAACTGGGCGTGTATTAGGTGCGTACATCGGGGCGTTTTTACTTCTTTTACTAGCTGGGCGTTCTGACGAGAAGTATCATCCACTTCTCTTCAGAACGCCCAGCTTCTGGCAGATCACGCTGTGACGTCACTTCCCCAGGTCCTGCATCGTGTCAGACGAGCGAGGACACATCGGCACCAGAGGCTACAGTTGATTCTGCAGCAGCATCGGCGTTTGCAGGTAAGTAGCTACATAGACTTACCTGCAAACGCCGATGCTGCTGCAGAATCATCTGTAGCCTCTGGTGCCGATGTGTCCTCGCTCGTCTGACACGATGCAGGACCTGGGGAAGTGACGTCACAGCGTGATCTGCCAGAAACTGGGCGTTCTGAAGAGAAGTGGATGATACTTCTCGTCAGAACGCCCAGCTAGTAAAAGAAGTAAAAACGCCCCGATGTACGCACATAAGACACGCCCAGTTGTACTTTTACTTTTCAACACGCCCAGTTGGACTTTTGCAAGCCTCATTTGCATAAATACAAAAATGGTCATAACTTGGCCAAAAATGCTCGTTTTTAAAAAATTAAAAACGTTACTGTAATCTACATTGCAGCGCCGATCTGCTGCAATAGCAGATAGGGGTTGCAAAATCTGGTGACAGAGCCTCTTTAAGAGAAGTAAAAGAGGATCTGTCACCAGTTTATTACTTCCCTATCTCCTAACTAATCTAATAAGTGCTTTGCTGCTGATAACTAGAGTGTGATTTGTTTTTAAAAAAATTATTATTATTTTAAAAGTTCTGTTCATTTTTATACATATGCTAATTTGGCTCTAATAGCCAAATAGGAGGCTACATTTTATTTTCACTCTGGGCGGTGTAAGGACATCTGTATGATGCTGTCCAATCAGCCTCATACAGGTCTCCTCTTCACAGCCCAGCATGATCTCAGGTTGAATTGCGAGATCACGTTGTGTTGTCACTTCTGGCCGCAGGTCCTTCGCCACAGCGACTCAGCGGTATATCAAGAAGACGGTCCCTACATCGCCCCCAGCCGTGACGGACGACTCTCATCCACAGCAACAGAACTGTTAGGTTCTAAGACATGTGAATATTTGTATTTGGTTGGGCATAATATGGGTAAAAACAATTGCACAACCAAAAATAAGGTTGTATGGGCACACAGTCACACACGTGAATCCCAGGAATGAAAGCTAGGAAATTCCAGCAGCACAGTCTGAAAGGCGACATTTGGGGTACATCAGCAGAACCCGTGTAAGGGGTTGAGAGCCATGGGGATTCTAGCTTATAAAATTTGTTTAAAACAGGCCCTACTGAAACATAGAAGCTTATACCATTATTAACCATATTAAGCCAAGACGAACAAGTAGGGGAAAAAATAGATTTAAGAGTACATCAATTTAGAAGCGTAGAGGTGCAGCAACCTAAAATACAGCCTCTTACAATATTGGGTAGAAAGGGGCATTTAAAGAGGCTCTGTCACCAGATTTTGCAACCCCTATCTGCTATTGCAGCAGATCGGCGCTGCAATGTAGATTACAGTAACGTTTTTATTTTTTAAAAACGAGCATTTTTGGCCAAGTTATGACCATTTTTTTATTTATGCAAATGAGGCTTGCAAAAGTACAACTGGGCGTGTTTACAGTAAAAGCACAACTGGGCGTGTCTTATGTGTGTACATCGGGGCGTTTTTACTTCTTTTACTAGCTGGGCGTTAGGAATGGGAGTGTATGATGCTGACGAATCAGCATCATCCACTTCTGTTCGTTAACACCCAGCTTCTGGCAGTGCAGACACACAGCGTGACGTCACTCACTTCCTGCCCCAGGTCCTGCATCGTGTCGGCCACATTGGCACCAGAGGCTACAGTTGATTCTGCAGCAGCATCAGCGTTTGCAGGTAAGTAGCTACATCGACTTACCTGCAAACGCCGATGCTGCTGCAGAATCAACTGTAGCCTCTGGTGCCGATGTGTCCTGGCTCGTCCGACACGATGCAGGACCTGGGGCAGGAAGTGAGTGACGACACAGCGTGATCTCTCGAGAACACGCTGTGTCTGCACTGCCAGAAGCTGGGCGTTCTGAAGAGAAGTGGATGATACTTCTCGTCAGAACGCCCAGCTAGTAAAAGTAGTAAACACGCCCAGATGTAACACACATAATACACGCCCAGTTGGACTTTTACTTTAAACACGCCCAGTTGGACTTTAGCAAGCCTCATTTGCATAAATAAAAAAATGGTCATAACTTGGCCAAAAATGCTCGTTTTTTAAAAATAGAAACGTTACTCTTATCTACATTGCAGCGCCGATCTGCTGCAATAGCAGATAGGGGTTGCAAAATCTGGTGACAGAGCCTCTTTAAGATGCCTAGAATACATACCTCTGCAGATAGCACCTTGGGGAAATCTGCAGAGTTTTTTTTTACCTAATTCTGGACAAACTCTTTAAAGAAGTTACAAACAGAACCGATAAAAACAAGGGGACATATACAAAAACACAGAAAAAGGCCATACTTACAAATGGACACAGCCAGGTCAGAAACGCTGATGAAGTAATGAGCAGGTGCTTTAAATAATAATAGCCACTCCCACTGGTCTTGAGGGGAGTGGTGTGTGTGGTGCATGGGATGTGTAGTAAGAAATAATAAATGAATAGTGTGTGTGCAAGTGTAATACTATGAGTGAAATATAGAGGGCAGTAATGAGTGAAGTGCCTCAATAGAAATAAATGGATAATGGGGTGCAAGTGTGTGAAACATGGAGGGATAGTGTGTACGTCATGAGGCACAACGTGTATAGCCAGGTAGAAGCCTATTTGTGACGCCTTGATAGTTCATAGAGCGGGCTACCCTGCTTGCTATGCCAAACAACAACACACCATGCTCTCCCAGCATCAAAGACCCGGCTGTGTCCAAGAGAAGCAAATATATGTAGTAATGAAAAATACCTGGGGTATTAGTAATCATTTTGGCCAAAAGGACGCAAGCTCGCAATCCACGACAAGGATCCCCAGACTTGCGAGTCCCTAACTCCTTAAATGGAACAGAACGTTCCTGATGTACAAACAGAACCGATAAAAACAAGGGGACATATACAAAAACACAGAAAAAGGCCATACTTACAAATGGACACAGCCAGGTCAGAAACGCTGATGAAGGAATGAGCAGGTGCTTTAAATAATAATAGCCACTCCCACTGGTCTTGAGGGGAGTGGTGTGTGTGGTGCATGGGATGTGTAGTAAGAAATAATAAATGAATAGTGTGTGTGCAAGTGTAATACTATGAGTGAAATATAGAGGGCAGTAATTAGTGAAGTGTCTCAATAGAAATAAATGGATAATGGGGTGCAAGTGTGTGAAACATGGAGGGATAGTGTGTACGTCATGAGGCACAACATGTATAGCCAAGTAGAAGCCTACTTGTGACGCCTTGATAGTTCATAGAGCGGGCTACCCTGCTTGCTATGCCAAACAACAACACACCATGCTCTCCCAGCATCAAAGACCCGGCTATGAATTATCAAGGCGTCACAAATAGGCTTCTACCTGGCTATACACGTTGTGCCTCATGACGTACACACTATCCCTCCATGTTTCACACACTTGCACCCCATTATCCATTTATTTCTATTGAGGCACTTCATTCATTACTGCCCTCTATATTTCACTCATAGTATTACACTTGCACACACACTATTCATTTATTATTTCTTACTACACATCCCATGCACCACACACACCACTCCCCTCAAGACCAGTGGGAGTGGCTATTATTATTTAAAGCACCTGCTCATTCCTTCATCAGCGTTTCTGACCTGGCTGTGTCCATTTGTAAGTATGGCCTTTTTCTGTGTTTCTTTAAAGAAGTTATCTCACCACAACAATTCCATCTGAAAATGAAGCCGGCTTGGTTGCAGACCTGGCATATGAAAACCCCTTGCTACCAACTGTCGTCGTTGTGGGATATTGTGGTAAGCCATACATTTCCCCTACAGGGAATATGTAGTATTACCTGGCAGCCATTTAAATGAATGGCCGTCCATTTACTACATGGATGGCCAAGGTCCCTCAGAGCATGGGGCTGCTGATACTCTGACATCTATATGCCATAATAGTGTCGGTGTAAGAGTAACAATACATTTCAAATGGAATGAGCCAAGCCTCCATCCAGTGGTAAACATAGAAGAGAGGGGGGCCCATGGCAAAGGTCAAAATGGGTTTTGTCACCCAGAACAAAAGGACCTAGTCTTTGTTTCTCCATCCATAACCCTTGGGCCAATCTACCCCACTTTATTTACTAATAATGCCGTTCTCAATGAGACTACCCCTTTAACTCTTTCATGACCATAGGTGTTTTGGGTCTTTATGCCCAGAGCAAAATTTCACCTTTTAGAATACATTCTGAAGGTGAATATTTTTTTGTTTATTAGTTTACTCAAAAAATAATTGTTTCTTTTTTTGCAGGACATATAGGGCTTTCTTATTATTTAAAATGAAAGCTGATAACAATTAATTTTGTATGTATTATTTCGAGAGAAATGGTTCGAAACAAAATAAAAAACTATTTGTAACACATTTTTCCATGTTTTGTTTTAAAGTAATTTGTTTAAAGAATAATATTTACCCCCAAAAAGGAATCCTTAAAGTCTTCTGTGCATAGCAGTGCCAATTATACGTACATTGTATAACGTATGACATCACTACAGCAACGAGAACAAAGACTCCCTTCCTTTACTTTAGACGCAGCCTCTGTACATAGATGATCCTGGCACAGAAGTTTTTTTAGTCGATACATAATATTGTATGTTTAGCATAGGGCACGTTCTGCGTGACATGATCAAATTAATAAACAAAATCGTGTCATGTAGAATGTCTACAATTGGTGCAAGTGGGTTTGGAGTGTTGTGCACTTTTTGTTTTTTTATTGTTTTATTATTTTTTGCATTTTATTTATTTTTAATTAATTTTTTGACATTTTAATATATTAATGTATCTATTTATTTATAAATTTATATCGTTTTCTGTTTGACAGCCCAAACCTGCCGATAGCACTGCGTGCAGTGCCATCACAAATGGCACGTAATTGAATGTGCATTTGGCATAAGGACCGTGCCATTACCCCATTAATTTACGTGGGGTGGGCAGGAGGTGGTTTCAAGCTAGAGTTTCCCTTCCAACATGAATATCACCTTTGCTCTTAATTCCTTTATATTACATTTTCTAACAGGACATTTGTGTTCTCCCATACAATGAATTATCAGTGTTGAAACAAATTGTGACAGTGCGGCAGATCTTGTTATAGCAATCTAGCGGAAGTGTTTGGGAAGGACAGGCAGCATCAGTACACGCACTGCAGCTTGAAATAGCTGACCGGTACAGGATGGATTTGTACTGAATGTCTCAAGGATGGAGATACAAAGAATACTTTGCTACTTTGCTTGGACACTCTTGGGTCAAAACATATTCCTATTGAAAACAAAAGTTTAGACGTTATACACATGCTGTATGATTGAGCCCGTAAAAAACAGCTTAGAATGTAATTCCTCACCGTGTCTCCGGTTTATGAGAAACATACAAAACATCCTACACATTTTGTATATTGACCATAAACCATTCTAAGAGGTTTTTATGGAACTAACCAGCTTTATCTTATTACTAAGATATGCAGTACGTAGACACCAACCATCACACCTAGATGTGATGGTTGGTCACCACATTATAAATGCCCCATCTCTTACATAATCTGATTGGCGCTGTAATGTAGATAACAACAATGGTTTTTATTCTGAAAAACAATAAATTTTGAGCCAGTTATGCACAATTTTAGATTTATGCTAATTAGTTTCTTAATTGACAACCGGGCGTTTTTTACCTTTTTACCAACTGGGCGTTGTAAAGAGAAGTGTATGACGCTGACCAATCAGTGACCAATCAGCGTCATATACTTCTCTCCATTCACTTTTTGCTGTACTCACAGCACAGTGTGATCTCGCGAGATCACACTGTGCTGTCACATGCTCCCACATTAACTTTACCGAAGTGTCTTGAGAGTGAATAGACATCGCTTTCAGCCAGGACGTGATGTCTATTAACACTCCCAACACTTCGGTAAAGTTTCTGTGGGACTTACAGTTGGTAAAAAAGGTAAAAACCGCCCTAGGCTAGGGCAACATAAGATTTCAATATCCCGTTACTACAATGTAATGATTGTGAATGTGGTCACGTTGGGACCCGCAAGTCATGACAGTCGACAGGAATCCAAACCTGCTGCATCTCAGCGTGACTTGATTCACTATCATTAGTTGCAATTTTAGCAGCGCAACATTACAGACTTATGTTGAGCAGCCACAAGTCGCCGTGTAGCCCTAGCCCTATTTGTAGCACCAGAATCAACTATTCGAAAACTATTTAAAGAGAACCTGTCATATTAAACATACTGTCCTATCTGCAGAAAGCACATCAGAGAGATGAAGGAGCTGAGCAGTTTGATATAAAGTTTTGTTAGAAAATATTAATCATAACTTGTATTTTATTCATTTGAGTCCGTGCTCATTCTAGGGTTAGTAGTCTAGTGGGCGGTCCTAGTCAGAGATTGACAGCATTCCCTGTATAAGTGAGCATGCAGAGATAACAGTCAATCACTGAGTACGACCGCCCACTGGAATCACTAAAAAAAAAGTTTAAATCTAAATCAATATAAAACTTTATATCAATCTTCTCAGCTCCTCCTGATTTACAACATGCTGCTGGCAGATAGGGCAGCATGTTCAATGTGACAGCTTTTTTTCAACCCCTTGCACCACAGCCATTTTTCATTTTCATTTCTTACTCTCCGCCTTCCAAGAGCCATAACTTTTACATTTTTTCTGTCAATAAAGGAGTACGACGGCTTATATTTTGCAGGGGAAGTTGTAGTTTCTGTTGCCACTATTTAAAGTAACATATAATGTACTTGGAAACGAAAAAAAAACTTTTATCCGGTGGAATTGGAAAAAATTGTGATTCCTCAATTTTTTGGAGGGTTTTGTTATACATTTTCGAAAACGTAACTTTATTCTATTTTCTGCTGGTCAATACAAGTAAGGTGATACCAAATTTATGTTGTTTTTATTACTACAAGCTTTTACAAATAAAAAAATATTTGTTAAAAAAATATATATTTTTGTGTCGCCATATTCTGAGAACCATAACTTGATTAAGCGTGAAGGTTTATTTTGTGCGGGTTGAGTTGTAGTTTTTATTGGTATAATTTTTTGGTACATACGACTTTTTTATCACTTTCTTTTAACTTTTTTTTTTAGCGCTAAAGTGACCAAAAAAAAGCGATTGTGGCCTTTCTTAATTAGTTTTTTTATGGAATTCACCCTGACAGCTAAATAATGTTATATTGTAATAGTTCAAACTTTTGCGGACGTAGCGATACCAATTTTGTTTCATTTTTTACATTACTCCAGACGAAAAAATTGGAAGAGGGCGATTTTTTGAACTTTTAATATTTTAATATTTTTTGTACACTACTAAAACTATATTCATTTATTTTTAGCACTTTTTATTAGTCCCCATAGGGGATTTGAATCAGCAATTGTCATACTAATGTATCACAGTGTATTGTGATTCTAACAGGCTCCTGTTAAGTCCCAGGAGGGCCGATGTGCTGTCCGAGGGGGCCGCACCCTTCTTCTAGTGGTTTAGATGCCGCAGTCACTATTGACCGCGGCATCAGAATGGTTAAATGCCCAGGATCAGAGTTCTCTCGGTTCCTGGCCGCTACTGTGAGGTGTCAACTGTAGTACACAGCTGACACCTGCATCGTATAGAGATGGCTCAGTGCGTGAACCCGTGCCATACTTCAAACCCCGCACCGGGACGTACTGGCACGTCCTGGTGCATCAAGGGGTTAAAGATTGTGCATTGCTTCCCACAAGAGAGATATCACAATTTTACTCCATCCCTCTCAACCCCCAATTATACTTACTTTGCCAGTTTCTACATGTACTAAATAACACATTTTTGCATAGGGTGGTTTAGGGGTTAGTGATAGTATTACTGTAATATCCCTGGTGGCCCACAGTGGCTTAGCAGTTAATAACGAGTATCTCTCCTGGTCTCGAATGATGAAGGGGATTATAGCTATTATCCGTTGTGGGATAGGATGGTTATGGTTATTTTCTAAAATCCCCAAAGGTCTGCTATGGTTTAGAGGTTAACACTTATTATTATATACTTTATTATTATTACTATATGGTTTAGGATAATAAATGGGTTACTGGGGGCGGTCTAGAGCAAAGTGTACCTACAATTACATTTTATTTATCTAAATAGGTTCATAATTTTTATAGGGGCCAGAGCTCTGGTTTTTTGGCTTAAAACTAGAAATTCCATGTTTTACTACACCCAGGCGTCACAGAAAATCCTTGCGGATAGATAGGGTGAATGAGTGAGCTGTGTGTTCATAGCTACATTGCAGTCACTGCTATACCAGCTGTCATTGTGTATTTAATACGTAATGCAGTATGACAAACAGTGCAAACACAAGTGTATGCTGGCAATTATTAATCTTACCATATGACTGGAAATCATGGGAAAAGCCTCATGACTAGAATGCTGGCATTAGATAGTCAGATGTATACAGGTCACTGTAGGACGTGAATAACATTGTCTATCTGAAGCAGAAATAAGGGTAATGTGCGCCTCCTGCATCTGATCTGGAATGAGCATTCATGTGAACGCTCGTTTTCCCGATCATTGGCCTGTGGAATAGGGCCTATAGACACAAATATCTGAACACAAACCATAAGATTGCATTGAGCACTAATAGCATTAGAGAGAGTCCAGACAGTCGCAGAGGCTTTGGCACAGATGGGGCTTGGGCAGGTAGCATCAAATGTGGCGGATGATACCAGGAGTGTCAGGTGACACCAGACGTGGTATATAACAGCAGTCATAGCGGATGACACAAGACGTGGTGTATAACAGCAGGCATAGCAGATAATACAACGCGACTGCAACACTAGAAAGGCTCAGGAACAAACACAGCACGGGATACAGCTGGCAGGGCAAGGGAACACTGGGAGCAGAAAACAACAAAGGGGCCATTTGCAATACAAACATGGGTAGAGAACAACAATGCTCAGGCAAGGAGTGGAAGGGAGGAGCCCTTTTTATAGTCCACTGTGATCTGGGGATAGATTAGGGAAACTTTAGTGAGTGCACGCGCTGGCTCTTTAAGACCAGGGCTGAGCGCGTGCACCCTATTACACAGTCCAGGACAGGAAGGCCACACAAGTTGGTGTCTCCAGGGAGGGAGACGCTGGCAGATGGCCCGGAGGCTGCGGTTGCGGCTGCAGTCCTAACACTTTTGATAGATTCATTATTACTCTGACCATCAGTTCGACCAGCCAGATTATCGATGTGCTTTTGGTCATCTCATACTTTGTCTTTAGATTTACTTTATTTAACAAGCAAATGTAATTTAATGTTCTTATATTAGTACATAATTAAAATTTTCATACTAAATATATTCGCTGGTACGCAAGCATTTATTTTAGTAGCGAGAGGGGATAAAACTACTACCAGAAACAAGCAGAGTCTTCCCAGGGAATAATGGATAGGGATTTCATATTGAATTCCAATATGCCCCATCCTTCTTTGCTCTGAAGGCAGATATTAGGGGACAGTCAGTCTGCCCACATGCACATTAGATTGTCACCCAAATCCACCAAAATCGTCGGGTTCAGCCAACATTTATCTAATGTGTATAGCCAAGGATTACAAAAAAAAGGTCTAGGGGTGGAGTGGCCGGATGTCTGCCTGAGTAGACGTGCTTCACAGCGCTCCTGAGCTCCCCGACTCCTCATCCTGTTAATATCACAGCCATCCTTCTTGCAAAGACGTTTTTATAGACAGGACAAGTGTCTACACTCGATACTGTATACATACCTGTGTGTAGTTTTGGGATCGCAGGTTCTGGAGCCTTCCTGGAGCGAGGAGCGGGAGGCCACGCGGCACTTCCGGTTGGCGCCTAGCGGGAGGCTGAGACGGGCCGCACACTGGAGTGCAGTGCTGCATGTGGACATTGAGTTGGAGGAGGTTAGTGACGGAGACGGAGGGCAGATGGCCAGTTGATCCGGAGCTACGAGTCCTGCATTACATGTGTGCTCCTAGCGTCGAGGTGGGTGCCGCCCATAGATGTGCTGTCTCAGCAGGAGTGGTGAAGGGAGGACTTTTTCCCTGGAACATTGTATGATATTGTTAGCCATAAGACTAGGCTATCTGCACGTGCTTATTACCTACCCAGCACTGGGTCCTGCACTCGTTACTTGTGGCAACATACTCTCTAGCCTGTGGGCTTGCTCCATCCTTTGTTCCTGTTTGTCATACATTTTGTGCATACATTTTGTGCATATCCTTCTGATGAGGAGTCCTTGGACGATTTAGAGAATGGTGCTTCTTGTGTGGCCCTGTCTAAAATTAAAGCTAATGCAGTGAAAAAGCTGGAGCAATATACCAGACCTGAACGTCTCCCTGCCTCTCCAGACCCGTCTCTATCTATATTTGATGGATCATTGAGTCCTCCATGACCAATATCACCACAGGACCAGCCTGTCTCTTCATCACATGTGAATACAAAATTTGCTGGATTACTATCGGCAATTAGCTCCTGTCAATCTTTGCTGGTTACAAAAGTTGATGAACTGCGTCAAGATTTTGTTATACTGCAGCATGATGTGCAAAAAGTGCAGGAACGTACTACTGAAACAGAGCGCAGAATTTCAGAGGTGGAGGATACTCTACGTCCTCTCCCAGCGCAGATTGTAGATTTACTGAGGCAAGTGGAGGCCTCGGTGGAAAGGGCTGATGACTTTGAGAATAGGCTGCGAAGGAACAACATTCGCATAGTGGAGCTGCCTGAGAAGACGGAGGGCACAGACTCAGTGTCCTTCCTGGAACGGTGGTTAAAGGACACTTTTGATGCTACTGTCTTTTCAGCATTTTTTATCGTTGAGCGGGCTCACAGGGTCCCCGCTCGGCCTTGGCCGCCGGGAGGCCCTCCCCGCCCTCTCCTGGCTCGTCTGTTACATTTCCGGGACAGATATGCTATTCTTCAAGTGGCAAGGCGCAAAGGAACTATCCTATATAATACTCAACAGATTTCCATTTATCCAGATTTTTCAGTTGCTATACGGAAGCAGCGTGTTCGCTTTACGGAGGTCAGGAAGAAACTCCAAGACAAGGGAAACAGGTATGCTATGTTATACCCTGCCAAATTGAGGGTGATTGATGGCCCTACCGCAAGGTATTTTGTCTCCCCCACTGATGCCTTGGAATGGGCAGTTGATGAGCCTCGTGCCCCAGGAGAGGCCTTCCCCCCTGATGGAATAGGGCATATGTGCAGATGCTCCCATTTTTTTTCCTATTTCTCTTGGACTGTTCATTACTTGAATTGGTCAGCAAATATGTGACTGTTGCTTTGAAAAGTTAATATGCAGACCTACTGATATCTTGCAATGTTGTATTTATTACTATGCTTAGGTGATATGTTGAATTTTTCTTTCTCCCCCCCTTTCAGTAGGGGTTAGGTCTTGGGAAGGTGCTGCTTAGTTAGCTGTTAGCTTAGTCAGGGACCATTGTTCTTTATTTGTATTTCAGTTAGTGGGTAAAGGTCTACACTAGCAGTGTTTAGTGCTTGACAGGGATAGTTAAGGTATAATTTATTTGGCATTATATAATTTTATGACATGTAAAATGGTTGCTTGTGTGAATGATTGGGCGCATTTTTTCTCTCCATTCCCATCCTAGGTTTGCACAGGGTCTCCGGCAGCTTTCTATGTTCCAGGCATACTATTGTAATGTCGGGGTAGGGAGACAGACAGGTGAGCCCTAATCTACCCGCCACTCAGTCCGTGCCTACTTGCAACGACCCGCCCTAGGCGACGGGGTACAACTGGGCGACGGTCCCTACACTCAATAGGTGCATGACAGACAAACAGACAACTGTACAAAGAAGCCAGGGAAATGGGGAAGCTGCCCACGGGGACACCGAGAGCAACAAGCGAAGTGAACGAGCCGAGTCAAACCAGGAGATGAGCGAGGTACAAAAACGCAGAGCAGAAGAGTGGTCAGTAAAGCCAAGGTCAATCACAAGCAGAGGATCAGTAGTTCAAGAAGCTGCAGCAGGGCCAGGAAACCAGCAGAGAAGAAACACAAGCAAAGGAGTAACAGGAAAGGCAGGTATAAATAGACAGAGGGCGGGAGCTAGCTCCGTGTGGCCAGGCTGTGATAGGCTCTCCCACTCCTAAGCCTGCCATCCTGGGTGGTGGAAGATGGAGTCAGTCACAGACATAGAAGCAGGTGCAGACTGATTAACTATGGGCGTCGACACAGAAGTTATGTCTGGCAGATCCTTTAGGGTATGTGCACACGTAGTGACCAAAAACGCCTCAAAATACGGAGCTGTTTTCAAGGGAAAACAGCCCCTGATTTTCAGACGTTTTTTGAGCAACTCACGTTTTTCGCGGCGTGTTTCCCGGCGTTTTCGCGGCGTTTTTTACGTCCGTTTTTGGAGCTGTTTTCATTGGGGTCTATGAGAAAACAATTCCAAAAACGTCCAAAGAAGTGCTCTGCACTTCTTTTGCCGAGGCTGTATTTTTACGCGTCGTCGTTTGACAGCTGTCAAACGACGACGCGTAAATTACAGGTCGTCTGCACAATATGTCGGCAAACCCATTCAAATGAATGGGCAGATGTTTGCCGACGTATTGTAGCCCTATTTTCAGGCGTAAAACGAGGCATAATACGCCTCGTTTACGCCTGAAAATAGGTCGTGTGAACCCAGCCTTACAACTATGGCTCCAATTAAGGTGTTGAGCTGGAATGTCCGTGGGCTTAATTCTAAATTTAAACGTCCTTTTTTTCCGCTTAGTTTTGTTTTGTGCTAGGAAGGTTCTGATTATGGCCCGTGTCTGGCGCATTAGATCCAATTACTAAATAAATATGTACATATGTATCAAAAACTGTACCTCAACAGGAGATGCCCTGACAAATTTGGGAAGAGCTGGTCTAGATAGTTGGAGGCCTCGGACACAGCCATCTAGTTTTTGTTTGCCCTTCTGGCTGGAATGGGAGCAATGCGGGATGACTGGAGCGCTTGGTTGAATGGTGTGTGTATGTGTGTTCTTTTAGTTGTTCTTAGGCATTTACTGTGGTCACTTATTCTGATCCTGATTAACAGCAAAGTATATCCTGTGTTGTGATACACCTATATTTGTTAACTGCCTTCTCTGAACTTTGAATGTCTTGTATACCATGGTGCCTTGTTGTTGCCAAACAGTTTTCGGGTTGGTACTTATGTTGTATTTGTATTTACTTGTACTATTGTACTTGGACAATTAATAAATAAAACCTTTTAAAGAAAAAAGAAAGAAAAAAAGGTCTGCCATATTTCCAAAAACAGCGCCACTCTTGCATTTTTAAGTGAATGGGGCTAAGCTGCAATATTACACACAACGTTTGTACAAGTGTGGCACTAGTAAAAGTGTGAAACTAGACATTTTTTTCTAAACCAGGACAACCTTTTAAGAGTGAGCCATTTTGTCATTATTGATTCATTATTGGGGAGGGAGTTTTAAGCTTGGAAAAAAAATTAGAATGTTTAAATCAAAGCCCTGGATTTCAGAAGCAGAATTTCCAGTTTAGCCAGTATCACCAAGCTTATTTTGAGCCTCTTGTTAAGGGCTCATTCAGACAAGCGTGTGCTGTCCGTTGAAATAGCGCATTTTAACCCATGCATTTCAGACAGGGATACAGCAGTAGGATATGTACACTGTGCAGTGGTAGACCGCTCTTGATGATATTTTTTGGTGTGCAGTTTATCTCCTCTTGAAGATACTGCAGTTTCAGGACCATGGTTACCAGGACATGTTGACATATCATTAGCTGGAAGATGGACCTTCATATGATAAATTTAGGAGCTATGTGAATAGGAGCTTCACTTCTAATGTTGCTGCATTAAAGAGGCTCTGTCACCACATTATAAGTGCCCCGTCTCCTATATAAGGAGATCGGCGCTATAATGTAGGTGACAGTAATGTTTTTTATTTAGAAAAACGATCTATTTTAAACCACTTTATGAGCGATTTTTAGCTTTATGCTAATGAGTTTCTTAATGCCCAAGTGGGCGTGTTTTACTTTAGACCAAGTGGGCGTTGTACAGAGGAGTGTATGACGCTGACCAATCAGCTTCATACACTTCTCTCCATTCATTTACACTGCTTTAGTGATATAGTTATATCGTTATGTGCAGCTACATACACAAACACTAACATTACTGCAGTGTCCTGATAATGAATATACATCACTACCAGCCTGGACATGATGTTTATTCAGAATCCTGACACTTCTGAATCTTTTCTGTGAGATTCCAGCAAGGCAAGCGTAATCTCGTTTTAAATGACAGGTTACATCGTAATCTCGCGAGATTACGTTTGCCTTGCTGGAATCTCACAGAAAAGATTCAGAAGTGTCAGGATTCTGAATAAACATCACGTCCTGGCTGGTAGTGATGTATATTCATTGTCAGGACACTGCAGTAATGTTATTGTTTGTGCATGTGTCTGCACATAGCGATTGGTCACTGATTGGTCAGCATCATACACTCCTCTGTACAACGCCCACTTGGTCTAAAGTAAAAACACGCCCACTTGGGCATTAAGAAACTCATTAGCATAAAGCTAAAAATCGCTCATAAAGTGGTTTAAAATAGATCTTTTTCGAAATAAAAAGCATTACTGTCACCTACATTACAGCGCCGATCTCCTTATATAGGAGACGGGGCACTTATAATGTGGTGACAGAGCCTCTTTAAGGATGTTGGCCATCTTCACAGCCTTCTTAAAATGTTTGTTTCATCTCATGTTGTAGCTATTTATTTTCTATTTATAAAGCCTTTCTTGGTGGCGGCCATATTGGAGACACACACTTCCTTCCTGTACTTCCTGTGTGGTCAGTACAGTTGGGTTTGTACACTTTATTACAGCTGAAATTAATGGGATTCAATTGACAGAGTATTCTCATCGATGTTTACAGTTTACAGAAAGTGATGGAGTACTCCTGAAAAAATCTGGGAGTGGCCGGGGAGATGCATAGAGAGCCTTATCTCAATGTGTAGTGTATACTGTTCTATATCCTGCCTTATCTAGGCTTCCACTAATACAATAGAGCTGTCAATTGCGAGATCGTGCTGTGTTTACACTTCCGGCCACAGGTCCTTCAACACATCGCCTTAGCGCTCATCCAGGAAGATGGTCCCTGGAAGAGATGGTCGATGCAGGGACCATCTTCCTGGATGAGCATTGAGGTGATGTGTTGAAAGACCTGCGGCCAGAAGTGTAAACACAGCGTGATCTCACGATTGAAGCTGAGATCACGATGTGCAGGGAAAGGGAGAACCTGTATGACGCTGATTGGACACCTTCATACAGACAAGAAAATAACACCACCCACAGAGAGAGAGAGCAGCATTACTGCCCCTTCGTCTAGTATATAATTTGCATATTTAGAAAAAAGCTCATAACCTAAAGCGTAGCTAACCGTTTCACAAACTTCTGACATGTCATAGAGACATGTCAGAAGTTTGGATTGGTGGGGGTCCGAGTACTGAGACCCCCGCCAATCTCTAGAACGAAGCAGCTGAAGTGCTCGTGTGAGCGCTCAGCTGCTTCGTGTCTGTTTGGCTTTTTCCAGAAAGCTGATGTATCGGTGTACGGGCTCATAGACTTTCTATTGAGTCCGTACTTCGATACATTTATTTTTGGAAAAGGCAGAACAGACACGAAGCGGCTACGCGCTCACACGAGCACTTCAGCTGCTTCGTTCTAGCGATTGGTGGGTGTCTCAGTGCTCGGACCCCCACCAATCCAAACTTCTGACATGTCACTATGACATGTCAGAAGTTTGTCCAACGTTTAGCTACACTTTAATAAACGTTTTGGGACACAATTTTCACTGTAATTATCAGCGTGACAGCGTCTATTAGATTAGTTAGGAGATTGGGCAGTACTAAACTAGTGACAGTTACTCTTTATGGGCCCATTACACTGGCCAATTATCAGGCAAACGAGCGTTCCCGATAATTGCCCATGTTGCTTGTTCATCGGCTGATCGTATAGTTTTAAATGCCGAAAATATTATTGTTGTCGGCAGCACATCTCCCTGTGTAAACAGAAAGATGTGGTGCCGACATGATAGAAATGGATGAGGACGAGCGATCGTACTAATAAGCGCTCATCCCCATACATAGCTACTTGTGAAAGAAGCAAACAAGTGCCGATTAACGAGCTGTCGCATTGATCGGCACTCGTTGACACGGCCCACGTCAGACCGTATAAGACCAAGCTAAGGCACTTTTCGTTTTTCCATTTTGCTTGCAATAGCATTAGCTTTGTGGAAGTCATGATGCCTTCACTTCTATTAGGGCTCCAGATATGTTGCTAGTGGCATCTGCTATAGGCAGAAGCCAGTTATCTATACTACTCTGGCTGTAACATCACAGAAGCAAACTAACACCCCATTTTGGAAACTACATCCCACAAGGAATTAATCTAGGGGAGTAGCGAGCATTTTGACCCCACAGATTTTATTAGAATTTGGATGTGAAAATGAAAAATGTTAATTTTTTTCCAATAAGATGTAGTTTTCGCTAAAAAGAAAACAATGTCCACATGGAATAAAGAAGAAAAAGCCCTCCAACATTTGTAAAGCAACTTCTGTGGATTAGAGAAATACCCCATATGTGGTCATAAACGGCTGTTTGGGCACACGGCAGGGCTCAGAAGAGAAGGAGCGCCATTTGGCTTTTGGAGTACAGATTTTGCTGGTTTGGTTTCTTGGCACCATGTCGCTTTTGCAAAGCCCCTAAGGTACCAGTACAGTGGAAACTACCAAAAGTGACTCCATTTAGGAAACTATACCCCTTGAGGAATTCATCGAGCATTTTGACACCACAGGTGTTTCATAGATTTTATTCTAATTGGGCCGTGAAAATAAAAATTACATTTTTCTTCAATAAGACGTAGCTTTAGCTAAAAAAAATTCATTTTCTCAACAAATAAAGGCAAAAAAGAAGCCCAACATTTGTAAAGCAACTTCTTTGGAGTACGGCAATACCCCATATGTGGTCATAAACTGCTGTTTGGGCAGACAGTAGAGCTCAGAAGGGAAGGAGAGCCATTTGACTTTGGGAGTGCAGATTGGTTTCTGGGCACTATGTCCATTTGCAAAGCCCCTGGGGGACCAAAACAGTGGGAACCCCCCAGAAGTTAACCCATTTTGGAAACTACACCCCTCAAGGTATTTACCTAGGGTTCTAGTGAGCATGTTAACCCTAGAAATTAGTGTGCACTCGATGTTGCAGAGTGAAAATGGGATTTTTCCATAGATATGCCAATATGTGGTGCCCAGCTTGTGCCACAATGAAAAGACAGCTCTCTAATTATTATGCTGTGTTTCCAGGTTTTAGAAACACCCTACATGGGGCACTAATCTTTTGCCTGGACATTCGACCAGGCTCAGAAGTGAAAAAGTAATTTGCCGACGTACACAGTATTGGTACAAATACTCGGATGTGAAATAATAAAAAAACCCTGAGAAGTGACCCCATTTTGGAAACTACACCCCTCAAGGGATTATTTAACTGGTGTAGTGAGCATTTTCGACCCACTGGTCTTTTTCATAAATTAACCAGTTCAGGACCGGGCTATTTTGCGCCTTCAGGACCATACACCGTTTAGCTATTTTTAGCACGTGTTAGTTAAATGGCTATAACTTTTTTATTTGTTGGGCTAACGACGTGATTTTTGGGAAGTTTTTTCCGTAGACAATGCAGGTTTCTTTTTTTATCGTTTTTATACACACCTTTTTTGCTATTTTAGAATTTTTATTCATAAAGTTTGAAAATAATAGTAAAAAAATAAGCTTTTTTACGTTTCAGCAATTTTTTTTGGGTAATAACATATTTTTACCCTAAAATAGACCTTTTATTTGTAATCGTCATTGTTTACCGTAAATTTTAATATATTACATGTCTATATTAGGGTAATTGGGTCAGCGCTAGCGTTACAACAATGATTGGCGGGGGGGAACGTTTTTTTTTGGGGTGGGTATTTTATGTGTATTTATTATTTAATTTTTTTTTGCACTTGGCTTTACTATTTTTTTATTACTATGGTCTGTCCCCCAAAGGTCAAAAAAGACCTTTGGGGAACTTTATATTTTTTTTTTCTTTCTTTTACACCATGTTTTTCCACTGTAACTGGAGCTGCACAGCAGGGAAATCAGCCCTCTCATAGTGACGATTGTCACTAACAGGGCTGTGCTTGGTCTAGTAAGACCCAGCAGCAGTCTGTCAGTAACGGCACCCGGCGATCATGTGACCAGTCACATGATCACCGGGAGGAATAGAGACAGCGCCGCTGCTGCTGTCTCTATTCCTATACACAGCGTTCATTGAGCGCTGTGTAAAAAGACATCGGAGAAGACAGAAGCAGCGAAAGCTGCTTCTATCCTCTCCTCAGGGTCCCCGGCAGTCACTGACAGCCGGAGACCCAACATTCAGCTGCCCGATCGCGCGGGCAGCAAGTTAAAACCCGAGCCGTAAAAAGTCTATGGCTCGGGTTTTAAGGACCCTGACCGCTGGCTGTAAAAATACAGCCAGCGGTCGGGAACCAGTTAATGTGCTGCTGATGGTGTAAAGTAAAAAAAAAAATTTTTCCCTAGATATGCCATTTCAGTGGCAAATATGTTGTGCCCAGCTTGTGCCACTAGAGACACACACCCCAAAAATTGTTAAAAGGGTTCTCCCGGGTATGGCGATGCCATATATGTGGAAGTAAACAGCTGTTTGGGCACGCTGTAGGGTTCAGAGGGGAGGGAGCACCATTTGGCTTTTGGAGCGTGGATTTAGCTTGGTAGTAGTTTTGTTTGAGTATTACTGGTGTTTTCGTTTATAATGTGGGGGCATATGTAAACTGGGCAGAGTACATCAGGGAATAATAAGGTGGTATAATAATGGGGTAAAAAAACATAGATAAATAATCCATAGATATTTGTTACACTGTGAAGCAATCCTTTCTGCATGGGCCGGTGTCGCATTGATAAATGATGTCCTTCCTTATCCCCCTTTTGGTCCACACCTCTACAGTTTGGGGAATTTTTCTGGGAAAGTGTTGTCCTTGTATAATACGGGTGCCCTCCAGAAGTCCTACCCTTCCTGGTTCCCTATTTTTAGGGATGAGCTGTAATTATTATTGGTATCATTTTGGGGTACATGAGACTTTTTGATCACTTTTTATCCTAATTTTTGGGAGGCAAGGTGACCAAAGAATAGCAATTCTGGCATAGTTTTTTAGGTTTATTTTATACAGCGTTCACAATGCGTTATAAATTACATGTTAACTTTATTCTGCGATGCCGGTATGAGTACGATTCCGGCGATACCAAATTTATAGCACTTTTTTGCACAATAAATTTACTTTTGTAAAAAGAATGTATTTTTTTCTGTCACCAAGTTGTGAGAACCATAACTTTTTAATTTTTTTGTCGACGGAGCTGTATGAGGGCTTGTTTTTTGTGAGACGAGCTATAGTTTTTATAAGTACAATTTTTGGATGCATGAGACTTTTTGATCACTTTTTATTCTAATTTTTGTAGGGCAAAGTAAAAAAAAAACTGAAATTCTGGCATTGTTTTTTTGGGTTTTTGTTCACGGCGTTCACCGCGTGGAATAAATAACATAATATTTTTATATTTCAGGATGTTACAGTCGCGGTGATACCAAATATGTTTGGTTTATTTCTTTTTTTCAATAATCAAGAACTTGATAAGGAAAAACGGCGATTGTGTTTTATTTTATTACGTGAAACTTTTATTATTTTTTTACAGCTTTTTTTTTTTTCACAATTTTTTGTAGTCCCACTAGGGGACTTGAAGGTCCAACAGTCAGATTTATTTTCTAATACATTGCACTACCTATGTAATAAAAAACAGCTGGCACCCGCCACTGATGACATGGGCTCAGCTTCGGAGCCCGTGCCATCTTGCCACTGGTACCGGAAGCCTTTTAGATTCCTGCCATTACAGCAAGGTTTCGGCTGTAACATACAGCTGACACCCGGGGATGATGGCACCGGCTCAGCTTCTAAGGCGGTGTCCACCATTTGTCTTAGGGATACGGCAAATTGCGGGAAGCACTGGCTTTCCATGACGTATCCATACAACAAATGTCGGGAAGGGGTTAATCTGATTCTCTGACTGTAAACAATAATGGTTTGATTCACTGACCGCAAGCAGGGGCCTCTACTATGATTAGGAGATAAAAGTCCATTAAGACCACCTTAATAATCTGCACCTTTTAAAATAATCTGACATGTTATATTATTATACCTATGGGTGATCCATATAAATGAAATTGTGGTTTAAACTTCCAAGCATATATCCAACCAAAAAAGACGCATATAGGAGCATAGAAACCAAAAAATCTTCATAAATGTATTTTAAAAGATAATAATTTTGTTTCCACATCTTTAAAAACATGAATGCACGACAATATAAGGACCCGGACCTATATTAGTCTATGGGGCCGTGCAGACATGTGCGTGGTTTTTGCGCAGCGTTGCTCCGTTGCCAAAAAGGCACGACATGTCCGTTGATTCAGCGTTTTCAACGCATCACGCACCCATTGAAGTCAATGGGTGCGTGAAAACGCAGGGCACACGGAAGCACCTCCGTACGCACAGCGTTTTTCACGCAACACTTGTTAAGTCTATGTAAATGAGTTGAGCAGACTAGACAAAACAACTACAAACCAGGAAGTGGCTTTTCACTTTCTGAGCACATGCGCACAGTTTAAACTGACATCTGCAGCAATAGGAGTTTTTTAACCTGTAAAACCACCCAAAAACAACAAACACGGGCCAAAGTGTGAGGTAACGTGAAATCTTGATGCGAACATGTGCTCACAGCAAGCAGGTGTTGGAGAAGGTGTCTTTTTGTAGGCTGCCCTCTCCATTACTCTACCCTCCGTTGTTTTGACGCGCGTAAAAAACGCATGCCATACGCGCGTTAAATACGCTATCACGCTGCCCAAACGGATGCCACACGCAACTCCAACGCAACCGAAACGGCGCGTTTTTCACGCGCGCAAAAACGCAACGTTCTTGTGAATCCAGCCTAAACAAAATAAAAATAAAATAAGTAGCAAAGATAGCGTCAACAAGAAAAAAGTACAGCACTGCAATTGGTAATAAGTAATACAAAGTAAGGCCGGATTTACAGGAGCGTGTGCGTTTTGCGCGCGCAAAAGGCACTTAACAGCTCTGTGTGTCAGCAGCGTATGATGCGTGGCTGCGTGATTTTTGCACAGCCGACATCATTACGATACTCTGTTTGTATGTTTGTAAACAGAAAAGCACGTGGTGCTTTTCTGTTTTCAGTCATAGTTTTGACTGCTGTTGCGCGAATCACGCGCGTCCCACGGAAGTGCGTCCGTGCGCTGCGCGTGATTTTCATGCACCCATTGACTTCAATGGGTGCGTGATGCACGAACAACGCACAAATATGGGACATGTCGTGCGTTTCACGCAGCAGACACACGCTGCGTGAAAATCACTGACTGTCTGAACGGCCGCATAGACTAAATAGGTCCGTGCGAGGCGCGTAAAAATCACGCGCGTTGCACGGACGTATTACACGTTCGTGTAAATAAGCCCTAAGACTGACTCTTAGGCCTTATTTACACGAGCGTATTTAACATCCGAGATACGCGCGTGAAAATCGCGTGCATCGCACGGACCTATGTAAGTCAATGGGGCTGTTCAGACATTCCGTGATTTTCACGCAGCGTGTGTCCGTTGCGTAAAACTCACGACATGTCCTATACTTGAGCATTTTTCGCGCGTCACGCACCCATTGAAGTCGATGGGTGCGTGAAAATCGCGCACAGCACACGGAAGCACTTCCGTGAAGGGAAAAAAAAGCGCACCACATTCATTGCAGTTTCTAAGCATCTAAACCGCGTGTCATAAGGATGCCATATGCGTGTAAATCACGCAGCCACGCACCTATACACTTATGACACACGGAACTGCAACGCGCAAAAAACGCTGCGGTGCCTAAGGGCTCATTCAGACGAACGTGAATAACGTCAGTGTGCTGCGCATGGAAATCACGCAGCGCACACCCACCCATTGATTTCAATGGGGCCATTCAGACATGAAGGAGTTTTCACGCAGCGAGTCTATTGCATGAAACTCACTGCATGTCCTATATTGGTGCGTTATCACACACCAACGCGCCCATTGAAGTCAATGGGTGCGTGAAAACCACGCACCGCTCACGGATACACATCCATATGCGGTGCGTGATTTGCGCATCAATTCAATTGAAAATAATAATAAAAAGATGTGCTTTGCGAGTGCGTGAATAAAGCCTGCCCCTTGCAAAGCACACTGATGCATAAGGGACCAGATTCTCGCGCGTTTTTCACGTGCGTGAATGTGATCAGCCTAAGAATGAGAATGATACGCCTCACAATGAGATCTAGTACAATACTATTATACAAAGAATTTTGGTTGCCCAAAAGAAGCAGCCATCGCGCACTAGCTAAGTCTTCATTCACATCTGCGTCAGTGCTCCATTCAGGTGTTCCATCGGAGCTTTCCGTCAGAACGGAACCCTGATAGAAACAAACGGAAAAAACAGGTTTCCGTTTGCATCACCATTGATTTCAATGGTGACGGATCCGGTGCAAATGAATTACGTTTGTCTCTATAGTCGACTGCGCTATTCATTCCATCAAAACAACGGAACCATTACGCAACGGTGACAAACGGAAATCATTTGCACCGGATCCGTCACCATTGAAATCAATGGTGATGCAAACGGAAACCTATGGTTTCGTTTGTTTCAGTCAGCGTTCCGTTCTGACGGAAGACTCTGACGGAACGCCTAAATGGAGCCCTGACGCAGATATGAAAGATGCCTTAATGTGTCAATAGCCTATGTTTAAATGTATCATCCACTTCTCTTCAGAACGCCCAGCTTCTGGCAGATCACGCTGTGACGTCACTCACAGGTCCTGCATCGTGTCAGACGAGCGAGGACACATCGGCACCAGAGGCTTCAGTTGATTCTGCAGCAGCATCGGCGTTAGCAGGTAAGTCGATGTAGCTACTTACCTGCAAACGCTGATGCTGCTGCAGAATCAACTATAGCCTCTGGTGCCGATGTGTCCGACACAATGCAGGACCTGTGAGTGACGTCACAGCGTGATCTGGCAGAAGCTGGGCGTTCTGAAGAGAAGTGGATGATACTTCTCATCAGAACGCCCAGCTAGTAAAAGTATTAAAAACGCCCCGATGTACGCACATAATACACGCCCAGTTGTACTTTTACTTTTAAACACACCCACTTGGACTTTTGCAAGCCTCATTTGCATAACTACAAAAATGGTCATAACTTGGCCAAAAATGCTCGTTTTTTAAAAATAAAAACGTTACTGTAATCTACATTGCAGCGCCTATCTGCTGCAATAGCAGATAGGGGTTGCAAAATCTGGTGACAGAGCCTCTTTAAAGAGGCTCTGTCACCAGATTTTGCCAGCCCTATCTCCTATTGCAGCAGATCGGCGCTGCAATGTAGATAAGAGTAACGTTTTGTTTTTTTTAAAACAAGCATTTTTGGCCAGGTTATGACCATTTTTATATTTATGCAAATGAGGCTTTCTAAAGTACAACTGGGCGTGTTTAAAGTAAAAGTATAACTGGGCGTGTATTGTGTGTGTAACATCTGGGCGTTTTTACTTCTTTTACTAGCTGGGCAGTGTGAATAGAAGAGTATGATGCTGACGAATCAGCATCATCCACTTCTCTTCGTTACACACAGCGTGTTCTCGAGAGATCACGCTGTGACGTCACTTCCTGCCCCAGGTCCTGCATCGTGTCGGACGAGCGAGGACACATCGGCACCAGAGGCTACAGTTGATTCTGCAGCAGCATCAGCGTTTGCAGGTAAGTATCTACATCCGTTCATGTCCATTTGTACTCAGCACAGCGTGATCTCGCTGCGCTGTCATTCATAGCGCGATCTCGCGAAATCACGCTGTGCAGCGATTAAGTCCCACACAAACTTTACCGAAGTGTCGGGAGTGTGAATAGACATCGCGTCCTGGCTGGAGGTGATGTCTATTCACTCTCAAGACGCTTCAGTAAAGTTAATGTGGGTGTATGTAACAGAACAGCATGATCTCGCTGAGTATGAATGGAGAGAATTGTATGACGCTGACTTCTCTCCACAACGCCCACTTGGTCAAAATTTTAAAAAACGCCCAGTTGGGCATTAATAATTAGCATAAATCTAAAATTGCTCATAACTTAAAATAAAAAATGCTGTTGTTATCTACATTACAGCGCCGATCACATTATGTAGGAGACAGGGCACTTTATGTAAAATTCAGTTTCCCTATGAGATACAAAGATTCAAGCAACTATGATATTTCCAACTGTGTCAGACTATTTTTCCCATATGGTAACGGTCAAGTGATGGCACAAGTACAATTTTATGGAGAATACTTCCGTAATACACGATCCGATTGAGCATACTGCAAAAAAAATTCCGTCAGATTTATACGAAATCTGACAGAAAACCCTTGTTTGAAAATCCCATGTGAAGGGACAGTAGGGCCCCACAGAAGTTTATGGGTGTCCTATAACAGATCCGCACAAGGTTGTACGGAGCCGTAATATGTCTGTGTGTATGAGTCCTAATTGGTTGAAGAAATGTATTGGAATTCTTTTTCATGATTATCTATAGCCTGTGGCTGTCAGGGCATTGCTGAGAGTTATAGTTTTGCAACAGTTGTAGAGCCTCAGGATTGGGATCGCTGATCTATAGCCTGGATATAGCTGATCCTCTAGGCATAAACGGAAAAGAACAAATATGAACATGTAACATTGTGTGAATGGAGTCATAGAAAGTGCACTGCTAAATTGTGAAAAGATCATTATTTTTGTGACGAAAGATGAAAACATATAGTACTGCTCTCAAACCTAAAGCTTCTTTCTCCCTAAGGAAATTAAATTTGCATTAAAAAGCCTCCTCTCTGGAGTATAATACATACATTTATTTAATAGTGAAGATAAAACAAGAGCTGTTCACTATATTCATTGTCTGAAGTATCTTCTTAGCAGCACTTACATAAATAACTATCTACACGTCATGCATAGCTTCCGAAATGTCAAAAAATGTTGATATCTTATCCCCTTCCTGTCAGTCCCATGGAAATTAAGATTATGTTCACACGGCTTATTTTCGGCCGTTTTCCATTTCTGAAAAACGGCCGCGTAAAAATGCAGCGAAAATCTCCCATTGATCTCCCAGTGGCTTAAAAAACATTTGAAAATCAGGAGCTGTTTTCCCTTGAAAACAGCTCCGTTTTTGGGTTTGCGTGTGAACATACCCTAACAGTCCCATGCCACTACCCCGTTTAATGACATGCTCTGTTGCCCCGTAAAACAGGCGTGGCTAAAAGAAGTTGAAAAATGCGTCAGATTTATTAAAGGTGTGCACAATTTTTTATTGCAAAATATATTGTTGTAAAGTACGCCAGCCAAGAGCTGACGGAAGGAATGTCTAGCAAGATGCGCAAAATGTATCATACTTCCAAACACTGCCATCGCATATAAAGGATACATTTTGTAAAATATATATACATTTGTAGTGCAATACGGGAAAATATGGGCTTCTTCAAGGTGTAATAAAAATTGTTGCTTTCAGGGGCATATGTACCATACAGTTAACCCATGCGGGTGATACGGGGCCCCACTGGGAGGAGAGCCCAACTCAGGTTTTTACCAATGGGTGGATGGAATTTGAAAAGGGCTGCTTCTTTATACAGGCTGTAGAGTCCATGGCCGGGGACAGTCGGGGTTACTCACCCCCCAGCGGCCGCAGCCATGGATCTGTGATCACTGGCTCGCATCTCCTTCCCAGGAGACGGCAGCACTCACGTCCGCTCCGGTCCACTGTGTCTCGTAGGGTGCGCGCGCCCGCTCGTGCCCGGCCTTAAAGGGCCAGCGTGTGCACATGTGGAAATCATCATCATCAACTGCCCATGGACTATAAGAATGGCCCTGCCCCTTTGCTCATCGCCTGAGCGTTGTTAGTTTATCCCATGTCAGTCTTGCAAATGGTCCCTTAGTGTTATCCTGTTCCTGTTGTTACCCGTGCCCTGCTACCTGTATCCGATGCTGTGTTCTTGTTCCTGAGTCTATTAGTGTTGGAGTCGTGTCCTTCTGCACCTGCTGTCGTCTGCCACGTCCAGTGTCGTCTTCCACGTCCAGTATCATCTGCCACGTCGTGTTATCTGCCACGTCTGGCACAACCTGCTGCACCCACCTCCATCCATGCTGAAGCCTCGGCCGCTGTCTGGACTATTTCAGGTACCCTTGTGTTACGAACGGCTATAGACTTTTGCATAGACTGTGACTAGGCCAGCTGCATCTCCACTACAACGGAGCGGCCTAGTGGGACCACATATCCTGTGATCGTGACACAGGCTCTGCAACATTAGCAGCAAGGGAGGTGAAAACCAGGGCGATCGGGTGGGTGAACAAGCATTGGGTACTCTTGACGCCAAACGAAGGACATGTGATGGTATGAGCCAACACAATGAAGAAGCCCCTATTGTGAATTTTGTTCTAGAGCTCCATATTTTCTTTGTACACCCATGGTTCCTGTTCTAGAACAGGTAAGCGGTGAACAGTGGGATCCGAGGGGTTTTTGTGCCGTGCGTCTGGTAATGTTTTCTCATTAGTGTGGTCAGTAATCAAGTATGTATAGCTATAGGGGGTGCAGAAGTAGCAGTTGCCCTCGGGCCATGGCGCCTAAGGAGCCAAAAGAAGACAACAGTATTATAAATGGCACATGATAGGTGCGGGACCTGTTCCGACATTTGCATTGGGGCCCAGGAGCTTCAAGTTACGCCTCTGAGTGTAGTTAATATTGGGGTCTGTGAGATAAGACTTGGGTCCTTTGTGAAATGGATCCAAGGACATAATTATCTTTGTGGTTTGAATGCTAATATTATCATGTATTAAGTATGTAAATTAGGATGGCAACCAGTGCTAACCAGTCTTAGGTCCCAAACTATGAATTTAGATAGATCAGTTACTGATTTAAAGGAGTTATCTGGGTTATTAAAATTGATGGCTTATTTGCACAGTCGCTACAAATGTAACGGCGCATGCAAGTACGTACGAAGAGGAGGCCCCTTCAAACAGCTGATAGCCTGGGCTGCTGACAGTCGGACCGCCACCAATCTTATATTGATAGCCTATCCTAAGGATAGGCCATCAATTTTAACAACCCAGATAACCCATTTAACCCCTTAACGCACTTTGACGTGCACTTACGTCAAGGTACAGGGGAGAAGTATGGAGCTCTCATCGGTGGACCCATAGCGCGATCGAGGGGCACCAATGGTTGTCATGGCAGCCCAGGGGCCTAATGAAGGCCCCCAAGACTGCCTTCACTCTGCCTCTGTTAAAGAGGCTCTGTCACCATCTCGTATTGCCATCAAACCCCTATCTCGTATTGCAGCAGATCGGCGCTGCAATGTAGATTACAGTAACGTTTTGTTTTTTTCAAAAACGAGCATTTTTGGCCAAGTTATGACCATTTTTATATTTATGCAAATGAGCCTTTCTTAAGTACAACTGGGCGTGTTTAAAGTTATGTACAAGTGGGCGTGTATTGTGTGTACATCTGGGCGTTTTTACTTGTTTTACTAGCTGGGCGTTGTGAATAGAAGTGTATGATGCTGACGAATCAGCATCATCCAATTCTCTTCGTTAACACCCAGCTTCTGGCAGTGCATAGACACACAGCGTGTTCTCGAGAGATCAAGCTGTGACGTCACTTCCTGCCCCAGGTCCTGCATCGTGTCGGACGAGCGAGGACACATCGGCACCAGGCGACAAAAACTGATCAAAAAGTCTTACGTACCAAAAAATGGTACCAATAAAAAACACAGCTTGTGCTGCAAATATTAAGCCCTCACATCCACGAAAAAATGTAAAAGTTATGGCTTTCAGAATATGGAAAAATAATAAATATGGTTAAGCCGTAATCGTGTTGACCAGCAGAATAAAGTAAATTTGACATTTTTACCGCACGGTGAAAGACGTAAAAACAAAACCTAAAAGAAAATCGAGGAATCACAGTTTTTTCCAATTCTACACCACTTAGAATTTTTTTCATATTCCCAGTACATTATATGGTATTTTAAACGGTGCCAGTATAAACTACAACTCCTCCCGCAAAAAAAACAAGCCCTTACATCACTCCCTTGACGAAAAAATAAAAAAGTTATGGCTCATAGAAGGCGGGGACTGTAAAACGAAAATGAAAAAAAAAAGGCTTGGATACTAAGGGTATCACCACTTACAAAAACTTTTGATATGTCATAGAGACATATCAGAAGTTTTGATTGGTGGAATCCATGTTCTGAAACCCCCACAGCTCCTGAAACGAAGGTGCAGAAGCGCTCAGCTGAGTGCCCTACACTTTCGGCTGTTTCGCTACTCTATGTGAGCCGGATTCAGTCTAACTAAAGGCGCTGATCACAGCCGAAAGTGTAGGGCACTTAGCTGAGTGATGGTCTGGCTCTCAGTCCCTGGAACCCCACTGATCAAAAATTCTGATGTCTCTATGACATAGAAAAAGTTTTTTGATAGTGCTGTTAAGGTCCTTTTACACGGACCGACGAATCTGGGCAATATATATTGAGTTGCGTTTCTCTCGTAATACCTTCTGTGTTAGGGCGGAAAAAAATCAATCAAAATAGAATTTCTGCAAAAAAAAACTAATTTGTACATTTCACTTCTACTTTGCTTTAATTCTGTGAAAGGTCTAAAGGGTTAAGAAGCTTTCTGAATGCGGTTTTGAATACTTTGAGGGGTGCAGTTTTTAAAATGGGGTGATTTATGGGGGTTTGTATTGTATGGGCCTCTCAAAGCCACTTTAGAACTGAACTGGTCCCTGAAAACATAGCTTTTGAAATTTTCTTGAAAATGTGAGAAATTTCTGCTTAAGTTCTAAACCTGAGGGACGTGGTCTGAACACTGGCGGGAGCGGACTTATGGCGGATGAGCTCCGCTGATCCCTGGAAACATCAGCCTCCATCCTCCCTCAGGGAACCGGTAATTTCTCCCTGGTGTGCCAGGTAATGCTCTGGCTTGTTACCTGAACGCTGTGGGGACGGTATATTCCTCTCTGGAGCGGTCCGGACAGCGGGTGAAAGACGTAAAAACAAAACCTAAAAGAAAATCGAGGAATCACAGTTTTTTCCAATTCTACACCACTTAGAATATTTTTCATATTCCCAGTACATTATATGGTATTTTAAACGGTGCCAGTATAAACTACAACTCCTCCCGCAAAAAAAACAAGCCCTCACATCACTCCCTTGACGAAAAAATAAAAAAGTTATGGCTCATAGAAGGCGGGGACTGTAAAACGAAAATGAAAAAAAAAAAGGCTTGGATACTAAGGGTATCACCACTTACAAAAACTTTTGATATGTCATAGAGACATATCAGAAGTTTTGATTGGTGGAATCCATGTTCTGAAACCCCCACAGCTCCTGAAACGAAGGTGCAGAAGCGCTCAGCTGAGTGCCCTACACTTTCGGCTGTTTCGCTACTCTATGTGAGCCGGATTCAGTCTAACTAAAGGCGCTGATCACAGCCGAAAGTGTAGGGCACTTAGCTGAGTGATGGTCTGGCTCTCAGTCCCTGGAACCCCACTGATCAAAAATTCTGATGTCTCTATGACATAGAAAAAGTTTCTGGATAGTGCTGTTAAGGTCCTTTTACACGGACCGACGAATCTGGGCAATATATATTGAGTTGCGTTTCTCTCGTAATACCTTCTGTGTTAGGGCGGAAAAAAATCAATTAAAATAGAATTTCTGCAAAAAAAAAATAATTTGTACATTTCACTTCTACTTTGCTTTAATTCTGTGAAAGGTCTAAAGGGTTAAGAAGCTTTCTGAATGCGGTTTTGAATACTTTGAGGGGTGCAGTTTTTAAAATGGGGTGATTTATGGGGGTTTGTATTGTATGGGCCTCTCAAAGCCACTTTAGAACTGAACTGGTCCCTGAAAACATAGCTTTTGAAATTTTCTTGAAAATGTGAGAAATTTCTGCTTAAGTTCTAAACCTGAGGGGCGTGGTCTGAACACTGGCGGGAGCGGACTTATGGCGGATGAGCTCCGCTGATCCCTGGAAACATCAGCCTCCATCCTCCCTCAGGGAACCGGTAATTTCTCCCTGGTGTGCCAGGTAATGCTCTGGCTTGTTACCCGAACGCTGTGGGGACGGTATATTCCTCTCTGGAGCGGTCCGGACAGCGGGGCCAAGTCTGTGGACCAGATCCCCGACCTGAATTTATTACCGGAAGTGTGCGAGCCCCACTTCCGGCGCGCTTGGCAGAGAGTTCTTGGGGCCTGCGGCTGTGGAGTGGAGCATTTTTAAATGCTCCCTCCTCTCCTCACTGCCCTCCTGGAAGCATATGCGGATGGGATTTCTGCCATACATCTTGCGCTGGTGTGCTACTGGATGCGGCCGACATTTTGAGACTTACTGCTCCAACTCTCCGAGACAGCTCCTTTCCTTCCTGGTGGTGCGGTGTGAGAACATATTATTTGGCTGAACCAAATTCTTGGAGGTATTATACACCCAACCTGTGGCCCCACGCATTATATTACATGTAATTATGTGACTGTGTTGTAGCATATGAGGACTCCCCTCCTCCCCTATGCAAACGATAATTTGAAGTATATTCCTGGTGCACTAGCCTGAGTGTTCTTTTTTTGCACGAAAATACTATCTTTGATCTGTTTGTAATGGATCCCTACATACAATCCAAAATCACTGACAAGATAGATAAATCAGTAGGAGCGGCATCTGGGCAACGCATGTCGAGGCCCTCTGAGGCCTCGGCCTCTTCCTCCGCTACTGCAGACACCCCTACAGAACCGTTCATGCTGGATGTCCTAAACGCTATAACGGAATCCCGTACGGTACTGTCAGAAAAAATAGATGCTCTCCAGAAGGACTTGCGAGCTAAAATGGATGAAATGGAGAACCTTTTGAGAAGATGTAATATTCGTTTTGTTGGTCTGCCGGAGGGGACTGAAACCCCGGATCCTGCTGCCTTTTTGTAAAATTGGCTCAAATCGACCTTTGGGCAAACAGCCTATGTTCTGCGTGGAATGTGCGCACCGTATCCCGACCAGAACTCCTCCGCCCGAAGCACCTCCTTGTACATTTATAGCCAAATATCGAAATTTCAAGGATAGAGACAAGCTGCTAGAACTTG
This sequence comes from Rhinoderma darwinii, assembly GCF_050947455.1. Taxonomy (NCBI): domain Eukaryota; kingdom Metazoa; phylum Chordata; class Amphibia; order Anura; family Rhinodermatidae; genus Rhinoderma; species Rhinoderma darwinii. The sequence continues at coordinate 38,999,835 of NC_134687.1, read as the reverse complement.
CAAGGAAACAAGGTCCTCTGAAACATGATAATCAGGATGTACGAGTGTTCCTGGGTAACTCTTTGGAGGCAACGCTTTACTGAGGCCAAGAAATCTCTGCGGGAGAAGCAAATCCCTTACTCGATGGTTTACCCGGCGAAACTCAGGCTGGTGCACAATGGCTCAACCATTTTTTTGGACAAACCGGAGAATGTTTTCACGTAGGATGTAGTCCCTTTATTCCTGACGACCTTCCTCTCCCGGCACATGAGTGCAGTATGTTTGCTGGACTCGTTCCACATGACGTGGACTATATTTGAAAGTTATATATGGAACTACCTCTATGTGTGGTGTGAGATGGACCCAGTTACTTCGCTCCTGTTCCACATTGTGCTATGGAGATAGACTGCTCCCTATAGTCTTCTTATATGCCAGTTGTATTTCTTAATATGTGGTCCACTCAGCCAAATTTTTCTACTTCCTAAATTTGTGACGCAATTAGGGGAGGGGGTTCACCCCCTCACACATCTAACCGTCTAACAGTATTCTCTAATCCCAGTTTTACCTTGTGCAGGATAGTTACTGCAATTGGGAATGAAACCCGTCTCATGTTTGGAAGGATGGGTAGGGTGGGATGGGGTGGGATGGGGTGGGATGGGGTGTGGTTTGTTTGTTTTAGCTTTCCATAATTTCAGTCATCTACGTCTGATGCAACTCTATCTGCAACTCTATCTGCGGATCAGTAAATTCAAGAGAGCACTATTGCCTAGCAGCGCTGGGGTCCTGGGTTCAAATCCAACCAAGAACAACATCTGCATGGAGTTTGTATGTTCTCCCCGTGTTTGCATGGGTTTCCTCCAGATGCTCTGGTTTCCTCCCAAAAAACATACTGATAGGGAATTTAGATTGTGAGCCCTGATGGGGACAGTAAAAGAGGAATATGTTGGTGCTATATAAGGAACATAAATAAATCAATAAATCTCTGGTATTCAATTTCCTCTCCAGTTATAGTCCTCATATAATACTGCACCAAGAGACTCACTTGCTGCGCTCTAAACTCAAAGCCAATCATAGGCCCTGGGTTAAATATGGATATATGTTTTTCCATCCATTCCTGTGGGGTCTCCTTGCTGGTTCACAAATCTTTACAATGTGTGGTCACGTCTGTTAAAACTGATCCTAGAGGGAGATTTGTTATTCTACTATGCCAGGTATACCTTCCATCATTTATTCTAGTGAATGTTTACAATCCTCCTCCTCTATCTGTCCAGCTACTAAATTATGTGATGGTTCTGGTGACGGATCTGGGCTCTGCGCCCCTCTTATTACTTGGAGATTTTAATCTCCTCCTCTCTCTGGAGTTAGATAAATATCTCGTTGATCGGCGCTCGCTACATCAGCCTATTGTCGGGCCGCTGTAAAAGCCGCTTAAGTCCACACTCTACAAACAACTTATGCGGGTCACTTCTACTAAACTTGATAGAGCCTTGGATAGGTGGTTTCACACCATTCCTTCCATATATGATTGATCCCCTTGATATCAGATAGAGATCGTCTCATTCAAGTAAAAAGTCTTTCACCAAGTTTACTATACTCCCTCTAAATTGTTTAGGATGGGGAAACTTCCTTCTCCTGTTTGCCATTGTTGCCAGAGGGGGGATGGTTCCTTTCTCCACATGTTTTGGTAGTACCCAGTTATACACAACAACTGAAGTAAAGGAATTTATTGAAATGAAGTTGGACTCCCCCTGTATTTTAGATCCCAAAGTCTGCTTACTACTCTAGGTGGAAGACCTTATTCCTGTTGTGGCTACCAGATCCCTCATGATGCTCCTATTTTTTTATGCAAAAAAAACTATACTATTACACTGGAAGTACCCCAAGATTCCTACACTGCAAGCGTGGATTACTTTAATAAACTCCAATCTCCCCCTTTTCAAACTTACATATGAAGCAAGGGGGGTGCCCAGATAAATTTGCAAAAATATGGCAATCTTGGGTGGCTAACGCCCATACTTGCTAGTCCTTGCAAGTACTGAATGTATTGACCAAATTTTACCAGTAACATAAAGTCCAATGTGTCACGAGAAAACAATCTCAGAATCGCTTGGATAGGTAAAAGCATTCCCAAGCTATTATCCCATAAAGTGAGATATGTCAGATTTGAAAAATAAGGCTCTGTCAGGAAGGCCAAAAGTGGCCGCAGCGGGAAGGGGTTAAAAAAGAAAAATAATATTTGTAGTTATGGTGGATAGATTTACTCTGACACATGTGACACATGCAGTCAAAAACCTTGCATATAAGTCAGCGTTGGATACTTATAAATCAACTTTACTGTTAAAAAATATATAAAAAAAAGTCTGGGTCTTCTGAGCACTCATAGTCTCTGCTGCATTTTCTAGAGGTATTATTTGAGCACCATATGAAATTGTTTTATTGACATTGTAAGCGGGGCACTATTTCCGCATTAAAAGGAATTGATTATTATGTTAGTATACTGTTGTGCTATTATTTTGGCATTATACGGCACGGTTACTTTCATGTAATGAAAAAAATACAGTACATTGACTAAATGGACGTGTCCAATAACAATTGGTGTCCACCATCTGTAACAGAACCTTGTGGTGGCAGTGGGAGTGAAAAATCAAGCAGAAAAAGTAAGTACATGGAAGTTGGCTGAGCTGAGATGCCTAAGTGGTTAGCATTACTGTCTTTTTTTTTTTAATTCTTTTATTTGTCATTTTGTTATTTTATATCTCAAATCGTACAAATAATATACACAACATAGTGCAAAAATGGCATTGAAATCATGCAACAGATCCCAGGTCAGTTATCAGCCTCACATCAACTCATGAGTTCACCTGAGAGTACCATGTCGCTGAAAATACTTATGTAAGAAAACTCCGGTATGCACCCTGAACCCGCAGCCGTGCATGGTATGTCCTAAATGTGCATAAGAGCATTAAAGAGAGCAACAGAGACAGAAAGAAAGAAGGAGAGGCCAATAAGTAAGGAAAGATAGAATAGAAAATGGGGAGTGAGTAAGCACGAAGGGAAGAGGGGGGAGGGGGGGAGCTGACCTGACATTCCGGGTCTAGACAGGAGTTCACGAGGCCATGATAATTTTATATTCCTCGGTCATTTGGAAACGAATCCATTCACGCCATGTTTTTAGGAAGGAGGCATGAGTCCCCTTCATTGATGCCGTGAGGTCCTCCATTCTCATGATTTCCTGGATCTTGCTGAACCACATGCCCACCGTCGGCGGACAGGACTGTCTCCACAGTGCAGGAACACATGCCCTAGCCGTGTTTAACAGGTGTCTAACTACCGAACGTCTATACACAGGCAGTGGGACCTCACACAGATGAAGCAGGAAGAGGCCCGGGCCCGGGGATCTCGGTAGAAGGTAATCCGTAAACTTTGAGGAAATGCGCCACACCTCGGACCAGAACCTAGTCAGGAGTGGGCAGTCCCAGAAAATATGCAGGATTGTACCCACATGGTCCCCACATCTCCAGCATAATGGCGAGGCCGCCGGGATCATAGCATGCAATCTGGAAGGCACCCTGTACCAACGGGACAATATCTTAAACCCTGCCTCTTGGAATCTACTGGCCATGGAGGACTTATGTGTCATGGTAAACATACGGTCTTGTTGTTCAGGTGTAAATGTTTCGCCCAGATCCCTCTCCCAGCTGAGCAAGTACGGAGGTGGCGGCAGGTTGGTGGGGGAGATCAAGAACGCATAGATTCTGGATAAAGCATGTCGGATTGTGCCTGTGCACAGGAGTTCAAACGCGGAGCAGTCTCGCAATTGCTCTCCAGGATGTTCTAAGGACGCTAGGAAATGTTGCAACTGGGTAACCTGCCATGTTGAGAAAGGGACAGGGTCCGACAGGGCTTGAATTTGATCGCTCTTCATCCACCTCCCCTCCTGCTGAAATTGTCGGGCCTGCCACTTACCCGCCCGCAGCCATACTTGGAATGGACCGCTATCCAGTCCCGGTGGGAAGGCAGGGTTGCCCAAGATCGGGAATAGCGGGGAGGGGGACGGTGAGATCTCTGCCCGAGTAAACACCCGCGCAGCGACTGCCAGAGTGGGGCCAATTGTCGGGTGTAACCGCGCAACCCTGGGAACATGTCTGCCCAACCACGGCATAGCCTGCAATGGGATAGACATGAACGCCTGTTCCATAGACACCCATTCTTTCGTCCCGCCGTGCCGGAACCAGTCTAAGATTCGTGTCAAGTGGGAGGCGTGATGATAGGAGACAAAGTCCGGAAGACCAATGCCCCCCTCCCCCTTTACACGAAAGAGCAAAGATCGGGCGATACGTGCTGGTTTCCCTGCCCATATGAATTTGTGCATCAGGGACAGCAGAGACTGAAAGAACGGGCGTGGGATATGGATCGGTAGGGCCTGTAGGAGATACAGAATCCGTGGCAAGATGTTCATTTTAAAAATCGCACACCTACCGAACCAGGTAAAAGTGCCCGACGTCCAAGAGTCCAGGTCCGCCTTTATACGTTGAAGAAGCAAAGGGAAGTTCACCGCATAAAGGCGAGAAAGATACCCGGGAAGTCGGACTCCCAGGTATTTTAGCGAATCTCCTGCCCATTTGAAGGAAAAGGACTCCGACAGTTCAGTCACCAGAGCCTGTGGTAACGAGATATTAAGGGCCTCTGACTTCTGGTAGTTTATTTTAAAGTTGGATAATCTCGAGTATCTACCCAGCTCCGCCATCAGGTTAGGCAAGGAAATTCTAGGGGCTGTGAGGAAGAACAGCAGGTCATCTGCGTAAGCGGCAACCTTGTGTTGTCTGCCTCACAAGTCCACGCCTGTAATGTCCGGGTTGGAGCGGATGTGACACAGCAAGGGCTCCAGGCATAAAATAAAAATCAGTGGTGATAGAGGGCAGCCTTGGCGTGTGCCGTTAGTAATCGTAAAGGAGGATGAGAGTTGCCCATTGACCTTGACCTGTGCTGACGGGGAGGAGTAGAGACCAGAGATCCATGACATCATATGAGTCCCTATTCCTATATGTCGAAGGGTGGCCAACATAAAGTCCCAACTGACCCTGTCGAAGGCCTTTTCTGCGTCCGTTGACAAAAAACAAGTGGGGAGTGACGTGACCGCCGCCTGGTACATTAAATTAATTGCCCGTGTGGTGTTATCTCTCGCTTCCCGTAAGGGCATAAAACCCACTTGGTCCATATGTATCACGGTTTGAAGGAGCGGAGACAACCGATATGCCAGAATCTTTGCAAAGAGTTTCAAATCTACGTCCAGTAGAGAAATAGGACGGTAACTCTGGCATAGGGATGGGTCCTTCCCTTCCTTGGGTATGACCGTAATGTGAGCCCTCAGCGTGTCCCTGGGAATGGAACCCCCTTCGGTGAGTGAATTAAAAGCCCGGATGAAGTGGGGTGCGAGCACTTCTGAATAAGTTTTATAGTACGGCAGAGACAGGCCATCCGGTGCCGGGGCCTTCCCCGTAGGGGAGTCCTTCAGTGCCCATGACCACTCCTCTGGGGTGATGGGGGCCTCTATGGCCGCAAGATCATCAAGTGGGATGGATTTCATCCCAGAGGATCGAAGGTACTCCTCGATCCTCTCTAGGTGGCTGCCGCCGTCCTGTGAGGAGGGTGCCTTTGGGAGATTGTAGAGAGAGTGGTAATAGGCACGGAAGGTCTCAGAGATGTCATGTGGAAGTTGCAGTAGTTTGTTATGAGTACCTATGATGTGTGGGACGTATGTACGCGATCTGGTTTTCCGGAGGGCGCGGGCCAAGGTCCTACTGGGTTTATTACTGAATTCATAAAAATGTCTTCTACATTTGACTAGGGTGGCCTTCGCCTTGGCCAGACAGAGTGAACGCACCTGCTCCTAATAACCGGTCCTGTGAAACTTTATGGGACTGTTCCAGTCGGTGGATGCGTAACAGTAGGTCTCTGAGATGTGCCGTTCGCTCCTTTTTGAGTTTGGCTCCCAGACGTATAAGGGAGCCGCGCACCACGCATTTATGAGCCTCCCATATACAGAATGGGTCCATCCCTGGTGTATCATTTCTATCTAAATATTCCACCAGGTCCCGACGTACTTCGGAGACCTCCTACGTATCCTGTAGGAGCGACTCATTCAGCCGCCACTGCCAGGTGGGAGGATGGGCCAATGGGCGCGCTAGGGTGATGGTAATAAGGGCATGGTCAGATAACGTTATGTCATCTATTGAGGATGATGTAAGGCTAGGGAGGTGTGTGTGACGCAGGAAAAAATAGTCTAACCTGGAATAGGAGTTGTGAGGCGCCGAGTAGTATGTGTAGTCTTTGACTGAAGGATGCATAACCCGCCATGTGTCAACAAGTTGATGGTCATGCAGCAATCGCCGTATGCGACGATGTGCTGCCCTGGGTAGGGAGGAGTGCCCTCGTGATGTGTCTAATACGGGGTCTAGGGTGACATTTAAATCCCCCCCCATGACTAGGGTACCTTCCAGAAAGCCCTCCAGAGCCCTCAAAACTCTGTCCAGGTAGGCCACCTGACCAGAGTTAGGGAGATAGTATGAGGCCAGTGTGTACAGTGCATTATCCAACTTACCCTTTACGAAGAGGTACCGTCCCGCTTCATCTGCGCAGGTGTCCCCGTGTTCCCAGTGTAGGGAACGAGAGACCAGAATGGAGACTCCCTTGGTCTTGGAGTCGGGGGACGCACTATGATACCCTGCGGGGTAGTTGGTGTCCGTAAGCTTCGGGATGCTATCTACCCGGAAGTGGGTTTCCTGTAGAAAGGCCACGTGCGCTTTTCGTTTCCACAGGAGACGGAGAATGGAGGACCTCTTTTCCGGAACATTCAGACCCTATGCGTTTAGGGAGACAACAGTAATGTCAGTCATGGCAGCGTAAATTTCAGGTGTGGACAGAGGGGGAAGGGGGGAGAAAGACGAGGAAGAAAAAGAGGGAAAAAAGAAGAACGAATATATTCAGAGCAAGCTCTCTAAAGTCGGAGTACAACACCTCTCCACTACTCAACGCGAGCTGTGCCGCCCGCAGGAAACCTTCAAACACGACACAGCTACACGGAACCCTAATAGGGAACAAGGAAAGACCGGAGTGTAAAGACAGCGCAACAACAGTTAAAATGTCAACTAGAAAATTCAAGTAACCAAAGTGCTTGAGAGCCCCGGACTCACCCTATTAACAGTTAACATTCCTAGTATTCACCTTCCCCTCCGTGATAACCCAGGTTAGGCAAATGAAACAGTTAAAGCAGGTGAACTAGATAAAACCTCCCCCAACAGGTGTGGACCTGCCCGCCCCCACAACCCACAATGATACAACCAGCTATATGGCAGTTCCAGCAATGTGTTCCTGACAGTCCTCCAGGAACCCTATGGGAAAAAGGGGAGAAGGGAAATGCAAAATGTAGCGCAGAAAAATGTCTACAATAAAGGCGTCTGTAGACATTCAGTCCCTCCGCGGCGATCGTCGTCCAGGGGGATGGAGGTCATCAGGCCCCGACCCTCGGTCTCTGCGTGGAGGTCGACGTTCCCTGGCTCGGATGGCTCTGCTCCAGGTCGGATCTGCTGACGAGACCCAAAATCCGGGTACGGACCTCCTCTGGGAGCAAATGGCGTCGGCGGTTTGGTCCAGTCTGGTAACCGCACCGGCGTGGTCTCCAAGAATCTGAATGTTTCCTTCAGGTCGTCAGGAGAGCGGACAGCAAAAGACATTCCCTGCTTGCGAAGGATGTGGAAAGGGTGCCCCCACCTGTATGTTGCGCCTGCTGCCCTTGTTGCTTCCAATAACGGGCGGACCGTTCTGCGCATGGAGAGTGTCAGTCTGGATACATCTGGCAGGACGGTGATATCGGCGCCATTGTATGGGACAGTCCCTTTTTCCCAGGCTCTGCGGGCAATCTCCTCTTTTTGCTTGTAGAAATGAACTCTACAGATAACATCCCTGGGTCGATTGCCGTCTCCATTCCTGGGACCTGCCAGTCTGTGAACTCTGTCCATCTCTATGGGCATATCTCGCGGACGCTCCAGGAGCTTGTTGAAAATGTGGGTCACAGCATCGTACAGTCCATCGGGGGGTACAGACTCGGGCAAACCCCTCAGTTTCAAGTTGTTCCGCCTTCCCCTGTTCTTGACATCATCTAAGTGTAGAGAGAGGTCTCGGAGCTGCGTAGCTTGGGTAGCCAAGGACTGGGAGAGGACCGATATGTCCAGGGAGTCGACGGAGTGCTGGCGTTCTAGGGTGTCCACTCTCACTGCTAGGGCACGTACCTCCTGGGTGACCTCGCCTATGGCCCTGTCGTGTTTCTCCTCCAGTCGTGCGAGGCGGAGGTCTAAATCCGTTTTAGTGGGCAGTACCTTGACCATCTCCCAGAGTTCTGCCAGTGTCCGTTCCATGGAGAGCGGGGGGCCCGAGGACAGGCCGGTGTGGTGGACTCCTGTTTGCCCTGATGAGGTGGGGGAGAGGGTCTCCCGGAAGATGACCGGTAACCCCTGGCTCTGCTGACTGCTTGGCACGGGTAGGGGCCGCAGGTGGTAGTGGCGTCTCCAATGTCCCGCATATGGGCGCCATGTCAGGGGGCCCAGGACTGGTAACGGGCTGGTGGTGGCTATACAGGGGGGGCGAGATCTCTATCTGGGCCAGTGGAGGGGGCCCTGTGCTTTCTGCCCCACACTGACCTCTATCTGCCGGCTGCATTCCTCCTCCAGGCCCTGCGGTGTCGGCGCCGGGCTGTAACTGGCCGGAGTGAGAGGAGGGCGGGGTGTGCCCCTGCTGGATTCTGGAGGGCTGGCTGCGGCCTGTTGGAGGGGACGAGGAGGCCCGTTGCGGGGTGTTTCCCGGCGCGGATCGGAGGAACCGGGCGATATTAGAGGTGCCCGAGGTGTTCCGACGGTGCTTCCCCCTAGTCATAATAAGTCCTGCGGCTGTTTTGTGAGCCCTGTCGGGCGATATTCGGCGGGGTGAGTCCGGAGCTGCAGTTGCACGCGTCCTCACACCGCCATGCCTAAGCCACGCCCCTAGCATTACTGTCTTGATGGCTCGTTTGGCCGACAGCTATCTCTCCCAACTCCCACATACACATGCAAACTACTCAGAAGAGCTTTCATGTGTTTTTAATGTATAGAGGGGAATAAGCCGTTACTAGAGCTGTGACCTCTGGCAGTGACTTATCTCCCATTGAAACAAAAGTTCAAGAATTTTGAAAGTCAACATCCCCGATTCTTATTTTCCCCACATTATATAACGCCCAAATCAGCAGGTTTGGCTGACGTTCATTTACAGTATATGGGCACCTTAAGTATTGGGCAGGTGATATAATTATTGTGCGTGCATCTTCTCAAATTATGACCCGTTGAGGGTACTTGAGGAACAGGGAAAATAAACTCTGTCTAAAGTGTTATTTAGCTATTCTAAAAAGCAACATTTCTTCTGCTTCAACCATTATTTGGTATACTTGGAATTGTATGTTTAGGGTTTTTGCCTTGGTGAATGATCCATTATCAGTTGAACTTCAGTCCATGGAGGTAAATCCTCATATTTCCTTGTAAAATTTGCAGGTGCAATTGTAGTTGTATGACTGTGCTTCACTGTTGGGATGAGGTTGGATTACCAAACATAATATTCTTCATTTACATCAGTTCCCTTTCCAATTCATCTATCGGCAGAGCATTTTTGCAGTAGGTTTCTGGCTCACCCAGGTGGTCTTTAGGCCTGAGTCTAAACTGTATAGAGTAGTGGGCTATGCATGTCATCAATTCCGTATGATTATTACAGCAGATTTCACCTTTTGCCATGCATAGGGGGAAATCCTGGGCAAAATCCACATTGGATAAATCTGCCACATTCGAACTCAGCCTAGAAAGGAAGAAATTTGTGGTATTGGAACAATTATCCAATGTGTATGGCCAGCTTAAATTGCTTTTAGAAAAGTGAAGTAGTTATGATTCCAAAGGTAAATCACAGCATTATCTCTCCCTTCTATGTGGCTTTAAATAGGTTATTAATTTAGAGTAGAGATTGGGTAGTCTAACGAGAGTACTGTCTGAAATAGAAATACTGACCCATGTTTATTATTTTAAAAGGAGAAAATTAGAGGCCCAAAAGTATGGCTAAGGATTCGTTCACATCTGCGTCGGGACTCCATTCATGGGTTCCGTTGAACCTTTTCGTCAGGGGAACCTATGAACAGAAACCAACACCATTGATTTCAATGGTGACGGATCCGGTGCAAATGGTTTGCGTTTGTCATGGTTGTGTAAGGGTTCCGTTGTTTTGATAGATTCAATACCGTAGCCGACTGCTCTATTGATTCCGTCAACACAACGGAACCCTTACACAATCGTGACAAACGGAAACCATTTCCACCGGATTCGTCCCCATTGAAAGCAATGGTGATGCAGTTTGGATTCCGTTCATGGGTTCCCCAGACTAAAAAACCCAGACGGAACTGATGAATGGAGTCCCGACGCAGATGTGAACGAAGCCTAAGGCTTCATTCACATCTGCGTTGTGGCATCCGTTTTAGCAGATCCATTGAAATTGAAAAAACCGGACAGACTAAATGCAACGGAAGGTAAAATATGTTTGTTTTTGACGGATCAGTTTACCTGATCCGTCAAAAAACGGACTCTTTTCTTTCCCTTTGTGTCAGTTTGTAATCAGCTATACTCCGTTTTTAACGGATGCATTTTTATCTTTGCATCTTTCTTGCTTTAATCTTTAGTCTGCGCATGTGCAGAGAAAAAATGGAACCGTTAAACGTAATGCATAACTGATACAAACGGATGGCATATCAGTTTGTATGCGTCATCCATTGACTTCAATGTTAAAAAAAACCGGAATGCTCCTTTCCGTCAGTTTTGACAGAAACAATAGCGCAGCAGACTACGGCATTTCTTCTGTCATAAAACCGGAAACCTGACGGAACGGAACCTAACTGATGCAAAAATAAAGCCCAGTGAAATTAATGTTTTTTTTTTACGGAAACGTTGACTTCCGTTCTTGTGGTCCTCTGACGGATACGCTAGAATGGAAGCCACAACGCAGTGTGAACGCAGCCTAACAGGTGTAAAAAAATATCTAACATTCAGACAATTCCAAATACACCAGGTTTATTAAGAGACAATTTAAGGCTTCGTTCACATCTGCGTTGGGGTCCCGTTCTGACGTTCCGTCTGAGGTTTCCGTCAAAACGGGACCCTGAGCAGACACAAACTGACAACGACGGAAACTAGGGGTTTCTGTTTCCATCACCATTGATTTCAATGGTGACGGATCCGGTGCCCATGGTTTCCGTTTGTGTCTGTTGTGCACCGGGCCCGTCGTTTTGCCGGAAGCTATAGCGTAGTCGACTTGATTTCAATGGTGACGGAAACAGAAACGTCAGTTTGTGTCTGCTCAGGGTCCCGCTCTGAAGGAAACCTCCGACAAAACATCAGAACGGGCCCCAACACAGATGTGAACGAAGCCTAACGGGTACAAAATACATCAGTAATAAATGTGGGCCATTGTGTGTGCACTTTGATGAAATAATCAGCGAATAATAAACTGTTCCCTAGCTCACTCCTAACACAATCACATTAACACAACAATCCTGGTAAATAATTCTAATCAGGTTCAGAACGAGTGATAGATAAAATGTAAGTGTATTCTGTGTAAAAAGGAATATTTGTCAGCAGACATCCTAATTTCGTTTCCATAATCAAACTAATTTACTTTACAGACCCTTGGCCAAGACCTGATGTTAAATAGAAAATAAATGAGTGAATTCCTATTTGATTCTATTGTTTCCCAAGAGCTATTCAACACCCTTATCTCACCCTCCCCCTGCTTCACAGCATCAACATGAATGTTTGGCTCCATGCTAATAGGGAATCAGCCATCCCAGCATGGCCACAGATGTAAAGATGCTACATAGATAGCCGATGGCCAGCATTACAGTCCTCAGCACAAGCCCCAGTCCAATGTAGTTCAATAAGGGGAGCTTATCAAACATTCTACAGTCGCAATTCGCAAAAAATTCGCAGCATTTACGCCACTGGTGCCACTATACCAAAAGTGGACAGGTTTAGCAGGAGGCGTATAATTTATGCCAGAAATTAGTTAGTTAGAGCGAAAATCTACGCCGGGCTCATAGCTGCAAGTTTGGATTGCTGAGACCCCCACCGTTGCTGAAAAGTGTAGAAGCGCTTAGCTGAGCTCCCCAAAACTTCGGCTGTGATCAGCGCTCCTCATTTGGCTGAAGACGGGATCATAGATTTTCTATGTGAGCCGTCATGAGCCTGACAGTGAGCACTGATCACAGCCGAAGGTGCAGGTCGCTCTGCTGAGCACTAATTTGTTTGAGCAACGGTGGGGGTGTCAGACCCGGACCCCCACCGATCCAAACTTTTGATGTCTCTATGACATATAAAAAGTTTGATGAAAGTGTAGTTACTCTTTAACCCCTTCCCGCAAATGGGCGTTACTGTACGTCCTTTTCAGCGGCTCGTTCCCGCAAATGGGCGTACAGTAACGTCCTGAGGATGAAGCAGGCACAGGAGCTGTGCGCGCTTCATCCCCAGCGGGTGTCGGCTGTAATATACAGCTGACATCCCGCTGCAACGGCGGCGATCACTGTTATGTCCGATCGCCGCCATTTAACCCCTCAAATGCCGCTGTCAATAGCGACAGCGGCATTTAAGTGATTGATACAGAGGGAGGGGGCTCCCTCCGTACCCCGTTGGCCCCCCGCGAAAAATCGCGGGTTTCTGATGGTTGCAATGGCAACCAGGAAGCCTAGCAATGGCTTCCTGGTTGCCAGGTACGGGAGCCTATTAGGTCCTGCCCGAGGCAGGACGTAATAGGCTCAACTGTCAGTTGTAAAGTGACAGTTACAATACACTGCACTACATCAGTACATACAGAAGTAGTGCAGTGTATTGTGCAGGGGATCAGAAGATCAGATCTTCCAGTCCCCTAGTATGTGTAAAATAAAAAGTAAAAAAAAAGTTTTAGATAAATAAATAAATAAAAGTTTTATGTAATAAAAACAATAATCATCTTGTGTCCCTGATCAAGTCCTTTATAATTAGAAAAAAATGGAAAAAAAGACAAAAACTAGACATAATAGGTATCGCCGCGTTCGTATCGGCGTGACCTATAAAAATATAATATTATTTATCCCGCACGGTGAACACCGTAAAAAAAATACAATAAAAAACAATGCCAGAATTTCCTTTTTTGGTCACGTTGTTTCCAATAAAATGGAATAAAAAGTGATCAAAAAGCCGCACGTACCCAAACTTGGTACCAATAAAAACTACAGTGTGTCATGCAAAAAACAAGCCCTCACAAAGCTCCGTCGACATAAAAATAAAAAAGTTATGGCTCTCAGGATATGGTGACACTAAAATATTTTATTTATAAAAAGGGTTTTTATTGTGTAAAAGTAGTAAAACATATAAAAACTATATAAATTTGGTATTGCCATAATCGTATCAAACCGCAGAATAAAGCAAACATGTTGTTTATACTGCACAGAGAACGCCGTTAAAAATTGATAAAAAAAAAACAGCGAGAGAATTTCTGTTTTTTGGTCTCCAAAAAATTAAATAAAAACTGATCACATTATCACATTTACCCCAAAATGATACTAATAAAAACGACAGCTCGTTCCATGAAAATCAAGCACTCACACAGCTCGTCAACGTAAAAATAAAAAGTTCTGACTCTTGGAACGCAATAATGCAAAACGACGGCCCAGACTAATTTATATGTGCAGCAGTTCTTCACCTAAAACCCCACGTCATCATTTGCAGCCCCCATTTGTAGACCCTGTAAATGCAGCGAAAACTATGACATTTTGGGGTCTGTGCTACATATGGGGCTAGTGAAGTCAAAGATTAGACAATGCTGGAGTGCGGATGTTTTGTACAATACCACGGACACCCTTTAGAAGTGCGACTCCTACACCCAAAAATCCGGCCTGTGCATGAAGGATTGGTTCAAAGCGTACGTCACTATCCATGGATCATTCATTGTATTATTCATTCTCCCCATTATTACATCATCCTATTATGACCTGTTGCACTCCGCACAGCTGACATATATCCTGATGTACTCCACATAGCTTACATATACCCTGATGTACTCCGCACAGATTACATATACCCTGATGTACTCCGCACAGCTTACATATACCCTGATGTACTCCGCACAGCTTACATATACCCTGATGTTCTCCGCACAGCTTACATATATCCTGATGTACTCCACATAGCTTACATATACCCTGATGTACTCCGCACAGCTTACATATACCCTGATGTACTCCGCACAGCTTACATATACCCTGATGTACTCCGCACAGCTTACATATACCCTGATGTACTCCACACAGCTTACATACACCCTGATGTACTCCACACAGATTACATATACCCTGATGTACTCCACCCAGCTTACATATACCCTGATGTACTCCTCACAGCTTACATATACCCTGATGTACTCCTCACAGCTTACATATACCCTGATGTACTCCACACAGATTACATATACCCTGATGTACTCCACCCAGCTTACATATACCCTGATGTACTCCTCACAGCTTACATATACCCTGATGTACTCCGCACAGATTACATATACCCTGATGTACTCCGCACAGATTACATATATCCTGATGAACTCCGCCCAGCTTACATATACCCTGATGTACTCCACCCAGCTTACATATACCCTGATGTACTCTGCACAGCTTACATATACCCTGATATACTCCGCACAGCTTACATATACCCTGATATACTCCGCACAGTTTACATATATCCTGATGTACTCCGCACAGCTTACATATACCCTGATGTACTCCGCCCAGCTTACATATACCCTGATGAACTCCGCCCACCTTACATATACCCTGATGTACTCCGCCCAGTTTACATATACCCTGATGTACTCCTCACATATTACATACACCCTGATGTACTCCTCACACATTACATATACCCTGATGTACTCTGCACAGCTTACATATACCCTGATGTACTCCGCACAGCTTACATATACCCTGATGTACTCCGCCCAGCTTACATATACCCTGATGTACTCCTCACAGCTTACATATACCCTGATGTACCCCACACAGCTTACATATACCCTGATGTACTCCGCACAGCTAACATATACCCTGATGCACTCCGCCCAGCTTACATATACCCTGATGCACTCCGCCCAGCTTACATATACCCTGATACACTCCACCCAGCTAACATATACCCTGATGCACTCTGCCCAGTTTACATATGCCCACATATTATAAGCTGAAACACCAGTAAAACACTAAACAAAACTACTACCAAGCAAAATCTGCGCTCCAAAAGCCAAATGGAGCTCCTTCTGGGCCTGGCAGTGTGCCCAAACAGCAGTTAATGACCACATATGGGGTATTACTGTACTCTGGAGAACCCCTTAACAATAATTTATGGGATGTGTGTCTACGGTGGTACAAGCTGGGCACAACACATTGGGCACTGAAATAGCATATATGTGGAAAATGGCAATTTTAAATCTGCAACATCCACTGTGCACTAATTTCTACAAAACCTTTGGGGTTAAAATGCTCACTACACTTCTAGATTAATTCCTTGAGGGGTGTAGTTTCCCAAATGGGGTCACTTTTCGGGGGTTTTCACTGTACTGGTACCTCAGCGCAATGCAACATGGAGTAAAAAAGAAATTTTGTAAAATCTCCACTCCAAAAACGAAATTGCGCTTTTTCCCTTTAGACTCTTGCTGTATGTCCAAATAGCAGTTTACAACCACATATGGGGTACTTCCCTATTCAGGAGAAATTTTGTCACACATTTTGGGGTGTCTTTTCTCCTGTATTGCTTGTGTAAATGAAAAATTATGTGCTAAATCTATAGGTTATTGGAAAAAAATTTTTTTTCATTTTCACGGCCCAATTCTAATAAAATCTATAAAACACCTGAGGGCTCAAAATGCTCACTACACCTCTAATTTAATTCTTTGATAGGTATAGTCTACAAAATGGGATCACACCTAGGGAATTTCTACTATACTGGTACTTCAGGGGCTCTGCAAATGTGACATGGCCCCCGGAAACCAATTCAGCAAAATCTGAGCTGCAAAATCCAAATGGTGCTCCGTCCCCTCTGAGCCCTGCCGTGGGTCCAAACAGCAGTTTATTACCACATATGGGGTATTGCCGTAATCAGGAGAAATTGCTTTACAAATGTTGAGGTGCTTTTTCTCCTTTATTCCTTATAAAAATTAGAAAATTCTATGTTTTTTCAGAAAAAAAGTCTATTTTCATCTTCACAGACTAATTCTAATAAATTCAGCAAAAAACCTGTGGGGTCAAAATGCCAACTATACCACTAGAAAAATTCCTTGAGGGGCAGAGTTTCCAAAATTGAGTCACTTTTGGGGGGTTTCCCCTGTTTAGGTCCCTCCAGGGCATTGCAAACACGACACAGCACCGAAAAATATTCCAGTAAAATCAGTGCTCCAAAATCCAAATGGCGCTCCTTCCCTTCTGAGCACTGCCGTGGTTCCAAGCAGCAGTTTATTACCACATGTGGGGTATTTCCGTAATCGGGAGAAGTAGCTTTACAAGTTTTGGGGTGCTTTTTCTCCTTTATTCCTTGCAAAAATTCGAAAATTCTAAGTTTTTCCACAATAAAAGTAGATTTTCATTTTCACAGACTAATTCGAATAAATTTAGCAGAAAATCTGTGGGGTCAAAATGCTAACTATACCCCTAGATAAATTCCCTGACGGGTGTAGTTTCAAAAATGGGGTCACTTTTGGGGGTTTCCACTGTTTTGGCACCACAAGACCTCTTCAAACCTGACATGGTGCGTAAAATATATTCTAAAAAATGGAGGCCCCAAAATCCTCTAGGTGCTCCTTTGCTTCTGAGGCCTGTGTTTCAGTCCATTAGCGCACTAGGGCCACATGCGGGACATTTCTAAAAACTGCAGAATCTGGGCAATAAATATTGAGTTGCATTTCTCAGGTAAAACCTTCTGTGTTACAGAAAAAAATGTATTACAAATGAATTTTGTAAAAAAAAATGAAATTTGTAAATTTCACCTCTACTTTCCTTCAATTCCTGTGAAACGCCTAAAGGGTTGAAACACTTTCTGAATGCTGTTTTGAATACTTTGAGGGGTGAAGTTTTAAAAATGGGGTGTTTTATGGGGGTTTCTATTATATAAGGCCCTCAAAACCACTTCAGAACTGAACTCGTCCCTGAAAAAAATAGCCTTTTGAAATGTTCTTAAAAATATGAGAAATTGCTGCTAAAGTTCTAAGCCTTGTAACGTCCTAGAAAAATAAAAGGATGTTCAAATAACGATGCAAACATAAAGTAGACATATGGGAAATGTTAATTAGTAACTATTTTGTGTGGTATTACTATCTGTTTTACAAGCAGATACATTTAAAATTAGAAAAATCATAATTTCTTCAAATTTTCTCTAAATTTTGGTGTTTTTCACAAATAAACAATAAATTTATCGACCAAATTTTTTCACTAACCTAAAGTACAATGTGTCACGAGAAAACAATCTCATAATCGCTTGGATAGGTAAAAGCATTCCAGAGTTATTACCACATAAAGTGACACATGTCAGATTTGAAAAAATGGGTCTGGTCCTGAAGGCCAAAAATAGCTTGGTCTTGAAGGGGTTAAAGAGGCCCTGTCACCAGTTTATTAATAACCCCTTTCCTAACTAATCTAATAGCTGCTATGATGCTGATAACTACAGTGTGAATTGTTTTAAAAAAACGTTTATTATTTGCCAAGTTATGAGCACTTTTCTAAATATGCTAATTTGGCTATACCTGCCAAATAGGAGGTGACTCTTTTCACTCTGGAGCAGTGTAATGTTTTCTGTATGATGCTGTCCAATCAGCATACAGCTTCACTCCGTTCCCTGCCCACCAACACAGCCTGATCATATAGTATACAGCTTCCATTCCCAAGTGTGTATTCAACTGGTTATATCTCCGGTTGTGTCACAGCTAGAACTGCGATCCTGGTGTCATATGTAAGATTATGCCATATGCCATCATATGCCAGCAGAACCGCTTTTCTAGGTGGTTCACAGCCTAAGATATGGCTATTTGAAGAGATTCCCCTTCCCTCCAGCTTTAATCTCACACTTTGTGAAGCAGCTTCATGCTGATAGGACAGAGGATGTGATGTAGCTCCACCTCAGGAGAATCGCTGGTGTTGACACCCACTTGGCTAGTACATCCTCATTTGCATATTTAGAAAAAAGCTCATAACTTTTAAGATAATAAACGTTCTGGGACACAATTTTCACTAGCGTTATCAGTGTGACAGCGTCTATTATATTAGATAGGGCATTACTAAACTAGTGACAGATCTTTTTTAAGCCAAAACCTGAATTGGATGCAAGAGAGCACACATATAAGAGTAGGAACACACTAGGCATAAACACTGCAGGATGTTACACAAGACTCATTGTGGAAATACGCAACGGATTCATTGTGGAAATCTGCAGCGTATTACAGCATCAGCAGTGTGGGTGAGATTTCAACAAATGTCGACCCCTCACAGCGGAAAAAAGAAGTCGAAAAAAAGTACATAAATTGACCTGCGGTGCAGTTTCCTCAACCGCAGCATGTCAATTAATGGAATCGCAGCTCTTCTGTTGCGGCTTTCCCCCATTTAATTGAATGGGGGGCTTAAAGAGTCTCTGTGAGCACATTATAAGTGCCCTATCTTCTACATAATGTGATCGGCGCTGTAATGTAGATTACAGCAGTGTTTTTTATTTAGATGAGTTTTGAATTATGACTTATTTTAGATTTATGCTACTGACTTTCTTAACCCCTTCCCGCTTTGGCCACTTTTGACGTTCCTGACATCGACTCATTTTTCAAATCTGACGTTTCCCTTTATGTGGTAATAACTTCGGAATGCTTTTACCTATCCAAGTGATTCTGAGATTGTTTTCTCGTGACACATTGGACTTTATGTTACTGGCAAAATTTGATCGATATGTTCAGTATTTAATTCTAAAAAACACAAAAATTTAGCAAAATATTGCATTTTTCTCAATTTAAATGTATCTGCTTGTAGGACAGGCAGTTATACCACACAAAATTGTTGCTAATTAACAACTCCCATATGTCTACTTTAGATTGGCATCGTTTTTTGAACATCCTTTTATTTTTCTAGGACGTTACAAGGCTTTGAACTTTAGCAGCAATTTCTCACATTTTTAAGAAAATTTCAAAGAAGCTATTTTTACAGGAGCCAGTTCAGTTGTGAAGTGGCTTTGAGGGCCTTATATATTAGAAACCCCCAAAAAGTCAACCCATTTTAAAAACTTCACCCCTCAAAGTATTCAAAACAGCATTTAGAAAATTTCTTAACCCTTTAGACGTTTCATAGGAATTAAAGCAAAGTAGAGGTGAAATTTACAAATTTCATATTTTTTTGCAGAAATTAATTTTTAATCCAATTTTTTTATAACACAGAAAGTTTTACCAGAGAAATGCAACTCAATATTTGTTGCCCAGATTCTGCAGTTTTAGGAAATATCCCATATGTGGCCCTAGCGTGCTACTGGACTGAATCACCGGCCTCAGAAGCAAAGGAGCACTTAAAGGATTTTGGGGCCTTATTTTTATTAGAATATATTTTAGGCACCATGTCAGGCTTGAAGTGCTCTTGCGGTGCCAAAACAGTGGAAATCCCCCAAAAGTGACCCCATTTTGGAAACTACACCCATTGAGGAAATTATCTAGAGGTAAAGTGGGAATTTTGACCCCACAGGTTTTTTGCAGAAATTATTGGAATTAGGCCATGAAAATCTACATTTTTTCAAAGAAAATTTAGGTTTAGCTAGTTTTTTCTAATTTCCACAAAGACTAAAGGAGAAAAAGCACCGCAAAATTTGTAAAGCAATTTCTCCCAAGTAAAACAATACCCCACATGTGGTCAAAAACGGCTGTTTGGACACACGGCAGGGCTTAGAAGGGATGGAGCGCTATTTGGCTTTTGGAGTTCAAATTTAGCAGGAATGGTTTGCGGAGGCCATGTCATATTTACAAAACCCCTGAGGGGACAAAACAGTGGAAACCCCCCACAAGTGACCCCATTTTGGAAACTACACCCATTGAGGAAATTATCTAGTGGCATAGTGAGCGTTTTGATCCCACAGGTTTTTTGCAGAAATTATTGGAAGTAGGCCCTGAAAATGACAATCTAAATTTTTTTAAAGAAAATGTAGGTTTAGCTAATTTTTTATCATTTTCACAAAGACTAAAGGAGAAAAAGCACTGCAAAATTTGTAAAGCAATTTCTCCCGAGTAAAACAATACCCCACATGTGGTCATAAACAAATGTTTGGACACACGGCAGGGCTTAGAAGAGAAAGAGCGCTATTTGGCTTTTGGAGATCACATTTAGCAGGAATGGTTTGCGGAGGCCATGTCGCATTTGCAAAGTCCCTAGGGGACCAAAACAGTGAATAAGCTCAAAAAGTGACTCCATTCAGGAAACTACACCCCTTGAGGAATTCATCTAGGGGTATAGTGAGCATTGTGACCCCCACAGGTGTTTCATAGAATTTATTAGAATTGGGCAGTGAAAATAAAAACAATCTTTCTTTCTTCAATAAGACGTAGCTTTAGCTCAACATTTTTCATTTTCTCAACAAATAAAGGAAAAAAAGAACCCAACATTTGTAAAGCAATTTCTCCCGAGTACGGCAATACCCCATATGTGGTCATAAACTGCTGTTTGGGCACACGGCAGGGCTCAGAAGGAAAGGAGTGCAGATTTTGCTGGATTGGTTTCTGGGTGCCTGTTGGACCAAAACAGTGGAAACTCCCCAGAAGTGACCCCATTTTGAAAACTACACCGCTCAATGCATTCACCTAGGGGTGTAGTGAGAATGTTAACCCTGCAGGTGTTTTGTAGAAATTAGTGTGCAGAGTGAAAATGGGATTTTTTCCATAGATATGCCAATATGTGGTGCCCAGCTTGTGCCACCATAACAAAACAGCTCTCTAATTATTATGCAGTGTTTCCCGGTTTTAGAAACACCCTACATGTGACCCTAATCTTTTGCCTGGACATTCAACCAGGCTCAGGAGTGAAAGTGTACCATGTAAAATTGAGGCCTAATTTGTCGATTTACAAAGTATTGGTTCACAACTGCAGAGGCTCATATAATAAAAAGAAAGTGTCCCCATTTTGTAAACTGAACCCCTCAAGGCATTTATTAAGGGGCATAGTGAGCATTTTCACCCTACAGGACTTTTCCATAAATGAATGCGCTGCGGATGGAATGCGGATGGAATGCGTTGCGGATTAATATTTTTTCCTAGATATGCCATTTCAGTGGCAAATATGTCATGTCCAGCTTATGCCACTGGAGACACACACCCCAAAAATTGTTAAAAGGGTTCTCCCGGGTATGGCGATGCCATATATGTGGAAGGAAACTGCTGTTTGGGTACGCTGTAGGGTTCAGAGGGGAGGGAGCGCCATTTGGCTTTTGGAGAGCGGATTTTGCTTGGTAGTAGATTTGTTTGAGTATTGCTGGTGTTTCCGTTTATAATGTGGGGGTACATGTAAGCTGGGCAGAGTATATCAGGGGCATAGTCAGGTGGTATAATAATGGAGTAAAAAAAACAATCAAATGATCCATAGATGTGTGTTACGCTGTGAAGCAATCCTTTCTGCACAGGCCGGTGTCGCACTGATAAATGTTCTTTCTTATGCCCCTTTTGGTCCACACTCCGCACCTTTGCAGTTTGGGGAATTTTGCTCTAAAGTGTTGTCCTGGTATAATACGGGCACCGTCGCTTCCAGCAGATATGTTTGGGCCCTCCCTTTCCTGGTTCCCTAATTTTAAAGGAACAGTGTCATGGCAAATAATTTTTTTATATGTTAAAGATGTTAGTGCTGTAATAAAAACGTTTATATTCATTTGTGTGTTTGTGTTTTACTGTTTCTTATTTTTACACTTTTTCTTCCCTATGGGGGCTGCCATTTTTTGTTCCATTTCTGTGTGTGTCGATTAACGACACACACAGACATGGAGTACGGCAGCCACAGTCCCATAGGGACTGTGAACGGCTCCCGTCCCATTCACGTCCGTGTACGGCGTCTGTGTGGGAACTGCGCATGCGCCGCTCCCACACAGTCCTATTCGAAATTGGCGCCGTCCGGCGCCATTTTCCTGTGGACCGGAAGTCGCGGCCGGACTGTAATATTACTACTTCCGGTCGCGGCTTCCGGACTTGTGCACATGGAACAGCGGCAGCAAAGGGAGCGGACGGGCCGGAGGGAGCCGCGGCGGCAGGAGCAGGTAAGACATTTCAATGTATGTTAGTGTTTGTGTGTGTTTACTACTGTATGTAAACCTACTACACTGTGGGTTACCTCAAAAAATGGCGACACACAGTGTAGGAGGTTAAACCTTTCAAACCCCTCGTTTATCCCGGCACTAGCCAGGATAAAGGAGGGGGGGGATGCTGAGAGCTCACTAGAGCGAGGGCTTTTAACCCAATGTTGCAATGCTGCCACATTGGGAACAGCTCCATCTAGTGACCAAAAATGGGTAGTATTATAAATTAGAAATAATTTATAATATTTCCTGGACTCGTGCAAAAAAAATAAATAAATTTGAACAATGTTTAATCACCCACACACTAAATGTTTAATTTTTTAAAAAAAAACATGTTTTTAGGGCAACACCATGCCTTTAAGGCCTTGATAAATCGCCTCTTGAAACAGAAGAAATGTTCCCCTCGGGCACAACTGCATATTTTTTATTTCCTGACTTATTGTAGCCATAACTAATTTTATTTTTTCATAGACGTAGTTGTATGAGTGCATTAGTTTGCGGGACGAGCTGTAGTTATTATTGGTACCATTTTGGGATACATGCAACTTTTTGATCATCTTTTATCCTATTTTTTGGGAGGCCAGGTAATCAAAAAAACTGCAATTCTGGCATAGTTTTTTTTTTTATATATACAGCGTTCACCACGCGTTATAAATTACATGTTCACGTTATTCTGCGGGTCAGTCCGATTCCGACGATACCTAATTTATAGAACTTTTTTATGTTTTACAACGCTTTGCACAATAAGATTTCTTTTGTAAAAATAATATATTTTTTCTGTCGCCATGTTGTGAGAACCATAACTTTTTTGTCGACGGAGCTGTATGAGGGCTTGTTTTTTGCGAGACGAGCTATAGATTTTATAGGTACCATTTTTGGATACGTGCGACTTTTTGATCACTTTTTATTCTAATATTTGTAGGGCAAAGTGACCAAAAAACAGAAACTCTGGTATAGTTTTTTACATTTATGTTTTACGCTGTTCACGGCGTGCAATAAATAATATAATATTTTATACCTCAGGTCGTTACGGTCGCGGCGATACCAAATACATATGGTTTATTTTTATTTTTCAATAATAAAGGACTTGATAAGGGAACAGGGCGACCGTGTTTTATTTTATTACTTGAAACTTTTATTATGTTTTCAAACTTTCATTTTTTTTCACTTTTTTTTACACTTTTTTTCAAGTCCCACTAGGGGACTTGAAGATCCAACTGTCAGATTTTTTTTTTCTAATACATTGCGCTACCTACGTAGTGCAATGTATTAGATCTGTCAGTTATTCACTGACAGCAAGCCGATTAGACTTCGCCTCCCGGCGGGGCCTAATCGACTTCCGTAATGGCAGAGTAGGAGGCCATTGTGTCTCCTGTTGCCATATTAGCAGTCTCCAGTCCTGATTGCTGGTCAGGGCTGGCGATCTGCTAGCAACCGCTAAGATGCAGCGATTGCTGCATCGAAGGGGTTAATGTCAAGGATCGGCGCTAGCTCTAGCATACAGCTGACTTCCACTGCTGATGACGCCGGATCAGCTCCTGAGCCGGCGCCATCTTGCCGGCGGCTACGAAAGCCGTTCAGGCTCAGCCGCCGGGCGGGTTCTAACTGGCTTCCGTGCTAGGCAGATTAGGCCTCCGGTTGCCATTGCAGCAACCGGAACCCCGGCAATTTCATTGCTGGGGTTCCGATGAGCTGCAAACACGTTAAATGCAGCGATCGCGTTTTAGTGCTGCATTTAAGGGGTTAATGGCAGGGATCTAAGCTAATTTCGGTCCCCGCCATTACAGCCGGATGTCAGCTGCAAGATACCGCTGACATCCGGCGATGATGGCACCGGCTTAGCTTCTGAGCCAGTGCCAAGCATTTGGCGTATGGATACGGCAAAATGCGGGAAGCACTAGCTTTCCATGGCGTACCCATACGTTAAATGTCGGGAAGGGGTTAATAGCCAACTGGGTGTGTTTTTACTTTTTTTTTTTCTTTATCAAGATTTTTATTTTGAAAAGTTTTTTTAACAGCATATAAAACATTGTACACCATTGCCCAAAAAAATTGCACGCAGTACAAAATACAAATTTTCACAGTGTATGAACAGTATATGAAATGCATGAACATCAATGGGAGGTAACCTCCCAGCCATCTAAAGTAAGTATGAATCAAAATACGGTGGTACTAACTGTACCATGTTCACATAAAGATAGTGCAATAAACATGGGGACCAGGCCCCAGTGAAGTAAGAGTTGGTACGTATAAGTGCCACAAATATAATATAACGCCAACACAAGACACCAGACAACAAAGGGAAACACAGACAGACATAGCGCATGGAGTAAGATCACAGAAGTTGCTCAGAACCTTCCATCCAGCCAGAGAGGTAGGTGTTTTTACTTTTTGACCAAGTGGGCGTTGTGGAGAGAAGTGTATGACGCGGACCAATCAGCATCATACACTTCTCCATTCATGTACTCGGTACATAGTGATCTCGCGAGATTACGCTTGCTGTGCTGTATGTTCCACACAAACGTTACCGAAGTGTCGGGATTGTGAATAGACATTGCGTCCTGGCTGGAGGTGATGTCTATTAACTCTCAAGACACTTCAATAACATTAATGTGTGAGTAAGTGACTGCACATCATGATCTAGAGATCACTATGTGCTGAGTAAATGAATGGAGAGAAGTGTATGACGCTGATTGGTCAGCATCATACACTTCTCTCCACAACGCCCACTTGGTCAAAAAGTAAAAACATGCACAGTTGGGCATTAAGAAATTCATTAGCATAAATTTAACATAGGCCATAGGACATTGATCGATTTTCTAAATAAAAAACACTGCTGTAATCTACATTACAGCGGCGATCACATCATGTACAAGAGAGGCCACTTATAATGTGGTGACTGAGCCTCTTTAAACCCACAACAAAGTGGTGTGTTTTGCAACAATTGGAGCGAAATCAGAGCGATTGGGAAATAGCAAGAAAAAAAAACAAGTTATACTTAGGGCTTGTTTACACGAACGTGTATTACGTCCGTGCAACGCGCGTGATTTTCACGCGTGTTGTACGGACCTATGTTAGTCTATGGGGCCGTGCAGACAGTCCGTTTGTTTTGCGCAGCGTGAGGCCGCTGCGAAAAACTCACGACATGTCCTATATTTGTGCGTTGTTCGCGCATCACGCACCCATTGAAGTCAATGGGTGCGTGAAAACCACGCATGGCACACGGAAGCACTTCCGTGAGACAAGCGTGCTTCGCGCAACAGCACTGAAAGGGATGAATGAAAACAGAAAAAAAACACGTGCTTTTCTGTTTACAAACATCCAAACGGAGTGTCATAATGATGGCGGCTGCGCATCATATGGTGATGACATACGGAGCTGTTAAGTGCCTTTTGCGCACGCAAAACTTCGCGTTTTTTTGTGTGCGCAAAACGCACACGCTCGTGTAAATTCGGCCTAACCCAGAGTTCCCTGCTTCTTCTCGAATCCAGCCTCTGGGGATGACGTTTCATCCCATGTGATGGGCTGCAGCGGTCACATGGCCTGCAATGTCATCCTAGGAGGCCGGACTACGCACAGAGAAGAGGGAGGAGGTAAGTATGAAAGTTGTTTTTTTTTGTATTTTCCGGCACTGCTTTACGCAGCGGAAACTCTGCCGGAAAACGCACCACAATGTGGTGCGATTTTTCAGACGCCATTCTCTGTGATATTCAGGGCGGATACGCTGCGCAACTTGACGCAGCGTATCCGCACCGAACACGCTGTGTGTGTTCCTAATCTTAGGCTTTCCTTTATATATTTTTTCTGTTTAGGTTCTGGGCTTTGCAAAAGCTGCACTGTGTGAACAATGCCTAATAGGCCATATACCTAATAGGCCAAGTGTTTTTAAAAATTATGGTTAGGAATAGTTCTAATAAGCTTGTACCATAAGGAAAAACAAGGTTGCTGTTTGAAACATTTCCAGATATACCGGAACTTGTGACTCTTTTGTTATATTACACACCAATCATGCAGCATCCACAATACAAAAGTCAATGGTATAGCAAACATCTATATACAAAAATGTCAAGTTACACTCAGAACATGTACATACTGAGATACAGACATTTACAATGATTCACGCCATCAGATCATGCTGACACGTTAGTCGTCTGGGTTTGTATGTCATACAAGACAATGACACACTACTATATATGTGTAGGCTTTCCCCATTAGTAACATCAACCAGTTTTACAATCACTGGTGCCTCGGAGCATTATACATACAGAACGAGTAGTTATACATCGGCACGTCAATCCGTTTCGAGTTTACAGCAATATTCCAGAACCATGAATCAGCCCAAAAAGGAATCTTAATAATGATGAATTAAGACGCGGCATGTCCTGGAATGTCTGTATAACATGTCATTATGACATCTTCAATATATAATTACTTGTGGCATGGATAATGGATTCTTACTCATGTATGACGCTCTGAATCTGTTATAGGTCAAAGCAATACTTTATACACTAATGTTATACAAATACCATTCACTGCATACGGTGGTAAGGGTGGTGCATAAACTTCTTAAATACCAAAGATTTTTAATTCATTGAAACACAAACCAGCTAGAGACCCCAGGTGTTGTATAAGATTAAAAAAAAACATGGCTGCTTTCTTCCAGAAAAGACGCCGCTCTTGTCCGTGGGTTGTGTCTGGTATTGCAGCGCATCATTGTTCCCTTCAAAATGGGATAAGCTTTAATACCAGACACAAACCATGGACAAGAGCGGCGTCTTTTCTGGAAGAAAGCAGCCATGTTTTTTTTTAATCTTATACAACACCTGGGGTCTCTAGCTGGTTTGTGTTTCAATGAATCAAAAATCTTTGGTATTTAAGAAGTTTATGCACCACCCTTACCACCGTATGCAGTGAATGGTATTTGTATAACATTAAGTTACATTTTCACTGGTCGGTGGGCATAATCTGTACAGGTGGAGAAGGGGTAGTATATCCGTGACATTGTCAATACCACAAAAATTAGGTAATGGGTGGATTTATTTTTTACTTTTTATTTCCAGTCTTTTATTTTTTCCTAGCTTTTTTTCTTAAGGGTATGTTCACACGCTAAACAAAAAACGTCTGAAAATACGGAGCTGATTTCAGAGAAAACAGCCTCTGATTTTCAGCCATTTTTTATGCATCAAGCTTTTTTTTGAAGCGTTTTTTTTACAGCCGTTTTTGGAGCTGTTTTTCTATTGAGACAATGAAAAACGGCTCAAAAAAATGGCTGAAGAAGTGACATGCACTTCTTTGTTACAAGGCGGTTTTTTATGTTCCGTTTTTACAAACGGCCGCGTAAAAAAACGCCTTGTGGGAACGAAACGCAGTTTTTCCCATTGAAATCAATGGGCAGATGCTTGGAGGCGTTCAGCACCCGTATTTTTAACCGTTTTTTGGGGCTAAAAATAGCCTGTGTGAACATACCGTGAGGGTATGTTCACACGGCAGCGTCCATTACGGCTGAAATTACGGAGCTGTTTTCAGGAGAAAACAGCTCCTGAATTTCAGATGTAATGGCGAGTGCAGCCGTTTTTCGCAGCGTCCATTACGGACATAATTGGAGCTGTTTTTCTATGGAGTCAATGGAAAACGGCTCCAATTATGTCCCAAGAAGTGACAGGCACTTCTTTGACGCGGGCGTCTTTTTTTAAAAAAATGAGCGTCGGCACAGAACGTCGTAAAGCCCATTCAAATGAATGCGCAGATGTTTGCCTGCGCATTGGAGCCGTATTTTCGGACGTAATTCGAGGTTAAAATGCCCGAATTACGTCCGTAAATAGGGGTGTGTGAAACCAGCCTTAAGGTATGTGCACACACACCTATTACGTCCGTAATTGACGGACGTATTTCGGCCGCAAGTACCGGACCGAACACAGTGCAGGGAGCCGGGCTCCTAGCATCATACTTATATACGATGCTAGGAGTCCCTGCCTCGCTGCAGGACAACTGTCCCGTACTGTAATCATGTTTTCAGTACGGGAGAGTTGTCCTGCAGCGAGGCAGGGACTCTTAGCATCGTACATAAGTATGATGCTAGGAGCCCGGCTCCCTGCACTGTGTATGTCAGACAGCCAGTGTATGCCCAGCCTTAGGGCAGATTTACACGAGCGGGTGCGTTTTGCGCACGCAAAAAACGCTGCATTTTGCGTGCGCAAAAGGCACTTAACAGCTCCGTGTGTCATCACATAGGATGCGCGGCTGCGTGATCTTCGCGCAGCCGCCATCATTATGACACTCTGTTTGGATGTTTGTAAACAGAAAAGCACGTGGTGCTTTTCTGTTTCCATTCATCCTTTTGACCGCTCTTGCGCGAATCACGCAGTTCGCACGGAAGTGCTTCCGTGTGCTGCTCGTGATTTTCACGCACCCATTGACTTCAATGGGTGCGTAATGCGCGAAAAACGCAGAAATATAGGACCTGTTGTGAGTTTTACCCAGTGGACTCACGCTGCGCAAAAATCACTGACAGTCTGCACTGCCCCATAGATTAACATAGGTCCGTGCGACGCGCATAAAAAAAAAATAAAAATCCGCGTTGCACGGACGTATTACACATTCGTGTAAATTCGCCCTTAGGGTATGTGTACACACGAAATAAAAAACGTCTCAAAATACGGAGCTGTTTTCAAGGGAAAACAGCTCCTGATTTTCAGACGTTTTTTAAGCCACTCGCGATTTTCACGGCTGTTTTTGTAGCTGTTTTTCTATAGTGTCTATGAAAAACGCCTCCAAAAACGGCTGGAGAAGTGACATGCACTTCTTTTTCACGGCCGTTTTTTTACGCGGCCGTTTTAATAAATGGCCACGTAAGAAACGGCCCGTTGGAACAGAACGCCGTTTTTCCCATTGAAATCAATGGGCAGATGTTTGTAGGCGTTCTACATCCGTGTGGACATACCCTTAGGCTGGGTTCACACGAGCGTGGCGTTTTTGCGCACGCAAAAACGCAGCGTTTTGCGTGCGCAAAAGCCACTTAACAGCTCCGTGTGGCTGCAGCATATGATGCGCGGCTGCGTGTTTTTCACGCAACCGCCATCATAATGACACTCCGTTTGGATGTTTGTAAACAGAAAAGCACGTGGTGCTTTTCTGTTTACATTCATCCTTTTGACCGCTCTTGCGCGAATCACGCAGTTCGCACGGAAGTGCTTCCGTGCGACACGCGTGGTTTTCACGCACCCATTGACTTCAATGGGTGCGTGATTCGCGCAAAACGCCCAAAGAACGGACATGTCGTGAGTTTTTTTCAGCGGACTCACGCTGAGTTAAAATCACGGACATGTCTGCACGGCCCCATAGACTAATATAGGTCCGTGCAAATCACGCGCGTTGCACGGACGTTTTTAACGTTCGTCTGAATAAAGCCTCACTCTACATTGAAGTCTGTAGGCCATACACACCGGGCTGTTTCTGCATTTCACATAGACTTTAGTGGAGAGTGGCCGTCCATGCTAGTCAAACATCTGTGGCATATCCCCTCAATACGCCTGCCGCCCTGGATAACGCCTTTAGGCCAGGATCACATACAGTTTTGATGCAGTTTTTGTCTGTTTTTTTTTTTTTTAGCCAAAGGCTGAAGTGGATCAAAAAGGAAGGAAAGGTATAAAGAAAAGACTGATGCATCTCCTTTCTTTTGTGTCCACTACTGTTTTTTGGCTCAAAGAAGAGAGCCAAAAACAGCCACAAAAACGGCAATATATGTATGATCCTGGCCAAAGGGGTTATCCGGGAAGTAAAAATTGTTTACACGTACGTAGCATGTGACTGCTGCAACCAATCAGAGGGCTCAGCGGCCATATGTTGTATTTTCGGCATTATACGAGTCCTCACAATAGAGCCCTGCTGAGCCCTCTGATTGGTTGCAGCGGTTACATGATACGTACATTTAAACAAGCACCGGAACCGCCGCCGAAGCGACAGCGCTGGATCGCCGGGGCAAGGATAGGTAAGTATTGCTTTTTTGTCAAACATGAAAGGAGCAAATTTTTGGAAAGTTAAGAAAAACCTTTCTGAAAGGTTTTCCTACTTTATTTGAACAGGATCGATCCCTATTTAGGCAAGAAAAAAAAAACATGTGGATAAAACACAGACCAAAAACAATAATGTGACTAATCCCTCAGGTAAAAGGGGTATTCCTAATTTACACATGGGAATCCACGGGATATGCCATAAATGTTTGATACAGATCTAGCTCTGATCTCCTGAACCCTGTGCTGCCTGGTGAAGCGTGCTTGGCTGTTTCCGTCTCTCCATTCATCAGTCACCTCACCAGGCAAGACGGGGGTCAGGTGACTGCCGTTCTGGGGACAGGTGCACATCCCCGAGCTGGGACTCGCATCTATCAGACATTTATGGAATATCCCATGGATATACCCTTTAAAGGAGGTTTTGTGGGGACCGAAAATGATTAGCAGGTACTCACTGCAGTAGATGACTACACTCACTAATATACATTCCGGTCCCCCGTTGCGCTGATTCTGAGATTTTATGTTTCATATCGATTTTTTGGGAATTTCGACAGAAGTTGGATACACAATGTGCATATTATAGAGTCATATGACATTTTAGCTTCTTGCAGGAAGTTAAGAATCGGTATCCATCAGGTTATTGATTCTGATATTTTAATGGATTTTTACAGAGCTGCCGGGGGACCAGTAGTCTAGTGGCGCAGTCTAACTTCATGACTCGTACAGTGAATACACTGCTGATACTTTTCGGTCCCTACATAACCCCTTTAAGGTCATACAGGGTGTGAAATATTTCTTACTCCACCTCATGGCTGTTGTACATGTTAAAAACTGTGGACGTCTTTCACAACCGTGGCATATTTTACGACTCCAATTAGCCATACCCTTTTTTTCTAGACAATTCATAAGTGTGTTGAGATATCGGTGTATAGTGTCTAAAACACATGGTGCACGACGTCATGTCCACGGTTTTGGTGCAATCTCCCCAGGGTCATTCCAGTCTTCATAAGGAATAGTGATCCACATTTATCAAAAATAGAAAAAAATGGCCTTGTTGCTCATAGCAACCAATTACAATGCAGCTTCCCTTAGCCCACACGATTGTTACTTATGGGGGCACTAAAAGGCCATGGTGCACTAGCAGAAGATACGGCTACGTCTCCATGTGGACCCCCTATCTGGACCCGTACCCTTATAAGTTTGTTGCAACTTTTTGTTGTAACCAAACCCTATTGATTAGGTTCTGTTCACATGTGCGTTGTGGTTTCCATTAAAAACGAAAACCACGACGCGCCATTGTCTAAGAGTCCCAACACTTAAAATATAACGTTATTTATCCCACACGGTGAAAAAAAGAGAAACACGAATTGCTGTTTTTTCGTCACCTGAACAAAAAAAATGAATATAAAGTGATCAAAAAGTCGTGCGTACCCCAAAATGGTACCAATAAAAAAAACAAGCCCTCATACCACTCCATTGACGGAAAAATTTAGTTATAGGTCTCAGAATATGGCCACAAAAAAACAATTTTTGTTAACCCATTGTTTTGATTTTGTAAAGTCAAAATTTTTTATAAAAAAAAAAGAATATATAAACTTTTTAAAAACAGCCATGAAAAAGTGAATGTCACTACTTGAGCCGTTTTTCATTGACTCTATAGAAAAACAGCTCCAAAAATGGCCGTGAAAAACGCAAGTTACTAAAAAAAACGGCAAAAAAATCAGGAGCTGTTTTCCCTTGAAAACAGCTTCGTATTTTTAGACGTTTTTGATTTTGCGTGCTCACATACCCTAAAGCTAACATGTCGTTTATACTACAGGGTAACAAAACAAACAAAAGCCCAAAAACAATGGAGGAACTGCTGTTTTTTAAACCAATTTTTCAGTGCACTTTATCATACATTAAATGGCGCCATAAAAACGACAACACGTCCTGCAAAAAAAACAAGCCCTCCTACGGCTAAGTCGACAAAAAAATAAAAAAGTTATGGCTCATGGAAGGCGGTGAGGAAAAAACGAAACTGAAAACACAAAATAGGCTTAAGGGGTAAAGGTCGTGCTCTCCGCCACTTTCCTGACACATTCCGCTTGGTAATTATGGTTTACAATCGGTTACTATGGGCAACTGCTCGTCTGCTGTAGACCATGTAGCAGCTTCCCCGAGGGACTGACACACAACCCTCCCCCTCTCTTTGCATTGAGAATACCAGCGGTTAGATAAGTGCCGCCAATTCCCGCCTCTCAGTGCGCGTAGCGCGCATGCGCAAGAACGGCTGCCGTGAGACGTCGAGTGACGTCCGCTCCAAGGTGGGCGTGTCCTTGTAGGAGCTGTTCTCCGTCACTCCCGGAGCGGGCTGCAGTAGACTGGAGGGAGCTGTACCGGGGAGGCCGGGGCTGACGTTCCCTACTCCTCCTCTTCCCTCACCCTACGGACACTCTGTGTCGCCGCGTCCGATATTTGGCAGGTAAGACGCCGCTATTTGTCATGACTCAGGAGACGCCGCTAGTTCCTCTTTCTCTGTGGCCTGTCCAACATGGCTCCCGGTACCGGCTCGTCGCCTATCAGGGACCCGGCCTGTTTTTGTAGTGCGTGTTTGCCGTTGGCCGGCAGGCGCCGTGTACGTTGAAGATGTTGGTGTCTCCGGCGGGTGGATCAGCGTGTGACCTTGTTATCTAACATGGATCACGTAGCTGTTATATCCCGCCGGCCCAACGCTGCCTACGTGACCTGACACCTGCTCCCCCCTCCTCATATCCAGCGGGCTACGGACGTTATGTGACTATCGTCCGATTCGCTTGCATAAGACGGTAATCGGCCATCGTTCTTAAAGGGGAAGTCCGCTCCATGTTCTCTGCTCATTGATACCGATCAACTTGCCAAATGAAAGCGCCAGTCCGCTATGGAGCAGCATTAAAAACCGCCATCGGCCCCTGTAGACAACATTGCATTTCCAGTGACTGAAATAGTAACAATCTTATTGTAATTCTCCATATTCAATCCGTATGGTGGCCCCTTTGTTCCAATCAGCAGTGGGGGTTCTCCGTGGGCCCTCCTACCAATAACACGATGTTTGAAGGTACATGTACTTTTTAAAGGGGCTGTATGAGATTTTAATACTTTCCCCAAAAAAAAAAACACCTTAAAAATAAGAAATTTGGTCTGTCTGACCCCGTTGCTGTTCTGATGGGTGCATGTTGGCGTAATACCCTGCGGCTGTGATTGGACAATGCGGTCAACCTGTGGTGGGGGATAGAAAAAGTGGGGATATTAAAGTTTTTTGTTTTTTTTACAGTTCATGGGGTTGTAGGAAAAAGTGCAAATCTTAGACAGCCCCTTTAATATTTACCCCCACCCCATGGGAAATTGCCCCATTGCAATAGAGAAAATATCGTATGTGTGATCCCACTGGGTGGTGTTTGCTTCAGTCATTTAAAGGGGGTCTGTAGTTAGTAACCTCCACTCTTTGAAATAAATCCACTGGTTGTCATTGGTTACGTCCTCCGGTCTGTTGACTGGGAAAATTGTTCAGATCCTGAAACCTACTTGTTGCCAATTTTTTTGCTCATTCTGAACTGTAACTTTCTAGGA
Source organism: Rhinoderma darwinii (assembly GCF_050947455.1). Taxonomy (NCBI): domain Eukaryota; kingdom Metazoa; phylum Chordata; class Amphibia; order Anura; family Rhinodermatidae; genus Rhinoderma; species Rhinoderma darwinii. The sequence continues at coordinate 38,965,835 of NC_134687.1, read as the reverse complement.
TGCTTTAATTAACAATTTTTTTTTTTAGTTCCTCTGCTTGCAATCAGTGGATGGAGATATTGTGTATATTCAGAGGCTATAACCTCCCACCACTTAGCTCGCTCATTCCAGTCTAGCCAAGCCCTCTCATGTAACCACCTCTGTCATGGCTGATTTAAAGCGGCCCGAGTAATGCCCACACAGGCTTGCTGACAGCGTGAATCAGACCGGGCTGCCTGCTGTATCTCCTCTGCTGTGTGTGAGATGTATGTGTCACAGCTGTGTTGCGCGTCACATGTGCAGGGCTTGACTGGTGCACCTGCTCTTTAAAGGGTTAATGTACCCCCCCCCTTCATTGGGGTAAACAGTGTTTGTGTCAGGTTAGGATTAGGGTGGGGGTGCTGTACAATAACATTCACTGAGGGTGTCCCCTTCCCCCACAAGTACAAGGGGCTGATGCAATCTGACAGTGTGAACAGATCTTCATCTCATCCTAGGGAGACACTCCTCCCCTCCCCCCTCTCTCCGCCTTCTCCTTCGGGTCATCCTCACCCCCGCCCGTCCCTGGTGTACAGGAGGAGGGGCAGCATTGCCATCAGACATTTTGTGTGTGTTTCCCTGGCATGTTGAGTTCACGTGAGGTGAGCTGCTGGGGAGAGGAGGTGCAGGAGAGGGGCCGATAATAACCCACTCATGATGGAGCCGCATATTCTGCTGTCACTACTCCCGGCCTGCTCTGCGGTGCAGCGGTGTAGCAGAGTCTTTGGAGGTGATCTTTTTTGGTATCGCAATTTGTTTTCTGTGCTTTTACATAGGGCTGCCGGTCAAACTACCCCATTGTTTTTATTCAGAGCTGTGGGGGTTTCATGAGACTTTTAGCTCTGCTACATTTGTGGGCACTCATCTTGTTTCGCTTTCACCTGACCGGTTAGTGCAATAAACACTTAGTCATAGTAATAATCACCTTTATTTATATAGCGACAGCATGTTACGCAGCACGTTACCATTTAGAGGGAACATAAACAGACCAGATCAGACATGACATAGTGACAAAGCTGATAATAAACCCTGCTCGTGAACACGGATGTAAAGTAAACTGCTGCTGTATACAAGTGGGTTTTTTCTTAGCCATAAAAGAGGTTTTCCTTCTGTTGCTCCATAGTCAGTAACTTCCTGGACGAGACCTCCGAGGACATCCTCATTGGCTGCCATCTTTACCGTGTGGTCAATGTGGGGTGGCAGGACTGGGTGAATGAGGAATATGTACCCTCTCCCAATTACTGCCTTTGTAGCAGCTTTTTTTGGAAAGTTTAGGACCCTTTTTGTAATGTATTTTGGCCTTGGATCAGGGTTGTGAATACGTCCTAAGGCACTGTCTGTAAGGTTGGATTCACACATGGTTTTTGTTGCAGATTTTGGAGCCAAAGCCGGACATGGTCTTAAAAGGAATGGGAAATAGAAAGGAAGAACTTATACTTCGTCTTCCTCCTAAATCCACTTCTGGTTTTGGCTAAAAAAAAATCCATCAAAATCTGCAACAAATACTATGTGTAAATCCAACCTAAGAATTATTATGGAATAAAATACTGTTAGGCTGGTTAACACCTGTGTTCTGCTCCGTCAGAGGACCCGAACACCGGAAATACCGAACGCAACGGTTCCAATTCACAACGGACACCACTGATGGAACCCGTTGTCTAAAATGGGTTCCGTCCGGTTTCATTCGGGGTGTCTGGGTTTTACCGGAAGCAGTAGCGCAGCATGCTACACTTTTTGAGACTTTTCGGCTGGATCTGAAACGTAGGTCCCTAATGACGCCTCCATCAAAGCCTCGGGGAGGATTACATATTTTAGTGGGGATTACATTAAAGGGGTTTTCCCATAAACAATATTTTTTACCTATTCACAGGATATCTGATGGGGGTCTGACTGCTGTTTTCGTGGCCCCATAGAAATGAATGGCTAAGTAAACTCCTTGTGATCGGTGGGGGTACCAGAGGTTGGACCCCCACCGATCAAATATTTATCGCCTATCCTGTGGATAGGTGATAAATATTGATTATGGGTAAACCCTTTTTAACTCTTTATTAGATATTTTTCTCTCTTGTTCTGCTAATATCTCACACATGGCTATGTGCTTGTCTCTATACATCCACCTGTAAGACGGCAATGTCACATGTCCGTACAGCGTAGGCATCCCATCCACAGAGCAGCTTTATGGAAAAAAAGCTGTTTGTCCTCACTAGGGAAGGTTGGGAAAAGTTTTCTAAAGGGCCTGTGAAAGGTGAAATCTTATTGGTTGCTATAGGCGACTGCTGCACTTTTCCTTTGCCTATGATCTCTTCAACACCTGAACTTTCCACCTAAGTATATTAGTTATTAAAAGCGTTAAACAGGTTATTAGAATTGATGGCCTATCCTTAGTCTAGGCTAGGGGTCTCAAGCACGTGGGCCGATTGCGGCCTCTGAGGCTGTCATCTACGGCCCGCGGGACATAGAGCCGCTAGTACAGGCTCTACTATGGGACTCTGTGGCATTCCCTGACATCCGTGTCCATATATGGACACACGATGTCTGGGGCTTCACCAGAGCGGAGTCCTGGGCAGAGCGCTAGTATAGGCTCTGCTCTGGGACTCTGGAATCCCCTGACATTGCTGTCTACATATGGATAGCGATATCTAGGGCTTCCCCAGAGCTGGACAGTGATGTCAGGAGCACAGCTGGAGTCCCAGGCAGAGTGCTAGAAGCGACTCTGCTCCGGGACTCAAGCTCTGGGCAAGCCCCTGACATCACTGTCCATATATGGCACTGTGGCAGCATCTACCGAGCCCACTTACCCGACCGAGTTTGAGACCCTTGGTCTAGGCCATCATTAGATCAGTGAGAGGGGCCGACTTTTGACACCACCGTCTATCAGCTGTCTGAAGGGGCCGCGGCGTTCGTACAAGCGCCACAGCCTCTTTGTTTACATAGTTCTCCTCTCCGTTCGTACTTGCACGTGCTGTTAGGGTATGTGCACACGCAAAATCAAAAACATCTGAAAATACGGAGCTGTTCTCAAGGGAGAACCGCTCCTGGTTTTCAGACGTTTTTTAAGCCACTCGTGTTTTTCGCTGTTTTTTACGGCCGTTTTTGGAGCGTTTTTTCTATAGAGTCAATGAAAAACTGCTCCAAAAATGGCTCAAGAAGTGACATGCACTTCTTTTTAGTGGCCGCTTTTCAAAACTGCTGCGTAAAAAAAACGCCCCGTCGGATGAGAATGCAGTTTTTCCCATTGAAATCAATGGGCAGATGTTTGGGGTTCTGCTTCCGATTTTCTCTCCGTTTCCCTATATTCTTTATACTTGGGTCTTATGCAGACAAGTGAGTCAAGCTCTGACAACATTGTCTGGTATCTCTAAAGTCATTTTATTGCATTTAACCAGCACTAAATGTGCCTATACACATGCAAGGGTGGACGCTTCTGGCAGCAGCTTCTCACGTGGGAGCAAAGGAATCCAACATGCCCAATCCTTCTTTCCCCTGACATCAGGAGAGTTTAAAATATATGTACACCTTTTGAGACCGCCGTTCTCCCGGTATCTAGAGGTCCCCGATTAAATTCATGTTCTGTAGTTTTTACCCTTTCCAGCTCCCCCCCCCCCCCCCCCCCCCCGTATTGTTGATCGGCGCTCTCTTAACGGATGAAGTATCTGCCAATGTAAAAGGACCTTTACTACATGGATATTAGTAGCAGCTGCTGCATATGATTGTAGGGGTTGGTTGCTTTGTTAGATTGGGTTCACAGTGCAGTTAAAAATGCGTTGTTGTTTTGCCTTGATTGAGGCAAAACTGATGCATTTTGCTGCGCCGCATTATGACTGCACCTTGTGAACCGAACACTTCCCATAAATGGGAACGTGCAGCTCCACTGCAGCCTGAAACAAGTGACCTCTGCTACGTTACTTAAAGCCTCACACCTCGTGCACACGACCGCATTCAGGTCGTGAAAGATGGTCCGTGGGGCAGACGGATTTCCCGGCCCGACCGCGGTTCAGGTGAACGGGACTTCTGCCATCAGACATTTATGACGCTAGGAGTCTCTGCCTCCCCGCGGAAATTCTGTTCTGTACTGTATCATTTTGTTCAGTGCAAAATAGCAGTTCCGTGAGGAAGCCGAGACTCCTAGCGTCATAAATGTCTATGATGGCAGAAGTCCCTTTTACCTGTATACACCGACAGTTTTTCATGGCCCTCACTCGGTCGTGTGCAAGAGGTGTAAGGGTATGTTCACACGGCAGCGTCCGATGCGGCTGAAATTACGGAGCTTTTTTCAGGAGAAAACAGCTCTGGCGTAATGGCATGTGCAGGCGTCTTTCGCTGCGTCCATTACGGACGTAATTGGAGCTGTGTTTCCATGGAGTCCATGCAAAACGGCTCCAATTACGTCTCAAGAAGTGACAGGCACTTCTTTGACGCGGGTGTCTTTTTTACGCTCTGCCTTTTGACAGCGGCGCGTAAAAAGAATGACCGTCGACACAGAACATTGTAAAACCCATTCAGATGAATGGGCAGATGTTTGTCGGCGCTTCGGGGCCATATTTTCGGACGTAATTCAAGGCTAAAACGCCCGAATTACGTCCGTAAATAGGGTGTGTGAACCCAGCCTTAGAGTCCTGTTGGCTGAAATAAAGCTCTGTTCACATCTGCGCGAACATTTCCATTCTGTTACCTCAATGGAACGGAATCGCCAGATTCGTAGACTAAAAACGACGACGCCTGGCGAAACCCAGTGACTAAATGTTTCCGTCAGGGTTTCTGTGATTTTGCTGGATAAAATATCTGTCTGGCAAAATGACCGAAACTGCGACGCAGATGTGAACAGAGCCTAAGTATGGAATGTTTATGATGCTGATAAATGTGTTGATGAGATTGAAGTGGGGGGTGTAACTTAATTTTAATGCGTGCTGGTTATATGACGAAATGTGCGTCCGTCCGTTTTTAGTCCTGTAGGTTTTTAATTTGATAATCTATTGATTTGTCCCGCAGCGCGGATTAGAGGTCACTCACGAGGACCAGGGCTGTTGTCTGGAGGCACTTACTGTTGGGATCAATGTTTGCTTGTTTTTCACCATATTATGGAACAATAGGAGTATATATCCTATTTTCTGACATGCAGATCTCATTGTGACCCACATACAGGTTGTGCTATTTTTACTCCCATAATTACATGGAAGCTTTCTTTAGCTCAGCCCATACCCTTGTCTAGTATCAGCTGATTTATACTCCTCATACTCAGTGCAACGAATGCATTACACAGCGGAGCACGAGATCAACAGGAAGTGCATCCTGATATCCGCCATCAGTAACGCGGCTTCCGTGGTCAGAAAAGTGTCATTTCAGAAATATTCCAGGGGACCTGTCGTTTTCTTATGTGCTTTATAAGCCACAGCATAAAGTTAACATGTTGTTTGCTGCGTGGTAATTGCCAAAAAAACATTGGAGGAATAAATGTTTTGTGTTTTTGTTTTTTGTTTTTCACGCAAAGATTTTGTTTGTTTTTTCAGTACATAATATGGTAAAATCAATGGTTCTATTCTAAACTACATCTCATCCTGCAAAATAATAAGTTCTCATATGGCTAGGTCTATGACTCTTGGAAGGCATGGATGAAAAAAACAAACTAAAATAGCTGCATCCTTAAGGGGTTAAAGGGTAATTTCCATTTAATAATCTGGTATACCCCTAGGTTATACCATAACATCGTGATCGGTGGCTCGACCTCTGGGTCCCTTTGATTTAAAGGGAATGTGTCGCTAGAAAAAAATTTTTTTTTTTTAGTTAAACAATTAGTGTGTGGGTGATTAAACATTGTTCTAATTTTTTTATTTTTTTCACAAGTCAGGAAATATTATAAATTAGATTCTAATTTATAATATTTCCCAGCGCTGGTCACTAGATGGAGCAATTCCCAAAATTGCAGCATTGCATGTGGTAAAGCAACCACATTGCTTTATGCTGCAAAATTTGAGAAAACTCACTCGCTCTAGTGAGCTCTCAGTATCCCCCCTCCTTTATCCTGGCTAGTGTCGGGAGAAACGAGGGGATTGAACGGTCTAACCTCCTACACTGTGTGTCGCCATTTTTTGAGCTAACACACAGTGTAGTAGGTTAACATACACTAGTAAACACACAGTAAAACACGAACATACACAGAAATAACTTACCTGCTCCTGCCGCCGCTCCCTCCGGTCTGTCCGCTCCGTTTGCTACCTCCGCTCTAAGTGCACAAGTCCGGAAGCCGCGACCGGAAGTAGTAATCTTACTGTCCGGCCGTGACTTCCGGTCCACAGGTAAATGGCGCCGGACGTCGCACAGTTCAACTGGGACTGTGTGGGAGCGGCGCATGCGCCGTTCCCACACAGACGGCGTACAGCATAGTGGATGGAACGGGCCCCGTTCGCATTCACTATGGGACTGTATGTGCCGTATTCCATGTCTGTATGTGTCGTTAATCGACACATACAGAAATGGAAAAAAAAATGGCAGCCCCCATAGGGAAGAAAAAGTGAAAAAATAAAAAAAAAGTAAAACACAAACACACAAAAATAAAAAAATGTTTAATAAAACACTCAAATCAAATTGATCGAAAAAAATTTTTTCCCCCGTGACACTGTTCCTTTAAGGGTTTTTTCCCATCAGGGACACTTAACATATCCACAGGATATGCCATAAATGTCAGATAGTTGTGGGTTCCACCTCGCTGAGATACGCTCTCTTCTACATACATGGCCGGAAATTACAAGTCGCAGCGGGAACAGAGAAAGATTAGGGGCCCCGTTCTAGAGACAGGTGGGACCCATGTCTATTTGACATTTGTCATATCCTGTGGATATGCCATAAGTGTCCCTGATGGGGAAAACCCCTTTAACTCCTCCACAGAGGCGCTCCTGGCAACCCGTTGTGCAGGGAACTGCAGCACAGCCCCATTCACTTAAACAGGACTATGCTGCACAAAGAGCGTCACTATTCAGGGAACTGCTGTTGTTCCTTTCAGTCTAATGCCCGCTGATCAGTAAGTGATGGCCCATCCTAGTGCAACGACAACACTTTTATTTTAGTATGAAAACCTCTTTAGGGAATGTTCACATGCAGCAGATTTGTTGTAGAAATTTCTGTAACGGCAAATTCTGTAAATTGCTCTTGCTGATTATCCGTAAACTTTATTTTCCAGGTTCTGCCTTGGAGGTCGTCCTTCTGTCAATGTGAAAGAGAGCACACCCTCATGTGTGTCCACCTAGTAAGATGTATTTCTTCAGTCATGCCTGAGGAATAAGAAATCTCGTGACTAAATGTCAGCAATGATAAATGATCTTCCTGGAATTGAAGTGTTTCCCCAGATTCCTAGAATGAAGATCCCTTCCACCTTCTAAAGCAACAGCCTACCAAAAAATGCTTCATAGTCTAAGGATGCCAACTACCTAGATTCATGCGCCCGATCTGTACAGTTGTGGATGGGTTACCATCAGAAGGCACCTTAAGCTCGTTTCCTGGCCCCGTTTCTGTCTTTGAAATGTCGATGCTTCGTGCTTTAGACCCAGTCCAGACTTGGCTGGGACAAGAGCTGGAGAAATGTGGCATTGATGCCATGATATACACTAGATATGTCTTAAGTCTTCTGCTACATGACAGCTATGACTACGACCTTCAAGAACAGGTATGACGGGCGATATTTGTTGTGGTAATCTTGTTTCCGTGTTGTATTTCCTTTAAGGTCTCATGCCCACTTCAGTTATTTTCTTCAGGGTGCTATCTGTTTTGGTTTTTTTTAACGGATAGCACACTGACACATTCATTTCTATGGGGCCATGCACACTTCTGTTTTAACGGAACCATGTGGCCGTTCCGACAAAAATAGGACCGCTCCTACTCCTGTCCGTTTTTGACTGAACTGTCTCGGCCATTTCCTTCATTTTGTCCGTTGAAACAACGGACGGCACACAAAGCCATCCATCCGTGTGCGGTCTGGTCTGTGTTTCACGGATCCATCGTTAGCGCCCGTACGACGGGCAATGGAAGCGTGCATGAGACCTAAGAGAGTCTTTCACTTCTGTCTTTCGATATCAAAGATCTACCTAGAACGAAGGGACCATGTCCCGCAACAAATGCAGCAGCCGTTTTGGCTAGATTTATGTAACCGTTCTAATATCCACTGCATACAATGAAGGTCCTTAACGAATGACTGCAAGCAGAGATCTGAAAAAAACGTCAGGAATTGATACAAAGTATATTGGAAAATTGTATAACTCCATTATACACAGTAGGGATGTCACGATACCAGAATTTGGACTTCGATACCGATACTTCGTGTAATATTTCGATACCAATTTCGATACTTTGCCAACAGAAATAAAAATTTCTTAGGTTTTCTGATGTGAGGCGCGACGTGTGATGAATGCACCTCACATTAATAGTAATTAATCCCATCCTGTTTCTCAGTCATAATGGGTTAATGTGTGAGGTACATGATGGGGTTAATTACTATTAATGTGAGGAACATGGCGGTTAAATTCATCGCACCTCGTGCCCCACATTAATAAGTGAATGAAAGCCGTGTTTATTTCATTTTTTTACAGCGTACACATCATAAATGATGCAAAAAAAATTGTTGTGCAGGTTATTACGGCCGCGCCAATACTGAATGTGTATATTTTATGTAGAGACTTATTTTAATGTTTATTGTAAAAAAAGGTGAATGTGTGTTTTTTTTTAATTTTAACAATACTTTGTTTTTACTTTATTTTTAAACTTTAATGTACTGACATATATCAGATATGTGCCAGTACATTAGCCTGTGGACAGATAGCACACAGGCAGTTGTTGGGACATACCCAAGTATGCCCTAACAACAAGAAATATGGTAAGACAGCCCTGGGATCCGTCAATAGACCCTGGGCTGTCTGCCCATATATGGTATGGCCCTCGATCGCCTTCCCTGTGACGCGATCCAGGGGCATCCCCCCCTTCTCATTTTCTCCTGAATGCTGCAGTCCGCTGTAATCGCAGCATTCAGGGGAATAACGGCGGAGAGGAGAGGTTTCTCTGATCTCCGCCTTTATGGAGCGGGGCTGCGGCTGTGTAATACAGCCATTGCCCCGCTCCTGACAGGAAGTGCGTGCGCGGTCAGCATGAGGTGATGCGGCCGGCGCTGCACTAATGAGCGGCGGTTCAGGCACTGGAGACAGAACATGGAGGTGTTTTGTAGAGCGCCTGACATGTTCTGTCTTCAGTGCCGCCACTCATTAGGGCAGCGCTGGCCGCATCGCATCATCCTGACCCCGCGCGCACATGTCATGACTCAGGAGCGCGGCTGTGGCTGAATTACACAGCCGCAGCCGCGCTCCCATACAGTCATGTATTACTATACTGAGCTGTGCGGCTGCGCAGCTCAGTATCGAAATACAAGAAATAGCGGTATCGAACCGTTTAGGGATGCACAGTATCGAAGTTTCGATGCATCGTGCATCCCTAATACTCAGAATAATATTTATTTGCAGAAAATCTGTTGTGTATACAGGCCTAAAAGAGCGAACAGGAATATCTTGTGGGTGTGAATTTTACAAAAATGAGTTCAGAGGATAAGAAAGAATTGTCTGATATCTATTCGGTGGAGGGCTACAACAAATCAGAATATTTGCTGCTTGACTTTTGTGGTGTTTTCTAAATTGCAGGAAAATGACATCTTTGCGGGCTGGGAAAAGGGAGCTTGCAAGAAGTGGGGGAAAGGCAAGAAGAAGAGTTCAGATCTCTCTATGGAAGAAATGAAGAAACAGGCTGCAGTTCAGTGTCTGCTTTCAGCTTCTGATGAAGTAAGTGCTTTCACGCTGCGGACGAGACACTAAACATTATGATGCCTTTCCAGCTTTACTTATTCATATGGACAGCTCGCTGCTTTTTACGTTGACCATTACTGGAGCAGCACTTTGCTGTGATCCTTGCCATTATCTTGATATACACACTCCCATCCTCTCCTCAATCTTGTTCAGCTGGGTACCCTAAATATTGGGGATTGTAAATTTTAAAATCCTCTGAATCAGAGATGCACAACCATTTCTGGTCCATGGGCCTCATTTATCAGATTGCATTACTCCCAAGGACTGCAACGAAAATCTAAAGAGGTATTCCCGTCTGAGATGTTTATGGAATATTGACTGTATATGCCATAAATGTCTGAATAGGTGGGGGTTCTACTTTTGGGACTCCCACCTATCGTGGGTCCCTGTTTGTCCCTCCAGAGAAGAGACGTGGTGGCATCCGTAAATAGGAGCATTGTCATTTGTGGCAGCGTAAACTACAATTAAGAGCCGCACGCATGCGCCACTACTACCTGGAGGGCTAAATCTTTCAGACCTTTATGGTGTGTCCTGTAGATGTGGCAGACATGTCTCAGGGGGGGGGGGGGGGGGGCACCTCTTAAAGCAGCACTTATGTACTGTGCTAAACTAGGGAAGTGCCTAAAAGGGATGGTACATGACAGTAGAACACTAGTCGGGGTCTGCACTGGGCGTAACACAGTAGTAAGTTTTGCTGGAGCGCTCCTTTAAGCTGCCTAAACTAGAACTACAGCCCATAGTGTCCCCCAGCCGCACCATCAGTACTCACCTGTACCTGCTCCTGTGCTGCACCTCACCACTCCTGACATGGGAGATACATGTGACCTCTGCATCAGGAGGATGTGATCGACAGCCATTTCTTTCTGAACTATTGGGACAGACGAGCATGACTCATGCTAAAAAAAACAAAAAACTTCTCTATTTAGCCATAAAGAGGCTTATGTGCGCCTTCCTTACCTGTAATGTCTGTATAGAAGTAAATATGTTACTTGCCAACACTGGGCGGGGGGAGGGGGGGGGTCTTCTGTATATGAAAGGCATTATATTTGAAGTCTTATTGGTTAGAAATAATGATGTTCTCTCACTTCTCTGCAAATTGCTTTGCTTCCAGATAACAGATAAATCCTCATTACAATGAATCGCTAGTACTAATTGAGCAGCAATCCGGAGTATTTCCCTGTTCGTTTCCCAGCCATGACAGCATTTGCTTGGAGTTTTCTCTTTCCTAGTGTTTGCCGGGTGTTTCCTCCACAGTTTAAAGTGTATGTCGCCTGTCTGTTGTATTTGGCTCTTCCTGTTGACCCCGTAGGCTTTGAATGTAGCGTCAGGGAGCATGTTAGACTTCCGCTTTATTTATACTCCTCACTGCGCACCTGCAGTAGGAGGGGGGGGGGGGGGCCCAAGTGATCAGACGGCTGGGGATGCAATATTTTAGTTTTTTCCTTTCAATAAATTAGCAAAGATTACGAACATTCTGTTTTTTCACTTTGTCATTATGGCGTATTGAGTGCAGATGATTGGGGGAAAAAAATAATCCAATTTTTATTTTAGCACCACGTCTTAACCTAAAATGTGAAAAGTTTAGGGATCTGAAGACTTTACGAATGCATTGTATATATTAAAAATAAGCTGCCCCTTTAAAATAATTTACTTCTTGCTATAATGGGCGCACCCAAAGATCCCGTGTTTTGTTTGTTTTCTTGCCCTGTTTCTTTCTGGTGAAGTTATCTGGCAGTTGTTTCCTACTTTGGAATTTTGCCCTGGCATTTTCAAAGTTATTTTTAGAGTGAACCTTTAGTCAAACAAGCAGTCATCTGATTCAGGCCGTGAGACGTTTGCTTTGATACATGTGTCCTGCTCTAGGCTCCTGACACTACAATTCCCAGAATGAAACCGTACAAGCTGGAGCTTGGAAGCCGGTGCGTAGATTGTAATCTGGAGCAGAAAAGTGGATGCTGTTTCTGTTTTTATTAGATGTAAATGTCGCTGCCAACTTCATGACCCTGATCAATTCTGCAGCTCACCCTGCTTTATGGTGGACAGATAAATGGGTCGTCTCGTTGGGTGACGGGGGATACCGCCATCTGGGCTACAGGTGACTTATGTTGCTGTTTATTGCAGGATTTTCTGGTGATGCAATTTTCAAAAATATTCTATACGTCTCTGCTGAGATTGGTGGTTTTAAAGCGTAACTCAAATAATAACCTGACAAGCCATGCTGCTGCACCTAGTGTGTTATGTTCCTGTTTGCCATTAAATGTATTAGAAAATTACCCCTTTTTGTGCCTCTTCACACAGCCGCGTTCGGTCCGTGAGATATGGCCGGATTTCCTGGACCGAACACAGTTCATGGAGCCGGGCTCCTTTAACTATAGTCCTCCATGATGCTGTGCATCACTGCGTCCCTGCAGGACTACTGTCCCCTACTGTTATGTTTTCAGTACAGGACAGTAGTCCCGCAGCAACGCAGTGACTCACAGCATCATGGATGACTATAGTTCTAGGAGGCCGGCTCCCTGAACCGCGTTTGGTCCAGGAAATACGGCAGAGATACGGTCTGTATCTCACGGACCTGACGCAGCTGTGTGAAGCAGACCTCAGCTCTGCAACTCTCTGTAAGGGTGCAGTCACACGCGGCTGATTTTGTTGCAGATTTTTTCTGCGACTCCAAATCCATTCCATTCATTTGAATGGAACCTGCAGAAATCCGTGTACCTGCGGCAGAAACAACCCCATTCAGATGAATACAACAGACTTGTTGTCACAGAAAATGTCTGCAACAAAATCTGCCATGTGTTGCTGCACCCTAAGGGTATGTGCACACGCCAGCTGGCTTTTACGGCTGAAATGACAGCCTGTTTTCAGAAGAAAACAGCTGCGTCGTTTCAGCCGTAAATGCTCCTCCTCGTATTATGCGAGGCGTCTGTGACGCTCGTATATCTTGAGCTGCTCTTCATTGAGTTCAATGAAGAACGGCTCAAATTAATTTGCAAAGAAGTGCCCTGCACTTCTTTGCCGAGGCAGTCAATTTACTCGTCGTCGTTTGACAGCTGTCAAACGACGACGCGTAAATGACAGGTCGTCGGCACAGTACGTCGGCAAACCCATTCAAATGAATGGGCAGATGTTTGCCGACGTATTGTAGCCCTATTTTCAGACGTAAAACGAGGCATAATACGCCTCGTTTACGCCTGAAAATAGGTCGTGTGAACCCAGCCTTAATCTCCAGTGGGGGAACGAGCTGCACGTTTGTTCTTCCAGGAAACCGTAGCAAGAAAAAAAGAATCTGCTGCAAAGCTCCTATTATTTATAAAAGAAGCCGCACAGCGCAGGGTCATACTCGGTCCGGCTTGAGACAAAACGTGCTTCTTGTTCCCCCGCTGGAGCTTTACAGAGAGTTGCAACACTGCACGGAGGTCTCTTCTGCTGAAACGCAGTAGGGGCTCGTGCACACGACCATTGTCTTCAGTTTTCTAACCGGTTGTGTTTGCGGATAGCATACTGAACCATTCATTTATATGGGTCTATGCGCATGCTTTTTGTTTTTGCTGATCTGTGTCCGTTCCACAAATTATAGAACTGGTTCGTATCTGTGGTCAGTCTCATCCATTCTAGTGTATGGGCCTGCAAAAAAAAAAAAATGGACCGTACACAGAAGCCACTAGGTAGGATCTGTATTTTGTGGTCCACAAAACTGCTCATATCAGGGTTCTGTTTATCGGTTCCATCCGACCTTTCTGTCGGCAGAACCGATGAATGGAAAGCCAAACGGAAACCATACTTTCCATTTTAATGGTAATTATCTAGTTGCATTTGGTTTACCTTATGTGAAGTGTTTTGGTGTGTTTTTTTCACGGAAACAAGGGACTAGTCGACTGCGCTATTGTTTCCACCAAAAAAAACGAACTTTATGGAACGGAAACAGATGGAAATCAACTACAACTAAAGCGCTACCATTGAAATCGAAAGTAATGCAAATCAAAGCTCTAGTTTCAGTTTGGCTTTCCATTCATCGGTTCCTCCAACAGACCGGTCGGGCAGAAGCTGATGTGAACAGGCCCTTATAATTGGAGATTTGCTTTTTAAAATAAATCTGAAATTCCCTGGGAAGCAAGAATCTGTTTGCAGCAGTAAATGTCACACGTTGTATTTACACCATAATGAGATGAAACTGAAAGATCTGATTGTAAGGGGAAATATTCAGATAGTGAAGGACAGTTATTTCCTATTATGCTGTATTTAAAGTTTAGAGGTCGGGTAGAAACTGGGGAAATGGATCAAAGCTGGTGAGAGAAAGTACAGCAGTAGAGCACCTTTTGGAAAATATCGGCGACTTAATTGGTTGCTATAAACAACTACTCCACTTTTTACACATCTCCCTCTATGTATTCATTTTCTCATACCTAAAATGAAGCCTTTTTCAAAATATCACGATGTAAGTCTACCCTACCACAGAAGTAGTTTTTTTTATGGGTTTCATGCAACGTGATTATCACGAAAAGATGTCACTTCTTGATCTGTGGGGGTCTGACTGCCAGGAACCCCTCCGACACTAAGAAGGATGGAGCTCAGTTACGCAGTGTGACTCCTTCATAGATTACCCCTGGACACTTGCTCTACAGGGAACCGCAACACAGCCAAGTGGGGGGCTGGAAAGATGCGGAAGGGTTCTCTGCCCCTTTGTTCTCGCGATTATCTTGGCTATATGTCATAACATTAGAAGATAGGAAATACACCTTCAGGTGCCAGACCTCGGCTCTACTCCTTGCTGCTGCCTAACTACAAAAGAGGAACCCATGCTGCTCGGTCCAGCTATCAATCTGATCATTTGTTTCTTATCTGTTTTTGTTATCAAGTAGTATTTTTTGTTTTCTCTCAAACTGACCAGACCCTGACAGTCTAGTCTTGTGGCGAATGCTCCAAGATAAGTAGATGATGGTAAAACCTCCAATGAAAGTGTCATAAGTTTAAAGGGGTTCTCCGCTTTGGACAATCCCTACTTGTTTGGAGGGTCCCTTGACAATAAGCATATCACAAAGCGACCCTCTGCTAAACGTGGAGATATATAGTTTTCTATGGTTTGATTCAGTATTTGCATGTAAAAAGCTGCTGATGCTGCCAGGATTCCTAGTGACAGCCTGTGAGTCTTCATTGCCCCGCCCACACAGTGATTGACAGCTCTCTCCCTGCTTCTACAAACTCAGACCTGATGCACGTGACCGTAATGGTTTTTACTGTCCGCAAATACTGATCCGACTACTACGAATACACATCCGTTGCCATCCGCGGGTGCGAAAGCAGCCATATACTTCTATGGGTGAGTCGCGGACAAGAATAGGACATGTTCTATACTTTGCGAATCATTTCTACTGCCCGGACACATCTGTAAATATACGGAAAGGTGTCCGTGACCTTTGGAAATGAACGGGTCTGCAATTTCATCTATAATTCCGGGTGAATACTCTGGTCATGGGGCCTTATACAGGAAAAGCTGCAGTTCACTGTGTGTGGGCAGGGGGAATCAGGACTCACAGGCTCTGAGTCCTGGCAGCATATAAACAGCTATTTACATACAAATAGTAAGTCTGAGCCATAGTTTTCTATGATTTGATTCAGTAAGACTGGCGTTTCATACGCTGGAGTAAGATGTGCCAAATTTATTAAAGGCACACGCTTAATAAATCTTGGGTTGTCCGTTTGCCCCACGCTGAAATCTATGCCAGCTACGGGCTGATGTAGAATCCCACTATCATTTAAGCCAATTTCTGGGGTCAATTTTGTTGGGCCACAAATGGGCCCCATCCACGGTTTTTTCTAAAAGAGACGAAAGCGCCGTAAAAGGGGGAAAAGTCGGTTTTGTGCAAAACAGACGTGCACAAATATTTGCAACATTTTTCCGCCAGAATATTAATGCAAATGGAATCATCTTTCCCCTTTATCTCCAAGATCTGCATCTGCCCCTCTATCCAATGATGCCCTCAGATATGGTAACATAGGAGACCCAGCATATCCACTTTGAACATTAGCTTCACATTGAAATCCATGTCTGGGTAAAATGGGGCAGATCCTCCAGAGTGAGCCATGTTCTTTAAAACCACTTGCCACTCTGGCCAAGCTATGAGGATCCCTTCCTTCTGTAAGAAAATGGGTTTCCTATGCTAGATCCTACCCTTGGACCAGCTCAAATGGGTGACATCCCATTGCTTTGGAAAAGACAGGAAAAATTGAAATGAAAATTGACCTAGGGTTGTTCTAACCAAAGTAACTTTAAACCTTTGATAACCAACCTACGGCTGAGGTTTAGCTTTCAGGAAGCGTCCTCTAATCTGTGATGTTGCAGCATATAGTGTCTCATACAGACTATAGATTCTGATTGTCATCCTCGGCAGGAGTGGTCATCCATTTGTTTTGCTTGCATTTAAAGTGTAAATCTATATGGTAAAATAATAGTGTGGGGTGAATCACCCGGTGCCTGGGCTCACGTGGCCGGGCAGCTGACGCGCACACAACAGCTGCTTAATCCTTCACTGACAGCCCACATTCCAGGAAAAGCAATCCAGTGCACGGAGCCTGAATGCCCCTTACAGGAGATCATGAGCTCGCCCATTGCTAGAAAGAAGAAATTATTTATTTAGATTTCTGGCTGCGCAACGTGCGCTTATTATACAGCAAGGATAAAATGTGAAGTACGCACAGCCGTCCAGACCCTCTCCTGCTGGATATTCCATTCCAGCCAGCTTCAGTCGCAGGAGTCTACAGTGCCATACTTCCGGTCAACAATGCTGGAACCTCGATGGACTCTTAGTTAATAAGGTCCATCAGCAGCCATGTAAATCTGTCAGAAAACGGATTCGTCACAGTGTAATTGGGAAAAGTGATGGTAGTGTGAACAGAGCCTTATATTTCTGGTTGCCGTGGTTACATCCAGAGTCTGGTCTAGATCTCTTGTTTCCCCCTCCCCACCCCCCTTTACAAAAAAGGCTCTATTTGCGCTCACGTTCAGGCGCTACCATTGGTCTTGCAGCTCTATTCTTGCTGTTAAACACACCGGAACCCCCGATGGACCTATTAAAGCCAAGGGGGGTCTGTTGGGATTCGCTGGTTTTCTGGCATGGTTGTCATGGCTCTGTCATAATCCGAAGTAATGATGTAGTGTGTACAGAGCCTAAAACGCCTGCATACGTACACTATATTGCATGTGAACTTTTTTTTTTAAAGCATTTTTGACGTTTTATTGAGCAATATACCAGTATGAGCCGACGGTTCAGCACTTGTAGGTCTGCAGATTGCCCACCCCTCCCTGTAACTGTATACTAAATGTTTCTTTGACAGGAGGTCTTCAGGGACGGCCATTTGCCAGTAGCCGGGGTGGTGGGTGGTGTCTGTCAGATCCCTGATCCGTGTGTGCGCCTTGTCGTATTTATAGCGTGCACTTCAATTTCCTGGCATATCCTGAACCCGGGGTTAGAAGCGTGGAACAAGCTGAACAGTCAGATTTTCCATCTCTTCCCTCCTCCTGCTAATGAGGAGGCTTTCTGTAATATCTACTTGGCCATGTTATGTCTTTGGGTGTAGATGGCCTTTCTCCATCATCCTGCTTTGACAGCTGTCACAAACCGAAGAGGTGAAATGTCAGTGCGTTCTCCGTGAACTCATGAAATATTCACTTTTAATTGGCTCCCTGTATTTGTGAGCCACTGCCCAGTTCAGCTCCACACTTAGTCTGCCGCAAGATGCTATAGTGATCTCTTGGGGGTTGGTACGCTGCACTGTGAGCGGCCTCCCCCTCCTCCCTCCCCTTGCATTGCCGGCTATGAACCGCTCAGCACAACAGCATGCAGAACGTCAGCTGGTGCAAGACGTGCCTGATCCAGGAACAAATTGTTTGCTTCCGAAACTAGACTATGAGCGATGGTAAGGTAATGTAGCTTTTGTGATGGCGCAGGGACTAGCAGTATCTTGGGGGATGTGACTGGTAACTTGTCGTTCTCGGGGCTGCAGAAACATAAGTTACGGTGCACTTTAAGGTGTCGCTGGTTATGGAGTGAATTTGCTTAGTCATTCAGCAAAGGTTCAATAGGTTTTGCAGACTCTCTGGTGTCTGAATGCACTATAAGCGTTGTCGGCTGTCACATTAAATATATATTATATAGGAAGTCTAGTAAGGCGTTATTCACACTTCCGTCGTGGCTTGTGTTTTTTTTTACAGAAGCCACAATGCTGTTCTGGATCTGTCGTATGATACCAGCTGCACTTGACAGGCCATGTTGACGTTTTGATGGGAAGATGGTGCTAAATGCAGTGCTATTTCTCCAGTCGAATCTGATAGAATTTGCGGCGGAGGCTTTAAACTGAGATTCCAACACATGTGAACACCGCCTAAGTTATTGACTAGTTTAGTCTTAGAAATAATGTAAACCGGGTAGTCGTGCTGTATGATGCCTCTGTATCCAGTTGTTCTTGGTCACTAATGGTATTTTGCCTCTACCAAGATGGTGTTAAAGAAAAAAAAAAGAGGGTAACCTGCTTGGTGCCGCTGCGATGAACGCCTTCAGGATGCAGATGCAGTGTTATAAATATGACTTGTCCTGAAGCAGATGCCAATTGGCAGCGGTTGTCTTGAATGGATGTAAATTGCACAGTCTATGAACTATTACGAGCTCTTGATTAGAAGACTATTTCCGGCCAGCATTATGACATGGAGGGATGTGGCTACGCATGTTAAGAAGATTCAATAATGTTTCTTTCATATCAGTTGTCCCGTGACCGGGAAATACACATTCATGTGTTTAGTTTTTCTCCTGCTTAGGCCCTGTTCACATCTGCGTGCAGAAGATTTCTTTACCCTAGTCCTGTTTTATGCCTGTGGGAGTAGGGATATTGGCTGCGCTGTCTGGTCCTGGCCTCTTGCTGTCTGGTCCTGGCCTCTTGCTGTCTGTTCCTGGCCTCTTGCTCCCTCAGCCACGCTGCCTCAACTGGTGTAGGCCCTCCGTCTCCTCCCTATCGCCACGTGGCACCAAGCAGTCCTGACTAAGTACTGTGACTGGACGGCACCCAGCGGGGACATGAGCAGATCTCACGGGACAGTGCCTGAAATTGGGACTGTCCTGCTGGATCCAGGATGATTGGAAATTATGGGATAATCTGCTTCCACATGCGCAGATAAGGACTGCGCAGGTTCAAGAGAGAGGGCGATAAACACTTTTATATTCAATGGGCACCATTGTCCGCCAAAACCATTTCTTAGCTGATCACCAGGCCAGCCCCTTTAAGGCTTTGTTTTTAAGCGGATTACAAAGTGTGACATGGTTTGGAGACGAGGAATAGTAATGACCACTTGTCAATACATTTTCAGGAGTAATAACAGAGCAACGACACAATGCACAATTCTATGAAAAGATGCTCCAGTGTTAAATTATGGAGAATGCGCATATTTAATGAAACCGACGTGTCAGGAGAGAAGACAGATCCTCCTTCAAATATCTAGGCACGTTTGGTACCGATCTCTCTTGAATTGTCTATAATAGGAGAGATGGAGGTTGTCTGTGGTATTGGGGAAATCAGATTCATCATGTTTGTTTGTTTGTTTTTCTAGAGCTCTGGAATTGAAACTTTAGTGGAAGAGCTCTGCTCCAAACTGAAAGACCTCCAGAGCAGCCAAAGTGACCAGCTGCCCTCCAATAAAGGTAATAATTTTTCTCTTTAGCAATGATCTGTCCATTGTAGAATGATGCACTGTATACATATATCCAATAAGCAAACCATGAAGGACTTCTCCAATAAATAGGACATCACTCAGTGGCCGTTCTGTTCCATATAGTGACCTCTCCTATGTCATCTGCCTGTCAGTGCGACCTTGCTGCATTTATGGCAGAAATATTGTGAATCTCATCTTGGGTGATGGAAGATTAATGTCTTCACTCTGAGCAGCATTGTGTGAATAGAGAGGGTAGAAAGCCTTAAAGGGAACCTGTCACCAGCATTTCACCTATTAAACCAGCAATACCTGGTGGTAGTGGGTGAAAAATCATTTCTATATAACCTATAATTGTCTTCTTAGTCGGCTCTGTAGCTTTAGTATTCAGCTTTTTAGTGTTCCCACACCGTATGCTAATGAGCATAAAAGAGTCAGATCTTCATTTGAAAAGAGTCAAATCTTCGTTTGAAAAGAGTCATAACTTCATTCCTCAAGTCTTCCCGAGTTTTTCCTGCCTCCTTACTTTTGATTGACAGCTCCTCGTCTTCCCCCAGCACACAAAATCCCGCGCTTATGCACTGATGTCCTTTTCTGGTGTGTGCGCACAAAGGGACACCGGATTATTACGATAAAAGGCGCAAAATGTTTGCAGACCGTTATTTACAGTCGGAGGAGGAGTTTAGGAGAGGGGATAACGGCAATGAACTTTTGATAGCAGCGGCCAGTGAGGGATAAGTAAAGCTCAATAGGTGAAATGCTGGTGACAGGTTCCCTTTAAGAGAGCTGTCCATCATTACAACCCCCTTCACTGGAGATCCATGTTATTGGGCCACGCAGCAGATCTCTCAGCTGACTGTTGTTGAATGCATTAGTTCTAGAGAAGTCGAGGTTTGTTAGACTGAAAATTCAGTATTTAAAGGGAATGTGTTGCCAGAAAAACATGTTTTTTTTTTAAAAATTAAACATTTAGTGTGTGGGTGATTAAACATGGTTCAAATTTTTTTTATTTTTTTCACGAGTCAGGAAATAGTCAGGAAATATTATAAATTAATTCTAATTTATAATACTACCCATTTTTGGTCACTAGATGGAGCTAGTTCCCAAAATTGCAGCATTGCAACATTGGGTTAAAAGCCCTCGCTCTAGTGAGCTCTCAGCATCCCCCCCTCCTTTATCCTGGCTAGTGCCGGGATAAACGAGGGGTTTGAAAGGTTTAACCTCCTACACTGTGTGTCGCCATTTTTTGAGGTAACCCACAGTGTAGTAGGTTTACATACAGTAGTAAACACACACAAACACTAACATACATTGAAATCTCTTACCTGCTCCTGCCGCCGCGGCTCCCTCCGGCCCGTCCGCTCCCTTTGCTGCCGCTGTTCCATGTGCACAAGTCCGGAAGCCGCGACCGGAAGTAGTAATATTACTGTCCGGCCGCGACTTCCGGTCCACAGGAAAATGGCGCCGGACGGCGCCAATTTCGAATAGGACTGTGTGGGAGCGGCGCATGCGCAGTTCCCACACAGACGCCGTACACGGCAGTCAATGGGACGGGAGCCGTTCGCAGTCCCTATGGGACTGTGGCTGCCGTATTCCATGTCTGTGTGTGTCGTTAATCGACACACACAGAAATGGAACAAAAAATGGCAGCCCCCATAGGGAAGAAAAAGTGTAAAAATAAGAAAAAGTAAAACACAAACACACAAATGAAAATAAACGTTTTTATTAAAGCACTAACATCTTTAACATATAAAAAAATAATTTGTGATGACACTGTTCCTTTAAGGGTTTTTTTCCCACACTAGTAAGTTGTCATCTCTCGAAGACTGGACTTCCTATAGTGGGATAACCCCTTAGGGTGTCCTCAGCGCTCTGTTCTTCCCTCCTTAATCGACTGTATTTATAACTTTCGCAGAAGACAAAAGTAATAAAGTCGATGGATCGCTGTCACCGGAAGCTACTTCATCTCCAGCAAGAAAGGATCAGGCAGAAATGTAAGTTCTATAAAGCTTGTGCTATGTGTAAGAATGATCGAGCATATGTTAAAGGGTAGCACAAGCTTTGACAAATGTCAGAGCAGCTTACACGGTAGGTGTATGGGCACTCTTTAAGCCAAATCCAGGAATGGGCCCTTAACAGAAGAAATCTATGAAGAAATGCCTTATAGGTCTGATCTGCTGGATCCAGTTCTGGTTTTAGCCTAAAAAAAATGCATGCAAAATCTGCACTGTGTGAACAAGGCCTAATACATCTTCTGCTAGATCGCAAAGTGGATTTCCATGAGTTTGCATAAGATGGTTTGTAGCAAGGTTTAAAGGGGTTATCCAGAGACCTAAAAATGGTCATTCTTGATAATATCTGTTAAGATGTCACTTACCAATATGCTTTAATTTTGAAATGTGTGCAGAATCGCCGATCCAAAACCCGGTCACGTGGAGCAGTCAGGCTGTAGTTTCATCTTACTCGAAGCGCCGACACAGCCCCACGTGACTGAAGGCTGCCTAGTGCTCCCGTTCGTGTCGGTGCGTCATCAAGCACGTGATCGCAAGTGGCAGGCACCGTGACTGCTCCGATCTGTGACTGCTGTTACCGAAAAGATTACAATTGCGAGCCACTCACGGTCATGTGACTAATCAGTGACAAGCCAATATGAAGCAGCAAGGGACCCGCTTCCTTTTTTCATATTGAGAACCTAGTCCTGATATGTGACTAGCTTAGCTATAGAATAGAGTATTTGTGCCAGTCCCTTGTCTCAGCTCCCAGTAATGTGAAAGAGCATTCTGGGATTTGTAGTGGTTTAGCGCTCGCTGAATGACTAAAGCAGGAAGTAAAGCAGCAGCGTGGTCATCATATCGGTGAGTGGTATGTCATTAAATAAAAAAATTCAAGTTGATTATTCATCAGAGAATACCTAATGGTGTTTAGTACATGTGTTTTTTTTTTCCTGCTGCCGTAGAGCCCCTTTAAAGGTTCTCCCTACCAACCGCACCCACATCCTCCCCTGAAAACACCGCAACCAGATTTCATCAGTCTATAGAGTAAAATGAGTCTACGTATAGTGTTTTGGTTTGTGGCGCTTCCCCCCCCCCCCCCCCCAAAAGTCAACTTGCGCTCATTTTGATAGCAAGACAGAAGTTAAATGAATCCGTTCGAATTTATTGGATTGGACAAGTGAAAAAAAATGTATTAATAACCTGTATGTTATTTTTTTTTCTTCATATTAGGTATTATGAAGCTTTTCCACCACTTTCAGAAAAGCCAATTTGCCTGCAAGAAATAATGACCGTATGGAACAAGTCAAAAATCTGCTCTTATTCTAGCTCCTCCTCATCTTCCACTGCCCCACAAACAAGCACCGAAACTCCATCACCAAAGAATTGCCATAGCGAAAGTGAAGCAGTAACGGCCAACAAGAAC
The DNA here is from genome assembly GCF_050947455.1 of Rhinoderma darwinii. Taxonomy (NCBI): domain Eukaryota; kingdom Metazoa; phylum Chordata; class Amphibia; order Anura; family Rhinodermatidae; genus Rhinoderma; species Rhinoderma darwinii. Next base: position 38,942,873 of record NC_134687.1, on the reverse strand, counting down.
AACGGAGCTTCTAACGCTGTACAGGGAAAGAACCAACAAAGGAAAGGCAAAAACGAGAAAGAGAACAAGTTTAGTAATGGCGCAGTTGATGAGAGAACAAATATTTCGAAAAGTGTGAGGCACAAGTCAGATGGAAAGATCCGCCCTCGGTCATGGTCATCTGGCTCAAGCGAAGCAGGCTCAAGTTCAAGCGGTCATCGGGGCGAAACGAAAACCAGATTCATCAAAGTAAGACACAAAGTTAGGGAGGTCCGGAACAAAAAGGGGAAAGCTGGTCCAAAGGTTCCATCCAAAAACAGCGAGAGGAAAAATGTGGCAGTGGGCAGCGGTGCAAGTTCAGTGAAGCCGGGCTGCAAGAGAGCGAAACGTCAAGTAAAAGAATATGCATGGAAAGAAATGGAGAAGGGAGATGATGTCTTCGAAAGGAGAAGAAAGGAAACTGAATTCAGAGAGGAGCCCTTGTGGTATACGGAGCCTATAACCGAATACTTTATTCCTCTGAGCAGTAAAAGTAAATTGGAAACCACCTATAGAAAAAACCGCAACTGGTATAAGGCATCCGAAGGGATAGAAGAGCTGTCGGAGATTGTAAAAGATCTTCATCTAAATAACCACAATATCCACGAAACATACCTCGCCGCGGGCACCTTTATTGCGGGGCACTTTGTAGAAATGCCCGCAGTCGTAACAGAGACTAGTGATCACACAGGGACCTCGAACTGTTCTCTTCTAGAGGACATTTATTTGGATGATGTTCATCCTGTAGAACTCACACACTTCTATGAAGTCGAAATTGATCAATCCATGTTGGATCCAGGTGCCTCAGATAAAACGAAAGGAGAAAGTCGCATCTTGAATATGATTCGACAAAAAGGCAACGCAAAAAGTGATATTGAGGCTGAATCTTGCAAAGCGTTCGACGACCAGGAGTTGCGAGGGGAGAGTGCAATATGGACAGGATCAACTAGTTCTATCGGTGCTGAAGGCTTTTTCTTGCAAGATCATAGTAAACTAGCTCAATTTTGGGAGTCCTGTTCACCTTCAAGTTCAGCCGATGCAGACGGGGAGAGTTTGGGAGGGGACTCCCCGGGTACATTCTCCCCTTTTTTCGACAGCACAAAGCTCAATACACACATGCACGCAGGCAATCAAGATTTATTTTTTGATGGAACGGATTCTTATTTTTCAGTGTTTGAAGTGCAATGCAGTAATTCTGTATTCTCATTGCCCAGGGAGAGCGTGTTCAATGAGAAGTGTAAAGCAGAGTCTTCTTCCAGCATGAATGGGTTTGGGAAAACTCAGTCGCGATTACTTATATGGACCAAAAATAGTGCCTTCGATGAAAACGAACAGTGTTCAAATCTTTCAACAAGAACCTGCAGTCCATGGTCGCATTCAGATGGAACCCGATCAGATACAGAGGCTCTGAACAGTCACCTAGAAGATTATACTCCGTTGAATGCAAAAGATACGAATTATATTCTTCCCACAGTCACTTTAACTTTTCAAGATGATCTTCACGGTATAAAATCACAAAATTCGTTCCTTAAAAACAGAACTTTAGGAGAGGAGCCGGTGCTGGTATTGGGCAAGAAATCGAAGTTAGAGTCACTTTGCGGCATTCAGCTAGAACAGGAAAATGAAGAAATATCCGACACTACAGAGGCTGAACCTAAAAGCAGCGTTCATAGACGCGGATACGGCTCAGGGGTCATCAAAGACTTGTGGGCGAATGTGGAAGATGATCTGTTTCCGCTAGATGTAAATACCTTTAGTTGTCAAGATGCGAACGATACGGAAGAAGCAAGTTTTCAAGAGCCCAGTAAGGCTGTTCAGAGATCCGAATACCATCTTTGGGAAAGTCAAAGGAACCATGCAGAAAAGAGAGCGTTTCTCAACTGCGAGACCGCCAAGGTTGATGGCGGAGATTATATGACTCCCTCGAAACCTTGGGATATAAACCATGTGAATGAGAATTCATTTATTCTTGGAGGAGTTTATGGGGAATTTGGAAGCTTTAATGGTGAAGATGAGTGGGCTGTGGTGCCACAGAGTCCAGCAAAAGCAAGCTTACTGAATTGTGCCGCCTCGGAGGTTGTTACAATAGCTGGTACTGACGTGTTCACGACACCGGGGAATAGCATTGCTCCCGGGCATCGCCAGCTATGGAGACCGTTTGTCTCTTTCGAAGAAAATGAGCAAAATGGAGATAAAGGCTCGAGCAAGGGGTTTTCTTTTATATTGCATGAGGATCTCCTTGGCACATGTGATAATTTTAAAGTGGAGGAGCCGGGCGTGGGTTACTCCTTCTCGTCTTTTGAGTTAAACAATAGATTTTCTCAAGTGCTTCATGTCGAGTGCTCCTTTGAACCTGGAAATATTATTACCAGTAGTCCTAGTTTTAAACCAAAAGCTTTGTGCTCGGATTCAGAGGGCGATATTAGCCATCCCCGAATCTGTGGCGTGGACAGAACGCAGTATAGATCAATAAGAATTTCCCCACGCACACACTTCCGCCCAATATCTGCATCTGAGCTGTCTCCCGGCGCAGGGAGCGAGTCGGACTTTGAATCTGAAAAAGATGAGGTCGTCGCGCCTACTCTTTCGGAGGGCGAGACGTTCGAAGATCCACAGGATGATCTCAAACCTCTTGAAGAAGATGCCGAGAAGGAAAGTCATTTCTTTGGAAAGTCTGAGCTTGAATCTGGGAAGTTTCTCCCTAGACTACAGAAGTCGGGCATGGAGAAAAGTGCACAGACTTCTTTGGATGGTCAAGAAGAATCGCTTGCCGCATTGCCTCCGGAGAAACGGGATCGCTTGGACTTTAGGATTATAGAGTCATTTGAAAGTGACGGGACGGAGAACTCCAAAAGAAGCTGCAAAATGTTGGAGTCGAAAAGTAAAGGAGATGTAAAGGAAAACCTTAATACTGGATGCAATCCTACATCTGAAGAAGACTTGGGGGAGGTATGTACACTGGCTGCACTTTACAATGTATACGATTTAGAAGAATGTGTCATACACGGATATGCACTATTTTCCCCATGGAAATTAAAGGCGTTTTCCCATTAGGGACATTTATAACATATCCACAGGATGTCATAAATGTCAGATAGATGTGGGACCCGCGCCTATCTCTAGAACGGGGCGCCCTAAACCCCATTCCACCTCTCGAGGTTTAGGGGGCACCATTCTAGAGACAGGTGTGGGACCCGCATCTATCTGACATTTATGACATGTCCTGGATATGTCATAAATGTCCCTAATCGGAAAATCTGTTCACTTGTATCCTAGGAATTATTACGCCGCATGCGTAAAAAAAAAAACAACGATTAGTGCAGCACATAGCCACCCGTTAATCACCAAATCCCTGTGTTTTTTATTAGCTTTTTTTTCTTTTTTCTGGAGGATTGGAAAACTTAAAGACCATTTGTCATTATCAACCACAAGCAATAAGGCCTCATGCACACGGCCGTGTTCGGTCAGTGATATACGGACTGCATGTCGGCCGCATTTCCCAGACTGAACACCGCTCAGGGAGCCGGGCTCCTAGCGTCATAGTTCTGTATGATGCTAGGTGCCCCTGGCTCCCCGTGGGAATACTGTCCCGAACTGAAACGTGTTTTCAGTACGGGACCGTATTCCCACGAGGAGGCAGGGACAAACAAAACCTTTTATTTTAGACGTCGGTAACCGTTACAACACCCAGACCCACAAAGTTCTATGGAGCAGAACCCTATGGCGGTTTAAGTACGGTTCACGAGAACCACGCAGGGTCTGGATGTTACGGATGTATTATGGCCTCCCGAAAAGACCTTTCTCTGCTGTGCGTGTGTCAGAAATCTCCAGAGTAGACAAGTTTTTTGTTTTTTTTGGGTAATTCTTAAAACACCTTTTGTAAATGACTTCTCCTCCTATACTAGATTTTATTTAGCAAATATGCATAAAACGAATAACTTTTTTTTTATATATATACAGTATCAAACTCTAAGCATCAACCTACAGGGCGTAAATGCTGTTAACGAAAAGCAGTGCTGGTGGCAGAAGGCGCTGTACTCACCGTTAATTTCTGGATCCTGCTGTGACTGTAAGGAAACTGTTAAACTTTCTAATGACGGTTGTCACTGGTGCGTGATGGTATAAGGCTGGCTGACTGGTACTATTCAGGGCATGAAACCTTGGGTAGACATCAGCTGTTTGGGATCCTTGTACTGAAGGATAACAGTAGCACTTTGACAGTTTTCTCTACTCTGTAGAGGTTTGTTTTCAGATTTTGCTTTTGACTGTCTTCTCTTGATCTTTAAAGGAATGTCCTCAAATAACGCAATGTTAACCAGAAAAAATCTGCAGACTGAACTTACTGAAATATTGTGTATTATCATTTTTATTTAGCATTAATTCAATATTAAATCATTGTCTTTTTTTTTTCTTGCACAGCTTTATACACAGATGCCAAGGAAGACAGTTGTGTAGATCATACAGGTGGGAAGGATCTTCCTTGCGCTGGTTGGCATCCTCTTGAGATTGAGAAAGTAGGTAATGTGGTTTTTATATTCTGTATGCCCCATCCTTTGTACCTGCTGCAGAGTAAACCCATAAGAGGACATTGTAACACCTCAGGGAGTCATTGGGGTATTACCTTGTACTGATATTTTAAGGTGTTTGGCCTGCCCAGTAAGCAGCACTGTAAGACCTCATGCACGTGGCTGCGCCTGTAATCACGAGCCACGATTGCGGGCACTGCCGCGGACAGCCGTCTGCATTTTCAGCCCGTGCTCCCATACAAGTAACAGTGCAAATTATGGGAGCACTGACCGTAAAAAGCAAAGGATAGGAGAGGTCTTTTCTTGCGGTACACTTCTACGGCCCGAACACCTTCCCTTACATAGACGGGAAGGTGTCCATGGACAATAGAAGTGAATGTTTATGTACTTGCGGTCCGCAACTAGAGATGATTTTTATGGTCCTGTGCATGGGGCCTTATTTCAAGAGGGCATCTGAGTAAAGGTTCTTTCAGTGATAGAAATCTGTTAGGCACCGTGCACACAACCGTATTATTCATCCGTAATTACGGACCCATTTGTTTCTATGGGCTATGGACACCTTTACGGATTGGTGTCAGTGCCGTAGAAATGATAATACATGGCTTTTTTTTTTTGTCCATAATTACAGCATGGACTCCCCAAAAGTTTATTGGCGCTTCCGTAATTACGAACTGCTACGGATGTGTAGCCGTCTGTAATTACGCAAGCGTTGCTGTGCGACGCCAAGGGATTACCCAAGATTCCTCCCGTGTTTTTGTTTTGGTTTTTTTGGTGGATCCATAAATACAGATGCACTACGGACCGTATTTACAGACACCGTTCAGGCGGATGATTTATGGATGACTATAAACTAAGGATCTGTATTTAAGGATAGATGAAATCTACGGATGTGTGCATGGGCCCCCATGCACACGTCTCTAGATTTCATATTAAGGTAAATGCAATGGAGCCACGACACCGGACCAGCTCCACATAGATCTCTCCGATTATACCCCAACCTAAAAATTCAATCGTTTTTAAAATCTGTGATATGACGGCCCACAAGTCAGAATAAGTGCAGTCTAAGGCCTCATGCACACGACCGATTTGCGGCTTGGAGGGGCTGTCATCCACGGGCCGCCCGCAAGTCACGGGCTGTGCACATGACCTTGTACATTCATTTCAATGAGCCCGGACCGCAAAATGCGTCCCATATAGGACATGTCCTATCTTTTTGCGGTCCAGGCTCCCGAGCAATGCACGGACCGTGGAAACCACGGTCGTGTGCATGTGCTCATAGAAATTAGTGGGACCCACGGATTTTCAGGTGAATTGCAGCCGCAAAAACAGGTTCTGTTCTCCATATATTTTATAGCTAAAAACACAAGTTTGGGGGAGAAAAAAAGTTTGAGATCTGTCCTGGTTTCTGACAAAATACTTATGTAGGGACCACAGAGCCCCAGCATTAATTCCTGATCATTGTTCTGGGGAAGACCGCACATCTGACACATGAGGGCATCTCTGATCTGTGACATATCAGAACATTTACTACTGAAAGTACACAACCAAGATGTTTAACCCCTTCCTGCATATGGACATACAGGTCTGTCTTCAGTAAGAGGTATATCCTTCATCCTGACATAGACGTACGCCCTGGTAATTGCGGCAATTGTATGCAGTTATATAATGACCAGGGCCTGATTGAGGTATGCCTTAAATGGGTTGTCTCATGAAGATAACCTCTTTACGAATGGAAGCCAGGGCGGCAATCCGCTGATGAGGCTTCTTTTAAAGAGGCTCTGTCACCAGGTTATAAGTGCCCTATCTCCTAAATAATCTGATCGGCGCTGTAATGTACAATAACAGTGGTTTTTATTTTGAAAACCAATAATTTTTGAGCAAGTTATGAGCAATTTTAGATTTATGCTAATGAGTTTCTTAATGACCAAGTGGGCGTTGTACAGAGGAGTGTATGACGCTGACCAATCAGTGACCAAGCAGCATCATACACTTATTGTTCCAGCTGAGCACGATCCACAGCACAGTGTGATTGTGCAGTGAATGAAGCTGGGCTGGAACAATGAGAAGTGTATGATGCTGATTGGTCAGCGTCATACACTCCTCTGTACAACGCCCACTTGGTCATTAAGAAACTCATTAGCATAAATCAAAAATTGTTCATAACTTGCTCAAAAATTATCGTTTTTCAAAATAAAAACCACTGAGAGGGCACTTATAACCTGGTGACAGAGCCTCTTTAAATCTAGCTACTTTAACACCCAAAGAGATTGCCGCCACTTCTGGCGAGACATTTCCCCTGCAGCAGTCTCTGCGAGAGATATATAGCGTTACATGACAGCTATTCGAATGGATGGTCTGAGAGATCAGGAGCTGCTCTTACAGAGGGGCTCTCCTTTCTAGTTATCCCGATACCTCACTGGTATGGCTGTGCCTGGTGCCCACAGCTCATCCTGGGTAAAATACAAATAACAAAGTTCAGCTCATCATATAAAAAAAAGATTTTGATTTCTGACCAGGTTATGTGAACGGCTTCCGCCTCCAAGCTCTAATTTTACTGATCAAGCTGAGGATTGTTTAGTTTCATTTATTTTGTTTTGCTTGTAGACATCTGCATGTAACAAAGCGAAAATGACCATTGGATTCAGTGATGGGATACCAAGTAGCAGCTTCAGGAAGAAGATCTATTCAAGTGACAGTTCAAGCTCTGACGCTGCTTCTGAGGGAGGACACGAATGGGCCGATATATGCAGAGAAGAACTTTTCTCTCGCACTCAGCTGTAGTTCTGAAAGATCCGAGTGTTAAGAAGAGATAACGAGCCCTCGTCCGTCTGCTCCCTCTACAGTCTGCAGCTCTGGACCTCTTTAGTTACCACTTTAGATGTTTGTGTGCTTTTTTTTTGCTTTTTTTCTTGCAGTTTAGGTAGGGTATCAGCCTTCTCGATTCTTTTATTTTTCCTACGTTTTCTGACCAACTTTGCTTAGTATAGCTAGATTAAATTGTGTTGTCAGATGAAGAACGGATGTGCTTCTTTTAGTTAAAACCCTGCATCCAGTTTGCATTACCTCTTTTAAGTAATATTTTTTTTGGCTCCCCCCTTTTAGAGCTGTAGCTAGATTTGTTATCTCAACGTTGTAGAACCTACAGCTACTTCTGCCATTCAGAGAGATCTGACGTCTGGCGATTTTCTCTTACAAAATCTAGGAGATAAATATGTAACACTGTAATCAATCAGTGCCTTTCTGAATGCAGGAGAGTAGCATGGATGACTTGCCCAGTCTTTATTTGAAAACATATTTAAAAAAACGGAAAAAAATGAAATAAAAAGTATTCTAGGAGAAAAAAAAAAAAGTAGAAGCAATGAGATTGTGTTTAGAGACTTAAAGAATACTGTGTTTTCTATCCGATGATATTTTTGCGCCCGCTAACAGAGGAGAAAAGGATTTCATATTCTTGCTAATGGCATGAGCCGAAGGTATTTTGGGAAGTTTGTGCATGGGGAAAAAGCAAAGATAATTTCAGCTAATTTTTATTTTTTATTTTTTTTATTCCACCATCAAAATTTTTTGCATTCTAAGAATATTTGCAATTAATATTGAAAAAAACCAAAAAGCTGTATCCTGCAACTTTGAATTTACCATCAGTAATACTTTCTAAAGGTTTGTTTTTCAGGGTGTTTTTTTTTTTTTCCTCTACGTAAACATATGGCTAGGCAAAGTTTTCAAAATGGCGGCTGCAGCGGTTCTTAAAACGCAGACTGTAGTATCTGGATACTGTCTGATTTTAGTGTTTTGTCTTCTAAAATGTAAAAAAAAAATTGGATCCAAAATAGTTGGCCTACATTTTGGTTTCATAACTATGGAGTGGGTCTCAATCCGTTCTAGGGCCCAAAGTCGATGCTGGAAGTGCCCATTTTGGGTGGTTGTAGGGGGTTTTGATGTCAATTGCACGGACATAGGACTGTGGCTGTAGCAGTCCTCCTACATAGGCAGAAGTCTCACTGAGGTATTACATCAGGTTCCTGGATACGGCTACAATCAAGGACCATTAGGGGTCGAGTTAGATGCGAATATCATCTTTGTATACAGACTTTTTAGGTGCAAATGCTATGTGTGTTTGCCACTTTAACGGCTTCTCTCATGTACAATGACTTGGTCTGAAATCCCACGGCTGTTGCCATTAGTTGCTCCTTTTTTTGGGGGGTTTTTTGTTCTCGTTGCAGTTATTTAGTCAAGTAGTTTAGAAATGTTGTACTTTGAAAGGATGTAATGGGCAAGTATGTGCGTGCAATGGTGAATAAAACATGTTTTGGGTTTATTTTCAACATGAGCGTGGCTGAAATAAAGATTGATCCATGTATCATTTTATTCAACTCTGCACATGGTCAGTGTAACTGTTCACATTTATCGCACTCTTTGTGCTTCTAACACTTTCGTGCAGATTGTTCAAGCACAGTAAGAGCAATATTTGAAAAACAATTTACCAAAAGAAACCAATAAAAAGCATGCTTGGAACATCAGGAAATGCAAAAAGTTTAATATTGCTTTGGGAGAAATGGCGTAACCATAAAAGGCAATACAAAGTCAAAGTATTTGCGTTTGTGACAAAGTTCTGTCGCCTGAATACATGGTTTTGGGTTTTTTTGGTGTTTCCCCCCCCCCCCCCCTCCAAACCCTTCATCCCCAAAAAGTTGGGAAGGCAAAACTGTTAAAATATTTTTGCATTAATTCCTGGTTTTGCTGGGGTGTGTGAACTTGGCCTGACGATCGGTTCCCTCCCACTTTGTTTTGTAAGTTCAATATACGTTTTTGTCATTATACAGTGTTTAATGCAATTTGGGTTGTCATCTCATGACCCCCACCACCTGGGCTTGCTTCTATACAGCACAACTTTTTCAAATCCACGTATAGAAATAACTTGGATTTGTAGAATTATTATTTTTTCCTCCTGGTGGTTCATAAACACCCTTGTCTGAACATAGAGCGTGCGCGTGCGTCATTTTTTTTCCTTCAGACTTGGAATTCCTGGAGCTTCCTGAAAGGGTTATGTAAAACCTGCACTGAAAATAGTGACACGAACGCTTGGTACATTTTTGTTTCCGGTTGCACATTTTAAGCTATTGCAGTGACGAGGGCTTGGCTACAGAAAACAGTCATCAATTGTACATTGATGCTCATCACACAACTTGTCCTACATTACAAAGCACCTTTTTATTTTTTTTCTCACCTCTAACCCTCTATTTCTACTAAACAGTCTGATGTTCTTAGCACGGTGCCATTTCAGCTTCTTCAGAGACTGAGGTGACACTTAAGACCAAGGCAATAATTCATAGACTTTGTTTACTAACATCCTTCATGCAATAGACTTTCAGACCTGGAGTTGTGTACTTTCCTTTACACCCCCTTCCCTCCGACGTTTTTTTTTTTTTTTATTGGCAAAACGCTGAACGCACTGTGGTATGAAGCGCGTTGCATATCCACCGCACTGAAAGTATCAGTTTCCCATTTCCGGCTGAAATTCTGTTTTTACATTTCTTGTTTTGTTTTCTCCCCCTCCCCCCCCCCCCCTTTCAAGTGGTTGTATTGTTCTAATTTTCATGTACACCAAGAGTAACTTTTTGTTTTCTTGTGAACTTATTTAACACCCAATAAAGAGACAAAAAGACTTGTTTTCTCTGATTTCATGTGGTTGTAACCGCTTTACTGCGAAGTATTAACGCTTTGTTGTATAGTGTGGTGTCTATCTGCTACAATTCAGTCTAGCAGGCTGGTCGTGGACTTCTGTAGACTGCTATGGAAATAAATTCCAGCAGAGGGACAAAATTGCAGTCTAGAGACAGTGATAACCCCAAGGCTTAATACTGCTAATAACACACTTTAATTGGCTTAATGTGGATGTAGATCCTTGTCCTGGTTGCTTACACCCAAGAGTGCTCAAAGAGCTTAGTTCACTTATTTCTGTACCGGTGCTGCTAATATTTATAGATTCTCTTATAGTGCCATAAGACTGATGTAAATCTGGTGCCTAAATATTCAAAAAGGGATCTGTCATCTATAAAACCAGTAAACCCCTATTGTTCGAAAGATGTTCGAGGAGCTAATCAAGGACTACATACAGGACTATATGACCGAAAATATTTTGAGTAATAGCCAGCACGGGTTTATGATAGACTGAAGTTGTCAAACTAATTTTAAGTTGTTTTTTTTTTTTTTCCTTAGGTGGTAAGTAGAAGCAGCTGTGCACATAGTATTTTCGGACCTGTTGACACCGTCCCTCAGATACTTAAATTGGTAAATTTAAGCTCTACAACTTTTAGCCAGAAAAAAAAAAATCTGTCAAGGACTGTAGCTAGAGTGTTGTGGTCCATGATTTATATTCTGAATAGTCCACTGTTATAAGTGGGCTACCACATGGTTCCGTGCTGGGCCTGCTGTTAAATTTCTAGATGATTTTAAAAGGGATTAATAGCACTCCTATTTTTGCAAATTAAACAAAGTTATGTAATGACTATGAAAGATATTTATACATTACAAGCTGAGACACTGAGTGTTTGGGCATCCTCTTCGCAAATGAAGTTCAATGTGGATGAATGCCAAGTTGTGCACCTGGAAACTAATATTCTGCATGGACCATATGTCCTTGATGGAGTAAAACTAGAAGAGTCACTTGTTGAGAAGGATCTGGGTGTACTTGTAGATCATATACTAAATAACAGCATGCAATGTCAATCTGCTGCTTCTAAAGCTAGCGGGATAATGTTGTGTATAAACAGGACCTAATCTTACTGCTTTACCATGCATTAGATCATCAGAAGTATGCCGTTTAGTTCAGGGACAAGATTCATACAAAGAATGACCTACCTAAAGTTGGGAAAAATTAAATGCACCAAAAGAAAAAAAAATTGTGGAGCATGGTGAACCTGATTTATGGGGTAGGATTATGAGATACTTGAAGAGAGGAGAGCATAATCGAATTACTAGCTTTCCATAGAGTTATGGCCACATGTTACAATATTCTCAAATTGCAATGGTTGTCCTGGAACAAATTTGTATTGTAACTTGGAGGACCATTATATTGTGTACAGTGGGCACCAGTGTACAAGAAGGACATAGCAGAGCTGGAATGAGTTCATACCCACGTAATCTCTATGTATGAATATACAATATTTGACCAAATGCATGTGGACACGCCTCATTATTTATCGCAGGTGTTTTAGCCACCCCCAAGTGCATAAGATCCCAGCCATGCAATCCCCATAACTGGACATTGGTTGTAATGGTACGGGGTGGGGAGACGACAGGTGAGCCCTAATCTACCCGCAACACAGTCCCTGCCTACTTGCACGGCGTACAACTGGGCGACGGTCCCTACACTCGGTAAGTGCAAAGACAGACAACACAAGACAAGGGCACACAGAAGCAAAGGGGAGTAAGGGCAGTTGCCCATGGAAAACCGTGAGCAACAGGCAGTGGTGAACGAGCCAAATCAAACCAGGAGAGTACGTAGTAGCAAAACAGAGCAGGAGAATAGTCGGGCTAGCCAGGGTGAAAAAGTTACAGCGGTCAATCAGGTAAATAGCAGGAATAGCAGAGCAAGGAAACAAGAGAATCACAGGCAAGGAAAATGCTGCAAGTGAGGGTATAAATAGACCAAGGGCGGGAGCTAGAACCGTCAGGGCAGGCTGTGATAGGTTCTCCCTCTCCTCAGCCTGCAAGCCTGAGTGGTAATAGATCGCGTCACTCTAGCAGACCTTGGAGCTGATGAAGGCTGATTAACCCCGGGCGTCAACACAGAACCTGTGTCAGGCAAACCCTTTACATTAGTATTATGAGTCGTACTGAAGAGCTTGGTTTGGGTCAATTCACACAATGCGTATTACGTGCGGTTTTTCCATGTGGCAAAACTCCAGCGTAATACAGTACCAGCATAGCCAATGAGATTCTAGGGAATTTCATGGCCACGCTGCGGTATGTAAATTTGACACGCGGTGCGTGTTTTTGGAACCGCGGCATGTCAATGTATCCCCCGATTCCGCTTGCGAATTCAATCTCCCTAGTTATGCAGAAATACGCTGCAAAATAAGCATAGTGTGCATGTAGCCTGAATTTGGCACTCTCATAGGATGTCACCTTTGCCACAAGTCAATTCCTAAAATGTCATCTGCCCTGGTCATCTGTAAGTGCTCTTATTGTAAAGTGGGATGATTTGGGTGTAACGGTTCAGCCACAAAGTGGTAGGCTACACAACGCCTAAAGCGGTTCGGCTGAGTACTGAAGCATGTGGGGCATAAAAAAAACAAAAAACTATCTTCTGTTGTATCATTAGAACTGTGCGTCAGGTAAAGGATATGGGTTCCACTTGTTTTCTGAAGCGATAAATGACATGTTATTATCTGGCAGTGTGGAGGAATGTGGGTTTGACTGGAGGATGTTACCTCCCTGAATGCATACTGCCTGCTGTAACGTTTGAAGGAGGGATAATGGGCTGGGGCTGTTTTTCAGGGCTGGATCCTGTGTTTCCAGTGAAGGGTAATGTTACAGCATACCAAGACCATTTTTAAACCATTGTAAGCTTCCGAATATTTCACAACACTTTTTGGAAGTGGCTTTCCTGTTCCAGCATAACTGTTCCCAATGTGCAGGGAAAAGGGAGCTCCAGGAACACATGGTGTGATGGTCAGGTGTCCACACGGTTTTTTGCCCATACAGTGTATCAAGTCAGTACAGAGATCTGTCTATACCTAGACCCGTAAATTTACCAAGGGGGCATCCAATATGTCTAAGGGAAAGAAGGTTTTACAATTCGCACAGAAGGGGCTTCTTTACTATAAGTACGGTCAGACTGTAAATCTGGCATTGGCCATTATGGCCCATTCATTGAAAGTGTAACAAAACTCTTGACTACTCTTATTCTTATTATATAAATATATTTGCGTATCACGTATATTTTCTACTCATTTATTATTTGTCTTTGGTTTTACCTTGTATATTCTCATATGCCATTGATGCCTATTTAAACCTAAAACGACCCTATAATTACATCATTATGTTAATAGAACTACCAAAATATGATGAACACCTTTATGTTCTAATCCTGGGATCCTGATTCTCTCATCTTTTGAACCCACTTACCTCCTTGATGACGTGCGCTTGCTCGGTGATGCGGCTTGCGGCGACTCCTGCTCCCTTCGGCTTAGATACATGCACTGCGCATGTCCGGAACTCCTGTCACGCGTCGGGAATCCGGATGTGCGCTCCAGCATGCGGGGCCGGATGTGGGGCATGCCTCGCTTCCGGTCGCGTCATCGGACAAGCGCCGATTCTTGTCTCGGCGCTAATGTGGATTCATTTCATTGCACACACACACTATAAAAGGACCACACACACTATGGGTTTGATGTACCCTCTGAGGAAGCGACCAAAAACAGCGAAACGCGCGTTGGGGTTTTTTCTGTGGACCGTTCAGCACGGACGTATGTTGATACTCTCGTTTTGAAGGGTAAGACTGCATTACCACAACTGCTCACCGTTTATTTACTGATTCTCCCTATGTGACTCCCTTGTGACCTGGTAATATCCACTGTATTTATATATAACTGATAGGACACTGTGGATTATCAGTATATAATCCACTTGGATGAGATACATTACATATCTAACTGTGTGGGTAGCATATATGGTTTTGCCCTATATACCATTTCATTACGTAATACTGTCCTGTGCTGTATGATGTATCACGGTATTAGTACTAGAGTCTCCTTATGAAGTGTTTTTAATTGTATGTTATTTTCTAAAAATAAAATTGATATATTCTTGTATACTCAGACGTTATGCTCTAGTTTTTTTCTTCGGTATAGTTCGTAGAGACATGTCAGAAGTTAAGACCACCAGGATCGCGAAAACAAAGCGGCAGAAGCACCTGGGTGAGTGCTTGTCCACTTAGTTTATGATGGTCTTTCCTTGGAGCGGTGTACGGGCTCAATAAAAAGTCTGAGTCTACAATGCCGATCAGGAACGAAACGGCACAGTGCTCACCCGAGCGATTGTCTTCGCTTTAGCGATTAGTGGGGTACCCAGTGCTCGGACACCCACCGATAAAAACGTATAACATGTCACTGTCATGTTAAAAGTTTTTTTTAAAATGTTTACTTGCCCATTAACCCCTATCCGCACCACAACGTAGTATTGCATCGTGTGGGGGTGATGTTTGGAGCGAGCTCGCCCGCTTCGTATGAAGCGGGTGTCAGCTGTGTATTAGAGCTGACACCAAGGATGAACAGCCAGGAACAGCGACCGCGCTGTTCCTGGACATTTAACCGCTTAGACACTGCGATCAATCACTATTGCAGCATCTAAGATGTTAAAAAGAGCGGGGCACCCCTCTCTGGCAGCATAACCCCCCCACAATGCAATGGGTGGTGCCAATGGTGGTCATGACAACCCAGGGGCCTAATGAAGGCCCCCAGGGCTTCCTTTCTTCATCTGTTAAGCCCTGGAATGGCTTAACAGGAGCTTGTAAAAATTACTATATACTGCAATGCACTAGTATTGCAGTGTATTGTACCAACGATCAAGTCCCCTAGGGGGACTAATAAAATTAGCAAAAAAAAAAGTTTAATATAGTTTTTTGTAGTGTAAAATAAAGCCCAAAAAACCCTCCTTTTCCCATTTTCCCTCTAAAGTGATGTAAAAAAAGAAACAAAATTGGTATCGCTGCATCTGTAAAAGTCTGAACTGTTACAATACACCATTATTTAACCTGCACGGTGAATGCCGTAAAAAATGTAAACCGCCAGAGTCGCTGTATTTTTGGTCACTTCATATGCCACGAAAACTGAAATAAAGTGATCAAAAAGTCTTGTGTAGCCCAAAATAGTACCAATAGAAACGACAGCTCGTCCCGCAAAAAATAACTCCTCGTGCCGCTCAATCGACAGAAAAATAAAAAACTTATTGCTCAGGATGTGGTGACAAAACGCAAGTTTTATTTTTAACAATTAGTTTCTTCCTTGTAAAATTAGTAAAACAAAAACTAGATAAATTTGGTATCACCATAATCGTATTGACCCGCAGAACAAAGTTAACATGCCAGTTTTACTGTACAGTGAAAGCGATAAAAACGAAATCCCTCAAAACATTGCGGAATCCACGTTTTTTTTTTTTCCCTATTCCACCCGACAAATATTTTTTTTCCAGTTTGCCAGTATAATAAATGGGGCTGTGAAAAACTACAACTCGCCCCCCAAAAACCAAGCCCTTATATGGCTCTATCGACAGAAAAATAAAAAGTTATGGCTTATGGAAGGTGGGGAGGAAAACATTAAAATCCAGAAAATGGCTGTGACGGGAAGGGGTTAATAATAAATTTATAAGGGCTCTGCATTGCTGGAGAACTTAATTTGCACCGGGTAAGGCTCCATAATACAAGTGTGGTTACCTTCCGCATCATCAGAATCACCAGGGGTTACAATAGTTTGATGTTACCGAAGTGTCAGGATTCTGAATAGACATCATGTCCTGGCTGGTAGTGATGTCTATTCACTGTCAGGACACTTCAGTAACGTTAATATGTGAGTATGTGACTGCACATAGTGATCTAGTAAGATCACTTTGTGCTGTGTAAATGAATGGAGAGAAGTGTATGATGCTGATTGGTCACTGATTGGTCAGCGTCATACACTTCTCTCCACAACGCTCACTTGGTCAAAAAGTAAAACACGCCCAGTTGGGCATTAGGAAAGTAATTAGCATAAAGCTAATATAGGTCATAACTCTTGTCAAAAATGATTGTTTTTCTAAATAAAAAACAGTGCTGTAATCTACATTACAGCGCCGATCACATCATGTACAAGATAGGCCACTCATAATGTGGTGACAGAGCCTCTTTAACACTCTATGGGCAACTTCTAGATGCCGTTGTTTAAAGTGCCTATGTCTCGTGGCATCATTTTATGGTCCTGACTTCAGATTTTGGTGCCAAAAAGCAGACAACCTCTTGCTAATGCCTACAGAGGTTCTGCTAATCTAATGGAGAAGGGTCCCTAGCTAATCGATAATGGCCGATATACAAAAACACGCAGCACTTCCCACGTGTGTGAACTTCGGGTATGTTAACACAGGGCAGATACGCTGCGGAAAACAGCACTTAAAATAAATATCCGTAGCCATAGGGAGGTTTCCCTCTAACGTCCTGCAGCAGTCACATGGGATGAAACGTCATCCCTGGATGCCGGGCTGGACGGAGAAGCAGAGAGTTCTGGGTAAGTATAATTTTTCTTTTCCGCTGCAAAAATAGCAACGTTTGCTGTTTATTGTGGGTTTTACATCCCCCATTGAATTAAATGGGGAAAACCAGTGATTCCGCAGCACAAATGTAAACATGCGGTTTAAAAAAAAAAACACGCTGCAGACTATCTTATGGACATTTTTTCAGCAGGTTTTTTACACAGCGTGTGGATGAGATTTGTTTCAATCTCATCCACTTTGCTGCTACTGTAATACTTTGCAGATTTTCTGCATTGAAATCCATTGTGGAAAATCCACATTATTTACGCTACGTGTGACGCCGGCCTAAGGATGGCCTAGTAGTCCATTGGTTGAGCTTCTCGTGCATTGTTTTACCTGCAGCAATTTAGCTGAAATCACGCAAGTAGTTTTAAGAGCCGAATACATGAGTGGAGCCTAAAAGAAAGAAACGCATTAAAGAAAGACTGATACACTATTTGGACAAAACTATTGGGACACACCTCGTAATCCTTGAATTCAGGTATTTCATTCAGTCCCATTGCTACAGGTGTAAAATCCAGCACCTCGCCATCCAGTCGCCTTTACAAAAATTTGTGAAAGAATGGGTCGTTCTAAGGAGATCGCTGAATTTTAGCGTGGTCCTGTAATAGGACAACACCGTTGTAACAAGTCAGTTCCTGAATTTTTTGTTCCTCCAAAATATTCCACCATCAACTGTGAGTAGTATTATTGTAAAGTAGAAGCGTTTAGGAACCACAGAAACTCAAAAGTCACAAAGTGAAGACCGACCACGTAAAGTTACAGAGCGGAGTCACGCGTTCTGAGGCGCAAAGTGCATAGAAGTCACCAACGCTCTGCTGACTCAATAACTCCAATTCCAAGCCTCTGGTAATTAACATTCACACAAAAACTGTGCCGGGAGCTTCATGGCACGGGTTTCTATGGCCGAGCAACTACATGAAAGCCTTATATCACCAAGCACAAGGCCAAGCGTCGGATGGAGTGGTGTAAAGCAGCCGCCACTGGACTAGAGCAGTGGAAACGTGTTCTGTGGAGTGATGCATCACGCTTCCCTATCTGGCAGTCTGATGGACGAGTCTGGGTTTGGCGAATGCCAGGAGTAAAGTTTGGTGGAGGAGGGATAATGCTATGGGGTTGGTTTTCAGGGGTTGTCCTTGGCCACTTAGTTCTAGAGAAGGGCAATCTTAAAGGGGCTGTCCAGTCACAGGAAATCAGGATCAATATTTGATAGGTAAGGCTTCATTCACACGACAGGGTTTCCCGTCCGGGTGCCGGCCGTTCATAAATCGGCCGGCACCCGGCTGCATTAGGAATAATAGACCCCTAATGGGGCTATTCACACGAAAAAAATAGGACATGCTCTATTTTCGGCCGGGTACCCGGCTCCCATAGAAGTCTATGGGGCCGGGTAATACACGGCCATCACCGGAATGTGTCCCGAGTGATGGCCGGGTTTTCCGTGGCTTGCGCTCTATCTCCTCCTCACAGCGCAGAGTGCATGTGAGGAGGAGGAGTTGATGCCATTCGGACGAATGGCTACGCTGTACAATGTGGCAGGGCCGGGGTGTACAGCAGGTGGAGGGAGCGCTGCGCTGGCTCCCTTCCCCTGCTTGTTAAAAGCGCCCTGGCCCGGCGACAGCTTCCATGGCGCCGCTAGCAGCTGCTGCTGCTGCGGCTGCTACTACTGTAGCGACGCCACTATAGCAGAGCAGGGAGGTATCTCCCCGCTCTGCTATGTGCTAGCTCCATTTTAGCTCCCGTGTGTTCGGGGATTCCGCTCCTTGACAGAGCGCTTGATGTCTCTCTACATATCTGGGCAGTGACATCAGGGGAAACTCCTGAAGCGGAATCCCCGAACACATGGGGATTCCCCTTCAGGAGTTGCCGCTGATGTCACTGTCCAGATCTGCCCGGCCCGGAACGGATGCAAAACTTTATGCAAACCGGCCGGGCAAAATGGCCGATTTTACCGGCCGACACTCGGGCTCTGGCGGGACCCGGTCGTGTGAATCCCGCCTAAGGGTCCGATTACCGGCACCCCCGCCGATCAGCTGTTATTTATCGGTGGTAAGATATGTGACTGAGAAGAAAACAGCAAAAGTGAGGTGGTATATCATGGTAACTGCACAACAATGTAGTTGCATTAGACAAATCTGTATATTACTACTTCACTTCTTCCGTCAGGTAGATCAGACAGCAGCAGTATATTTATACGAATGTGTTTTGTCTGTGGTTTAAACAGTTAACACATTAGAACGCTTTTTTACCGGTCAGCTGCAATTATTATAAGCTACGCATGACTATAGTGCACACTAGCGGTGGAAATGTAATATGGCAATAAGTCAGAAGTTCCTCCCGCGCATTTTTAGATTGTAGAGCTGTGATCCGCAATCTATGGCTCCCCAGCTGTGGTGAAACTACAACTCCCAGCATGCCATGATAACCTAGAGGGACATTTAAAGTGTCTTATCATATTGTGACAGCATTATCTGAAGAACAGTCGGGGGAAACTTATCAACTTTTCTACACCAGTTTGCTGGCGTGGAAAAGTTGCAACAGAACTTTTTACGCGCACTCACTACTTTTGGGAATAGGGGCATGGCTTACCAAAACCGACAAATCTCTGATCATTTATGCCAGAAAACGAGTGTAAATTAAAGCAGAGATCTGATGCGAGCTCCTAGCTGGCGTAGATTACACTCTGTGTGGCATAGCAAGGTAGAGATCTGTGCCAGGCCCCATGCATTGCCCCCCAAATTAGACAAGCCCCCATCGGACAATTAATAAAAAATGGATACTCACCACACCAATTCTCCCTTCCGTGTCCCCTCAGCCTCTCTCAGCATATACAATGTGCTGACGCTATGTACGGGCAGCGTCTGGACCTTGTATGGGCCGCAGCATGCTGACCCGAAGGGGAGGAGCTAAGAGGAGAGGTAGCGTAAGAATAATTTTTTTACATTTTATGTCCGATGGGGGAAAATGGATGGTTCACAGCCGGGTAAAAGATGCAAAAGATTTATTCAGAGCCGTCCGCCTTTTAAGGGTAAGTTCACACGTAGCGTAAATACTGTGGATTTTCCACAACGGATTTTGTTACGGAAAATCCACAGAATAATACAGTACCAGCAAAGTGGATGAGATTTGAACAAATCTCATCCACACGCTTCGTATATGATAAGCAGAAAAAAAAACGCTCAGAAATTGACCTGCAGTTTTTTAAGTCCGCAGCATGTCAATTGTATTTGCGTAAGTGCTGCTTATTTGTTGCAGGTTTTCCCGATTGAATTCAATGGGGAGGTAAAACACACAACAAATAGCAGATGTTGCATTTTTTTGCAGTGTAAAAGCTGCGATTCTGTGGCAAAAAAACGCAATTTATAAAAAAAAAATCTTATACTCACCCAGAGTTCTTTGTTTCTTCATCCAGGCCGGTCTCCTGGGATGACGTTTCATCCCATGTGACTGCTGCAGCCAATCAAAGGCCACATGGGATGAAACCTCATCCCAGGACTGCAAAGCGTTCTGACGTCGGAGGGACGCGTCGTCATGGTAAGTATCCATTTTTTTCTGTGCAGTTTTCCGCAGTGGATATTCCAGCCTAAAAACTGCACCACAATTTGGTGCGTTTTTTCGGTGGAAATTCCCAGCGGCGCTGTAATGACAGGGGGGTGGGGAAACAGACAGTGAGCCCTAATCTACCCACCACTCAGTCCCTGCCTACTTGCAACGACCCGCCCTAGGCGACGGGGTACAACTGGGCGACGGTCCCTACGCTCAGTAGGTGCACGACAGACAAGGGGACACAAGCAAAGGGAAATGGGGCAGTTGCCCACGGCAACACCGTGAGCAACAAGAGAGGTGAACGAGATCGAGTCAAACCAGGAGTGTACGAGGTACCAAACGCAGAGCAGGAGAGTAGTCAGTAAGCCGGGGTCAATATGAAGCAAGGTCAAATAGCTAGAAGCTGCAGCAAGGCCAGGAAACCAAACGAGAAGAATCACAAGCAAAGGAGGAACAGGAAAGGCAGGTATAAATAGACAGGGCGGGAGCTAGCTGAGTCTGGACAGGCTGCGATAGGCTCTCCCACTCCTAAGCCTGCCATCCTGAGTGGTGGAAGATGGAGTCAGTCTCAGAGACATAGAACCAGGTGCAGACTGATTACCCATGGGCGTATACACAGAAGTTGTGCCTGGCAGATCCTTTACAGGCGCACAGGGTGAATACGTTGTGTGCTCTTACGCAACATATCCACCCTATGTGAACATATCCTAAAAAATCTGTTGCATCTTACTCCAGTGGAGCAATCTTAGTAAATCTGCCCCTAAATGTATGACCAAAATAGGGTGCTAGTGGTGCAGCCTCCGTTCACATGGCTGTGCAGTGTGCATGATGCCTTACTTCTCTGCAGTGGCTGTGGTCTGTAAGTGTCCCTCCATACTATTATGTTCAGCAATTTCACTGGGGACTCCCGGCTGGATTACTGTGAAATCGGTTGCCAGTAGTGTTGAGGCGTCAGGTGCTGGGAAGGAGAGAAGCAGCAGGTGCACTTGTGACAGATATAGCCGCTCGGGGACATTTCTTCTGTATCCATAGACCCTGAATACTGTTAATTTCTACATTTATGTCCTACTCACAAAAGACGGGGGATGCATTCGCTTACAGCTAATCACAAGTATTTAAGTTTCTTTTATGGAACAAAAGGACAAAATAAAGTATTGTAGAAAAAACACACACACAAAGGACAAAAATGTTACACCCAAAACATTCAATTCCCCATTAATTAGTAAATTAAAAGTTCCAGAATTGTTTGTCTTACATCCAGAGATATTTCAATTTTTTGGTTTTTGTTTTCCCAGTAATTTTTGTAAAAGTGACAAGATGAAGTGCAGCCATATTGGTTGTGATCTTTCAATTATCTTCTCAGAAACCGGTGATAAAACGGTCACCTTATTATGTTTTTGATTGAACATGAAGACGCCATTACTTCAGTTACATTACTGTTTTTTTTGGTAATTGGTTTGGCCTCCCGAGTAGTAGCGTCATGTAAACATCAGATAATCGTCGGCAGATGCCGCTGATGTCAACAGGATCTGACCACGATGGAGGTTTGGCATGTTATGTTTTAACATGCCAATCTTTTGTTCAACCAGGAATAATTCGTGCCACAGGTATCTGACTGCTGCTTATCCCCCTCTCCACAGGGCAATAAACACACATTTCTTCTAGTTACAAGAGCAGGATAATGGAGCTTCTTCAACCTCTAGTAATAAATATTATTATTAACCCCTTACCAAAATTTGACATACATTTACGTTATAATCCTCAGGAATGGGGTGTATGGCTCTATATGCTGCAGGTGTTAGCTGTGTATTACAGCTGACACCCATCTCTAACAGCCGAGTTCAGAGATAACTTCGATCCCGGCTGTTTAGTTACAACAGTCAATAGTGTCCGCAGCATCTAAGCCGTTTGACAGAGGGTGGGGGCACCATTTGAGACTCCACGAGCGCTGCTTCCCCTTCATTACTGTCACTGCTGACTCTGAAGCGTTGACACACCGGTAGTGGCAGTACATCCTTCTCTCATTCACTTCAATGGGAGAAGGCTGTAATACTGTAAACCTCCACTACAAGCGTGTCGGCGATTCACGGTACGAGCAGGCAAGGAATGAAAGAGAAATAGCGTTCGTAGGAGCGTCGCGGCCCCTTCAAAACAGCTGATTGGCGGGGGTGCTGGGAGTCAGAGTTTATTTGTGTGCCTAGTCCTAAGAGTGAGGTAAGTCTCCTATTGTACAGGTATAATGTTTAGTGTGGGGACCCACTTAAAAGAGGTAATCTTGTCATGGCTGGTGGACTCGCACAATTTTATCAAAATGAGCGCTAAGAACCCCACATTTATAAGTATAGAAAAATTCTAACTAATGCAATTTAACCCCTTATAGATGCGGCTTATGGGCCTTCAGGATGCGGCAATGTTTTAACATTTTTAAGCATCGCATTTCAAGAGCCATAACTTTTTTATTTTTTCCATCGAAATGTGAGCCATATGAGAGCTTGTTTTTTGTAGAAAGAGTTGTATTTTTTAATGGGAGCATTATATATTCTATTGGATAACTTAATTTTTTATTTTTGGGAGGAGATAGAAAAAACCAGCAATTCCGCCGTTTTTTGTTTTTTTTATGTTGTTCATCGTGTAGTATAAATGACATGTTAACATTATTTTGCGGCGATACAAAATTTATATAGTTGTTTTTATGTTTTATTACTTTTGCACAATAAAAAGACGTAAAGAAAAAATTATTTGTTTTTGTGTCACCATACTCTGAGAGCCGTAACTTTTTGGAATTTTTTTGCCGACATAGCTGTGCTAGGGCTTGTTTTTTGAAGGATAACTTTATGTTTTTATTGGTACCATTTTGGGGAATTTTTGAACAATTTATTTGTGAGGTGGTAAAAGCAAAAAAACAGCAATTTTGGCATTGTTTCTTCTGTGTTTTTTTTTTACAGTGTTCACTGTGCGGGTTAAATAATATAATATTATTATAGTACGGGTCGTTACGTACGTGGCAATACCAATTATTTAAGTGTATTATACGCCTGTCATTATAACACTGACTGGCATCCTATTAGGCCTAATAGATGTGCAATGATGGCAGACCTTGGGGCCATTGTTAGGCCCTGCCATTGCACTGTGGGGAGGGCTTAGGCAACATCTATAGTGATAAACAGCCGGGATCGGGGTTAGAGCGAAGTGTCGGCTGTGTACTACAGCCAGTCCCTGCAAGTGATGGTGCGGGCACAGCTCCTGTTCCCACGCCATCACCATGAAATACTATTACATTAATCCATGGGAACTTCTTAGTTCCTATGGAAAACAGTACGTCATAGGGCGGGACATTGTTAAAATAAAAAAATACATATATATATGTTTATATATTAGCGCCAGCAGTGTGCATATTTTGTGTTTGATTTTCTCACCAATTAGACCAACAGGCAAATTAATTTACATATAGCAGCAGCTTTAAATTGGCATCCCCGACTAGGATTCGAGGAACCATTCATTAGATGCAATTACACATGTTGATTAATTTCCTATACCCTAAGGTCCTTCAAGCCAAAACTAGGATTGTATCCAAAAATAAAACTTTCATCTTCTCCCTTTAGGATCCACCCCTGGTTTTGGCTGAAAAAAAATAAAGCAAAAACTGCACTGTGTGAACAAGGCCATCTAGTAACTTATCCCAGGGAAAACACTGGAGTACGAGTACAATTATTTTGTTTAAGCTTTTGGCTACCTTAAAAACCTCCTTCTGTTCTGTTCTTATAACCATGAAAAAAACAAAAGCTGGAGGTAGTAATTATGGATTAAATACCATGACTACCTTTGATGATGACCTAATCTCATTTTATTCTTTATCCGACTTTCATGACTCATTAGGGATGAAGCTGGAAGTCATGACCGACCGGCAAAATAAGCAATCAACCGAATGACATTAGATTACAGTAATACATTGTGGAGAGTTGTGGCGGTCTAGTTAATGTCTGTGGTTGGCAACTGTGTGATGTCTTACAATTGACAGTTCTCAATGTAGTTGTAAACATTCATCATAATGACCTAAAACAGATGTGAATTTAAAGTGGGAGATTTTAGTATCATAATAGTCAGTGAACAGAAATGTCACCCTATTAACTAAGATCTGAGGACAGAAACCCCAATAGAAAGACAGAAAGGAGAGAGAGAGAGAGAGAGAGAGAGATCAGATAGATAGATAGATAGATAGATAGATAGATAGATAGATAGATAGATAGATAGATAGATAGATAGATAGATACACACACAGATAGATAGATAGATAGATAGATAGATAGATAGATAGATAGATAGATAGATACACACACAGATAGATAGATAGATAGATAGATAGATAGATAGATAGATAGATAGATAGATAGATAGATAGATAGATAGATATGAGATAGATAGATAGATAGATAGATAGATAGAGTGAAATCGATAGAGATAAAACATATAAATACACATAATGTACATGATTGCCCACATTTCATTGTTTTCATACTGTATGTACATATCTACTTTAGCAGGTGACCTTTTCCCCCCAGAGCTGCCTATAGGCACAATCCTAGCGACCCTGACAGTCTGAGCCTTAGTTCATATGAAAAGCAAAGAAAATGTAGTCAAGGAAATGCATCTACCTAAAGTTTACCTCTCAACTTTCAGGTGCTGCAAAGAGGGCCAACAGATGTGGTGCACTTCACGCTGTGCAAATGTATTCCTTGTTAAACCACGCCTCTAACCCCACTCAACCCCGCCCATACACACTCAGTTCAGCCCACACAGTATCATGCTCACATAGTGAGGTCACACATAAAATCCTTGAAGATTCTACTATTTTTCTAGAGTTGTTAAAGGGGTTGTCCACTTTTAATAAACCGTTATTTTAAGTCGGGCCATTTAAATATAAGCTGTTCACAGGTTGATGCGCTGATGAAATTCCTCAGGGACCAGCTGAAATCTGCGGGGAATCCAGGCAGCGTCTGTAAGTCCTCTTCACTGCCCCTACAGGTGAAATTAAGAATTACACCGTGCCTATTGAAATGCATAGACATGCCAAGTACTCCATTGTGGGAAATGCTACTTGAACTCAACTTTAATCACAATTAAAATAGTTTCATATGTTCAACATATACCCAAATTCACCAGAGTATTGTAATAATAATAAACATAAACTCACCACATCAATTAATACTGTGTTCAAACTTTAGGGGGTGCCCCATGACAACAACCCCTGACCATATGCCCAATTAGCTCATATGGTTGTACAAGAGGGGGACCCCTGGCTCCGGTCTACCCCCTATGTGCCAGAATGGAGAGCTGCTCTGTAAGAGCATCTCCTGCTCTGTTGTACCTGGCACGTCCATTTATTTTAATGCCCGCCATGTAATGCTACATCATAGCTGCAGAGGAAATGTATGTGTAGATGCGGTTCCCCAGAAATAACAGCTGATCGCCAGGGGGTTAGAAAACCTTATCTCCTCACCGGCTTCTTTCTGCAACGGCGTTGTCTCCCACAATCGGTATAAACTATATGGTATATTACAGGCTAACACAGGGCAATAATCACTCAAAACATCATCCACAATTATTGCCCAGTGTAAACGATCCATTGCCCAGCGATCGAATGACGAATGATAATTTGCTTGCTCGTCCTTGTATATTAGAAATGTGACTAAATTATTTGATTACTTAGACTCGTGGTCTGTTATATAACGCTGCTGTGACTGAATTAATTTCCATAAATGTTCAATGTTACTCTTCTATATAATGTTGCTATATAATTTGTTTGAACATGTTGAGTGTTGCCTGGGCGTAGAGCCAGCATTGTTCTGGACTAAGTCTTGTGATTTTGATTCTGCCAATGTCTGGGGATGGCCACTCCAGGTTATGAGGGGGAATCAAATAAACAATACGTACTCTGATTTAAAGTGCGCATGCACTGGCTCTTGCCATGTTGCATAATGTGCCAAAGGTATAAATTGGGGACTTTCTCAATGCTGATTAGAAGCTCTTGTACCTGCAACTCGGAGGGACGCCTCTATGCAGTGTGGAGTTTCCCACTTGAGTTCTCCGATCAGCACCGGCTTCCCGGTTGATGACCTGTTAGATGAAGCTTCACTCAGTGGTGATGTAACCTTTATCCTTCGCATGTCTTTACAAAAGTAAGGCATTATTTCACCAAAGAATATTATTGCTTAATTTAAATGTAATAAACTATAACTAATTTACTATAAGTGTGAGTTTCTCTTTTTAAAGGGTATACAAACCCAACTTCTGTAGTAGTTGGCAAAACACCTTGATCGCATCTTTCATGGTGACATAAAAATCATCATTTGTCATCAGCACATTCCTATGTGTGAACAGGTATCTGCCGGTCGCTTGTAACGGACTCTGTATAAGAGGGTGGAAACGAACAAGTGCATGAACGAATGTGTTTACGGAAAAAACTCACAATAAATTTGCCATATGAATGCAAATGAACTAGAGCAGATAGACTTGGTTACGGGCAATTTATCTTTATCTGCCTGTGTAAAAGATTCCGTGGTACGTCAGTGACTCCACTTTGACATGTTCTGCAGGGAGCCCTGTTTGGGAACATCTTGCGACATAAGAAGAGAAAAGTCCTGACCTATATCCTGAACCTTTCACAATCAGGACTGTCACGAAGGGTCTGTGGACCCACTAGGCCGTACCGCCTTGGCGGTAAGACAGCTGGCCAACAGGGCGCAGGTCTGAGTCTATAGGATATATAGGGTACCTGTGGCAGCACGGACAGTAGCTTGGCAGGAACTAGGCAGCAGGTGGACGTCAGGCGTGGAGATGCAGACAAGCGTGGTATCCAGCACAGCACGACTATAGCAAGCCCGGCACTAGATCGGGATACAGGTACAGGAACAGGAAACACTGGGAGCAGGAAACACTAGGGTACTCACGGGTCAAGGTTCGTCCATGAGGTCCGGTGCGCGCACTGCCCCTTTAAGAGCAGGCATGAGCGTGCGTGCGCACCCTACGGGATCCGGCAGAGGTGAGTGGACGTGAGCGCAGGCGTCTCCTGAGGAGGAGGCTGGGGCCAGCGCTTGCCATTACAAGGAAATTACAATTGCTGCTCCAAATTACCACCATAGACTTAAAGTGTAGCTAAACGTTTGACAAACTTCTGACACGTTATAGTGACATGTCAGAAGTTTGGATTGGTGGGGGTCCGAGCACTGAGACCCCCCCCCAATCGCTTAAACAAAGCAGCTGAAGTGTTCGTGTGAGCGCTCAATCAATTCGTGTCTGTTCGGCTTTTTTCCAGAAAGCCGATGTATCGGAGTACAGGCTCATAGACTTTCTATTGAGTCCGTACACCGATACATTTATTTCCGGAAAAAGCCGAACAGACACAAAGCAGCTGAGCGCTCACACGAACGCTTCAGCTGCTTCGTTCTAGTGATTGGTGGGGGTCTCAGTGCTCGGACCCCCACCAATCCAAACTTCTGACATGTCACTATGACATGTCAGAAGTTTGTCAAACGTTTAGCTACACTTTAACTCCTTAACGCCGAAGGACGGATATATCCGTCCTCAGCAGCTGCTAGTTCGCGCAGGAGGACGGATATATCCGTCCTGTGATGGCGCGGGTACTGTCACTGTACCCACGCGATCAGCGGCAGGAGCACGGCTGTTATACACAGCCTGGCTCCTGCTGCAACTGCCGGAATCGAAGCGCGCTCCGATTCCGGCAGTTTAACCCATTAAATGCCGCTGTCAATAGTGATAGCGGCATTTAATGTGTTTGACAGAGGGAGGGAGCTCCCTCTGTCACCCGATCGGCGTCCCCGCAAACAAATCGCGGGTCGCCGTCGGGTTTCCATGACAGCCGGGGGTCTAACAAAGACCCCCAGGTCTGTCTTCAGCATCTGCCTGTTAGGTGATGCCAGAGGCATGACCTAATAGGTTGCCTGTCAGTTTTACACTGACAGGCAATAATGCTTCGGTATACTAAGTATACCAAAGCATTATATATGCGATCAGCAGATCGCATAGTGAAGTGTCCTGATGGGACTAAAAAAAAAAATGACAATCAGTTAAATAAAGTTTGTGAAAAAAAATAAAAATAAATTACAGTCAAAGTCAAATAAAACTACTTTTTTGGCCCAAAAAGTGGTTTTATTTAGTAAAACTGTCAAAACAAATCACACATACACATATATGGTATCCCCACGATCGTAACAACTTGACCAATAAAATTAACACATTAATTAAACTGCCGGATGAACGGCGTCCAAAGAAAACGCAAAAAACAACGGCAAAAGTCTCTCTTTTCTCCCATTCCCCCCATAAAAAATAAAATAAAAGTTAATCTATAAGTCCTATGTACCCCAAAATAGTACTAATGAAAACTACACATTGTCCCGCAAAAATCAAGCCCACATACGACCACATCGACGGAAAAATAAAAACGTTACGGCTGTTGGAATGCGGCGATGCAAAAACAAGTAATTTTTTTCTAAAAGGGTTTTTATTGTGCAAACGTAGGAAAAACATATAAAACCTATACATATTTGGTATCCCCGTAATAGTGCCGACCCATAGAATAAAGTTAACATGTTATTTACGCTGAATAGTAGACGGCGTAAATTTATAACGTGAAAATTAATGCTGGAATAGCTGCTTATTTTCAATTCTCTCCTAAAATAAAGTTAATAAAAGTTAATCAATATGTTATAAGCATCTAAAAATGGTACAATTACAAAATACAACTCGTCCCGCAAAAAACAAGCCCTTATACGGCGATGTCGACGGAATAAAAAAAAAGTTATGACTCTTGGAATGCGACCGTGAAAAAGCAAAAAATAATCCTTGGTCATTAACGTGCAAAATGGCCCGGTCATTAAGGGGTTAATATGTCGTTTTCAATACAGCATTATTTACATTCAGTAGACGTGCAAGATTTACATACGATATCTTCCTATCTTTTCCTATATGATCATGGTAATATTGATTCGGGGGGGGGGGGGTGGAAAATTTCTTAGTATTTGTTGATAAAGGGAAGATTCATATATTACATGACGTGCACAACTCAAAACTGAAATCTGATTGGTTGTCATGGGCTACACTAATACTTTTTATTATGCATCAAGACCGCTAAATGTAAGTCATTAATTTTTTCTCTTCTGTCAGGGTGTTAAAAATTATATTAACCAGGTCCATGCTATATCTGTTTCTGGCAAGGCTGGATGACCACCAGTATGGCTATAATTATGGCTCAAACAATGGTTGTCACCCCAGACTTAATTCTGCTTTTGCGGGGCAGCTACCACTTCGGTGGTGGACAGATCATGAGACACCAGGGAATTAAATCTTAGCAACCAATAGGGAAGGTATGAGGTAAAACCCCCTGTACCTCTTGTAACGTCTATGGCCGGGGGCTGTCGTTCAAACTTACCCTCTGAGGGCCCCGGCCATGGACTTCTGTCTTCGCGGCATCAGCTCCCTCCAGGGAGACGCCGGCACTCACTTCCGGGTCCTCGGACTGTTTCCCGCAGGGAGCGCGCCCGCGTGTGCACTGCCTTAAAGGGCCAGTACGCGTCCAGCTGTCACCCATCAATAATTAGCCCAAATGGCTGATGGACTATAAAAAGGGGCTCTGCCCACTTGTTCCTCGTCTGAGCATTGTTGTATACCTACGTTTGTCTTGCAAATGGTCACCCAGTGTTTTCCAGTTCCCAGTGTTACCCATTCCTGCTGCCTGTACCCTGTATCCCGTCCTATCGTATCTACTGAGAAAGTCAAGTCGTGTCTTCCGCTGCATCCACGGTGCCACCTGCTGAGAAAGTCAAGTTGTGTCTTCTGCTGCATCCACGGTGTCACCTGCTGTGAAAGTCAAGTCGTGCCTCTGCTACTGTCTACATTGCCTCAGGTACCCGTTCCGAACTATAGACAATGTTTTGTGTAACGTCTATGGCCACGGCCCGTCGTTCTGACTTAAATCTCAACGGCCATGGACATCTCACCTGTGTGCAGCGTCGTCCTCCAGTGAGGCGCCGGCACTCACTTCCGGACATCGAGACTGTCTCCGGGGGGCGCGCGCGCCCGCCCGCGCGTGCACGGTCTTAAAGTGCCAGTGCACGCATTTTGCAGGAAGTCTGCAATCTAGCCCAGGATGCCCTGGGCTATAAAAAGGGCTCTGCCCTCTTGCTCTTTGCCAGAGCATTGTTTGTTACCCATAGTTTGTCGTGCTAATGGTCTCCCAGTGTCTTCCAGTGTACCTTGTTCCTGTATCCCGTATCCTGTTTCCGTGCCATCCTGTTCTAGTGCCGTGCTGAGCTGTTGCTGTGCTACAGTCTACGCTTGTTTTGCTACGCCTCACCTGACATCTTCTCGCCGCCTGGTCCTGGACGTGCCTGCCTCGCTACTATCTACGTTGCCTCAAGTATCCTCACTGAACTATTGAACTCTGTACCTTACCTGTTTGGCCAGCTGCCATCCCGCTACGCGGTACGGCCCAGTGGGTCCACACCCCACTTCGTGACATTTTGTACCTTGTTGGCCAGCTGCTACCCCGCTATGCGGTACGGCCCAGTGGGTTCACACCCCGCGCCGTGACAGTACGCTCAGGCCATGGACCCCGCTTGCCAAGTCAAGGGCCTGTCAACCTCCCAAGCCATGCAGGCGGACCTGCAGGATCTGCAAGCATGACAGGATCAACTCTTTGTGGCAGTAGACTCTATGGTACAGCAGCTAGAGGCGCTAGAAACTTCCTTCACCGCTCCTATTCAAGCTCCTCCAATCGACCCTCCTGCTACACCTCCTGGCAGTCCCAGTTCGGACCCTCGGTTCTCGCTGCCATTGCCACCTCGGTTCCATGAAGGCGCAAGTTCGTGCAGGGGGTTTCTGAATCAATTCCAAATCCACTTCAATCTGCACGCCCGAGCATTTCCTTCAGACGGAGCCAGGATCGCCTTCATTATATCTCTACTTGCCGGCAAGGCCCTGGCAT
Organism: Rhinoderma darwinii; assembly: GCF_050947455.1. Taxonomy (NCBI): domain Eukaryota; kingdom Metazoa; phylum Chordata; class Amphibia; order Anura; family Rhinodermatidae; genus Rhinoderma; species Rhinoderma darwinii. The sequence goes on along the minus strand of NC_134687.1, from coordinate 38,911,502 downwards.
AGGCGAATCCAATCTGCGAACGACAGGGACCCGAGACCCGAGACTTCCAGTGGTTCATGCGGTTGGTCCATTCCGTATTTGAGGTGCCTGGACGAGTCTCGTCGGCAGCCACTGCTATCTTTAACCTGCGTCAGGAGGACGCCTCCGTGGGCGAATACACCATCCAGTTCCGGACTCTGGCAGGAGAATTGTCCTGGAACAATGAGGCCTTGGTAGCATCCTTCTGGCATGGCCTATCGCCCGAGATCAAGGACGAACTGGCTGCTCGAGATCTCCCAGCTACCTTGGACGACCTGATTCTACTGGCTACCCGTGTGGACATAAGGCTCAGGGAGAGGTCTCAAGAGATTCTACAGGAGAGACGGCTTCCTAGACTGGTGCCCAAATTCCAGCAACCCCTCTTGCCTTGTTCTTCTGCTGCGCCTGAGGTCCCGATGCAGGTGGATCGGCTTAAACTGTCCGTTCAAGAAAAACAGAGCAGGCGCACCTCTGGACTCTGTCTATATTGCGGCCTCGCTGGCCATGTCGTGCGTCTGTGTTCCCAGAGGCCAAAGAAACCCCAACACCTGGGTTTGGTTGGAGAGACAACCCTGGGCGCTACGACGTTTAAAGGGAATGTGTCGCTAGAAAATTTTTAATTTTTTTTTTTAGTTAAACAGTTAGTATATACATGATTAGACATTGTTATAATTTTTTTAATTTTTTCACAAGTCAGGAAATATTATAAATTAGATACTAATTAATAACATTCCCCTTGTCTGGTCACTAGAGGGAGCAATTCCCAAAATTGCAGCATTGGCATGTGGTAAAGCAACCACATTGCTTTATGCTGCAAAATTTGAGAAGACACACTCGCTCTAGCGTCCTCAAACAATCCCCTCTCCTTTATCCTGGCTAGTGCCAGGAGAAAGGAGGGGATTGAATGTTCAAACCTCCTACACTGTGTGCCACCATTTTTTGAGGGAATACACAGTGTAGTAGGCTTACATACAGTGGTAATCACACACTAAAACACGAACATACACAGACATAACTTACCTGCTCCTGCCGCCGCCGCTCCCTCCGGTCCGTCCGCACATACAGAGATGAAAAAAAAAATGGCATACAGAGATGAAAAAAAAATGGCAGCCCCCACAGTGAAATAAAAGGTAGAAAAAAAAAAGTTAAACACAAACACACAAATAAATCAAATTAATTTTAATAAAACACTAAAATCAACTTGATATATAAAAAAAAAAATTTGCGACACCTGTCCTTTAATAGAGAACTCTCTTCCAAACTGTTTATTCCTGTGACCATCGTCACTAGTGGGAGACCTCATCCAGTCTCTGCCTACCTGGACTCTGGCTCCACAGCCAATTTCATCTGCCAAGGATCTTCTTCAATTGCCCACTGTTTTGCTGGTCTGTTGATCGTTGCCTCGGTAGATGGACTGCCTTTGCCTGAAGCAGTATGGTCTGTGACCAAGCCATTAAGACTTCAAGTGGGAGCTCTTCATTCTGAGCTCATCTCCTTGTATGTCCTGTCCAAGGCCATCAACCCCGTGCTGCTGGGTTTGCCTTGGCTCTGTCAACACGCCCCAGTCCTGGATTGGAACTCCAGAGAGGTTCTCCAGTGGGGCCCCAAGTGTCTCGACCGCTGTCTGGTGCATGTCCATCCGTCCCAGCCTTCTCCGCATCAGTCATTGGCAGGGTTGCCTCCTTGTTACTCTCAGTTCGTTGATGTCTTCAACAAAAAGGAAGCAGAGACATTGCCACCACATCGAGCATACGATTGCCCTATCGACTTGGTTCCTGATTCGTCTCCTCCTCGCGGTAGAGTATACCCTCTCTCCTTGCCAGAGACCCAGTCTATGTCGGCCTACATTAAGGAGAATCTGGAGAGGGGCTTCATACAAAAGTCTTCATCCCTGGCCGGAGCCGAGTTTTTCTTTGTCAAAAAGAAGAATGGATTCATTCGACCCTTCAAAAAATTTGCGCCTTAAAGTTCCATCCAAGAAATTTGCTCCCCGGTATATAGGGCAAAATCATTGAGGTCCTTAACCCTGTCTCCTTCCGGCTGGAGCTACCCCCGTCTTTTCAGATACACAATGTGTTCCATGCCTTCCTCTTGAAAAGCTGCTCCCCGTCCTTGGCTACATCGAGGAAACCTCCGGTCACTGTTCTCACTCCGGATGGGGTAGAATTCGAGGTAGCCAAGATTGTGGACAGCAGGATGGTCCAAGGCTCCCTCCAGTACCTGGGCCATTGGAAAGGATACGGGCCAGAGGAGAGGACTTGGGTACCCGCCCGAAATGTTCACGCCGGTATATTGCTCAGGAAGTTCCATTTTCGGTTCCCCATTTTCGGTTCCACCTAGGAAGGGTCTAGTGGCCCCTCATAAAAGGGGGGGGGGTACTGTAAAGGGTTTGCCAGACACAGGTTCTGTTTCGACGCCCGGGGTTAATCAGCCTTCATCAGCTCCAAGGTCTGCTAGAGTGACGCGATCTGTTACCACTCAGGCTAGCAGGCTGAGGAGAGGGAGAACCTATCACAGCCTGGCCTGACGGTTCTAGCTCCCGCCCTTGGTCTATTTATACCCTCACTTGCAGTTGTTCCTTGCCTGTGATTGTCTTGTTTCCTGGCTCTGCGTTTCCGGCTATTTTCCTGATTGACCGCTGTTTCATATTGACCCTGACTTGACTGACGATTCTCCTGCTCTGATTTTGCTACTACGTACTCTCCTGGTTTGACTCGGCTCGTTCACTCTGCCTGTTGCTCACGGTGTTGCCGTGGGCAACTGCCCCAACTTCCCCCTTCACCCTTCTGTGTGCCCTTGTCTTGTGTTGTCTGTCTTGCACCTATTGAGCGTAGGGACCGTCGCCCAGTTGTACGCCGTCACTTAGGATGGGCCGTGCAAGTAGGCAGGGACTAAGTTGTGGGTAGACTAGGGCTCACCTGTCCGTCTCCCTACCCCGATTCATTACAATCTCGATGATATCTTGATTTTTTTCTCCAGATCTTGTGACTCATCAGGGCCATGTCCGCCAGGTGTTGCTTCGATTAAGGGAGAATCATCTTTACTCCAAGTTGGAGAAGTGCGTGTTCCAAGATAAGTCTCTACCCTTCCTGGGCTATATCATATCTGATCAGGGTCTCAAGCTGGACCCTGAGAAGGTCAAGGCTGTCCTGGAGTGGCCACGTCCCCAAGGCTTAAGGGCCATACAACGCTTCCTGGGATTCGCCAACTTCTACAGACTATTCATTCCCAACATCTCTTCTTTGACAGCCCCCCATCTCCACCCTCAGTAAAAAGGGTATGAATGCCAAGGTATGGACTCCAGAGGCAGAAGTCGCATTTAAAACCTTAAAAAAGGCCTTCATGTCAGCCTCTATTCTTCATCATCCTGATGTATCCCTACAGTTTTCGTTAAAGGTGGACGCCTCCTCTGTTGGTGCTGGTGCACTTTTGTTCAAGAGAAGTTCGAAAGCCAAGATGGTGGTATGTGGTTACTACTCCAAGCTGTTTCCTCCCGCAGAGTGCAACTACTCGATTGGAGATCGGGAGTTACTGGCCATCAAGCTGGCCCTGCAGGAGTGGAGACACCTACTGGAAGGCACAGCTCATCCTATCCTGGTCTTCACGGACCACAAGAACTTGACCTATTTACAGACGGCTCAAGGGCTGAATCCTCGTCAAGCCAGGTGGTCATTGTTTTTTGCACGGTTCCGGTTCGAACTCCACTACTGACCTGCCGACAAGAATCTGAGGGCCGATGCCTTGTCTAGGTCATTAGAGACAGAGGACACTATGGAGTCCCCACAGAATATTATTGATCCTTCCTGCATCTACTCTGTTAACCCTCTGCAGGTTAGAGACATTCCTCCGGGAAGAACTTTTGCACGTCTGACTGACCGAGGAAGAATCATTCGCTGGGGTCACAGTTCCAAGCTGGCAGGTCATGCAGGTGCCCGTAAGACACGAGACCTAATTGCCTGTCAGTTCTGGTGGCCGACGCTGCCCAAAGACGTCATGGACTTTGTTTCCTCCTGTACGGTGTGTACAGCAAACAAAATTGCCCACTCCAGATCAGCTGGTCTGCTCCAACCACTGCCTGTGCCCGATGTCCCCTGGTGGCATATTGCTACGGACTTTGTCACAGATCTGCCTCTCTCTGCGGGATGCAGTGTGATCTGGGTGGTGGTGGATTGTTTTTCTAAATTGGCTCATTTTGTTCCCCTGACTGGCCTGCCTTCTGCTGCTCGACTGGCTGACCTCTTCATACAACACATCTTCCGTCTGCACGGCTTGCCCCTGCATATTGTCTCGGATCGAGGGGTCCAGTTCACCTCAAAGTTCTGGAGAGCACTCTGCGGCCTACTCGGTGCAAAATGTTGCTTCTCCTCAGCTTATCATCCTCAGTCCAATGGAAAAGTCGAAAGGGTTAACCAAATTATGGAGAACTATCTGCGGCACTTTGTCTCCAGACGACATGATGACTGGATGCATCTGCTTTTCTTATAATAACCATACCAGTGAGTCCACCACCTCCGGTCCGTTCTTCATAGTCTACGGCCAACATCCTCAAATATCCCTGCCTGGCTCTACTATGTCCCAGGTGCCTGCAGCTGACTCTACCTTCAGGGACTTTCTGCAGATATGGCAGCAGACACGATCTTCTATTCTGCTGGCGGTGGAACGCATGAAGAGAAAAGCAGACACTAGAAGACGAGAACCTCCCAAGTTTCTTCCAGGTACAAAGGTCTGGCTGTCTTCCAGGAATATCCGGCTGAGGGTGCGATCTTGCAAGTTTGCCCCCAGGTTCCCTGGACCCTTCGGGATTCTGCTACAGATCAATCCTGTGTCGTACAAGCTTCGACACAAGATCCCTAACTCCTTCCATATCTCCTTGCTGAAACCCGTGGTCCTGAACCGCTACTCCAGGACTCCTAGTTCTGCAGATGCTCCTGGCGGTTCATCCGGAACTTTCGAAGTGAGGGAGATTCTGGCAACCAAGAAAGTGGGAGAAAGGACGTTTTATTTGGTGGATTGGAGGGGATTTGGTCCAGAGGAGAGGTCTTGAGAGCCAGAGGAGAACATCGATGCCCCTGTCCTCGTGAATAATTTTCTTTCCCGCTCTGGTCCCAAGAGGAGGGGGCGTAAGAGGGGGGATACTGTAACGTCTATGGCCGGGGGCCGTCGTTCAGACTCACCCTCTGACGTCCCCGGCCATGGACATCTGTCTTCGCAGCGTTAACTCCCTCCAGGGAGACGCCGGCACTCAATTCCCGGTCCTCGGACTGTTTCCCGCAGGGCGCGCGCGCCCTCGCATGCACGGCATTAAAAGACCAGTACACGTCCAGCTGTCACCCATCAATTATTAGCCCAAATGGCTGCTGGACTATAAAAAGGGGCTCTGCCCACTTGTTTCTGGTCTGAGCGTTGTTGTACACCTAAGTTTGTCTTGCAAATGGTCTCCCAGTGTTTTCCAGTTCCCAGTGTTACCCGTTCCTGCTGCCTGTACCCTGTATCCCGTGCTATCGTATCTACTGAGAAAGTCAAGTTGTGTCTTCCGCTGCATCCACGGTGCCACCTGCTGAGAAAGTCAAGTCGTGCCTCCGCTACTGTCTACATTGCCTCAGGTACCGAACTATAGACATTGTATTGTACCTTGTTGGCCAGCTGCTGCCCCGCTACGCGGTACGGCCCAGGCCAGTGGGTCCACACCCCGCGCCGCCTTGACACCTCCCTAGTGCCCCTTCATTTCTCCCGCCAAATCCTAAGAGCTGAGATGACCTTCAAGACATGATAGAACTAGTAATGTTCATGAGACATTACTAGCCATAGCAGCAGCTGACAATAACATAAGGCTCTGTTCACATCTGCATTGGAGGCTTCGTCAGGAGCCTCCATTGTAGATTTCAACATATTTGACGGAAAGAGCACAGCAGGCAGCGCTACTCTTCCCATCAAAACGACAGACACCACGATGGAACTTGATGGACCCCATTAAAAGGCAATGGAGTCCATCGGGCACAGGTGTGAACTTAGGGTATGATTTCAGGTAACACTGCATTTTTTGCTCTGGGTGGGCAACGTATAGCAATCTCTAGGCACTGTTTTTCAGGGAACCATTAACCCTTGAAGGGCACTATTTGGCTCTATGTGGGCACAGCATAGCACTCTCTGGGCAATACAGGATGTGGGCACCATTGGCCCCTAAAGGCACTATTTGACTCTATGTGGGCATAGTATAGCACTGTGTGGACACTGTTTAGCTCTATGTTTACCAAGAATGGTGTACTCTGGGCACAGTTCAGCATTATGTGAGCACTATAAGAGTGCACATAGGTAACCCCCATCCTGAAAAAATCCTATGTACACAACTGCAGCCATCCCAACCTTTTGATTGGACACCACCAGGAAAACGTACCCTCCACCCTTGCTACCCTTGACACAGGGATGGCATATCCCCATTACAGCATACAGGTAAAATAATCTAACCTTTATAATCCCCAGAAAACACCAGGAAATATTTCCTACCCGACTGGGCAACTGGAAGTATCACTTACCCCTACGACAGCGAATATTACTTTGCCCCCTCTACACATCAGGGAATTATAATCCCTGGGGAATATTACCTACCCCAATACCGATATCCACTGGACACCAGGAAATATTACTTCTCTAATCTCACAAAAAACACAGAACTGGGAATATTACCAACCATGAAGTGGACCTCGGAAAATGTTGTAGAAATGTCTGTGATGGAAAATCCGTTCCATACATCTAAATGGAGCTGTTTCTACAGCAAGTGCGTTCATTTTTACAAATCCCCATTCAGATATATGGTACAGTAACAGAAATATTTATGCCATATGGGAACATAACCATCAACCGATCGTCAAGCGTTTACATGGAGCAATTATTGTACTATATGGGGACAAACGAGACCATTTGTCCCCATAGTTTACACCATTGTTGGCAACACATTCTGTTTACACTGGGAGATGTATTGCCGACAACGATGGCTTTTACTGCCGCATAAAAGAAGCGATAACCCGACAAACCATTCTTTTCCTCCAATCATCGCCCCGTGTAAAGGCCCCATGCACACGACCGTGCCCGCAATCACAGCCCGTGATTGCGGGCACGGCCGGCCGCTGACTGACAGCCGCATTTTCGGGCCGTGCTCCCATACAAAGTATGGGAGCACGGCCCGCAAAATGCGAAAGAACGGACATGTTCCATAATTCCCGGAACATTTCCACGGCACTGACACCCTTCCGTAGTGCTACGGAAAGGTGTCAGTGTTCAATGAAAGTGAATGGCTCCGTTTTTGCGGACCACAATTGCGGTCCGCAAAAACGGAGGTTTTTTACGGTCGTGTGCATGGGGCCTTAAGTGTACCAGACACCCCTGAAATATTATATATATATATATATATATATATATATATATATATGTTACTGTGAGCAGGAGTCATCTGGTAATAGAGCTGTGGACAATCCAAGTCATTCGCATCCCCTTTTTTCAGACACGGGCTGTTTTATAGCAACCTGTGACTTCTAATGCGCAGAATACAGGTTGCCGTACCTGGCTCTCTGTATTCTGCTGACGGACTGGCCGAACAGTGGCAGGAATTTAATTTCACCCATCTACTATTGCTTTTCTGCTTGTAAACAGAGCCTTTCAAGCAATAAACCTACATTAGGGAATTGATATTTATGCAAAATTTACAGGGACCGCCACCTACAATCTATGTACAGTTTACCCATATGGTAAATACTGTAACTGAGGTAAAGGGCCCTAACTACCCAGGGGCCCAAATCACTGCTCCAGCAATAACGTATATTATGGAATTGCTATTTATGCAGTTATCTAATATAAGATGCCTTCACTTAAAATTACCACAAAATCATAGGCTGCCATGCCTGCCTGTAACATATACTGTGTAACATGCGGAGAGAGCAAGCCTGTATAATATTACATAAGCTGTGCTCCCAGACAAGACCATAAGGTGAGAGCCCTCCCTCCATGCTGTCTGTATGTGAATGGAATGCACAGCTCTTTATTATGAGGCAGGCATGACATAGAGGAGGAGGTAGATGATAGCACAAGGAAGGAGGGAGGACTGTGGAGGAGGCGGTTACACACGCTGAGGAGGCACCTCCTATCCAGGAACAAGAGAAGCACCTGCAGCGCCGGGCTCACAAGCAAAGGAGGGGGACGCTGCGCTCAGACCCCCCTGCCAGGTCAGTGTGGTGTCGTCTGCTTGGGTCTCTAACCTGGGAGGAGGTCTAGTGCATTCCGCGCCTCGGGGAGGTCGGGTTATTTATGAGGGAGACAGGCGGTATGTAGGTGTATATAGGAGAGTCTGCACGCCGTGTCACAAGGGGCTGCAAGGTTTAGAAGTTGGGGCCTGTGGACAACTTTTTACCTGTATTGTAATGGTGTGTGATGTGGGTCACGGGGGAATATTTGTAACTGAGGAGACTATAGCGAGTCGTGTGTGTTGTAGAATTTTGGTGTTTTGCAAAAATTCTATTTATTTTGTTTTTAACTATAATATAAATATATAGTGTGTACATGCATTATATCTGATGTGTAGGTGAAGAGATCTCCCCATATTAGGCGGAGGCGCAGGTGTAGTTTTCGCACCTGGTCCTGGGACATCCACCGTCCCCTCCTGTGTGTCCTACATTCATAGCACAATTGTGCCCAAAAAAGTATTCAAACGTATGTTGTAACCTTTCTATGGTTGTATGTCTGCCAAGGGATTATTGCGTCTTTGGCAAGTGTTTAGTATTTTTATTGTGTGTGTGTGTGTGTGTGTATATGTGTGTATATATATATATATATATATAATACACCGTAATGGCAGTTGTATCTTAATGTATGGAAAATATTTGAGTATACAGATAGGTGACGTTTATCATCGATCAACATGAGCGCAGCGAGGAGGACTGGGAAGATGAGCACGTCGCTCCATTTAAAGTCCATGGGACTGACTTGTGTTTGGACTGTTTTGACCATTTTTGGGACCGTAAAAAAACATATATCCTAGTGGCTTCCATGTGCTGTCCGTTAAATTTTTGTATTTTTTTGCAGACCCATGCACTAGGGACGGACCGCAAATATGGATAATAGGACACGTTCTAAAAAATGGATGTGTGCACGGCCCTGTGGAAATGAATAGCTCGTTATGTTATCCGGCCAAAAACACCCCAGATAGGACACACACAAACGGGTGTGTGATGCCTTAATAAAAAGGGGAAAATTAGATCTGACTGCATTGGCCATTTTTGCAAAAATAAGTGGAGGAAGTGCAGCCGTGTTCGTTTTTAGCCGCTCAGAAAATGATTTAAAGTTGTCCCTCTGTGAAGAAAACTCAAAGGTGACAACCAATATGGCGGCACTTCCTGTTGTCACTTTTGCAAAAATTGCTGCTGCAAAACTAAAAACAAAAAATGTCTATCTAGAGCTAATATAACGTATGTAAAGTTTGACTATTGCTCTAACATCTGATTTAGACATATACGGACATTTTTAGGTTTTCGGTGAAAATACTGTTTAAAAATGAAGCGTATATTTCAGCTGTGTGGCCCAGACGGCGTGTGTAGTCTGACGTCACAGCATTTCTATAGAAGTCAATGGAGAAAATTGTGCAAGATTTAGGGCCTGTTCACATCAGTGTTGAGGGCTCCTCTCCGATCCGGCCAAAAATTCTATGCTATTGTTTCCAGTGAAGCCATGGACACCCTGATTGAAACCCGCCGGAATCCATTAAAGTCAATGGGATCCGTTGGGCACCGATATTGTCTGTCGTACAATGGAACCCGCGCTCCTGGTATTTTTGTTCCGCTCCTCTGACAGTAGAGCAAGAGGATTAGACTATGCACATGTCTTGTTTGTCATCTGTAACCATGGAGACCTACGGGTCTGCATATGGAGATGTATACACAAAATAATAGGCTATTTTAAACAAAGCTATTTGCAAAGTTGCTTCATTTTATATTTTAGATGCACTGAAGCAATAAAAATAATGGTTGCAAAAATGGCCATATCCTTCAAATGAAACTTGCTACACTTGAAATGCAGCTTTTGGATTATTTTGTGCCTAGGAAGTATGCGCCTACCTTTATGCTAAGTTGATATTATAAAAGATAAAAAATTATACTAAAAGCTTGTAATATTTCTTACCTTCTATCTTATTGTTTTTTTTTCTTTTTGCAGAGTTTTTGAGATTGTGAAGAAATGGCCTAGCGTGACATGACCGGATCACGCTGCCACTGTCACGCTTCCTCTACACTTTGTTACTTCGGCTGACAATGTCACAGCATGAGTTACAGAGGAATGGGGGTCACAACTACCAAGGTAATACCAGCTTACTGCATATACACTTCACCTGCCGGGCACAACATGAACAACCTTGCCAGGTTCTGGAATGTGTTTATAGATCGAGTTTATTTTGACTCGGTTTTTTGCATCTGGTAAAAGTCTATGTTGTCATGTTTGAAGACGTTCGAGGCTTATTTGCTCCTCCAGCTGTTTGTAGCTGCATCCTGTTATTTTTGCAAGGTCATGGTCCCTCTGCAAATACCTTCCCCTTTTAAAGACGCTTCTGTTTTCATCCTTAACCTTCATCACACTGCAGACTTATTCCTGCTGCCAAGATTAGTCTGTAAAGTAGCATGCCAACGTTCTCCGTGCTCCTTCCCGGTCACATGCTTTGTTTCCTTGTTTTGGCTTTTTCTATGATTACTTTTCTCGACCCGTTTTTTTTCTTTTTTTACTTAATGGAACTTTATATTTTCACACAACTTTCACTGTCTTTGAGGTTTAGGGAAGTCGTTGTAAATGATGATCTACACAAATTTTTGCATTTACGTTATCTTTGGACTTCTTTAAGAGGATTTCCCAAAATTTAGTTTTATGACTTGTCCGCAAGACATGTTGTAAAAGTCAGACTGTTGAAGGTTTAGTTGCTGGGATTCCCATCATTTACAACAAATAAAATGTCCAGCCTCCATGCATGCACAGTTCCCCTCAATTATAATGTATGGGCGTAAAAGCGTACCCCCAGCGATCCGCTTAGGATGTTCACCTCATTGTGTAAATTCAAGTTTCTAATCAATCAAATATTTAATAATGAGTACTCTATGCTGTCTATTATGCAGCCCTTTACTTCTGCCCTGCTGATGTCCGTTGCAGGATTAGATAGAGATTCAATAGACTGGAACTTGCTGGTTAATTGCTGTGATTACAGCAAGCAGTGTACAAAAAAAGGGAAGGGGAGAAGTGTCATGTGAGAAGAAACGGTGACCATGACCGGGCTGCTGCTCCAGTGTATCTGTAATATGTCAGACAATGATACCCACTTTTTGTGAGAGAATTCAAGGGAATTTGTCAGCAGTTTTGAAGCCTCATAAGTGCTGATGCTTATAGGGGGGAGGGCATTGTAAACATACTTTGTCTCAGTCACGCAAGACATTTGATTTCCCCCGGCGTGGCGGTCTCAAGAGTCGCTCTGCTCTGAGTGACGGCTGTATCGGTCAATCCGGAGACCCCAAGAGGTGTTGCTCAGAGCAAGGGGCTGAGGCTAGCAATTTGCAGTGCAGGAGCACTTGCACATCAAGTGCCAGCCTTAGGCTCTGTGCACATCACTTTTTTTTTGGCCTACGTTTAACGTATACGCTGGGAAAAGCTTTAGCCACATACACTAACTGTAGGCTGTGATTTGTGCCTCAATAGTGGGATCCGTTGCCATAGTTTAATTTTGTAAGTTAAATGTTTACATCATGAACACACGTGAACCTGTTCATGATGTAAACGTTAAACAGACACCATTATAGATACCATAGACTGTATAACGTATAACCCCTTAATGACCAGGCCATTTTTTTAGTTTTTCCATCGTCGTATTCCAAGAGCTATAACTCTCTTTTTTTTATTTTTGCGTTGACATAGCTGTGTAAGGTCTTGTTTTTTGCGGGACAAGTTGTACTTTTTAATAGCACCATTTTGGGGGACATATTTATTGATTAACTTTTATTAACTTTTTTTGGGGGGGGAATAGAAAAAAACCTGAAATTTCGCCACTCTTTTTCGCGTCTTAAATCAACGGCGTTTACCGTGTGATCTAAATAACACCATAACTTTATTCAGTGGGTTGTTACGATTGCAACGATACCAAATTTGTATAGTTTTTGTATGTTTTACTACTTTTACACAGTAAAAACGCTTTTTTTTCAAAATTATTTGTTTTTGTGTCTCCATATTTGAAGAGCCGTAACGTTTTTATTTTTTCGCCGATGCAGTTGTATGAGGGCTTTTTTTTTTGCGGGAAGTCTTGTAGTTTTTATTGGTACCATTTTTGAGTAGATGCGACTTTTTGATCACTTTTTATCACATTTTTTTTAAAGTCAGTATTCACAGAAAACAGCAATTTTTCCATAGTTTTTTATTACATTTTTTACGGCGTCCACCGTGCGGGTTAAATAATGTTATAGATTTATAGTCGGGGTCGTTACGGACGCGGCGATACCAAATATGTGTAACTTTTTTACTTTATTTTGGTTTTTTAATAGTAAAGCATTTTGTAAGGGGAAAAGCTGGGTTTTTCATTTTTTTTTTTTCACATTTTTTTTTTTCATTAACTTTTATTAAACTTTTTTTTTTACTTTTTTACTAGTCCCACTAGGGGACTATAATATGCGATTCTCCGATCGCTATTGTAATACACTGCAATACTTTTGTATTGCAGTGTATTACTGCCTGTCCGTTTAAAACGGACAGGCATCTGCTAGGTCATGCCTCCGGCATGATCTAGCAGGCAGTCGCTCCAGGCAGACCTGGGGGCCTTTATTAGGCCCCCGGCTGCCATTAGAGACACAGACACTCGGCGATCGTGTCGCCGGGAGAGAGAGGGAGCTCCCTCCCTCCAAAACCACTCAGATGCGGTGCACGCTATTGCGCACCGCATCTGAAGGGTTAAACGGGTGAGATCGATACTAATATCGATCTCACCCGGCAGAGCAGGGACGCCCCCAGCCCTCAGCTGCCTCCAGCAGCTGAGAGCAGGGAGATTTGACAGCTCCATGCTCTGTTTACTTTATCCTGATGCAGTGCCGTAAAAAGGCATATGCACCAGGATAAAGCCCGTTAGTGGCCGCCGTTAAAAGGCGTATTGGCGGTCACTAACGGGTTAATGTATATGTCACGAAGCCTATGACTTGTGTGTTTAAAAGTATACCTATGACGTGTGGCATACATCTCTCATAGGCTCCTATGTTGAAAAAAAACATACAGCGCTGTATACTTTTTCTGCACAATCCCTTGGCTTGGGAAAGTATAGTCTACTATGCTTTTATCAACGTAAACCGGCACAACAGAGGCCAAAAGGACGTGCTTTTAACCTCCGTCGGACTAATGGAGCCCTATGGACACATTTAGTGTGTGCATCTGGAGCTTTCATGACGTACGCGCTAAACGTAGGACCAATGTGTGATGTGCACAGGACCTTAGTGGCACTTGCAACCGTGGCGCTGGGGAATTAAACCTTTCTCTGTTATCCAGCTCGCATGACAAAAGGTATTTTTTTTCGATGCCTGGTTTTAAATTTCAGTTCCAAGTCCTAAGTAGCAACACATTTCGACCCTGCACTGGAAAAATAAATAATAATAATTAAAAAATAAATAAATACGGGGATCTGATTGGCTGCAATAGGCTCAGAAAACTCCACATTTTAGCTACTAGTTTTTATGAGGGGTCCATTGTTATTTTATGGTGACTAAACAGAGGAATCTTCTTGCAATGAAGTCTTTGAGCTGCTGCCTTTACTATGACATATGGACTTTGGAGAAGGGTGGTGACTTTGGTGGTATCGTTGCATACAGCCCCTGCTTTATGACACCCTGCTGCAAAAGCCCGGATCGAACAGTGATTGCAAAATAAATGATGGCAAAAGCAGCACCGTCGTGGCTTTACAAAGAGAGGTGCCCCCTGTGTTAGCCATTCGGTGGGCTTTCGATGCGATCCGGGGCTAATAAAGGCCCCTGGGTCTGCTATGTACGTAAGCCTAATAGGCTGCCTGTCGATTGCCGTAAAAAGTAGTCCCAAAACTAGTGGCGGTATTGCTATTTTTTTTTTCCAAACCCACCCCCCAATGAAAAATTATTCCACCTTTTAAATACATTAAAAAATATACAACTCCTCATACAGCTTTGTGGATGGAAAAATAAAAAAGTTACGGCTTTTGAAATCCAGTGAAGACAAGAAATTTCTGTATCCTTAAGGCCCAAACTAAGTCTTGCTCTGAAGGAGTTAAAGGTACATTTCAGGATTGTATATTTATATAGTCATTGTTATATAGTTATGTTCCAAATATCCTACTTATTAAGGCCCCATGCACATGACCGTAAATACGCCTGTAATTACGGGCCCATAGACTTCTATTGGCCACGGGTACCTTCCCGTTTGCGTACAGGAAGGTGCCCGGTCCGTTGTAAAATATAGAACGTGTCCTATTTCGGGCCATAATTACGGCATGGGCAGGCCCATAGAAGTAATTACGGGAACGTTGCTAGGCTACGTCAGGGGATTTCAATTTTTGAAGAAAGAGAAGCAGCGAAAATGGCGTCTGAGCGATCATGTGACCCTTTTGAGGGGTTTGGACATGATTGTGACATAATTTCCAGCCCCCCTTTTTTTACGGGTCCGTAAATACGAGTGACTATGGACCCATATTTACGGGCATGGGTCTGTAAGTACAGGTTAAAAACGTGTGACAAAGGGCCCGTATTTACGGGAGGGAAAAAACAGTCGTGTGCATGGGGCCTAAGGTGATGTTTGTGGTAGACCTGTAATGTCAGCTGAAGCCTTCACCATCACTGTAGAACCATCCTGAAGATTCCTAAGAAAAGCATTGGCATTTCGCTAGTATAGTCTATCTGATCGTGGGGGTCTTGACCTCTGGGACCCCCGCTGACTTTTAGAATAAGGGGCTACAGCACTGGACTTGAACCACCAGAGCCTGAGGCCCTAAGTAAATCGCAGCGTTTTGTTGAGAAGTGGCTGTCTGCTCCTTATTTCCCCTGAAAATGAGTGGCCAAGACTGGCACCGCGAGAACCGTGGCTTCCTAGCGGCTCTCCACTCTAGCTCAATAAGGGAAGTTTCTAAGTGGTATGGGGGCATATGGAAAGACGTTGGCACTGTCCTAGCATTTGTTTTTAAAATGTAGGTTTTTAATTCATGGTACAAGGCTGCAAATGTTTCCGACACAGATATTTTGACTATTGCAATTGAATGGGTAAATCTGTATCTGAGTTCTCGTAGCCTTGAAGATACACAAATTGTTAATATTATTGCAGACGTTCTCATCCCAGCACCCGGCTCATGTGTCTGTATAGTAAAACACCGGCAGTGATCTACACGTGAGAACATGTCGGAGCGCTATTGCTGGAGAGATCTGAGCCTTTGCCTCCAGCCTCCTGGCTTTGACTTTGTTGACTCCAGTCCCTTCCAGGCGTTTACTTTGGAGTCCTCTGCGCAGCGTGGCGTCTTTCTAGTGATGTTTATGTGTAGTTTGCCTGGAAAGACATAAGTAATCCTCTCTGATGTGTTTATAAGGAACATATACTGTATATTGTATACAAGTCTCTGAGAAATGTGAGAACTACAGTGCTGGTGGTGCGCAGCCGCTTAACTTTCGGTTAAAAAAAAACAAAACGGATCGAGCATGTTGAAATCCATTATGCCCTGACTTAGTTTCCCTCAACAATTAAGGAGGCCCACATACAATTAGATTGTTGTTGGATCCCACCAATATTTAAATAAAATATGGGGAGCTTTACTCTATGCCTAATGTGAAGTAGAGGTTTTGGAACTCTGTATCAGAAAAACTCCAACCCTTATAAATATATTATCTAGAACCGATCATTGCTGACGGCAGCATTCAAGGGGAAAATTAAAAGGGGGGGTGCCCCTTGGATCACGTCACAGGGAATTCCTGTGACGTGATTGAGGGACATACCATATATGGGCAGACAGCCCAGGGTCCATTGAAGGACCGCAGGGCTGTCTTACCATATTTTCTGTTGTTGGGGCATACTTAGGTATGTCCTAACAACTGCCCGTGTACTATCCGTGCACAGGCTAATGTACTGGCATATAGATGTATGCCAGTACATTATAGTTTAAAAATAAAAAGTAAAAAAAAAATACATACTCCTTCTTTTTTATATATATATATATTTTTTTTTTTTTTAAAAGAAGTCTCAATACATAAAATATACACATTCAGTATTGGCGCGGCCGTATTAACCTGCACAACAAATTTTTTGCATCATTTATGATGTGTACGCTGTAAAAAAAAATGCTTCTTTCACTTGTGAGGCACGAGGTGTGATGATGAATTTAACCTCCATGTGCCTCACATTAATAGTAATTAACCCCATCATGTACCTTACACATCCCAATGTTCATTATGACTGAGAAACATGATGGGGTTAATTACTATTAATGTGAGGCAAGTTCAAAATTCATCATCACACCTCGCGCCTCACATCAGAAAACGGAAGAACGTATTTTTTTTCTTATTACTGTTGGCAAAGTATCGTTTTGGTATGGAAAATCGCAATATTACACGAAGTATCGGTCTCGAAGTCCAAATTCTGGTATCGTGACAACCCTAGTTTAATGAACGATTCTTTAGGCCACACCCCTTTTTGCATGCCACGACATTGAATTTATATTTATCCCCTGAGCCTGCTGTATACTACTGTATATAATATACCCCTGACACTGCACACAGTATAATGCCCCCCCATAGCTGCCCTCCACACAGTATAATGCCCTCCACACAGTATAATGGCCCCCATAGCGGTCCCCCACACCTCCCCAATAGTGCCTAATAAAATACATGCTCTCCTAACCCCGTTCCAACGATGAGTGGAGGAGACCCCTCTGTTACTCTGGTCTGTGTGTCTCAGCGCAGACCAGCTCAATGACCTCACTGCCTCGTGCCTGTCTGTGCCGAGCTGTGAGCGTCCAGCGATACATAGTGAATGGTAGAGCAGGGACCTTACGGTCCCCTGCTCTACCATTGGGTTCAACTGTATCTGAGTCCTGAGGATGCAGATACAGTTGAAACCGGGAAAATATATATATATATATATATATATATATATATATATATATATATATAAAATCCTTCGTGTGATACGACTAGGGCAGGGCAAATATATATATATATTTGCACTGCCCTAGTCGTATCCGAACGAGGACATCGTAAATACCTGTGTTTATTTACTTAAGTCATTGTTTTTTGTTTGTGGCTTTTTTTTTGCCCCAGTTTTCAAAATCTACAATGTATTTTTGTTTTAACTCAAACACGAAAATCGTTGCAAAAATGCAACAAAAAAACCCAAAAAACAACTGAGGCCCCATTCACACGAACGTAATCACGGCCCGTAATTACAGGTCCACAGACTTCTATTGGCCACGGGTACCTCCCAGTATGCTTACGGGAAGGTGCCTGGGCCGTTGAAAAATATAGAACGTGTCCTATTTTAGGCTGTAATTCCGGCACGGGCAGGCCCATAGAAGTCTATAGGGCTCCCGTAATTACGGGTGACTACGTGTGTGTAACTCTTTCAGCACCCTGGACAGTGACTTCCGATCACAATATAAATCAAGGTGTAAAAAAAAGAAAGTGCAAGCAGGTCAAAATCCTGAAGGAATTTTGAGTCAGATATTTTTTTTTCTGCCTGCAAAATCCATCGTGTGAACAGGTCCTAAGAATGAGCAGTACAGCATGCATTGTATCTCAACAAGGTGCTTGCACTCTGGGTTTATGGTCTGTGCTCCTGAACAACTCCAGCGACATGTTAATAGTTGGACTTGGTGTGACACGGTCACAGTCTTCTAGGGTGTCTTCAGATGTTGAGGTGCAGTTAATATTCCATCCAAAAACCGCATGCGTTTTTATAGCAATCTGATGTACTTTCGATGTGGTTGAAGTAAAAAAACAAACAAATGCATCGAAAAAAGCACCAAGTCGCAATAAAACGCATACAGTTTTTTTTAAAAGCATCAAACGTAATGTCTGATTACACCCTGAATGACTGCGTCTGGGCTGTACCGTAAATAGTGTAAGTTTTTCTCTAATGTTCCTGTGTTTAGGGTGCATTCTGTTATTTGGCTACAAACAAATCATCAAATTGTGTGAATAGTCTTCTTGCACTAGTGAATCTAGTACGCTGTGTATATGGACCCACTCCTGAATACTGCCAAAAATACTTCTTTGTGAAAGGGGTCTAAAGTAACTTGGTGATGGTAGACGAGCAGGGGCTGAGAAAATAAGTGTGACACTCAACCAAAGTTTCTCGAGTTTTGGGGCCGGTGGACATGCTATTCTTACCCATATTTGTCAATTACTAGCCTTTCATTAGGGTAAGGCCCCATGCCCACTTAAGTTTTTTCCTTCAGGGAGCTATCCGTTGTTGTCACGGATAACACCCTGAACCCATTCATTTCAATGGGGCCATGCACACATCCGTTGTTTTAATGGAACCGTGCGGCTGCTCCGTCAAAAGTAGCGCAGGTCCTACTCCTGCCCGTTTTTGACGGCACAGTCTCGGCCTTCTCATTGAATTTGGTCCGTGAAACAACGGGCTGCACACGGAAGCCATCCGTGTGTGACGGGACCGTCAACAACGGCCGACGGAATTGCCTGAGGCCTAACTCCAAACCAACTTAATCAGGTTTTTTTTTTTTTGGTTTTTTTCTTTTCCCTATCCTGTTCTTTTCTGTATAAAAACATACACCTCCGCTGTATGCCATCCATTGCCCATAGATTCCCATGTTTAAAAAAATTAATTAAAAAAATACATATATATCGCATAAGCTTTTCTTATTGTATGGGTATGATGCCTCTGTCAAATGCCACCAGGTAGGGGCTCCCCCTAGGTGTGGCTGCAGGCATCCAAAATTCTATTATGTAAAGCGTAGCTCCACTGATGAACCACACCGGAGATGCTGCTAGGGAGACAGGTCAGGCCGATTCCAAGCATCTACGCAGGTGGGGTGTCTTTCACTGCAGGGAAGGTTTAAGATTTGGGCCCTGCGGAGACTTTGTCATGTGATGGTTACGGCAAAATGTATTCCCTGTGGGTGTAAAGCTTGCAAAAATGAAAACGTAGTAATTCTTGCGATCGTCTGGAGTAATCTGTGACTTTTTGCCCCATATGAAAACGTGTCGCAGTTGGCAGTAACTCGCAGTGGTGGCGTCTTACACTTCGGACAGGTGATCCGGCGTGCTTTATAAGGGCGGCTATGTTTTAGCTCTATGGCTGTGAAAACGGAAACTAGGAATTTTAAACCTTATCAGATAAAAAGTTCTGTATAAAAATATTTTAGGTAGTCTGCTGATTAATTTGCTAACTATTGAAATTAAGAAAAGTACATCTCAGAAGCAAGCCTTGGTTTACCCAGCCCCGTTTTATGAATTCCTTCGTGACATTGGTAAATACTTGTCAGTTTTGCTGAAAGATGGCTTTCAATAGCAGGTTTGCCATATATTGATTTAGTTCATAGTTCACAATCATTCTTTCCATAATGGAAATCTGCTCTCCATTCACTGACTTGGTGAGCTGCAGTGTAAATAGGAGAGAGCAGCAGCCCAAGCCTCTGAAAACCACATCTTGTCTCCATCAGAGTATGTAAATGATACTCCAATACAGCACCTACATAATGCCATATAGTATCCACATAAAACCGCCACACACGGTTACATAATGCTGGGTAGTGTCAGGACTGCTTTGTAAGAAAGGGTTCATGGTAAGGGGGTTAACGAAGATGCATTCTTGGTAGGCTAAGGTGGTAAAGGGGTTATTTGATAAAATCCCCTGGTGGTCTAGGGCATATTACCTCGTTCCAGTGGCTACTCTCTTCTCTAGCGATCTCTTGCTGTGAGCGGAAGCAGAACATGGTGCGGTTGACCGTGAATTGTGAGCACATACTACGTTTAGTTCAATAAACATTGTGTAAAGGTTTAAGCTGGTCATATAAATTAGATGGATGTTGGCCGAATCTGCCGATTTCGGCAGGACTGGCCAACCATCTATTGTGTATTGAGGTGTCCCGACTCTCCCCCGACCGCAGATGTCGGGGGAGAGCAGAATCGGGCATAGGAGAGAAGGATTGGGCAGATTGAATTACAATATGCCCGATCCTATTGTTCGTAAGGAGAATTGTAAACGTATGAACGCTCGGCCGAGGGGGAGAAATAACTAAGGCCGACTGCTATCTAAAGTGTGTGACCAGCCTAAGACAAGTCTATATGAGTGGAAAAAGCAGTTAACGATCCCAATATACACTGATTTATACTTACAGATTGTTTTTTATTTTCCTATATAGTTTCCTCTTGGTCGAACATGAGTAAAGACTTGCCATCTAACATCAAAAACCTGGAGTTTATCGAGGTCCATGACATTACTGTCGACAGTGATATTCACAATCTTGGCAATTGGAGTCGAAAGAGTTCTCACTCTCATGCTCTTCCAGACTTCGACCATGGCCATTTTGTTTCAATGGGTGAAAGCAACAGCGTCACTTCAGTGGACTCTGGCATCCCTACCCTCGAGATCGCCAACCCGGAACCCGTCCATTGCAGCTCCCGGTCTAACTGTTTGAATGGAGATGAAAGGGTCATTCAAAGCTCCAAAAATATACCCAGTAGTGGTACTCCATCTCTGAGGAACTCTGACCATGATCACATCGTCTGGAAGTCCTCCACGTTTCCGAGATCCGGCTATGACACCGCAAAGCTCTATAGCCCGACTTCTCTTAACAGAAGTGATGATGTCTCTGACTGCAGCGTTTCCAGCCTCAGCACAGACTTTTCCACCACTTTATCGGTGAGCAATGAGGACATTGTGGATTTCTTGGTTACCAGCCACTCAAGTGCAATTGTCAACTTGGAAAATGATGAGACGCATTTTTCAGATGTTACTTTGAACTCTGCAAAGGACAACTTGGATGCAACTCTTAAGGGCAATATGCAGGAGGGGGAAGCCAACAGTAAAATAAGAATATTGGGACCAATCAGTAACTTCTTCAACAGGTAACGCTTATATAATAATCCTTTAACGTTATAATTGTATCCATTTTCCATATCTATTCTCCGTGGAGAATTTAAAAAGGGGCATTCTGTTTGGACCACCCCCATTAGTGCATATTGAGTTAGTTAAGAGGGTTCCTCGATCTGACCCTCCATCTATTACGCTTAGTGAAGAGCAAGGCGATGCTCGCTGTGCAGGACTACTGGTATCTGTGCGTTAGTCAGATACCTATCGCTGTCACTGGATCCTATAAAACGCTGAGTGGTTGAAGGCCCCAGAGTTTGGACCCTTTAGACTGGGTTCCCACGTAGCGTAAACGCTGCGTAATTTCTGCAACGGAATTGTGTCCAGAAATGCCGCAACATTTACAGTAGCAGCATAGTGGATGAGATTTAGAAAATCTCATGCCCACGCTGCGGAAAAAAACCGCAGCGTCAATGTTTATAAATTGACCTGCGGTGTGGAATTTAATTTTGCAGCATGTCCGTTTATACTGCATTTTTGTTTTTCTGTTGTGGGTTTTCCCCATTTGAATTCAATGGGTATGCAAAACCTGCAACAGAAGGCTTGCGACTTTTGCGGCGTAGTTGCAATGATTAGGTTGCAAAAATCGCAACTCGGGGGAAAAAAAATAAAAATCATACTTACCCGGTACGCCCCCTCCTTCCTGCAATCTAGCCTCCTGGGATCCCATGTGACCGCTGCAGCCAATCACAGGCTGCAGCATCACATGGCCTGCAACGTCATCGTAAGAGGCCAGTGCGGACTCCAAAGGAGGGAGAGGGAGCAAGTATAGGCACTTTTTATATAATTTCCGTCCGAAAAACCAGAAGGTGCTGCAGGTTCCAGGTCTGATATGCTGCGTGATTTTTACGCAGAGTATCTGACCCGTGGGAACCCGGCCTTAAGGTCCGCTATTTGCTGTGGTCCTTAATAAAAGGGGCAGAAAAATCTTACTTTTTCTGGCTTTCTTCTATGTTTTACGTCCTTTTATATTGATATCCTCAGATTTTCTTTCGTCATCTAAAGGCTATGAACATGATTCAGATCCTTGTTCGAGTCCATAAAACACCACTACTGATGTTAGCGCTGGTCTAGTAGGATCTTCAGCTTATTCGGCCCAAGCATTATGACTGCTTTTCTCAACCAGGGATGTCCTTGGGACATATTGGTTTGTTTGGCACAGTACCCACATCTGAACCCCTCTGAGAGGAGATGAAATGCGTTGTGCAATGTGCACACACAATACTGAAACCTTGCAGCACTGGAGTATTATCTGATTTTGTCTAACAATCCAAAAATATACTGGTAAGGCTTCGTTCACATCTGCGTCAGGTCTCTGTTGCGACGGAGCTTTCCGTTCGAACGGAGCACTGACTGACCCAAACAGAAACCAGAGGTTTCCATCACCATTGATTTGGGTAATGGTGAGTAAATATACACAAGGCCCGTAAATGTAGCGTATCAACAGCTATCGATTCCGTCAAAATGACGGAACTCTTGCACAACTGAGACCAATTGAAACCATTGGCACCGGATCTGTCACCGCTCCGACAGAAAGCTCAGATGGAACGGAGTCCTGACGCAGATGTGAACAAAGCCTAATATGTTATGCTGTTCTATACGGTCTTCATATGAGACTGACCCTATACACATGCGGCTGTGTGTGTGTGAACGAGGCAAACTGGAAAGCCAGACTGAATGGGACAGTGACTGGTGTTCGTGCTCTGTCTGCGGTTCTGCGCTGTATGTTGCCGCTTAACAAAATAGTATATACTGTGAGATGTGATAATTTTTATGGAGGGTGACGTCACATGCGGCAGATTTTGTTGCAGAAGTCCTTGCACCTGCTGCAGAAACAACCCAATTCAGGTGAATGGAACGGTTTTTCATTCTGCAACAAAATCTGCCGCGTGTGACTGCGCCCCTAGGAGCATCTGGATCAAATTCTCCAGTCTTGAATGGGGCTAAACTGTAATTCCAGATATAGCCCAAGGATAATGGAGGCGCTGTTTTTGGAAGATGTTGCTTGCTCCAGGGTTGTCCAAGTCGTGTATGACCTTACAATGATGCAGTCGCAGTTGTCTAGTACTGGTGCGATCTGGATTTTAGTCCGTCTTTGTTTTATCCTGTGCTTCCCCTGTTAGATCTGGAAACCAAAATAGTTTACAGTCCTTGTGTATATTTACTCACCATTACTCAAATAACTGGAACGCCGTCAAAACGGAAATCGAGTCATGTATTCTCCCTGTCATTTTCCAACACTATCTTGGTGGTAAATATGCCAGTAAGAACTGGCAAAGACTAAAAAAACCCTACTGGTATACCCCCCTCCCCTCCCCCACCCCACTGTCCCAGCACAACTGCATTATTAAAAAATTAATTTTCTTATTAAAAAAATCCATTCTGGTTCCAAGCACCATCCTTCTCTCCCTGACTGCTGAGACTGTAAGTACAGGAGGCTTGTTACACGATGCCAACGCGCCTAGTCTATGTGGGTGATCATGTCGAATCTCCTAATGAATGTTCATGGAAGGATTCTCTGTACCGGAGTTTCTTTTAAACTTTTATAAAAGCATTAATTGCATTACATATTCTGGGAAAGTTGGTTGATAATTTGGAATGGGATGAAGAGTAGGCAGTAGGCATCTGCCTAGGGCGACATTGATAAAGAATGGTGCAAGTTATGTATTTAAAAAAAATTATTATCCGTCTTTCAATTTTTCAGTACAGCAAGTCGGATGTCACAGAATACTGGGCACGATACAGGGGGATTTAGGGCTGTTGGTTGAATGATTCACCGTCTAACGGCTATCCCACTAAACCGGGATGAATCTAGGGGTGAGGACTTCCTAAAACCTTTTGACTTGCTAACTAAGAGAACTTGTCCCATCCATGGTGACAAAATCTTGACATTTTTTTGCATAGGGAGCTGAAAGTGTTCACGTAAGACGTAGGTACACCTGGGATTAGAAAAACATGGCTGCTTTCTTACAAAACAGCGCCCCACCTGCCCATAGGTTGTGTGTGGAATTGCAGCTCAACCCCTTTCACTTCAATGGGGCTGAGCTGCAATACCACACACGACCTGTTGACCGGTGTGGTGCTGTTTTCGGAAGAAGGCAGCCATGTTTTTCTAATTCTGTACAAACCCTTTAACAATAAATTTGGGTTGGCAAAAAATAAATAAAATTTAAGCTCTTTTAATGGCGTCTTAGAATGTGACTTAGGTTGTGCATCCGTAGCCCAGCGTCAGACAGGCACTTTCTGCTCCTCGAGCGACGCAGATCTGGGACTCAGATTATCATAACTCGTAGAATCCCTCTAAAAGTTCATTTGTGAAAGCTCATAAACTGTCAGCACCTAACCCATGACCGTGGCCCTGCTGTAGATGGTGTCATCAGGGACCCCATTATCCCTTGCCGTCCAGCCCCCGTCATGAGTTCTGTTGCTGCCGCCGTCTTGCACCTGGCTGATTTTGCTCCACAACAGACTAATAAATTATAAATTAACTTTAAACCTGATCTGTCACATTAATCTTGGCTCCTAGTGACGGGTATTGTAATCCTATGGTAAAGACCATAAACTATTCATTATATGGGCCGCTATCTCCTTACTGGTCTTTTCCACCATTCCTTTCTTTAATCCCAATGAATACCTGTCCCTCTTAGGCCCCATTCACATGACCGGGATATAGTCATACGGCCGCAGTAAGAACGATAGGCCCCAAATGGGGCTGTTCACATGGCCGGTTTCTTGACAGCCCGGTAAACCAGGCCGTCAAAAAATGGAACAAGCCCTATTTTGGGCTGTTCGCACGGCCCCATACAAGTCTATGAGGCCGTGTAAAGCACGACCGTCACTTGGATGTGATCCAAGTGACAGCTGTAATTTGTGCCGCTCGCTCGCCCTCTCCTCCTCCCCAACAGTGCGAAGTGCATGTGAGGAGGAGGACATTATTTTTGCTTTAGGTAGCGCCACAACATGTTTATTCCTGCTGCGGAAAGTGGACTTAATTGCGGCGTTTTTCAGAGGCGATGTCACCATCTCCCAGCATTGAGAAAAACGCAGCACAATCCGCACCATTCTCTGCAGCAATTCCGTTACGTGTTGACAAGCCTTTACTCGATGGTAGTGCATTTCTCCATATTTAGGGGAGATTTATAAAAAAAAATGGTGCAGTCGCCGATAGCAACCAATCAGATTGCTTCTTTCATTATTAAAACGGCCTCTGTAAAATGAGAGCTTGGACCTGATTGGTTGCTGTAGGCAACTACTCCACTTTTCCTGTGCACTAGTTTTGATAAATCCCTACCGATAAGTATTTTTTTTTTTCTCTGTGAATTAGAATAAATCCAAAGGGGGTGATTGATTAGAACTGGTGCACACAAAGTGGAGCAGCTGCTCATAGCCAACCAATCAGATCCATTTCTCTATTTTTTTTTTTATTTTTTTTTAAATGCGCAATATGGTTGCTATGGGCAACTGCTCAACTTTTCCTATGCAGCAGTTTAGATTAGGCTACATTTACTCCACTTTCGGCAGGTCTATTTGAAACCGTCCTGTTTAAAGATGCCTATGCACTTACATATGTCTCATACAGACTGCCAATAAAAAAAAATATATATATACTGCGTGGTATCTTTTGTAGTAGTGGTAGTACTATTATTAGGCTGTGTTCACATCTGCGTTATGGTGTTTCTTTATACTGCTCTGTCATGAGAGAAAAAAAACGGAAGCGCTGGATCGGTCACATGACTGACACCAGCGCTGCTTGACGGAACCCATTGACTTTAATGGGTTCTATCATGGTCTCTGTTATTTTGGCGGGCAAAATAGTTCAGCATGCAGCGCTATTTTGTCCGGCAGGAACGACAGAATCTGGGACGGAGCCTCTGACACAGATGTGAACAATACCTAGGACTATCTTATTTTTTAGGGGTTCCTCCACAGTAACAAAAATGAAACTTGAAGTTGCTCTGTTTTGGCTTGCTAAACAAGGTTTGTATATCAAGTGGAGTTACAAAACCGGAGTTAAAGCCCCTGTAAGTACTCTTCTTTTACTTTAAAAATTATTCAGTTTTTTTGTAACTGGGATAATGGACAGCAAGATTGGAGGTTTTCTTCAGTGCACAGTTTGCCATATGTATGCACGACTGGAGCCGGAGTTCCAGGGTGAATATCTCTGTGGCAGATGTGAGCATGTTGGTCACCTGGAAGCTCGTATTAGAGATCTGGAGGAGCAAAATGCAACACTGAGGGCGATAGACAATCTTGAGCGGAGCTTGCTGCTCACGGAGAACGCAGTTAGTGGGGTAGAACTGGAGGGTGAAGACGTGGATGAGCAGGATCAGGTAAGTAGCTGGGTTAATGTAGTTAGGGGCAGTAGAAAGGGGTCCAAGAAAAGGAAGGCCAATCCTGTTTCTGATATTCCAAGCAAAATTGCCAGGTTGGGTGATGATGCGAGGGTGTCAGTCTCAGAAATGGCAGCCCTAGTGGATACTGATCTCCCTAACAGCCGGGAGAACAGCCCAGCTAGTAGTCGGTGGGATGGTAATGCAGGTAAAGCAAGACCATTGGTAGTTGTAGGGGATTCTATAATCAGGAAGACGGATAGAATAATCTGTCTCCAAGACCACCTCAACCGAATGGTTTGCGGTCTCCCTGGTGCCAGGGTTCGGCATGTGGTGGAACGGGTGGACAAATTGCTGGGAGGGGCTGGTGATGATCCAGCTGTTGTGGTCCATGTCGGTACCAACGACAGATTAAATGGTAGGTGGAGGAGCCTTAAGAATAATTTTAAAGAACTAGGCTACAAGCTGAAGGGAAGGACCTCCAAGGTTGTATTCTCAGGAATACTGCCTGTGCCATGCGCATCACAGGAAAGACAGCGGGAGCTCAGGGAGTTAAATGCATGGCTTAAAGAGGCTCTGTCACCAGATTTTGCAGCCCCTATCTGCTATTGCAGCAGATAGGCGCTGCAATGTAGATTACAGTAACGTTTTTATTTAAAAAAAACGAGCATTTTTGGCCAAGTTATGACCATTTTCGTATTTATGCAAATGAGGCTTGCAAAAGTACAACTGGGCGTGTTGAAAAGTAAAAGTACAACTGGGCGTGTATTATGTGCGTACATCGGGGCGTGTTTACAACTATTACTAGCTGGGCGTTGTGTATAGAAGTGTCATCCACTTCTCTTCACAACGCCCAGCTTCTGGCAGTGCAGCACTGTGACGTCACTCACAGGTCCTGCATCGTGTCGGCACCAGAGGCTACAGATGATTCTGCAGCAGCATCGGCGTTTGCAGGTAAGTCGATGTAGCTACTTACCTGCAAATGCTGATGCTGCTGCAGAATCAAGTGTAGCCTCTGGTGCCGACACGATGCAGGACCTGTGAGTGACGTCACAGTGCTGCACTGCCAGAAGCTGGGCGTTGTGAAGAGAAGTGGATGACACTTCTATACACAACGCCCAGCTAGTAATAGTTGTAAACACGCCCCGATGTACGCACATAATACACGCCCAGTTGTACTTTTACTTTTCAACACGCCCAGTTGTACTTTTGCAAGCCTCATTTGCATAAATACGAAAATGGTCATAACTTGGCCAAAAATGCTCGTTTTTAAAAAATAAAAACGTTACTGTAATCTACATTGCAGCGCCGATCTGCTGCAATATCAGATAGGGGCTGCAAAATCTGGTGACAGAGCCTCTTTAAGTCTTGGTGTAGAGGAGAAGACTTTGGGTTCCTAGAGCACTGGGCTGACTTTTCATTGGGGTACAAACTGTATTCTGCAGATTTGCACCTAAATGCAAGGGGGTCTGCTGTGCTGGGGGAGAGAATTGTAGCTGGGGTGTTTTTTTTTTTTTTTTTTGGGGGGGTTTTTTCCCCGCGAGCGGTAAAACCGGCTCGCGAGAAAGAGAAGGGACAATCCCTATCTTCGGGCGTTTACGCCTCTGACATCCCATTGACCTCAAGGTCAATGGGAGGCAGAGAAAGCGTATTTCGCGGCGTTTTATGCTCAATGGCCGTGGGTGAAAAACTCTGCTAAAATCGGCGTGCAGGCAGAGGAAAATCTGCTTAAAAATTCCAAACGGAATTTTGAGGCAGATTTTCCTCCTCCAAAAAAACTCTGTGAACATAGCCTAACAGTGATCACAATATAGTTACATTTCACCTATACTGTAAAAAACACAGGCTGGGAGGGCAAAAACACTTAATTTTAAGAAAGCCAATTTCCCCAGGATGAGGGCTGCAATTCAGGATATGGACTGGGAAGAACTAATGTCAAATAATGGGACAAATGATAAATGGGAGATTTTCAAATCTACTTTGGGTAATTATAGTGCAAAATTTATTCCTACAGGTAATAAGTATAAACCACTAAAATGAAACCCCACATGGCTTACACCTTCTGTGAAAGGGGCAATACATGACAAAAAAAGGGCATTTGAAAAATACAAATCTGAGGGTACATCTGCAGCCTATTTAAATTATAAAGAGCTTAATAAAATCTGTAAAAATGTAATAAAATCAGCAAAAATACAAAATGAAAGGCAGGTGGGCAAGGATAGTAAAACAAATCCCCAAAAATTATTAAATTCTATAAATGAAAAAAATCCAACGTCTGAACATGTAGGACCCCTAGATAGTGGTAATGGGGAGTTGGTCACAGGGGATCAAGAGAAGGCAGAGTTACTAAATGGGTTCTTTAGCTCTGTATATACAACTGAAGAAAGAGCAGCTGATGTAGCCGGTGCCGGTGCTGTTAATATATCAGTTGATATACTGAATTGGATGAATGTAGAGATGGTCCAAGCTAAATTAAATAAAATAAACATACACAAGGCCCCGGGACCAGATGGGTTACACCCTAGAGTTCTTAAAGAGCTTAGTTCAGTTATTTCTGTCCCCCTTTTCATAATATTCAGAGAATCTCTAGTGACTGGTATAGTGCCAAGGGACTGGCGCAGGGCAAATGTGGTGCCTATTTTCAATAAGGGCTCTAGGTCTTCCCCGGGTAATTATAGACCAGTAAGCTTAACATCCATTGTGGGGAAAATGTTTGAGTGGCTATTAAGGGACTATATACAGGATTATGTGACAATAAATAGTATTATAAGTGACAGCCAGCACGGTTTTACTAAGGACAGAAGTTGTCAAACTAACAATCTGTTTTTATGAAGAGGTGAGCAGAAGTCTAGACAGAGGGGCCGCTGTGGATTTAGTGTTTTTGGACTTTGCAAAGGCATTTGACACTGTCCCCCATAGACGCCTAATGGGTAAATTAAGGACTATAGGTTTAGAAAGTATAGTTTGTAATTGGATTGAGAATTGGCTCAAGAACCGTATCCAGAGAGTTGTGGTCAATGATTCCTTCTCTGAATGGTCCCCGGTTATAAGTGGTGTACCCCAGGGTTCAGTGCTGGGACCACTATTATTCAACTTATTTATTAATGATATAGAGGATGGGATTAATAGCACTATTTCTATTTTTGCAGATGACACCAAGCTATGTAATATAGTTCAGACTATGGAAGATGTTCATGAATTACAGGCAGATTTAAACAAACTAAGTGTTTGGGCGTCCACTTGGCAAATGAAGTTTAATGTAGATAGATGTAAAGTTATGCATCTGGGTACGAAAAACCTGCATGCATCATATGTCCTAGGGGGAGCTACACTGGGGGAGTCACTTGTTGAGAAGGATCTGGGTGTACTTGTAAATCATAAACTCAATAACAGCATGCAATGTCAATCAGCTGCTTCAAAGGCCAGCAGGATATTGTGGTGTATTAAAAGAGGCATGGACTCGCGGGACAGAGATGTAATATTACCACTTTACAAAGCATTAGTGAGGCCTCATCTAGAATATGCAGTTCAGTTCTGGGCTCCAGTTCATAGAAAGGATGCCCTGGAGTTGGAAAAAATACAAAGAAGAGCAATGAAGCTAATAAGGGGCATGGAGAATCTAAGTTATGAGGAAAGATTAAAAGAACTAAACCTATTTAGCCTTGAAAAGAGACGACTAAGGGGGGACATGATTAACTTATATAAATATATGAATGGCGCTTACAAAAAATATGGTGAAATCCTGTTCCATGTAAAACCCACTCAAAATACAAGGGGGCACTCCCTCCGTCTGGAGAAAAAAGGTTCAACCTGCAGAGGCGACAAGCCTTCTTTACCGTGAGAACTGTGAATTTATGGAATAGTCACCGCAGGAGCCGTCACAGCAGGGACAGTAGATGGCTTTAAAAAAGGGTTAGATAATTTCCTAGAACAAAAAAAAAAATCCGCTCCTATGTGTAGGAATTTTCCCTTCCTTTTTCCCATCCCTTGGTTGAACTTGATGGACATGTGTTTATTTTTTTTTATTTTTTTTTTCAACCATACGGACTATAACTATGTAACTTGCAAATTCAAGGTTGCTTACATCTCTGGGCTGTCGAATTTGAAAGTCATGCCCTTTTGTGTCCACAAGAGTGCGCTAGTGCAGCTGGTAATTTCATAGCAGGCAGTAGTGTGAACAACTAAAGGTTCCTGTAAATAGTTCTGGTGCGCAGTCTTGTGTAGTTGTCACTATATTTCATTGGATAGTCTCATTAACTTTTATCTCTGAGTTAATATACTGACACAGACCAATTACAGCTGTTCACATTTCTAAAATTGTGACCCGCTCCATGGGATGCCGTATTATGGAGGTATTCTCCCCTACAAGCACTGCTGTTCAGGGGGAGAATCTCTGTGATGTGGAGGCTTAGTACTACAGTATGAATGCCCTCTGTTTGGTCTCAAGGGGGGTTTCCTTATGAGTTGCAATACCAAATTACCGGAACCTGAAATTTGTAAAGCCTAAGGTCCAACTATAGAACTCTGTGGAAAGCATTGCATCAGTCTTTCATATGACAACACTTCTTACAAAGTAATTGGTATCCTGTCCTTTTAAGAGTGGAATGGAAATGTAATTCCAGCCCATCCCTGACCTCGTGTTTGCAAACATTCTAAATGTCTTTGATTGTAATAGTTTAGCAAACGTTGCAGGGAGATGAGATGATGACTTGTGTAAAGTGGCGATGCTGCGACCTGCTTCTCGGTTGTATAGTCTGCAATAAAGTGTTCTGGGGGATAGGAGCGTTGCTTTGTGCAAATTGGTACAAATTTGCTCTACGATCCTGCACAGGACTCGCCCTCTTACCCTCTCCTCACATCACAGAACTGTTCGCAAAAACAATGTGTTGATGCCCCTTCTCCTAAAAGTGATAGGAGTGGGCGAGAACAACTAGCATTGGGCCAGTCTGTCTCTAGGTGGATATAATGGTATGTACCAGCAGGGGGCCCCATTCAGATGGTCAGAGTCCTTTTCTTATTTTGAAGGTGTTTTCTCAGTACAGATACTGGTGACCTATTGCTAGAATATGCAATCAATGACCAGGGTGGTTAACCCGCCCACCCCCGTATCCTCGAACGATCACTAAAATAAAATGACCGTTTCGTCTCCACTGTGCTTTGATAGAGCACGTGTGGTCGGACAACCATGTGAACTGTAGAAAAAGCTGTACATTCGACAAGTTACTGGGAGATGTCACTTTCCAAACCTGTAGGACCCCCACCAATTTGACATATGCAGGTGATCTACCATCATCAAAACCTCTTCAATAAACAGTCTGCTGCTTTAAATGTTTGCGGAGAATACTCTAACTCCCATAGTGTGCCGGCATAGGTTGTTGGGGTCAGTTCACACGTTGCGTAAATACCGCAGGTTTTCCACAACTGAATTCGTTGTGGAGAATCCGTAGTATAATACAGTAGCAGCAAAGTGGATGAGAGAAAACAAATCTCATCCACACGCTGCGTAAATAGTGAGTGGGGAAAGCTCAAATTTATCTGCGGTGCGGAATTTTATTCTGCAGCAAGTAAATTTTATTTGCATAAAAGCTGCTTATTGTTGCTGGCTTTCCTTATTGAATTCAATGGGGAGGTAAAGCCCATAACAAATGGCAGTTGCTTTTAATGCGGCGGAATCGCAGCGATTCCGCCACAAAAACGCAACTCCAAATAAAAAATAAAAAATCATAGATATATATCTATCTTTATCTCTCCAGAAGTCTGTGTTCTTCCTCCTGAGATGACGTTTCATTCAATGTCACCGCTGCAGCGGCAGTCACCATACCTCCAAACTTTCAAGTATCACAAAGAGGGACAACAGATGCGGCGTGCGCAGCGGCAATTTTATTTATTTTAATCCACGCCTCTAATCCCACCCAATCCTGCCCACACAGTATCATGCAAAATAGCTGCCACCATACAGTATAATGCCCCCATAGACTCACCCATACAGTATAATCCCCACACAGATGCCCCCAAAGCTGGCCCTAGTCAGTGCCCACATATAAAGTGCCAGTGCCCTTGTAGATGGTGCCCCTATATAGTGCCACAGTGTCCATGTTGATAGTGCGATACACACAAAGGGGAGGACCCCTATAGTTGGTGGGCGTATTGGTTAAATTGAAATAGATTTATTGCCTACCGGCAACAGAAGCCCTGTTTTCCAACTAACACTTAGAAAATAACAAAGTATTTATTTATTGAATTTATGCAAAGAAAAGACAGACTACATATAATTTAAAAATTAGAGTCCATTGCTGACTGCAATCAGCTTAGTGCAAGGTACAGAAAGCCTGGAGCTGACGGCTGCAGCACGCAGCACCAGACCAAACGTTCAATACCAAGAGTCAGCAGGACACGTGTTTAAAATTTCAGACTAGAAGCCCCCCCCGACATGTTTCGCTACGATGTAGCGTCTTCAGGGGTATCGGGGCTAATGACAGCGCGCGGCGAGATGGCCCTGTTTAAATATGTAATGGAGTTGCTCCACACGTTCTATTGATTGGCCGAGGGCCAATCACAGAGGGAGCAGAGAACGAGCCCCCCGTTCTGTGACGGGCATACCACACCACCAATAAGCAGCCACTCTATGTGACCAATGAGGGCATAGCAAAGCGCGCATGCGTATGAGGGCAGAGACGAGTGATAGAGTGATTTGCCGTGGAGCTATTAAGCTCGATGCGCATGCGTAGTGGGAAGAAATAAAGTGATAGACAGATTCCCAGATGTCAGGGGCTGACATAGTAACAATATTAGAGTATTTGTGTGGTGGGAAATGAGTGGAGCTATTTAGTGATGATAACACAGTGGGGGCCCCGATACCCCTGAAGACGCTACATCGTAACGAAACATGTCGGGGGGGCTTCTAGTCTGAAATTTTAAACACGTGTCCTTCTGACTCTTAGGATTGAACGTTTGGTCTGGTGCTGCGTGCTGCAGCCGTCAGCTCCAGGCTTTCTGTACCTTGCACTAAGCTGATTGCAGTCAGCAATGGACTCTAATTTTTAAATTATATGTAGTCTGTCTTTTCTTTGCATAAATTCAATAAATACTTTGTTATTTTCTAAATGTTAGTTGGAAAACAGGGCTTCTGTTGCCGGTAGGCAATAAATCTATTTCATGTTGATAGTGCCACACCCCCTGTAGAAACTCCCTCTAGGAATGGAATCCCCAGCCAGAGCATACGCCTGGGATTCCGCTCCTAGAGGGAAGCCCTGATGTCACTGTCTAGTGTCCATATATGGACAGCGACGTCAGTGGCGGCTACTTGAGCGGAATCCTCGTTGCCGACTCTGGCAGGGGATTCCGCTCCAGGAGGATGCCCCTGACCTCATAGTCCATATATGGACAGTGGCCCCAGGGGTTTCCTCTAGGAGCGGAATCCCCAGTCAGATCATCGGCAACTGGGATTCCGTTCAGAGTTACACTGACGTTACTGTCTATATATGGACAGTGACATCAAGGGCTTCCCCCAAACACAGCGCTTAAAGTAGCACTGTGCCCGGGGAGTACTCCGTGAGCGGAGGAGCTCCCTCTGCTACTCCGCTCTGAACGAATTCTGAAGCAGGGAGCTAATGGTTCCCTGCTTCAGAATTGGGTTCGACTGTATCTGCGTCCTAAGGACGCAGATACAGTTGACAGCGGGACACAGCCTGGAATATGGGCCTGTCCCGCTGAATCTGGGACGGCTGGGAGGTATGGCGGTCACGTGGGATGAAACATCATCCCAGGAGGCTGGCTTGGATGACGTCAGAGGGCCAGCCTCCTGGGATGACGTTTCATCCTATGTGACTACCGCTGCAGCCAATCAGACTGCAGCGGTCTCCTGGGCTGAAACGCCATCCCAGTAGGCCGGCTTGCTAGCAGGCCCGCTAAATGCTCAGCAGTTTTCCCAGTGGTTTGGGATCACTGCTATTGACTATATGAAATTAGAAACGAACGGTTGGCCCATAGTAGAAGCATACAGTGTTTTTTGTTTTGTTTTTTTTGCAGAGTCCTGGAAAAAAAACATTCTGGGCAAGATCCAACACATGCTGTATAATCCACACACCTCACAATATGGTCCCAAGGGGTCTCCATGGACTGCTGTAAAAGGTTTGTCTACACAGCTTTTAACCCAATGTCCATTTTAGGTCCACAATTTCACATTTTGAAGGCTAATTATGAGTCCTTTCTGGACAAATTCAAACATTTATGACAATGTGCCCGGCTGAGGTTTATACTTTCCTCGCAATCCCGTTAGGGACCTAATCAAACATTGCAGTAGTTTATAAATGGATCAGGCCTGGACAAGTCTTATCCACGTGTAGGAGCCAACTTATAAAACTAGGATCCAGCAACGACACTCTGTAGCACCATGCAAATGAAAAACAAACATCAGTCATAAGCACTGCATTATGCATTAGTTGAGGTATTGTGCCTGTCCCTCCCACTTCTCCAGTAGTCAAAGCAGGTCCACCAACTTGTCACTGCTACCTTCCCCACTTCCGTAGTACATAGAAGCTCTTCCTCACACTTTCCCAATAGTCATAGTAGAGGATTCCCACTAGCCCCTTACCAGTAGTCACAATAAGTCAACTCATTACAGCCCTTCCTCCCAGTAGTCCAAGCAGGACCTTACCAACGCCTCCCGCCATGTGGCCTCTGTTAGCTGGAAGATACATGTCACATTCTGAATTGGCCTCTGATAAGTGAGGATGATGCAGGACCACACAACATTGTCATTATTTGAGCACAGTCTGTAACCACTTCTGCCTGGAAAGATTTTTCTAGACTCCATAGTGACGAGGTTTTTGGTCAATCTGCTACAGAATCCATCATCATTAACAATCCTGTGTGGGTTATTCATTTATTGAGTAGATTAAAATGTAAAAAAGTAATGAAGTTCTTTATCTCTACAACTTACCATTAGTACGGAGGTTATTTATGCTGAACTATGAAATGCAGATGATTGACCCGACATGTAAGGTGGCCACTTTTTTTTATATATACATATATGTCACATCTAAGGGATTTATAGTGGGGCAATATTACATTGGGATCACCTCATCTAACTTTTATACAACCTAAAATCTTTAGTTTTACAGCTGCTGCTTGACATTGAGTTTTTGGCCTGTGTTTAATGTATAACCGGGAAAAGCTCTGACCTATACATTAAACATAGGCTGTGACGGCTCGATAAGTGGCATCAGTCACCATAGAGACTATTTTTGTACATTAAATGTATAGATCATTAACTCTCGTGGCCATTTTTATAATGTATACATTAAACGGATACCGTTCTAGTCCACGGATGCCACTAATAGCCATTTGTTTCATTTATACGTCGTCCATAGACTATAATAGCATCTGTTCCATCATGAAAGGCTATTGAAAAGCCCATGACATATACATGAAATGTACAATTGTGACGGGCCATACAGTAGCAATTGTCACCTAGAGGCTCCCATGTTTATAAAAAAAAAACAAAAAAAAACTATTGCGTGCCTCTGTTTTTTTTTGTTTGGATTCCTCTGGATGGAATAGCGTGGTCTACTACTCTATTCCATCTTCAAAACTAATGTATACCACTTTACATTTATCAACATTAAATATCATCTGCCCCCGTCTTGCCCAGGCTGCCAGTTTATCAAGGTTTTTCTGTAATATCTTACTATCAAGCTAAGTTTTAAGTATCCTACAAAGTTTTGCATCTGCAAAAATTTATCCTTTATTTTCAATCCCATCCTCCAAAAAAGATGAATCCGGCTTAAGGCCCCATGAACACGTCCGTAGATTTCGTCCGTAATTACGGACCCATTTATTTCTATGGCCGACGGACACCTTCCCGTATATTTACGGAAGGGTGTCCGTGGCGTAGAAACCTTCCGTATATAATAGGACACATCCTATTTTATTTTTCCGGACTGTGCTCCCATACTTTATAATGGGAAGACGGTCCGCAAATGCAGATGTCTGGACTCGGCCGGCCGTGCCTGTAAACACGGACCGTGATTATGGGCACGATCATGTGCGTGGGGCCTAACACAGATCCTTGTGGTACTCCGCTGCTGACTTTAGCCCTTTTTGAGTTTGTACGATTAATCAATTCTTTACCCATGTGCACCCACCCACTTAGTCCCTGCCTATGTAGCTTCAGTACTAGGCTGTTGTGAGGCACGGTAATAACTTAGGTCATTAGGCACAACCTGTTTTTCATGAATCCATGCTGATTATCCGTTATTAAATATTCACTGCTATATACTTTTTTAGTTCAACTTTTAGGCCACATGCACGCGACCATAGTGGTGTGCACGGCCCGGGATTTGCAGCTCGGACGACTGCAGAGTCACCCGCGGGGCGGCCGCAAATCGCGAGCCGTGTACATTCATTTCAATGAGCCCGGACCGCAAAATGCGGCCGTAATAAGACCTGTCCTATCTTTTTTGCGGTCCAGGCTCCCAGGCAATGCACGCACTGTGGAAACCACGGTCGTGTGCATGGTCCTACAGAAACTAATGGGACCGCAATTCACCTGCAGATTTGTGGGTGAATTGCGGCCGCAAAAACACGTTCGTATGTATGAGGCCTTAGCTTTGTTTTAAATACCAGAGATGTCAGAAAATATTTTTGATGTACCGGAGATGTCAGACTTGCAGGACGGTAGTTATGGGATTTGTAGTATTTGAGCAGGCGCTGAAGTCTCGCCGCAATACTCTAAGTAAAGAAGCAGCGCAGCCGTCAGAACAGGGACCTGTAAATAATACATTATTCAACTTTTTCATAACTATACATGGGACTATTCTACATCCTGTTTGATTGTGCTATGAAGTATTTTTTTATACCACCATATTATCCTATTCGCTTCAGTTAATATACAACTTCCAGGTTTGCAGCCTTTTTTTCTGGGATTGGAGCAGAAGAACAAAAGTAGGGATATGGGTCACTATATCTAATTGTCAATGGCTGTTTTAGCTCTTTAAATACACTATTGAGTTGCTGGTATGTAACCTGAGCAGTTGCAGAACGAGATATCTGTGGGCGTGTTTGTAAATTGGCCGAGCACTGCGGTCCTGTGATTACTATTGTCAACTATGTGCCCTTCCCTGTTGACACAGCAACTGGGACTGTGAAGCCCAGCGCTCCCTCTCGCTCTCTCCCTTTCCCCCGCTGGAGCCTCCAGGCAGCAGAACAAACTAGATGTATAATGCTACTAAATGGATTATTATTTTGCTAAAACCTGGACATGTTGACCCATGAGAAGTAGTGTCTGAATTCTTTCAAGTCCTCGACAGCTGCCGGAGTTTGTTCCACCATGGCTGCACCTCCTTTACTTCTCCTAGTTGACAGGTGAGTTAATAAAAATAACATTTATTTTTCTTTCATTTCTAGATTTTTATTATGAAGTTATTATAATTACCCTGATTTACATCTCGGCTCGCCTTGCTGTATTTATGTAAGGCCCCATGCACACGACCGTAGAAAATCTTCAATTACGAACCCGTTCAGTTCTATTGGCGCCAGACAGCTTTCTGTAGCTCTACTGAAGGGTGTCTCTGCCGTAGAACTGCGCCGTGAATTATGGAGCATGTCCTACTTTTTATATTTTATGGGCCGTGCTCCCATACTTTATGGGAGAACGGCCCGAAAATGCGGAGGTCGCCGGCCGTGCCCCGCGATCGCGGGCCGTGATTACGGGCACGGCCATGTGAATGAGGCCTTAGGCCCCATGCACACGAACGTGTTTTTGCGGCCGCAATTCCCCCAAAAATCCACGGGAGAATTGCGGCCCCATTCTTTTCTATGGGGCCATGCACACGACCGTAGTTTTTACGGTCCGTGCATGGCCCGGGAACCCGCACCGCAGAAAGAACGGGCATGTCCTATTACGGACATCTTCTGCGGTCCGGGCTCATTGAAAACAATGACGGCGGCCATGTGCATGTCGTACGATTTGCGGGCGGCCCGCGGCTGACAGTCCGCTGACAGTCCGCAGCCGCCCGACCCGAAAATCACGGCCGTGCACACGGCTACGGTCGTGTGCATGAGGCCTTACTCTTTCCAAATAATTTTTTTTGGTATTGGAAAGTCTAGTTACGTTTGTTAGTTATAAACGTAAAATTTTACTTCAGTTTTTGCATCTACAATTTTCGATTTTTAGTTTTGATGTAAACATAAATAAGGGACAAGAGAGAAATGTAAAGTGTCGCCTACTTATCGGTGCAGCTGATCCTATGGACGAGTCATGTACGTTTATCTCTCCCTCCGTAGTTTTACCACATTCATATGTGGATATGCTACTTGCCTAGGAAGTTAATCCGAGGATTTGCAATTTTTTTTTTTTTGTACAATTTGTCTTTAATTGTTATAAGGTATTTTTGTCTGCCTTTGCTCTTTTTTTTTTTTTTTTTTTTTTTTTTAACGTTCTTGAAACTTGAACAGAGTCCTACTAATCTGCTGGAGCTTGCATAATCCTATGTGGGGAAGTTCACTTCTATTACAGAAGTTCAAACCGGTCAGCAATAATCACTGACAAAGTTTACTCCAGGTCAAAGTAGTTTGAGGTCTTTCTGTCACAGGGGGTTGTCTTGGGATAGTTATGCAAGTTCAAGGTGCTGCTATAAAGGGCGTTACTTTTATGTCGTTTTGCATTTAAATGTATAGGGTTTTTTTTATTTTATTAGCGGAGTGCTAAATGAGGAGCCTCTATATGTTAATAACACAGAGGGGACTCGCATGTTGACTGCTCTTGGATGTGCAGTCTGGTTATATATCGAACTAGCTTTTATTTATCTGCATATAGAGGCTTGTAGTAAAAGGGTCTGTTATGTTAGCACCAAGTTTGATCGATCAATTTTTATTTTAGGGAAAAACGGTGTTAAAAATAATTGTGGAGATGTAGTTTGAATAATCTTTAGAGCTCACTCACATGACCGCATTATGGCTCCATACAATCTTTGAGTTGTACTATGCACAATGGCACTCCTAGAAGTGTATGGGCCCCAAGGTAGCTCTTTTTACCTCCCAATTTCTGTATTAATCCAACAAAGACAAAATGTAGCGTGCTGCATTGGATACCATGTTGTGGAAGTGTTCCATCGAATCGATGCTTTAGGGGAGAATACCTCTGTAATACAGTGCAATGCATAGGAACATACAGCGGCACAGAGCGTGTTCTTCCATGTGTGTGAGGCTTTATACAGTAGTCTAGCTTTTTTAGTAATTCAACCGCCTTCTCTGCCTGTAGTTTTTTAACCTATTCAAGGGTTGGCCAAGTGGAGCAATTGCCCATATCGGCCACTTCAGATCACCTTCTTTGTTTCCTAACCTACACTAAAAGAAATTACATAAAAGCTGGAATATGATTGGCTACTTTGGGCAAGAGCTCAGCTTTTTGTCTGCAACAGTTTTTGCCCAGTGCTGGCTACAAAAACCTGCAGGGATCAGTGTGCCCCATTGTTCGTAGATCCGTAACTGCGTTGAGTGGTCCAATAATAAATCATTCATCTTGGTTGGTTACGTAAACATTTGATGATTTTCCAAGCGGCAAACTTCATTTATCGGTCTGCGCTGGAAAGGTGACAAAGTTCATTTGTTGTATAACTTAGACTTTTACCCCATGCACTTGTGTTGTAGATGGATCTGGGAGCACATCTGTACTAGGCCATATTTATGCAGACCACTTTTCTTTGTTTTTAACTTGGCCATTCCTCGGACTTAGAGCAGGAATTTATTAAGACTGGCCTTTTAATACTAGGAGCTGACCTTGATTTGCGCCACAATTAACGCCACTTTCTGGTGTACATTATGGTAAATTTGTCAGGCAATGGGTGGCCCATCCCCTACCGCTAAACTCTGCCCGCTTTTTAGTGCCGTGAGCTGCAGATATAGCACAAAAGTCAAAATTGTTCCTTCAAATTGCAACTTTTGTGCCGTTTGCATCTTCTCTACACCTTCATTATGGTGCCAGGGTTTGTCACCCATGCCCAATCCAATCCATGACCCTTGGGCCAACTACCACATACCTTGTTTGCTAACAATGCGCCTTCTCTAGTGAGGGAAGTCCTGCACAGGTTCCCAACGCCAAGTAGCAAAAGGTATTGGAATAGCCAGGCCCAGTCTCTCTAATGGCCTCATAGCTGCCACATGGTCGTCGTCTTTGTTATGTATGTCCTTGAAGGAGAAATACCAAAAATATTAAATATAAAAAGCCTTGCAAATTGTGAAGTAAACAAGCTGTAGCTCCAGTTTGTGGCGGTCGTCAAAATTTCCAGAATTTTAATTGCATCTAGACGACACAACTGGAAGAGCAGACCTCAAACTGTATGAGACTAGAAACCTCTCCCGCAAAGTTCCTATTAATTGTGTGGTGAATATTCAACATAGCTGTAAATCTGTGGTGTTCTAATGTGAGCAATTGTAAAGGAAGCAATTCCAATAATATTTCTCACCAGCTCCTAGGAAAGGTGCTAAATATTAGATGTCCAACCGCCAGGGTCTCCACCGATGGCTAGGCAGGGGGACCCAGATAAGGAGGTGTTGTGTTTAGCTGTGGCCACGTTTCTGCTCCAGGGAGGTATGGAAACAGCTGAGTTATAGGAAAGATGCATTTGATTGAGAGGGGTTTTGGACAACCCCTTATGTACCCCATTATGGGGGGACTATTTTAGCCAAAGTTGGCAGCACGGGACTTTGTGGTTAGTACTGGGTTCGAATCTGACAGCAACCTGAATCCTCCCCCACTGCTTTCTATACTTATCACCTAGGGGGATCCATATTGTGAAGTGGGGTCCAAACTAAACACTTTACATATTTCATATAATTTGCATAATTATGTATAATTTTTTCTTAGTAATCGTTAGCAAATCTCAATCCATATAATGAATGGACGCAGTGTTCTGCATAAATATACGTACAATATATATTTCACGTCACGCTGATGGATATAAGCCCTGTGGATTGTATCTGCTGTAGCTGGAGTAATAGCAGTAGAGCGCTCGCTGTTTCCATACACACGGCTTGTTTTTAGCGCTTGGCTTGGGAGATTATCCACTCTTTACTGAACTTGTATACGTGACTGGAGCTTCACTGGTAACTAAACATGGTATTTACCTTTCTGTTCATTTTCTATTGAGCGTGCTTCCACGTGGAGGTGGGGATTCTGGAAATACTTGTACCATGTGATGAAATACACATCCTCACATAGGGTTCATGCTATAGCTTGTCTGTAGTACAGTATGGTTATAATATATTCAAACATATTATTCATAATGTAAGGATTCGTTTACCCTGATGGTGGTGAAAAGTCGCTGCTTTTTTAGAAATAAGTTGACATTACTGCTATTATAAGGGCATTCCCTGATTAAAGGATGGCAAAATCTCCTAGTAATATCTTGCCGTTGAGTCTTGAAAATCTGAATGCCAACCTATAGCACAGCTGTAGTGGCCGTCATATGACCAAGAAATAGACGTATGTCACTTTTCTTTTACTTGTCTCCTAGGCATTTTGAGCTATGAATTTTATTGCCCATTCACAGCCAAAGTAAAAGTTTGGCCCCATTTACATCACATTTTTGCCATATGTTTGGCATATAAACCTGGAAAAGCTACCGATGTAAAATGTAGGCTGTGACGCATTCTAGGTTTAAAAGGCATTCCGCGCGGGGTATGGTTTTCTACTCTATTTTGGGGTATGGCTTTACTGTTTTTTTTTTGTTTTGTTTCCCCCCCCCCCCCTCTTGGTGACACATACATACATACATACATACATACATACATACATACATACATACATACCACACCCGTCAAAATGCCAGGTTTTTGTCATGTCAAAAAGTCAGTCCAAGATGAATAATTTCAGAACATTTAACCTATAAGCTGTACAATGGTATTGAAGAACAAACTGAAATCTTTTTAGGGTGGAAAAATAAAAAGAACAAAAATAATGTGATTGCATAAGTATGCACACCCTTAGGCTATGTTCACAGGCTTAGTAAAAAATGTCTGAAAATGCGGCGCCGTTTTCAAGGGAAAACGGCTCCTGATTTTCAGTCATTTTTTTAAGTAGCCTTTTTCGCTCCGTTTTTGGAGCGTTTTTTTCAAAACGGCCGAGTAAAAAAAAAAAGTGCCCCTTCTGAACAGTGCAGTTTTTTACCATTGAAATCAATGGGCAGATGTTTGGAGGTGTTCTGCTTTCGATTTTACGGCCCGAAAATCCGCAATGTGAACATGCCCTTAAACGAATACTTTGTTGAATTACCCTTCGACTTTGAGAGCATTCAGCCTTTTTGGGTAGAAGTCTATCAGCATGGCACATCTTGACTTGGCAATCGTTGCCCACTCTTCCTTGCAAAAGCGCTCCAAATCTGTCAGATTGCGAGGGCATCTCCTGTGTACTGCCCTCGGGTCACCCCACAGATTTTCAATGGGATTCAGGTCTGGGCTCTGGCTGGGCCATTCCAAAAATTTGATCTTCTGGTGAAGCCATTCTTTTGTTGATTTGGAGGTTCTGCTTTGGGTCGTTGTCGTTCTGAAAGGTGAAATTCATCTTCAGCTTTTTAGCAGAGGCCTGCAAGTTTTGTGCCAATATTGACTGATATTTGGAATTGTTCATAATTCCCTCCACCTTGACTAAAGCCCCAGTCCCAGCTGCAGAAAAACAGCCCCAAAGTATAATGCTGCCTCCACCACGCTCCATAATGCTGCCTCCACCACGCTCCATAATGCTGCCTCCACCACGCTCCATAATGCTGCCTCCACCACGCTCCATAATGCTGCCTCCACCACGCTCCATAATGCTGCCTCCACCACGCCCCATAATGCTGCCTCCACCACGCCCCACTGTGGGTATGGTGTTCTTTTGGTGATGTACAGTGTTGTCTTTGCGACAAACATACCTCTTGGAATTATGGCCAAAAAGTTCAACCTTGGTCTCCTCAGACCATAACACGTTTTCCCAAATGCTTTTGGCAGAGTTGACGTAGGTCTCTGCAAAACATAGCCGGGCTTTGATGTTTTTCTTTGTTAGAAAAGGCTTCCGTCTTGCCAGCAAACCCCACAGCCCAGATATATAAAGAATATGAGAGATTGTTGTTACATGCACTACACAACCAGTACCTCCCAGAAAGACCTGCAGCTCCTTTATTGTTGCTATAGGTCTCTTGGTAGCTTCCCGGACTAATTTTCGTCATGTCTGCATCAAGTTTTGAGGGACGTCCAGTTCTTGGTAATGTCATTGTTGTACCAAATGTAATCTACTTCTTGATGACTGACTTTGTTCCATGGTATATCCAATGCCTTGGAAATTCTTTGGTACCCTTCTCCTGACTGATGCCTTCAACAATCCGATCCCTTTGACAGAGTTGTCAGTTTGGTGCCCCCCCCCACAACCTCTTTCCCGACATCTCCTTCCCCCTCGCCATGTTTGTTTTCTCTACCAATCGACGTGTTATTTCTTTTCCACATTTCTTTTTATGTAACTCGGGCATAAAAACATTTGTACATTTTACAAGCAATATATTTCTATACAGAACACCAGAATAGTGCTCAGTAAATAAATACAGCCCCAGAACCAAGCTCAGTACATATATACAGCACTAGCACAAATACAGCTCAATT
Source organism: Rhinoderma darwinii (assembly GCF_050947455.1). NCBI lineage: Eukaryota > Metazoa > Chordata > Amphibia > Anura > Rhinodermatidae > Rhinoderma > Rhinoderma darwinii. Next base: position 38,867,415 of record NC_134687.1, on the reverse strand, counting down.
TAGTGCAACCGCTGCCGTATGTGTTTGCACTAAATTGTTTCCAGCTCCCAGCATGGCCTGAACAATGGTAAAGATATGCTGGGAGTTGCTGTTTCACAAAAAAAATCATATCATAATCATACCACCCATCATCTCGCTGCAGATCATACAGTGACTACAGTACTGATTAGAGGCAGAATAAAAATTTACATTCAGTGACTCACCGGTGACGTCTCAGATTCTAGTTCTTTTTCTCCATCTGGTCCAGACCTCTATGATGACTTCTCCCGGTCACAGCCCATTTCTGCAGTTTGCCGCTCAGATGTTTTCAGCTTCTCACTTTTCCAACATTTCTACACCTATGAACAAAGATAAAGTTCTCATTATACCACACACTAGACACCTAATTATAATCGTGCCATACACTGCACCTCTAACTATAATAGCACCATACTCTGTGTCCCACACACACACTGTGTCCCCTGTAGATAGTGCCTGCCATAGAGCCTCCTGTAGATAGTGCCCCCATATAGCCCACCTCTGTATATAGTGCTCCACATATAGCCCCCCTGTAGATATAGCCCACCCCTGTATGTAGTACTCCAGATAGCCCACCCATGTGTATATATAGTGCTCCACATAGGGCCAGGGCCCCCCCGGTAGATAAAACCACCCCCGTAGATAAAAATAACAAACTATTCAATGTCACCTTAATCCTGTTCCCACGCCGTCCGGCAGCAATGGAGGCCTGCTCTCTTCTGCGCAGGTCTCCTGGGGTTGAACTGGGAATGACATTCCCTGTCAATCGGCGCTTTTTAACTACGCAAGCGGCACAAAGTATCGTGCCGCTTCACTCCTAGAAAGGCGCTGAAGGGCCGGGCACAGAACGTACCCGGCCATTTATTGCTTCTAGTTGTACCTGTATCCTATAGACGCAAGTACAATTATAGTGCAGGAGGGGTAGGTGCTGGCGCCCCCCTCGAAGTTGCGCCCCGAGCACATGCCCCAGCTACGCCCATGCGTTTTGATGTGTTGTAAGCTCTTTACAGACCATGGCTTTTCTGTCACATGCAACAAAGATAATGTCTGGAAAATCCTAATAGAACATCTGAACTTTTATATGGGGTTACTCAATCACTTTAAATAATGGCAGCTGTGTACTGACTACTATTTAACATGAGTTTGACTGGATAATTCTAAACACAACCACATCCCCAATTATTAGAGGGTGTTCACACTTATTCAACCACATTATTGTAGTTTTGTTTGTTTTTTATTTATACTCAATGATTTGAGTGTTTTTCAATGGAATTGTACAGATTATGGGTCACGTTAAAGGTGGAAAAAGTTCTGTAATTATTACTCTTGAACTGATATTTTGACGTGACAAAAACCTGGCATTTTAGTGGTGTGTGTGTGTGTGTGTGTGTGTGTGTGTGTGTGTGTGTGTGTTTTAACTATATTTAGCTAAAAGCACAATCTTTTGCCCTGCATCTGTATAATTGACTCTGTATACATTTTAGCATGTACATTGAGAGCTTTGATTTGGTGATTTGTTGTGGGATTCTCCCTTTTTAGACTCATTAGCTCACATTTACGATGACTGGTTTATGTTCGCATGTCAGATTTGCTTATGGCAAATTCGAAGTGTATTTACAAGAGGATCCACGACACAAATCTGAGGCTGACACTGATTTCTGCCATGGATGTGCAGTTGATGTGCTGCAGATCCGCACAAGGATTTGCCCCAGTCAAATGTAGCATAGGGCTAATCCTTGGCCTTTCTACGTGGAGTTTTCTAGAAGAATGAACATGCTTATTCTTGTGGGTTTTTTTTTTTTTGGTTTTTTTTGTGTTTTTTTTTTCCTGCAGTGCGGACAAAAAAAGGTGCAGATTTTTTTTACGGAGCATGTGAAGAGGAAATCCATCCTGAACTCAATGTGTGAACAGGGTTTAAAGGAGATGGTGTAATTTTCACTGTCTGAGAGGCAGAAAAACGGATCTTTACTCGCTATGAGCAGATGTAGATTTGCGACAAAATGTGATCTTTAGGCTTCGTCATCCTGGAGACTACACCCAGTTTTCTTGTGCAAACTTTGCAAGTAATGAAAAGTCGCAAATATGTGTGATTTACAACTTGTTCTGGTCAATGTGGGCCAATAACTTTTATATTTACTAATAACCTCCATTGGTTGTGATACTAATCTGCTGATTGCCGTAGGTCTGGTTGGATTGTTGAAAAGTGCGAGATCAAAGTTTGCGAGAGAAACGATGTAAATGCAGGCTTGTCACCCTCCTCTAATAAGCTATTAGTGTAATAAGCTGTGTGTCAGAGAGCTGTAACGTAAGCCCTTATAAAGGATGATTTATAAGTCTTAAAATTTTCCTAGGTGTGTACTCCATTTCCTGACTTGTGCATCAGATTACATGTGCGATGACTGTGGTTCAACTCTTATTCCAATCGTCCGTGTTTCCCTAAGCTGTAACTAGATTCTTGTGTATGAACATTGATATTGTATATCCCAAAAAGATGTTGCTATTTTTGTGGTGAAAAAGCTGTGATCACGCCGCAAAAAAACGCAAATCACAAAAAAAATTAAAATCTTATACTTACCCAGAATTATGTGCTTCTTTGTCCAGGCCGGCCCTTGGCATGATGTTTCATCCCATGTGACCGCTGCAGCCAATCACAGGCTGCAGCGGCGATCACATGGGATGAAACATCATCCCAGGAGGCTTGTCCGCAGGACGTCAGAGGGTAAGTATGGGCAGCTTCCCCCCCCCCCCCCCCCCCCGCTTGTTTTCCACCGTGGACATTCCAGCCGAAAAACTGCACCACAATTTGGTTAGGTTTTTCGCCCGGAATTCCCTGCAGCCGCCAGGGCAGATACGCTGTGTATTTTTACACAGTGTATCCGCCCTGTGTGAACTTACCCTTAGGGCAGATTCAGACGAACGTTGCGTTTTTGCGCGCGCAAACAACGCAGCGTTTTGCGCGCGCAAAAACCATTTGATAGCTGCGTGTGTCATCCGTGTATGATGCGCGGCTGCGTGATTTTCGCGCAGCCGCCATCATAGAGATGAGGCTAGTCGACGCCCGTAACTGTCCAAGGTGCTGAAAGAGCTAACTGATCGGCAGTAACTCTTTCAGCACCCTCGACAGTGAATGCCGAACACAATATCGAGAAACCTGTTAAAAAAAAAAAAGAAAAAGTTCGTACTTACCGAGAACTTCCCGCCCGCTGCCTTGGTGACGCGCCTCTCGACATCGGGCCCCACCTCCCTGGATGACGCGGCAGTCCATGTGACCGCTGCAGCCTGTGATTGGCTGGAGCTGTCACTTGGACTGAATTGTCATCCCGGGAGGTCAGACTGGAGGAAGAAGCCGGGAGTTATCGGTAAGTCAGAACTTCGTTTTTCTTTTACAGGTTCATGTTTATTGGGATCGGTAGTCACTGTCCATGGTGCTGAAACAGTTTAACTCTTTCAGCACCCTGGACAGTGACTATCTCCTGACGTCGCGTACCGGAAATTTTTTTGCCGGGTTTGGCCAAAACGAGTTCGGCCGAACCCGGTGAAGTTCGGTTCGATTGTCCGGGTTCGCTCATCGCAAAGACACTCCATTTGGATGTTTGGAAACAGAAAAGCACGTGGTGCTTTTCTGTTTACATTCATCCTTTTGACAGCTGGTGCGCTGTTTCAGTCGGTTCGCACGGAAGTGCTTCCGTGCGACCTGCGTGGTTTTCACGCACCCATTGACTTCAATGGGTGCGTGATGCGCAAAATACGCGGAGATATTGAACATGTCGCGCTTTTTGCGCAGCTGACAAACGCTGCGCAAAAAGCACGGACTGTCTGTACTGCCCCATAGACCGAATACACGTTCGTGTGAATCCCCCCTTACAATGAAAAGATATGGTTATAAGGTGCGACGCCTGCGGCCTCATAATAATGTCATAATGAGGGTATAGCGATAACTAGGTTACGATGATACTGATCGGCTCTGATCAAGGCCAAGTGAAGGTTGAAATCCTCAGTCTCTGGTATTTGTTGCAGGTAAGCAGCGATTAGGCTGATTGACATGCTGCGGATTAAACAAACGCACAGCAGGTCAATTTCTGAGCGTTTTTTCTGCAGTATTTAACCTGGGTGTGGATTTTAACAGCGCAATAATACTGAAATGGCACATTTTTTTTATTTTTGTTTTATTTTTTTTAAAATTAATTTATCATTGCGTTATTTTAAGGCCTCATGCACACGACTGTAGCCATGTGACCGGCCGTGATTTTTGGGTCGGCCGGCCAAGGAGTGTCAGCCGTGAGCCGCCTGCAAATTGCGGCTGTGCACATGGCCGCGGTCATTATTTTCAATGATCCCGGAGCTGTGAAACCACGGTCGTGTGCATGGCCCCATAGGAATGAATGGGGCCGTAATTCTCCCGTGGATTTTCGGGGGAGTTGCGGCCGCAAAAGCACGTTCGTGTGCATGGGGCCTTACAGTCCAGGTTACACTTGGGCTGATGGTATGAGCACTTGTCACTTTTGTTAAAGGGAGTCACCAGAAATTTCCATATCAAACTAGCAACAGAGTAATATAGTGTAGGCTCACCTGAATGTAACGTTTCCTTTTTTTCACATGGGTGCCTCCTTTTGAAGAGAGAATCACTTTATTCAATATATGCAAATGAGCATTTTGGAGCAACGAGGGGGTCACCGGTCCTTCTTTCCCCAGTCCTTCGCTCCTTCCCTTTGATTGACATGGGCCCGGCAGTGTAATAGGCGAGTTCATGCCTGACCCCGTAGTGTCCTGATTGTGCGTGACATTGCTTCATAATTGGCACATGCGCAGTACATCCTTGGCGTTTCACTGGTCTAATCGCCAGTACTGTGTGCGTCGATTTATGAAGCTGAGGCGCGTATGTGTTCAGGAGACTAGTCGTTTAGGCGTGAACTCTGCTATTACACTCCTTGGCCCCTGTCAATCAATGAAAGACGGGGATGGACTGGGGAGAGACATAGCATTTTGGTGTAACGGTGACGCACTCGTTGCTCCAAAAATGCTAATTTGCATATACTGAATAAAGGGATTTTCTCTGCAAAGGTGGCACTCGTGTTTAAAAGGTAATAAATGTTATATGAAGGTTAAACCAATACATTTTCCCTAAATGCTATAATAAAGAATGATAATCAATATAGCCCAAAAATACAAAATCATTTATTTAGACACAAACACTTGTAGAAACCATTTTTAAAAACACAGTACAAATAATTGTACAAAAACAGGACCGTGTATTCACAAAAGACCTGGTTTGATATGACAATTTCTGGTGACAGACCTTTTTATCATCAATATTTTCCATTCTAACGATCCTCGCATGTCTAAGGCCTCATTCACACGACAGGGTCCGAGTGTCGGCCGGGAAAATCGGCCATTTTTGGCCGATTTTTTTTTTTTTTTTTTTTTTTTTTTTTTTTTTTTTTTTTTTTTTCCCTCCCCCAGCCGGTTTGCATCCGCTCCGTTCCGGGCCGAGTTGCCGTTTTTACCGGCCGATTTGGACCCGATTTGCATCAGTTTTTTTTCCCTGTCCGTTTTTAAAATCTGATGAATTTCATTTAAATTTGTTGCCACACATAGCCCCTTGTAGATAATGCCACAGCCCCCCTGGTAGGTAATGCCACCCAGCCCCCTGTTGGCGATGCCACCCAGCCCCCTGTAGGCGATGCCACCCTGTCCCCCCTTCCAGGAGAAGTCACTGACTTCAATGTCCATATATGGACAGTGTAGTCACTGACTTCTCCTGAAGAGGAATTCCCTGCCACAGGTCGGGAATTCCGCTTCAGAAGTGAGTGACGTCACTGTGTCCATATATGAACAGTGTAGTCACTCACTTCTCCTGTAGCGGCATCCCCGGCCATAGAGTCGGGGATTCCGCTGCAGAAGTGAGTGACTTCGCTGTGTCCATATATGGACAGTGTAGTCACGCACTTCTCCTGTAGCGGAATCCCCAATCCCCATCCGGGGATTGGAGATTCCGACTCCTACAGCGAGCAATAAAAGACCCTCCTCCTCACATGCACTGTGAGGAGGAGAGAGAGCGACGGTAGACCCGGCCATCACTCGGGACACATTCCGGTGATGGCCGTGTATTACCCGGCCCCATAGACTTCTATGGGAGCCGGGCGGCCGGGCACCCGGCCGAAAATAGAGCATGTCCTATTTTTTGACGGCCGGTTTTCCCGGCCGTCAAAAAATCGGTCGTGTGAATAGCCCCATTAGGGGTCTATTATTCCTAATGCAGCCGGGTGCCGGCCGATTTATGAACGGCCGGGAAACCCTGTCGTGTGAATCCCGCCTAAGGTATGCACTACAATAGTCAGAGTTTCCATGGGCAAAATCTGCAGATTTCTTCCGCAGATCTGCATGTAGGCAAAATTCTGTGCGGAAATTTTCAGCAGCCTATGAATGGGGTTCCAGAAACTCCATTCACGTGTGTTGGATGTGGGTTGTTAGAATTGACACAGGTTTCGGCCTGGAATCCTCAATAAAATCTGTCAAACCCCAACATGTGTGAACGGGGGTATAACCGCTGGGGGCCTTAGACCCTGTTCACATGGAGTATTTTGCAGGTAGATAGTCTGCCTTAGAATTCCTTCAGGAATTTTGAGCCAGATTTTAAACTGCATGTAGTTTTCTGCTTTGTTTGAAACTACTGCAAGGACCGTGACCAAAAAAAGTCGCTCAATCGAGCACCGCAGGATTTTTTTTTTCTTTGCTTCCCATTGACTCAAGAAATAATGTGCTGCTTTTTTCCCCGCGAGCGGCCAAAAGCCGCCCATGAAAAAAACCTCTGCCTCCCATTGAAATGAACGGGGGCTATTTATGGCGCTGATTCAGACGTGGTTTCCGCTGCAAAAAAAACTGGGAACTGACCCTTACATAGAGGTCGGCTTAACACTTGTTCCTATCATGTGTATGGTCACATTTAGATCTGCTTTCTGGTAGATGAGAGATTTCAGTTACATCAAGACTTGCCCGTACATAAAGCAGTTACGAAATGCATGGTTTTACCGCAGTTTGTTGCAGTTTTCGACCATTCGTTCGGAAAGTCTTCAGACCCTTTCAATTTTCTTCACATTTGTTATGTTGAGGCCTTATCCTAAAATAAAAAACAATTCAATTCAAGTTTTTTCCCATCATTCTGCACTCAATACCCCATAAGGACAAAGTGAAAACACCTTTGCTAATTTATTGAAAGGGAAAAACTAAAATATTGCATTGACGTAAGTATTCAGACCCATTACTCAGGTTTTGGTTGAAGGAACTTTAGCAGCGATAAATCTCCAGTTTTCTTGGGTATGATTCACTAAGGTTTGCGCACCTGGATTTGGGGCTTTTCTTCCATTCTTTGCAGATCCTCTCAAGCTCTGTCAGGTTGGATGGTGATGTCGGTGGACAGCCATTTTCAGGTCTCTCCAAAGATGTTTGATTGGGTTGAAGTCAGGGCTCTGCTTGGGCCACTCAAGGATATTCCGACTTGTCCCTAAGCCTCTCCTGTGTTGTCTTGACTGTGTGCTTGTTGGAAGGTCAACTTTCGGCCCAGTCTGAGGTCCAGAGCACTCTGGATCAGGTTCTCAATAAAAATATCCCTGTTTTTTGCGCCATTCATCTTTCCCTCAACCCTGACCACTCTCCCTGTCCCAGCCAATGAAAAACACCCCCACAGCATGATGCTGTCACCACCATACTTCACTGTAGGGATGGTATTGGGCAGGTGATGCGAAGTGCCTGGTTTCCTACAGACATGATGCTTAGATTTCAAGCCAAAAAGTTCATTCTTGGTTTCATCAGACCACAGAATTTTGTTTCTTAGTCTGAGAGTCCTTTAGGTGCTTTTTTGCAAACTCCAGGCGGGCTTTCATGTGTCTCTTTACAGACCGAGGAGAGGCTTCTTTTTGGCCACTCTGCCATAATGCCCAGATTGGCGGAGTTCTGCATTGATGGATGACCTTCTGGAAGTTTCTCCCATCTGCCCACAAGATCATTGGAGCTCATCCAGAGTGACCTTTGGGTTCTTGGTCTCTGCTCTTACCAAGGCTCTTCTCCCCCAATTAATTAGTTTGGTGGGACGGCCATCTCTAGGAAGAGTCCTGGTTCCAAACTACTTCCATTTAAGAATTATGGAGGCCACTATGCTCTTGTTTCTTTTTCTACAGTCAGTTCTTTCCTCCTCATGGCTTGGTTTTTGCTCTGATATGGATTGTCCGCTGTGAGATCAGGGGTGTGTTTTTCCAAATGATGTCCAATCAAATGAATATACCACAGGTGGACTCAAATCAAGGTGTAGAAACATCTCAAAGATCTAGAGAAATGGGAGGCCCTCAGAGCTAAATTTCAAGTGACATCGCAAAGGGGCCTGAATACTCATGTCCAGCCAAAATTAGAATTTTTCATTTTTAATAAATTTGCAAATATTTCTAAAATTCTGTTTTCAATGTCATTATGGGGTGTTAAGTGCAGAATGATGGGGGAAAAACTTGAATTTAATTTTACCACAAGGCCGCAACATAACAAAATGTGAAAAGTGAATGCACTGTACATGTATTTCATGTGTAGAAGACTCATTGCCAATACTGCCATTTTTTTTTTGCCATGCTGTTCCCGGCTATGTGGCATACAACTGCTGTGTACGGGGAAGCCCAATGGATCATTTTCACACACTGACTAGATTATATCAGTCTGGTTGGATAGAATTAGACAGAAATCTGTAAATGTAACCCTAGGGTGTAATCACATAATGTGGTCTAATGTATTTTACCCCAATTTTTACTAAATAGCTGATATAGTGACTTTTATAGTATGGACTGTGACTTGCTCGTCTGTTTTTATGATCGTCCAATCGTTTGCTAGATTGAAGATTTTTTAATTTCTAACATTTTCTGATAGTAATCGCCTAGTTATATAATTTCCCACTTTTTTATTTGTGAATTGCATAAAAACCTATGTTGGAGTCCACGGCTTCCTGTATGTTTCCTCTTATCCCTTTCTTAAAGAACATGTCTGCTTTGGAAAATTCCTTTTCATTAGACCGTTACCAGCAGCGATCAGCTGTAATCTGTGGGAGAAACTAGAAGCAAGTGTTTACTTTCCCTGCAGCGCCACCACAGGGGAAATGAAGCATTACACAGTTCACATTAAAAAGTAAATGGACTGTCCAAGTGATTCATCGACTCCACGTGTCATCTAGAGCAAGAGATGCTTTTTGTAGCCACTCTGACTATACACTTCTTCTCCTGTGCCAACCGTTATCTTGGTTTAATGCAGTCGGTGGCACGACCTGCCCAAATTCCCCTCGCCTTTTGTACTGAAGACTGAATTCCTTAAAGCTCCACCACCTCTTTCCCTGCACTGCTACTAACACAATGAATTCAGCTGCCAAGGAAAGAGGCCAGTTACTTTTAATATTGCGGAGCTCATTAAATCAAGACAACAGGCAGTTTGTGGGGAATACAATAATCGCGATTGGTCGGGTGGGGGTATACACTTTCTGTGCGCAAGAGAATTTTTCGGTTTCGGCCTGAATAACTCTTCAAAGGGCTTTACCATCATGACCAGCGGTTATCGAACCCACTGACCATAAACTGACCACCGTAGGTCTGGTAGCTGTACCAAAATGTCATTTTGCATAGCACCCATTCAAGTGAACTTCTATGAATCTGCACCAAGAAATACTGCAGAGTCCTGCAGGGTCTTTCAGAGCTAAAGCCTTTCTTTGCTGTGTCTCTGCACTTTGGTTAGTATGGAGGGGTCACGACCAATGGACCCCATTCTCCCATGATGTCAATATGCCCTAATAGAGCTCATGGACAGCGGTTGTCCTGGTGGGATGGTGGGACAACACCTTCAAGCCGTTTTATAAAAATACTTAGTTCAATTCCACACGGAATGAAATCTCATACTACTCATTATTGTAGATATTTGTAAAACTATAGGGAGCTGGAACATAATATGTAGCATTAAAGAATAGACCATAACAATGACGTTCTTTTGGTAATTTTCCATCGCGTCATTGTGACGTGGTAGCTGCTGCAATTGTGTCCCCCAGCTGTTTGCAGACCTTGAAATACCGGTTTTCTGACAAAATAAATTTTGGAAATGATACACATATATCTATCTCTATCTCCTATTATACATGAGCTGATACATATCGGATATTCATTGTCCCAAAGGTTTTGTTCAGTACAGTTGGCCAGAAACCTAAATATCCTGTTAACAAACCAGAAGAAAGTGACACTGATATCTAATGGCATTGGAATAATGTTCATGTTTAAAGGGAATTTGCATCTACGTTTTATCTGGTCATATAAACATGTAAGAAAAGGACATTGGTTGAGGTCTGTGAACTCCAATCCCCTCATTCCCAAAACAACGGGGACGTGCCATATTGTAGAGCTGGATTCCTGACCAGAACATTTCTGTCTCGACTTGTATTTATATTTTTGGACATTTCGGCTTCAGTGGGAATTCTGTTACTTTAGAAATTAACACTTTGAATCCTGCCACTGTTAACGCCCGAATACGACCTAGAAGATGACTCAATGTGGAATTTCCCTTTAAGAACTGTTATCTTGAGTTAATTTTATAGTTACATTAAACCAGTATCTTGTAATATCGTTACTGGTAAGTTGAGCGGGGATGGGGATTTATTCTGGTCTTTTAAGCTGGCCATACACATGGGATAAAAGTCAGCCAAAATGGCCGACCATCGTTTAAAATGAACATTTGCGATGGGCGACGGAAGATTTCTGTCTGCCGAACATGTGACTGGCCGGATAGGAAAATTTGGGCCGTGGTAGGACAAAACTGTATTTCATGATCGGCTCAATTTAGACAATCATTTGCCTTGTTGCTCTAGCCCTATTGAGGTTGTTTTTTTAAAAAAACGGACTCCCTGATCGGCCACTTTAGGGTCTCCTGTTTCTGAGCGCATTGCGTCCGGTCATAGTCTTACGTCTATTAGAATAAGGGAGTGAGCCATAGCTTATCTAATAACTTTATCCTGCCTTTTATAGGAACATATTTGCACGGAAGAAGAGCGTCCAAGTGGAAAAACAGGATGACATTGGATGGAAATTATTTGGAAAAGTTCCTCCTCGTGAAACTCAGCAGAGCAATCCCCAGAAATCACAAAAGGTATTTGTCTCCAGTTTTTAGGATTCCTCTTTGCATTTCCTGCTGTGTGTGTGACCTCTGGTCTCATGAAATACAAGGAAGTCAACACCACATGATCCTGTCAGGTACCCCTCCAAGTACAGCAGATCATCCCTGTTTAGTGCGGGTTATGTTTTCCAAAATATTAGCACTTCTGCACATGTGGCTAATGAATATTCTCATCGTAGCTCACAAAAACGTAACGTTATTTCCACCTTTACAAACACATTTTCTTGTTACGCCAGTGCATTTAAAATAAAATACTGAAGATACTTTGCAAATAGTATGAATTAAAAAATTGACCGTTTAGTGTTTGCAGCTCCTATATAGACCTTCTGTGTCTCCATGGTTACAAACTACAAACCCTGTGTAGTCTGATCCTCTTTCATACTCCCTTCCATCTGTCCCCAACTTCTTGGTAACATACAGGGGCGAAACTAGGAAAGACTGGGCCCCATAGCATACTTTTGACTGGGGCCCCCTCTCTGCTGGGTATCGCACAACCCCCCCCCCCTTGTAGATAGTGCCTCCCTATAGATTCCACCACACAGCGCCCCCTATAGATATCCCCATACACAGCCACGTGTAGATAGCGCCATACACCGCCCCCTGTAGATAACGTCTTACAGCCCCAAATCCCCCCTGTAGATAACGCCACACAGACCCCCCTGTAGAGAACGCCACACAGACCCTCCCCCTGTAGATAACGCCATATAGGCCCCCCCCCCCAAAAAAAACTGACTATAGTTTGTCCTACAAAAGAGATGTATCCCCTATCCACATGCTATAGCGGTAGTTACGACACTGGTAACATACATACGGTAGCTTGGCAGGAGATAGGAGATAGATGAAAGCGTATGGATATAGAATTAGACTGCGCAGGGTTTGTTTTGTCTGTCAATAAGGGAGACTCAAAGTTCTGCATAGTGGCTGTAGACCCAAAACGGTAAGAATCTTTTAATCAACACTATTTGTAAGTTGTTTATGGTGCATATGGGCAGGGTTGTCTAGATGGGATTTTAGGCAATGTCCTGTCTTGTACAGCTCCGGACCAGCAACTCCAAACGGATCCACAGACGGGACTCCGCAGACACTAGAGGGAATATTTTATAAGTTTTTCTCAAGGAGCATCGCCTTAAGTCTTCTCCTTAAGGCTATGTTCACACAGAGTTTTTTTGCAGGCGGAATTTCTGCCTCAAATTTCCGTTTGGAAGTTTGAGGCAGATTTTCCTCTCACTGCACGCCGACTTTCGTGGCGTTTTTCGCCTGCGGCCATTGAGTGCCGCGGGCATAAAAGCCGCAAAATACGCTTTCTCTGCCTCCCATTGAAGTCAATGGGAGGTCAGAGGTATAAAGGCCCGAAGATAGAGCATGTCCCTTCTTTCTCCCGCGAGGCGGTTTTACCGCTCGCGGGAGAAAACTGCCCCCGCCTCCCATTGAAATCAATGGGAGGCATTTTCAGGCAGTTTTTGACGAGTTTTGCGGCGTGGTTTCCGTGTCAAAAAACTTGTCTCAAAACTCTGTGTGAACATAGCCTAAGGGGAAACCGTATTCCTAGTGGGAAAAGTCCTCTCGATGTTTTGATAAACTCTAGTCCATAATTTTTAGGAAAATCTTTAAGCAGATAATCTTGTAGCGCTCTATATTCACAACGGTAGAAGATACGGCTGGATAACACAATGTTCATGTTTATGATTTTCTTGGGATTGGTCCTGCACCAAGGGATAACATTTAAAGAACGCTTCATGATGGTTCATGAATAAACTCCAATAAACGGCACGTAGTCTGTGCTGCCTCAATTATTAATGCGTCTATTCCCGGTTCACCTAGCCGCCTGTACGACGCAGCGCTGAGATCTGTTTCCAGATGCCGGTGCTTAAAGTGCTTGTCAAGTTTAGAAAAGCCATTCCTATACACCTTTATCAGTGAATTTTGAGTTAAAGGGGTTTTGAGTTATTTAAAAAATTGGCCACTGTAGAAGGGAAGCAAAAAAAAAAAAAAACCCCATTGTTCAACTCACAGATCCCAGTTATTCCAGCGCCGCTGCGTCGTTCCTTCCCGCCGCTGTCTTTTGACATCGCTGCAGCGATCGCGTTGGTATGTGGGCATGCCATTGCTGCAGCTATGTCAAAACAGCGGCGTGAAGGAACGGAGCGGCGGCGCCGGAATAACGGGGATCCGTGAAATGAGCAATGGTGCATTTTTTTATTTTTAAATGGTTTTTCTAAAACCGACAACCCCTTGACACTAACCAGGTTCTAAACCGCTTCTTGCTGCAGCTTTACGTATCTTATGAGTACATTTGGAAGCTGATGGAGCAGAAAGGAATCCGTAGGCGATTGGATAGTTGGAATATTCCTAAAAGCAGCATTCTGGTTATATGTATATGACCCATTGATGCGGTTTGTCTCAAACTAATTCTTTACATTTGGATGTACAGACGCCACTTCATCTTGTGCTTTTTCCAGGATCTCGCATTCACCACTTGCATACGTCGTCATAACCTGAGGACTCTTTGTATCTTAAAAGGTTAGCTCGCTAGCACAGCTGCCCTAAAGAACAAACACATTGTACACATATTGATCATAAAGGTTACTTGTCAATCACTGTGCGTTCAACCCCGCTCTGTTATTTGCTTTCTGATACTGAGTATACACTAATGTTTGCTAGTATTGTATGTACCATTTGCCTTCTATAAGAAGTAAATGGTCAACAAGGTAAATATACCCTCCAACTGTGTATACAACTCGGCAGAAGGCCTGTATATTAAAGTGAATGTTCACACTTGACCACAATTTATTTATTTTTTTTAATGTAAACTGGCAAATTTCTCAATATATCTTTTATAATGGTTGAAGTTCTGTTTTTTTCTGATTTCCGAGCTCCATAGAGGTAAACATTCTGTATACCTGCAGCCACCACTAGAGGGAGCTCAGGAGATTACTGCATACAGTTTACTGCATACGGTGGTGTATAAACTCCAGCTCCCCTTAGTAGTGGCTACAGGCAGCCCAAATTTTATTTAACCTTTGTTTATGCAGTGAATTTGGAACTCTCTAACGGAAAATCTGAGCTTTGACCATTCTAAAGATATATAAGGAAATTAATTGGCACACCATGTTTTTATTGAAAAGGTGGACTTGCCATTTAAAGTGAACCTATCCGGTCTAGAGATCAAATAAATTCAGCTTTAATAGAGCTCTGTACGCCCCAGACAGAAATACTCCTATGCAGATTTGTAGGATAGGCATTGCAATGTACCTGTTAAAGAGAAGCTCCACGTAAAATTAAAAAATTGGCATGTATTAGTAAGTTAGAAGTTTTGTAATTATGTTCAAAGATGACAACTAAGTTGCCTGTTCTTCCTGTTGTCACTTTTGCAACAAAAAATTGTAAAAAAATGTCCACTACAAAACAAGAAAAAAGTCTATCTCTTCTGGAGAACGTTTAGTTGCGTCCATTCTTGTTGTTGGGGGCTAATGGTTGTGCATTCCTTATAGCCATCATTACTCCATTATATTCAACATAGAAATGACTAGTCTTCTATAAATGTACTAGAATTCCTAAAACCTCCTGGTGAGATTATATATTAGGAATATAAAGTCTTTGCTTCTGGGCTTTTGCTATGATGAGCTTTTGTATTTCCAATGTACGGCACGTCACCTCTCACAGTATGTTAATAATGTGCAGGAGAATCAGCAGAAATGAACTGAAGGAGTCTTAGATGAGGCATAAAAATAGATCTATACAAGTTGCAGACCTGGTTAAGCGAGAGATGAAGAAGCGGCAGGCATCTTTAAATAAAGCTGGTATATTGACGGACACCGATCCTCTAGTAGTTAATAATTGCATTGTGTTTTCTTTTTAATGAGCTGCTTCTTAGTTTCCCACAAATCTTTCATCTGGAATGTCCAAGAATTCTTGGGGTTCTGAGATCCAGTTGTCCTAATAGGTGCTATGCATATTACTATGGACAGACGTACATCAAAGTAATGACCGTGAAACGTGTCTGGACACACATGAAGCATATTAATGTTTCAATACACGGGCTATGACTCCGGATATCTAGTCCCCTGAATGTGTATCGCTGATGGCGCTGTTTTTGGCGCAATTTGAATACATGTAATAAACATCTGACATCGTCATATTTAATATTCACTTTACTGTCTGACCCAATAGTAAGCTTTTTAACATTTAATTATTAAAAGTTGCATTATTTTATTTATTTTTTAAGGCTGGGTCGCTATATGCCCTTTTTAGTAAATTATCTTGGGTTTGGAATCCATTCCCTTCCCAGGCTATTTTTGTTTCCCAGAGTATGTATTGGTATGAACTATAAGGCCTAGGTCACGCAGGTTTTTTTGGTGCTGTTTTTGACACAGCAGCTGCATTGGAAACCGCGCCAAAAAAATGCCGAAATCGCCTCCCATTGATTTCAATCGGAGGCATTTTTTTTCTTTTTTTATTCCCGTGAGCAGAAGAAAACGCTCACCAGGAAGAAAAGTGACATGCTTTTCCTTCAGGCGTTTCAGTCTCTGACCTCCCATTTGGCAGCAATGGGAGTCAGAGAAATCTGTTTTCGCTCCGTTTTTTGCCCGCAGCGCTCAATGGCTGCGGCCAAAAAACGTTGCACGAAGTGCAGGCAGCCTCAAAATTCATGGAGGAATTTTGAGGCAGATTATTCTGCCAGCAAAAAACTGTGAAACAGGGTCTTAAGGGGAGTTCACACAGTTTTTTGACGCGGAAACCGCGCCACAAAACGTGCCAAAAAAACGGCCGAAAATGCCTCCCATTGATTTCATGCCCTATCTTCGGGCGTTTACGCCTCTGACCTCCCATTGACATCAATGAGAGGCAGAGAAGGCGTATTTTGCGGCGGTTTATGCCCGTGGCGCACAATGGCCGCAGGCTAAAAACGCTGCGAAAATCGGCGTGCAGGTAAAGGAAAATCTGCCTCAAAATTCCAAACGGAATTTTGAGGCAGATTTTCCTCCTTCAAAAAACTCAGTGTGAACCCACCCTTAAAGTACAGGCTCCTACATAGAAGGAAAAAAAACAAAAACGCCTTAAATAAAATTGGATTTATTTGATTTAATAGAAACCATATGACAAACTATATTGCATGTGGCCTATTGATAGAATAGGTAATGCACTTTTTTTTACGATTTTTAAAGGTTTCTGAATTTAGGAAAAGGGGGTGAGAGTATGTCATAAAACAATACAAGAACCATTGCTAACCTGACAGATCCCCCGGTGTTTCAGCGCAGCCCCTTCGGTGCTCTCTGCCGGTCTCTGTTTACAGTGCCGCAACATTTACGTGCCCACTGCAGCCAATCACTGGTCTCAGTGGTATATGCCACAAGACCCTTATGGCCAGTGATTGACTGTATACCCACATGAGGGCTGCAGACACCTAATAGCTGCAGCACTGTAAACAGGGAGCGGCGGGGAGCACTGGAGCGGCTGCGCTGGAACGCCGGGGGATCTGTCAGGTGAGTAATGGCTTTTATTATTTAATGGCACCCCTTATTTCCAAACTCCGAAAACCCAGTTAAATTACTACCGTAAATCAAAAATACACTTTTGGGGGGCCCCCTCCAGATGTTTTGACCTGGGTCCTCCACAATCCTTTAATCCGGCCCTCGGTAGGAGCCCTAGTGATGACACCCCACACTCAGACATTTGTGGCATATTATTAAATTGATATGACCAAGGATTAGCTCTGATTTCTGCAACCGATTTGCAGTGTAATGAGAGACGGATCAACACGTGGAGTCAGAGCGTTCGCATCAGTAAGTGACGTCCCTTAAATCCACACTGAAAATTTTCGCTATGTCTGTACAGACTCGCAGTCTCCATTAACATCAATGGGAGGGGGATTTCAGTGCAAGAACTGGCTTGAAATTCTTACCCGTGTGAACAGCGCCCTAGAGTTCTGCTGTGCTTAGTTCTGTGTGAATGAATTGTAGGCTGCAGCATGACTCCCCACACATATGGATAAGAAAAAGTTAGATCCCCCAGAAACCGCAGCACGTGGGCTGTATGTGGAACTGCCATGTCCATGTACAAGAATGGCGTGACTTCTGGGGGGGGGGGTTCAGACCCATTTTCTAATCTTGGACGACCTCTCAGCATTTTATAGACCAAATATAGCAAGGTATTTTATGGAAAGGTGACAACCACAGTGCACTATAATAATAATAATAATAATCTTTATTTATATAGCGCCAACATATTACGCAGCACTTTACAATTTAGAGGGGACATGAAACAGACAATATCAGACATTACATAGTGACAAAGTTCATTTACAATTCAAAACAGAGGAGTGAGGACCCTGCTCGCAAGAGCTTACAATCTATGAGGAAATAAGGGAGACACAGTGTAACAGTGTTTGTTCTGTACATTGGTCCAGCCATTTTTTATACACATGGGGTGGTAACATAAAGCTGCATGAGCCGGTCACCAGCCAGTATCCGTGTATGACGGACATGAAGAGAAGGAGTGTTACGGAATCTTATTCTGATGACTAATCTAAATGGAGGGCCATGGAAAGGAGTCAGATTAGGGAATGTTATAGGCCTGTCTAAATAGATGTGTTTTCAGGGCACATAAGCACAATGCAGGTAGTCACATGGTCCGTCACATGGTCCGTCACATGGTCCGTCACATGCAGCCTCCAGACATTGTTACTTCATATTCCTATAACAAATATAATGCAAAAAAAAAATGTAGCACTAATTCGTAACGTGGGAAAGGGGTAGAGTATAATATAGATGAGAAAAAAAACAGCTTTTAAAATTAGTTTTAATTTGTCTATGTATTTTATCAATCTAAAAAGACACAATATATATAAGTAATGTTTTTTTTTTTGTTTTTTTTAATGCGTAAATCTAACAGTATGGTGGTGTTTTACAGTCTTAATTATATTTACATATGTACTTCCGCAGTATAAATGTGACCAGAAATCTCTATATAACATGTACTATTAAGTGCGTGGTCCGGCTTAGCTTATGTTCTCCTTATTCGCAGCCTGGGAGGAGATTCCCATCAGGTAATGAGATCTCTGGAGACACCTGCCATTGGTGTGTGTCAACGTTATCCTATAGCCAGGCATGTGTGGAGATGCTGGAGCGAGTTGATTGGATGTATTGTATCTGCAGTTGATAAAAATGGCTGTTGCAGGCTGTTCGCCCATCTCCCAGCACTGTGTGCTCGTTGGAAGAAAGCAGCTGCCAGCAGGGATGCACGTGATGGGCCTCTGAGGGCAGCCTGGCATGCAGTTCTCGCTTCTCCAGTCTCCCTTGTTATGGGATTACTAGGATGGTTCAGGTGCGGCTGCTCTTTTAAATGCTGGGGGCTTATTGTGATGCCAGTCCGGATGGGGCAGCAGGTTCGGGGTCTCTGAGGGACTGCAGCTTTCATGGTGAGTGAATGTGCAGCATCACCAGGTCTCTTACTTCCGAGGTGCAACGTTTCCCGTGGGACTCTGTGGATGATGCCCTATCAGCGAAGCGTCGCCTGGTGTGCCCGGTGACCTTGTAGGGTCTACATGCAGGCAGAGAAACCCGGCATGGTGCATTCTCTCTTTTACATTAATGCTTGGTTATTTGCTATGTATTTAGAACTTTCTTGCAGCAATTTTATCCTGAGGTTGCGTTGTGTTTTCTGACAATACATAGACAAATACTGGTCTCCTTTTAATGCATTGGCTTCTTTTATGCTAAAAAGGTTGCCGAGTGCGTGTATACGTGAAGGGGGTTTTTCACTTTTACGATCCATTACAGGAATCTTTCCTTTATAACATGTGCATTACATTGACAGGCCTCTTGTATTATTAATGAAAGTGGAAAGATGCTGATGGTGCTCTGTTCCATGGTGTACTGTCCAACCTGCGTGGTGCTGGATGATTGAGACTCTGTACTAAGGTTCCCCCTGAGCCATTTCTTTCAGAGTTTAATTTAGATATAACTACCTGCCACCAATACTCTTTTTAAAGGAACCGGTCACGTTAAAAATACACTCCAGTCTGCGGGCAGCATGTTATAGAGGAGCTCAGCAGGTGTGTGTATATAATATATATAATATGTATCATTTGTAGCCAAAGATTTAGTATAACTTGTAATTTATTCATTTAAACCTCTGCTTCTTCTGAATTTAGGAGTCCAGTGGGTGGTCCTAATCACGGACCGCGATCTCTGTATTCACACTCCTACGGAGAAGGCTCTCAATCACCGGGTAGGACCGCCCACTGGACTCCTTAACCCAGAATGAGCAGAGGTTTAGATGAATGAATTGAGTTATTCAGAATCTCTTGCTACAAAAGTTTTTATATCCATCTACTCCGCTCCTATTGCTCTATAATATGCTGCCCGCAGATTGGAGTGTATTTTTAATGTGACAAGTTCCCTTTAATGCTGGTTTGTTAGTCTTATGCACACTCCTTCATATACTAGAATCTATATACAGGAGGGCTGAGCCTCTGCCTATCACTAGCCAGGGGATTACTGCGGCACAACAGGCGCCACAACAAAGACCAGCGTGTTCCAAGTTGGCCAGGCCTGATGTGCGACATATATAGTTCCAATAATAGAATAAGGCTGTGTTCACAAACTCTTTCCGTTCATAACCGCAGTCAAAATGTGCAGGATCTGTTGTACGGTGGATACCAATGATGCCCGATGGCCCCATTGACTTATAATGGGGTCCGTCGGGGGGGTTCAGTCATGGTTTCCGTTCCCTAATTACATAGACCTTTTTTTGTTTGTTCTTGGTACCTTGTATTTTGCTTTCCTGTGCTATTCACAAAATCCTATGTTTGAGGATTATTCGTAACTTTGGTAAGTAAGTGGATGGGAGCACCCACAGATCCTGAGAACAGCAGTAACTGGCCTCTCTGTTCCCAGGGTAGAAGTTATTAAAGATGCCGTGTCACCTCTTCTGACATGCCTTTTTTTTTTTTTTTTTTTTTTTTTTTTTTAGTAAATACTTGTATTGTATAACTATTTGGAAAAATGTTTTCTTTCTCTGCATTGTACTGTTCCTCTGTTATTCCTCCTAGAAATTTGACTTGCCAACTGGGCGTTGCCATTCTCCTTGTCAGAGGGAAGTTTCCTTACAGTCTTACTCTCAGCACTGATTGAACATTATCCATCTGTGTAGAGACAACCCCCCCCCCCCTCCACCCAACTGGTAACACCCAGTTTTTAATTTATTCATAAATTTCTAGGAGGAATAACAGTGGAACAGCACAATGTAGAGTAATAAGAAAAGATGCTTCCAAATAATTTTACGTGTAATACAAGTATTTACTAAAATAGGCGTATCAGGAGAGGCGACTGGACATCTCTTAAAGGGGTTTTCCAATAATCCTTATTTATCACCTATCCACATGATTGGTGATTCATGTCTGATCGGTGGAGGGGCCGACCACTGGGTCCCCCACCGATCACAACAACTGGCTTACCTTGCCCTCCCTGGGAGCCCCATAGGAATGGAGCAGTATTGCACTTGCACGACTACCGCTCCATTCATTTCTATAGGGCTGCCGTGCGCTATCGTCCCCTTTTTAATGGAAGGTGCGTAAACGGTCAACCAATTAGCCAACTATAATGTATCTAGTCGATATGCTATGAATGTCTATTGTGGAAAAAGTCCTCCGGTCCTGAGCCCACACAATACGTGGTGTGTACTGGCTGTACAAATAGCGGACACTGGCCTGAAATGGCTGGGATCAAGATAACTCTGGTCCAAGCCATTTACCCCTCCGATACCCAGGTTGATATCGACCACAGCTAGACAAAGGGAGGGGACTCCTTCCCCGCGACTAAATAATGTGCCATCGGGCAAGGCTTAATAGAATACAGATAAAGGCAATACACTGCAATCCATAAGTACTTCATGAGCGATATAAGGATCGCATGGTAAAGTCCCCTAGGCAAAATATATATATATATATATATATATATATATATATATATATATAATTTTATTTATTTATTTATTTTTTAAAGAGAACCCTTCACCTGCCCATACATATAATGGGCAGGGCTGCACAAACCCTGGGGCACTTTACATTTTTTTTTTACGTTATTTAGATATCAGTGTTATATTTGCCGCCCGATATTTAAAGAACCCCCTGAACTGTCAAGGGAGCGTATTACTATGTCTGTGACACTGTCCAATCAGCTACTGTCTGTGTTACAGCTAGAGCTGGAGAGGAGAGAGCGTGTGCGCGCGAACACTCACTCTTCAGCTGTCGGCAGACAAGGACAAGACTTGTACTTGTCTGCTGAACTGGCAACTGGGCGTGTCACTGCTACGGACAGTGGGAGAGGAGAGCGCTCTCCTCTTCAGCTATTGCAATCTTGCGATAGATCACAGTCTTGTACTTGTCTGCCGAACTGGCAAGGGGGCTTGTCACTGCTACGGACAGTGTAAGAGCTAGAGAGAGGAGAGAGAGTATGCGTGCTCTCCTCTTCAGGTCTTGCGAGAGATCAGTCTTGTCCTTGTCTGCCGAGAGCTGAAGAGTGAGAGCGTGCGCGCACACGCTCTCCTCTCTCCAGCTCTTGCTGGAACACTGTCCGTAGGTGATTGGACAGTCTCACAGACATAGTAACACGCCCCATTGACAGTTCAGGGGGTTAGTTAAATATCGGGTGGAAAATATAACGACACCGGTATCTAATAATGGAGGAGGGTTAGAAAGAAATGTAAAGTGCCCCAGGGTTTGTGCAGCCCTGCCCATTACATGCTGCACATGTATGGGCAGGTGAAAAGTTCTCTTTATTTAAAAAACTCTAATTTTATATATAAAAAAAACTAAACTCATTGACCCACAGAAGTTAACATGTCATTGTAACCTCATGGTGAACGTCGTGTGAAAGAAACCCAATGGAATAATTTTTTTATTCTATTTTTTTTTTTCTCCAGTACATTATATTGTATATTAAATCGTACCGTTAAAAACACACTCGTCCTACAAAAAACAAGCCCTCCCTCATACGGCTATTTCGACTGAAAAATGCAAAGTATGGTTCTTAGAAGGCAGGGAGGAAAAAATTTAACATTGTCTATCTCCAAGGGGTTAATATTGGCTTATCCATTACTTACTGACATGCAATTTATCAGTCTGCCTGGATAGGGTTTTTCCTGCTGTAATACATTGATTTATTAGGAGCCACCACTGCTAAACCTATTCAATACGATACAAGATTTGCCTTTGTCATCCTTTTTTATCTTTGTTCAATGTTTCAAATCCAACCAAGGATAAGAATACAAAGTACTGGATACAAGTATTTTAGCATAAGATTGGACTCTCTCCCTATGGTACTATGATCGGTTTTATTATATAGTAGTTCTCTTGCCGTTAGACAGCACTTTGAGCACTGCTACATCTACAGTATGAGTAATGCATTTGCTTGCATCAGTCCCCTATATAGTAGCAAATCTGTTTCCTCCCTATGAATCACATGTATACTGAAAAAGAAAACAAACCCGGCTAGGTTTATTATGATGGGATGATACATTGCCTTTATAAATGTTTGGTGTCGTCTGTTCTGGTTTATCTCCGCGCATTGTTGATGGTTTATCTGAATTTTCTGCCTTTTTGTTGTAAGGAATATGAAGACAGAATTGGGCGAGCTCCAACGTCTCCATCCCCAAAGCAGAATGTGAGGAAGAGTCTGGTGTTTGAACCTCAGTCCACTACAGCCCTTATATTGGAAGACCGGCCCGCGTGAGTACACCATCTTCATGTGTTGTGATGTAAGGACTGCTGTAAACTATTAATGGCCGTAAATCCACTACCAAAAATAAGCAAGTGTGACTACAAGCACTGATTAGGGGAATGGAAGAGTCAACTGAAGTATCAGAAACCATTTGGAGATCAAGGAGGGCTGCAGACTTTGTATTCGGGGATGTTACAAGTTATCTGTTCTCGATTTGCTTGAGATTTTGGTTGTCCTTCTGTAAGGGAAAAAAACTCTTCCCACCCAAACACGAAGGTTTTGAATGGAAGTTTTATAATTCTACTGAGACTTAGGATTCACAGGGAGCCTTTCGTAACTTGGCCATACATTCGATTTTTTTTTTTGGCCTTTTGTATGATAACTTATCAAGCACTGATAAGCCTAGGCCTACACGGAGACCTATTCTTGCTTTTCTTAACCTTTTTTTGGACGGCGCTGTAGAATAAGTGCTGCATGTGTGTCGCGTGTGGCCCTGGAGCGGATGCTTGGCTTTTGACAGCCTAGCTCCTGGTTTAGATTGAAGGCACCTCCGATCCTGGAGACAGCCTAGCTCTTGCTCTAGATTGAAGGCACCTCCGATCCTGGAGACAGCCTAGCTCTTGCTCTAGATTGAAGGCACCTCCGATCCTGGCCGCTTAACAATTTTATTGCCACGGTCATTGGGTTTCCTGGTGATGTGATCGCAGACTAGACAACCTCTTGACTGTCTGTATGTTGAGTCTGCTGTTAGGGCACACTAAAGGTCCTCTTACAAGGCCCGTCCTGGCCGTGTAAACAAGCGCTGATTAAAGAGATCGCTCGCTGATCGGCGCTCGTTTTCTTCTTTCACAAGGAGATAGAACGGGAACGAGTGCTCGTTACTACGATCGCTCGTCCCCATACATTTCTATCATGTCGGCAGCACGTCTACCTGTTTACACAGGGAAATGTGCTGTTGACAACCATAATATTTTAGGCAGCTAAAAGGATAGTCCGCAGATGAACGAGCGTTTGCCTGATAAAAAAAAAAAAAAAAAAACACACAAAAACAGGCCATACTTACTAAATGGGCAAGTTAATACCAGTTCCCAACAGGAGGCAGACTAGCCACAAATGCTACATATGGGGAGAGTGCTCAGGTACCGTATGTTACTGATATCCACTCCCACTAGTCTTGAGGGGAGTGGTTGCTCAGTGTTATCACTGCACACAACCAAAGCTGCAAACAATGTGTCAGTCGCACGACATACCATATTCTGCCGGATCACTGCCTATTAGTCAAGCCCATACTATTAGATCAGGCGCTCTGCCCTGCACGCCACACCAAACCATGGCACACTCTTGTCCCCCAGCATTACGAGCATATTATACCTGACACACTCCACCCCCACTATGTAGTGTTTGTGGTTTGTCTCCTGTTGGAAACTGGTGTTAACCCATTTAGTAAGTACGGCCTGTTTTTTTGGTAATTTGCTTGATAAGTGGCCCATGTAAAAGCTCTTAAGTGTTGCCCGAACAGCCTGTGCCATCGTGTCAAAGATCATAGAATGTATTAGCATGCTTCTGTATGCTATGAAATGAAGTTTAAAGTAAACATGTAAAATAGTAATCCCTTAATTAATGGGATTTAAAAATAAAACTGTAAAAATTATCAAAAAAAAAAGGCTGCAAAAAGTTATGTATGACCGAATAACATAAAGAAGAAAAATATAATTTCTCCCACGCAAAACAAGTCCACGTACAGCCACATCAATGAAGTTAAACCGTAAAACAGTCCCGGTTAATAAGGAGTTAAAGAGGAAATGCCAGCTCTTCTAACATTTTAGTAAGTATTTGTATTCCCCATGAGACCAGGCTGGAGCATCTTTTCTTAGAACTCTGTCTTGTGCTACTCCACTATTGTTCTTCCTGGAAATATATAAATAAATTGACAACCTGGTGTTGCCTTTCCCTTTGTCAGTTTGTAGCGACACGCCTCATTGACACTGTCCAGCTAGTACGGACAGTCAGACTGTGTAGGGACACGGCCTATTTACAACGGAAATGTTAAAACCCAGTTGTCAAATTATTCATACATATTTCCAAGAGGAATAACAGAGGGACGGCACAAATGCAGAGCTAGAAAATTAGCTTTCACACTGTTTTATAGTATTTACTAAAACAGACCTGTCGGGAAAGCTGACCAGTCCTCTTTAACAAATGACTCCGATATTGCAGTGAATGAATTGACTCACTAGAAAATCTCTGGAGCGCTAGTATTTATTTGTTTTATTTCAACTCAATGGAATTTTAAAATTAGTTGTTTTTTTGTTGTTTTTTCTTTATTTTTTTCCTTCGAGTAATATAAAATTCTTGCACATTTATTGCAAATCGCTCATACGTGTTAGGATTATAATGTCTAGCTACAAAAAGTTAGTTTATCCTATAGTCAGCCATAGAAATGAGATTGCTGCCGGCCGACAACTCTTTTTTTCATGACTTCACCTTCTAGCGGGCACACTCTGCCGAGCATAGCATGCTTGTATATTTCAGTGGGGCGAGCGGAATAAGCTGACGCCTCCTCGGGAACAAAGGATCGGGCATGTTAACATCCAATTTCCCAGATTCCCCCCCCCTCTCCCAACATCTGCCAGGTTATTATGCTGGCAATATCTCACTGATCCAATGTGTGGGTGAGACTTCTCCACATCTATGGACGGCTTTAGATTGGGCGTGACCATGAGAGGAACATCTGCTCGCTGCAGGAACACGTGTGAAGTCGGACGCTGGCGCCCTTTCTATCTTTAGTCACGGCACTCCCATCACACCCATTTGCTCGTCTTATTGCAGAGGTTGTTGAACCTGAACACCTCTACATGTCACTGCTTGTATAAAAAAAAATTATGATGTTTGTGGGCCCTGATGATATTTATAGGACTTTACAACCCAAAGACGGTAAAGTACCTGGATGTTGGCATTGTGTTTGTAATACAGGAATATGTGACAAGGACGACTGTATCTGTCTGTTTTTTACCTGTATAACTGCTCCATAAGGGTTACCAACTAATGACTTTTATAGTTTATCGCATCTATCTAATAAGTGTCCACATACTCAGAAATACATTATCGTCTGCGCTTCTATAACCATTCTTCATTATGTTCCACTCACCCCATTTTACGACACATTTTATATCCAAAATTCTACACATAGGAGCTAATATTTTTTTGTTCTAGATAATTTCCTAGAACAAAAAAATATAAGCTCCTATGTGTAGAATTTTTTTTACTTCCCCCATCCCTTGGTTGAACTTGATGGACATGTGTCTTTTTTTTTTTTTTTTTTCCAACCTTACTAACCATGTAACTATGTAACCTCTCTACAGATATTCTGATACTTGGACCCATGCAAAATGTTGAATTATTTTTTTGCCTTTTTAGTCCAGCAGTGGGACAGCCCACCAGTTGGTTACTGGATGAACTTGTTAACAGGCAGGTGCCATATAAAGCTAAGGGGGTTGCACCAGAATCGACAATTATCACTTATCCAAAGTCGATAATTGTCTGATTCCTGGGGGCCCCACTGATTGAGAGTCCTGAAAACCCCTGTTCCTCCTCACTGCACCCCTGGTAGTGAGGAGGAATTTGACTAAATCGGCAGTCGAGCATTCAAGGTCTATGGGACTGATCGAAACAGCCGGGCGCTGTACTCTTCTGTTTTTGTCATTCCCGTAGACTTAGAATATAGCGGCAGTGTGCATTTTTAACAGACGCGTCCTCCTCGCTGCAATCGAGCAGTGAGGAGGAACGGGGGGTTAGGGACCCCAGTTGTTGCGATCAGTGGATAGGTGATAATTGTAGTTTCTGGGAAAACCTTTTTAAGGCCTTGGTACCCATAGACTGCTATGGGCCTATCCTGTACCTCCATCTACTTCCAATTTTTTTATGGAGGCACAACATTTTGTTTTGTATTTTCTCCCAGTATCCGTGAGAAAAACGTGGAATGCTCCATCGTATGCTGTATTACATAGTGAATCCTCCCCTTGAAGCATTGCTTTTAAGAAAGAACACAATGCACCAGCCGGCGGCACAGGGAATGCGTCTGTAATACGTACCTGGAGCCACTCTGCAAACTGCATCAGAATCGGCGCCAAGAAACTATCCAAATCACCCACCGTTGATCTCAATGGGAGGCAGAAGCGTTATTTTTCTTCGGCTGACTTTTGGATTGAAATCTACGTGAGGCAGAAATCCTGCGGCACTTGTTTGGAGCATTTTTTGCCTGCGGTTTTTGCATTACTGTTAATGGCTTAAAAAGTCCCAAAATAGGCAGAAAAAAAAGCGTCCAACAACGCTGGCATTTCAAAATCTGCCACGAAATTCCTGAAGGAATTAGAGGCAGATTTTTTTTTTTTTTTTCTGCCTGTCAAAAAATTGCGAACTACGGCTAATGCAGTACACTAAGATTAAAAAAAAAAGCATGCAAAGCAAATAGCAGGTATTCAGTTGGGTGTAGGAGGGAAGCGGAAGTGGAAAATCCGTGCAGAGGTTACCAGAGGACATGACGGGAGTACTGAAGATTCCTTGGTTATTGTAGGCACATGTTAAAGGGGTTGTCACATCACATAAGGAGCCACGGAGCAGCCAGACTGTTCCCTGCAGCTACTGCAATGTAGTATTACATGGCAGCCATTCAGATGTGCGGATACACATGTAATACGTGGGCGGCTTGAGTTCGTCAGCGTGAGATCCGCCGCTCGTCAGCGTCTCTGGCTCAGAGGAGGATTAGGAGTAGAGGACCCCCCCCCCCCCTCTGACGTGTTTATGGCCTAATAACCTACAATAATGTTTCCACTGCTGGTATAAAGTAAAGTTAATGTTTGACCAATATTTAAAATATTTTCATAAGTGAGTTTGGTGAAGTTGTATTTTTATTTTTGTTAGATATTGATCTGCAGCCCAATTCCTTTTTACCCAGTTAAATGCAATCTCTTCTCATTAAAGGGAATGTATCACCTATATATTTTTTTGCTCATTAAAAGCAGATAGTTAAACACTATTTTTTTTTATCATCTTTTTTTATTTTTTTTTTATTTATTTTTTTAAATTCTTTGTTCTGTACATGATTATGGGGGCAGCCATATTGCTTGAGCGGCTGTAAACAGCATTTAGAGAGATTATTTACAGCACCTACACGGACTATAGGAACCTGTGAATCCACTAAACAATGGCTGAAGTTTCAGCGCAGAATGATCATGAAGCCTGAGCCCTCTTGGTCAATCAGTAGTGCATATAGACTACTAGTCCTGTGGATTTCTTCAGGTGCTCAGGTCACCATTTTTGCATATAAAGTGTCAACAGTTTATGCCCCCTGATCAGACCATTTGGGACGTTCAATGGGTGCAGATTTCTTTAATTCCTTGTCCACCTTTTGTAACTCAGGGCAAAGCCCCACGTGGCGGAATTGCTCTGGAATTCCGCTGCGGACACTCCGCAGCGTTAATCCGCAGCGGACCCGTTTCTCCATTGCCTTCCACTGCTTTTTAGTAGTGTTCGTTTGGTGTCCGCAGCATACAATCGATGTTGCGGACTGCGCAATGAAGTCTGCAGATGTCATGCACATGTTATGTGTGCTGCGGAACGTATTGGTTTTTTGACATGAGATTTCTTCATTCTGGCTGGACCTATGTATTTCTAGGTCTACAGCCAGACTGAGGAAGTCAATGGGGCTCCCGTAATTACGGGTGACTATATGTGTGCATCGGTAATTACGGGTGACTGTGTGTGCACCCGTAATTACGGGAGCGTTGCTAGGCGACGTCAGTAAATAGTCACTGTCCAGGGTGCTGAAAGAGTTAAGCGATCGGCAGTAACTGTTACAGCACCCTGGACAGTGACTACCGATCACAATATACAGCAACCTGTAAAAAAAATAGAAGTTCATACTAAGGCCCCATGCACACGACCGTGCCCGCAATCACGGCCCGCGATTGCGGGCACGGCCGGCCGCTGACTGACAGCCGCATTTTCGGGCCGTGCTCCCATACAAAGTATGGGAGCACGGCCCGCAAAATGCGAAAGAACGGACATGTTCCATAATTCCCGGAACATTTCCACGGCACGGACACACTTCCGTAGTGCTACGGAAAGGTGTCTGTGTTCAATGAAAGTGAACGGCTCCGTTTTTGCGGACCGCAATTGCGGTCCGCAAAAACGGAGGTTTTTTACGCTCGTGTGCATGGGGCCTTACCGAGAACTTTCTGCTTCTTTCTCCAGTCCGGCTTCCCAGGATGATGTTTCAGTCTAAGTGACGGCTGCAGCCAATCACAGGCTGCAGCGGTCACATGGACTGGCGCGTCATCCAGGGAGGTCGGGCTGGATGCCGAAAGAGGGACGCGTCATCAAGACAACGGCCGGTAAGTATGAATTTCTTTGACTTTCACTAGGGAAAGTGCTGTCCCTTCTCTCTATCTTGCACTGATAGAGAGAAGGGAAGTACTTTCACCTCAATACGCAACGGCTAGTCCGCATCAATTTACTGCACATTTTGGGCAGATCCGCAACAGAATCTGCAACGCAGATTCTGTGCGGCATTGATGCGGACAGTTGCGGAAGAAATACACCACGTGGGGCCATGCCCTAAGTTATATCTCCGATTGTAAAATTACAATGCAGCAACTTTGCAGATAGTCTTGATATTTTTCCTAGTATTTTGTGTCTACATCTCCTATGCAGACCTGTGTCTCCATGGTTACAGACTACAAACAAACGCTTTGTAGTCTGATCCTGCAATCGTACTCCCTGACCCTATTTTTTACATACATACATTTGAATGTTCAGCAAGGAGGGAGGGGACAGATGGAATGGAATAAAGCTGCAGGATCCGACTACACTTGCAATGCTGACTACAGTCTGTTACCATGGAGATGCATAGGCCTGCATAGAAGCTGTAGATAAAATGATAGGAAACGTTTACTATTTGCAATGTTAGTTCACTTTTAATTTTCGATACATTGGAGGAAAAAAAAGTTGTGACGGTAGACTTGTTTTTGTCAGGTGGCGTAAAACTTTTTCGATTTTGGTGTGATTGCCTAAGATATATGTTCTTGTTTGATAATTGGTTTTCAAGCTGAGGAATGGCTTTTCCTGCACTACGTCTGCAGACTGAAAGTTACATTAATGGGTCTGGATATGGCCTTGTACACTGAATATAGATTGCTTCTCTGATCTGTATCACTGTGGACGTGACTGGCTTATATGTTGAGGAGTAATGTCTCTACAAGAACTGATCGCATTTGTTTCTGATGTGGTGGTGTAATTTTTCTGAGCTGTATATTCTGTTTTCGAGTCTCTGGACAGGTGTCACATTGCGGCATGTTTTTTTTGAAAAAAAATTGAATGGTTTTTTTTCACCCAAAATGTAAAAATGGCTGCTTAGTAGTAATTTGGAAGTTAGTCATTCTTAATCTACATCAATTAGAAAGTTTTTCTACAAAGAGCGCTCTCTCGCTCTCGCGCCATTTCTCCTGTGGTGGCGCTAAAGGTGAATTAAACTATTGCCGCCAGGTTATTCACAGATTGCAGAGATTATCACTGGCGGTCTCTACAGCGGGACACCCTAAAATAAGTTTATTTTCTGGGGACCCCTCTAGACATAAGTGGTTGCAAAAAGTATTGGATTCAGAACTTTTTGGGTTTGCGGCGTGGAAAATGGCGAGCTGCCATTTTACAGATTTTTAGAAAAAAACAAAAACGGAGAAGATTAAAAAGAAACTAACAAATTCACTCATGTTTAACCCTTAAATATTGGATTGAAATTATTATCTTTTGTATGCATGTTGAGAAATAAATAGACAATAAAAATCTTCATGTAGGTATAGGCATGCAGTTGCATACGTCTGAGGCATATTTTTGGCATATTTCTATTTCAAACGTGCCGGTTGAACATATATGCCCCAAACGTAGTGTGAACTTAGCCAGATGTGTATCTGCGATGTTTGTATATTCTTTAGCAGCCTTCCTGTCAGTCTTACTGATCTGTGTATTAGAAACTACTACCTACTTTAGGTTTAGTTCATATGGACTTTTTTTTTCATTTCTTTTTTTTTATATAGCTATGCTTTTTTCAGTTGTTTTTTTTTTAGGCTGCACTGACCAATAATATGTGTAATCTCCACAGTAACCTTCCGGCCAAACCAGCTGAAGAAGCCCAGAAACACCGACAAGAATATGAAGAAATGGTGGCCCAAGCTAAAAGGAGAGGTAAATATCTGGTCATGTATGGAACAAGCAAAGACAACCAGCCCAGTGTCCTACACATTCCCGCAGTGCTGCAGACAATACACACTACAGTGTAACCCTAGCCAAAATGCTACCAAATAAAGACCCCATCCCTGACCCTTAATTCTGACTGTCTCCTGCCGCAGACCGTACAGGAAGGCATTGTGGA
Organism: Rhinoderma darwinii; assembly: GCF_050947455.1. Classification (NCBI taxonomy): domain Eukaryota; kingdom Metazoa; phylum Chordata; class Amphibia; order Anura; family Rhinodermatidae; genus Rhinoderma; species Rhinoderma darwinii. The sequence continues at coordinate 38,836,074 of NC_134687.1, read as the reverse complement.
GCTCCTACGCCCCCCCGGGGAAGGAGGTTACTTACCCATGTCGGTTGACCGTACATTGCATATAGCTTGTAGGTAGGTGGTTACCATGATACTTTAACCCCTTAAGGACACAGCCTGTTTTGGCCTTGACACAATTTTTTCAAATGTGACATGTCCCTTTGTGTTAATAATTCTGGAATGCTTTTATGTATCCAGGCGGTTCTGAGATTGTTTTCTCGTGACACAATGTACTTTATGTTAGTGGTAAAATTTGGTCGATATATTCAGTGTTTATTTGTGAAAAAACACAAAATTCTGAGAAAATTTGCAAAAATTAGCATATTTCTAAATTTAAATGTATTTGCTTGTAAGACAGATAGTAATACCACACAAAATAGTTACTAGTTAACATTCCCCATATGTCTACTTTATGTTTGCATCATTTTTTTAAAGTATTTTTATTTTTCTAGGACGTTACAAGGCTTAGAACTTAAGCAGCAATTTCTCATATTTTCAAGAAAATTTCAAAAGGCCATTTTTTCAGAGACCAGTTCAGTTCTGAAGTGGCTTTGAGGGCCTTATATATTAGAAAGTCCCCATAAATCACCCCAGTTTAAAAACTAGAACCCTCAAAGCATTCAAAACAACATTCAGAAAGGCGTTTCATAGGAATTAAAGCAAGGTAGAGGGGAAATTTACCATTTTCATTTTTTTTTGCCAAAATGCATTGGTAATAAAAAAAAAATTCTTTAACACAGAAGGTTTTACCAGAGAAACGCAACTTAATATTTATTACCCAGATTCTGCAGTTTTTAGAAATATATCCCTCATGTGGCCCTAGTGTACTGCGAAGGACTCAGAAGCAAAGGAGCACCTAGTGGATTTTGGGGCCGCCTTTTTTACAATATATTTTAGGCACCATGTCAGGTTTGAAGAGGTCTTGTGGTGCCAAAACAGTGGAAACCCCCCAAAAGTGACCCCATTTTGGTAATTACACCCCTCAAGAAATTTATCTAGGGGTATGGTGAGCATTTTGACCCCACAGTTTCATTACTAAACTTATTGGAAAATGCCTGTAGGTCTGTAAAAATGAAAATCTAAAAAAACGTAGACATTTTCAATTTTTACAAGGAATAAATGAGAAAAAGCACCCCAAAATTTGTAAAGCATCTTCTCCCGATTACGGCAATCCAACATATGTGGTAATAAACTACTGTTTGGACCCACGGCAGGGCTCGCAAGGGAAGGCGCACCATTTCAATTTTGGAGAGCAGATTTTCCCAGAATAGTTTTCAGTGCCATGTCGGGTTTGCAACGCCCTGGAGGGAACAAAACAGCGGAAACCCCCCCCCCCCCCAAAACTGACCCATTTTTGAAACTACACCCCTCAAGGACTATTTCTAGGGGTATAGTTAGCATTTTGACCCCACACGGTTTTGCATAATTCATGAGAATTATGCCGTGAAATTGAAAATCTAAATATTTTTTTTCTAATAAAATGTAGATTTAGCACAGATTTTTTTCAGTTTTACAATAGATAAGGGAGAAAAAGCACCCTAACATTTGTAAAGAAAACTCTTTTGAGCACAGCAATACCCCATATGTGGTAAAATACTGCTGTTTGGACACACGGCGGGGCTTAGAAAGGACGGAGCGCCATTTGACTTTTGGAGCTTAAGTTTTGCTGGAATGGTTTGCGGCGTCATGTCACATTTGCAAAGCCACTGAGGGGCCAAAATAGTGCAAACCCAGCCAAAGTGACCCTATTTGGGAAACTACACCCCTCGTGGAACTTATGTAGTGGTATAGTGAGCATTTTGACCCCACTGTTTTTTTTGCTGAATTTATTGGAATTCGGCAGTGAAAATGAAAATCTACATTCTTTCCACTAAAATGTTGATTTTTTTTTTCATTTTCACAAGGAATAAAGGAGAAAAATCGCCCCAACAATTGTAAACAAATTTCTCCCGAGTGCGGCAATACCCCATATGTGGTAATAAACTACTGCTTGGACACACGGCAGGGCTCAGAATGGCACGAGTGCTACTTGGCATGTAGATTTTGGTTGATGTGGCGCCATGTCGCATTTGCACAGCCCCTGAGGTAGAAGTACAGTAGAAACTCCTGAGAAGTGACTCCATTTTGGAAACTATACCCCTCAGGGTAATCATCTAGGGATGTAGTGAACATTTTGATCCCTCAGGTGTTTCATAGATTGTATTAGCATGAGGCAGTGAAAATGAAAAAAAAAAAATTTTATTCAAAAATGTTGTTTTGCACCCAATTTTCATTTGGCTTTTAGAGCGCAGATTTTGCTTAGTGGTAGTTTTTTTATTTTTTGGGGTTGTGCTGGTATTTCAGTTTATGATGTGGGGGTATATGTAAGCTGTGCAGAGAACATCAGGACATAATAAGAGGGTACATTTTGATGGTATTGTTTATAGTCCACCACCTGGACAACAAGTATTTATTTTGTTCTCCGTAATATTGAAAGAGAATAGATCCGGAGTATATTAAAATATAACTTTACTCTATTTTCTTTAATAACATTATTAGAGTAAAAAACATGTATACGTGTAAATTTCATATGACAGTTTTTACATGCATTTTTTTCATATACGTTCTATGATATGCACTTCAAAAGATTTTTAAGACGGCTAATTGTCCACCTCTGTTTTATTTGTCTTTTCTCTAGAGGTCTCGCCAACATTTTGTTATTTTTCTTTCATTATTGACATTTAGGAATAATATGGAGATTTAGGCTATGTTCACACGGAGTATTTTGGGGGAGGAATATCTGCCTCAAAATTCCGTTTGGAACTTTGAGGCAGATATTCCTCTCCCTGCACGCCGATTTTCGCGGCGATTATCGCGCCATTTTTCGCCCGCGGCCATTGAGCGCCGCGGGCATAAAACAGCGAGAAATCCCCTTTCTCCTGCCTCCCATTGAAGTCAATGGGAGGTCAGAGGCGGAAGCGCCCGAAGATAGGGCATGTCGCTTCTTTTTCCCGCGAGGCAGTTTTACTGCTCGCGGGAAAAAGACGCCGACGCCTCCCATTGAAATCAATGGGAGGCGTTCTCGGGCCGTTTTTGCCGAGTTTTGCGACGCGGTTTCCGCGTCAAAAAACTCGGCAAAGTACCCCGTGTGAACATAGCCTTAGGCTATGTTCACACGGAGTATTTTGCAGGAGGAATATCTGCCTCAAAATTCCGTTTGGAAGTTTGAGGCAGATTTTCCTCTCCCTGCACGCCGATTTTCGCAGAGTTTTTCGCCCGCGGCCATTGAGCGCTGCGGGCATAAAACACAGCGAAATACGCTTTCTCTGCCTCCCATTGAAGTCAATGGGAGGTCAGAGGCGGAAGCGCCCGAAGATAAGGCATGCCGCTTCTTTTTCTCGCGAGGCAGTTTTACTGCTCGTGGGAAAAAGACGCCGAAGCCTCCCATTGAAATCAATGGGAGGCATTTTCGGGCCGTTTTTGCCGAGTTTTGCGACGCGGTTTCCGCATCAAAAAACTCGTCAAAATACTCCGTGTGAACATAGCCTTAGGGACTGTTGCCCTCCTACCCCTTTCTTTTGGTGTTAAAAGTCCTCCATCAATTCTGTCAAATGCCAAGAGAGTGGAAAACCTCTTTCAGATGAAATGTGATGAATGAATGTCCTCCCAATGCGTTTCCTCCTGACAAAACGATTCCTCAGGGGAGATGGATAAACCTGCTTTGTTGACCTAAATTCAGTGGATGCTGCTGAAAGATTATTATGGCTGTCTCTTTTAAAAAGAAGCTTTCTATTGACCTTCCAGTTTGGAATATCGAAAATCGTGCCGTTTCCTAATAAGAGCGTATAATAATGGGGTAAATAAATTATATTCCACAGATATGTGGCCGGTGTCGCACTGATAAATGGCGCCAGATCTTATCCACTTTTGGACACACTGCACATTTTGCATCGCCATATTCTGAGAGCCAGAACTTCTTTTATTTTTTCTCCACCGGAGCTGTGTGAGGTCTTATTTGTTGCGGGACAATCTGTAGTTTTCATTGGTACCATGTGATATTTTTTTTTTATTTAATTTTTTGGCAAGCAAGGTGACCAAAAACCAGCAATTCTGATATTTTTAATTTTTTTTACGGCTTTCGCCATGCGCTATGAATGACAATTTTGCTTTATTCTGTGGGTCGGTACGATTACGGCGATACCATATGTAGATAGTTTTACTTATGTTTTGCAGCGCCTGCACAATAAAATCACTTTTTTGTTTCAAATTATTATTATTTTTGTGTCACCATATTCTGAGAGCCATAACTTTTTTTTATTTTTTCCATCAAAAAAGCTGTGGAAGGGCTTGTTTTTTGTGGGACGGGCTGCATGTTTATGGTATAATTTTGGGGTACATGCAACTTTTTTTTATTCTGTTTTGGGAGGGGTAATGACTAACAAACAGCGATTCTGGAATAGTTAAATTTTTTACGGTGTTCACCGTGCGGGTAAAATAAGGTGATATTTTTATAGTTACGGACGCGGGGGTACCACATATGTGTACTTTTTTTTTTTTTTTTATGTTTTCTGTTTTCTGTTTTTTTCCTGTAATAAAAGACTTATTATGGGAAAAAAGGCTGTTCGTGTTTTTTAACATGAAGCTTTTTTTTTTTACATTTTTACAACATTTCTAACTTGTTAACTTTTTTTTTTTTTTTTTGTCCCACTAGGGGACTTGAAGGCATGAAGCCCTGATTGCTATTCTAATACACTGCACTACCTACATAGTGCAGTGTATTAGAGCTGTCAGCTATTCACTGACAGCAAGCCTATTAGGCTTTGCCACCTGACGGGGCCTAATAGGCTTCCGTACTAGGAAGTGATTGTTAGTCTACGGTTGCCATAGCAACCACCGGAACCCCCGCGTGTGCCGATGGTTGGGTGCGATCTAATCGCTTAGATACGATAGCTGCATCTAAGGGGTTAATCGGCCAGATTGGGGCCTAGCTCCGGTCCTGGCCGTTAGAGCGCGATGTCAGCTGTTACAAACCGCTGACATCAGTCCCCGTGGCAACCATCATGGTTGCCGACAGGCTAGAAGACACTTCGATGCAGCGATCGCTGCATCTAAGGATTTAATCGGCCGGATCGGAGCCTAGCTCCGCTCCTGGCCGTTACAGCGGGGTTTCGGACAGCCGATAACCGGCGGTGTTGGCGCTGGCTCAGCTTCTGAGCCAGCGCCATCACATACACCTTCTCATGGAGCTGTGATTGGTCAGTCTGCTGTGATTGACCAATCACAGCAATCGCCGGCCAGGACCGCTGTGATTGGTCCCCTGTCTTCTTACTGTGCCGATCAACAGTCATAAACAGTTGACGGCACAGTTCTGTCACCCTGTCCTTTGACAGGGTGACAGTTTTTAGCCAGGACGCACCGGTACGTCCCGGTGCCTTAAAGCACTACAATACAGGTGTGTCCTGGTGCGGTAAGGGATTAAATGGTTTTCTATGGTTTTTACGTAAATTGTAGAAGAATCCATGAATGCACCAAACCTATTGTGAGAAGGGTAACTATGAAAATTTCCGCCTCTGAGACAGTCCTCCAGGAATAAACTAGAACCTCGAACCCCCAACCTCGACCTAATAACTATCACAAAGTGTTTCCTTGTGTTTACCCATCCCAGTCGCACGCTGCATTCATTGCTCCTTGGATGGGAGTGGTGGTTGCACAGTGAGATTATTGTATGGAGACTATGAACATTGTCCTGTTTATAGAACAAGGAATTTTAACCCCTTCACAACTTTCCATACGGCTATATACGTTCCAACTGCCGATGCCTCATGTCGAATCCCCGGTGTGTCAAATCGCACTTGCTGGGGATTCTGCTTCTAGACAGAACCCCTGACGTCACTGTCCATTTGGACAGTGACGTTAGGGGATCTCTCGAAGAGCAAAATCCCCTGCTGACACTCTGGCCAGGGATTCCGCTACTGGAGAAGTCCCTGGCATCACTATCCATTTATGGACAGTGACGTCAGGGTTCTACTCCTGGGACCAAATCCCCGCTCTTGCAGGGGATTCCGCTTTCAGAGTTAACCCCTGACGTCAGACATTAGGGGCTCCCTGTAGGAGCGGAATCCCTGGCCAGAGTGATTCCGCTCCGAGCTACAGTGGTGCTATCTGCAGGAAGGGGGTGCCATTTACGTGGGGGGGGGGGGGGTTCCCGCTATCTGCAGGGTGGTGGTGCTATCTGCAGGGAGTGACACTATCTAAAGTGGGCACTGTGGCACTGGCCATTTGGACACTGGCACTATCTTTAGTGGGCACCATGGCACTATGTGGTCATTGGCACAATCTTCAGTTGGCACTGTGGCACTATGTGGGCACTGTCACTATTTACAGTGGGCACTGGTACTATCTACAGGAGTATTATGGCACGATCTACATGGGCACTGTGATGTTTTCCCTAAAACCCTAAATTTAAATTCATCCATTTTTTTAAAAAAATATATTTTTTTAATGTTCATGAAAAACGGATGGCAAATGGCGGATATAATAATGGTCAGACGGCCGGGAAATGGATTCAAATTTTGACACATTGATGCAAAACAGCCATGAAAAACGGACAGTTGATCTGTTAACTGCCCTTTTTTTCACGGTCGTGTTAATATAGCCTTATAGCCCCCTTCACTCTCCCCTCACAGCGATCCAGGTTCACAGAGAGAAGACAACTAAGGGTATGTTCACACACTAGACTAAAAACGTCTCAGAAAATACGGAGCTGTTTTCAAGGGAAAACAGCTCCTGATTTTCAGACGTTTTTGAAGCCACTCGTGATTTTCGCAGCGTTTTTTTTTATGGCCGTTTTTGGAGCTTTTTTCAATAGTCTATGAAAAACCGCTCCAAAAACGTCCCAAGAAGTGTCCTGCACTTTTTCACGGCCGTTTTTTTACGCGGTTGTTTTTCAAAACGGCCATGTAAAAAAACGGGCCCATTGGAACAGAATGCCGTTTTTTCCCATTGATCTCAATGGGCAGATGTTTGGAAGCGTTCTGCTTCCGATTTTTCATCTGTTTTTGGCCCGAAAAACGTCAACACTCTGTGAACATACCCTAATTATTACAGAGCTGCAACACCATATAGAGAGCTATAAATATATATTTAATAATGACGACAAATTTTTGTTTTTTTCACATTTTTAGTGACTTGTCTGCTGATAATAAACATTAAAAACATAGAATTAAGTAATCTAATCTAGAAAACAAAAGCCACCTAAGTCTTGTAAAAATAGTTGATAATATCTTTGCAACCGCTTTGAATATCACGTTTAAAGAAGTGCATATCGGAAATGGAAAATTTGACTTGGACACACAGAATCAATGACCCTTGGTCATGAAAGGATTAATGAGGTGCATTATCTAAGGCTCTGTTCACTTTTGCGTCACGTCAACCTTGACATTGTGCCGGGTCCGTCGTACTACGGATCCAAATGGCTTCTGATGGACCCCATTGAGATTTTCATCTTTTCTGACTGAAAAAAATAGCACTGCATGCTGCGCCATTCTTTCCATCAAAAGTGACAAAACTGTAGACTAAACACCCGAACAGCAGTGTGAACAAGGCCTTATTTTTGTTAATACATCAATTTTAGAGCCAACGTCACATTATCTGTCTATGGTGCCGGATTATCACATTTTTCTTTAATTAATTTTAACAAATGTAGAAAATTATCCTGAAAGTCATAAAAGCTAAATTATAATTTTTAGTTAATAAAAAGGTTAGGAGACTGAGTGAGGAACTGGATAATCTGGGGTTAATGAAGAATAGTCACCAGGGTCTTTGATTAACTTCCTGGCTGAAAACATGTAACCGACAATAAATGAAGATCACGTTCCAACAAATACTGACTCATCCAAGTCTCCAATCAATACAGGCTCTGTAGACACTTGTGCCAGTCGTCCTGTATTATTCATGGCCGGGAGAAGTAGGTGAACGGTGCACGTTTCCTGCATTGTAAGTCGTGCTACAGAACCGTACGGCCCCTCATTCATTGCTTTATGTTCGGACATGACGGATCCATTCTCTGCTCTGTTCAGTAGTGCTGCTTGTTGGGAACTACAGATACTGCCCTGCCCTGAAATCCACTGCCGACATCATCAATTCTTACTGACATTTACATTCTGTGCACACAGATATGAAAAGGTCACTACACGCAATCATCGAATAGGACTATTATGTCATTCTGTATTGACATTTTAAAGGGGTAAAGTTGAATCCTTGATTCTGGTCTGCTCCGTGCCACAATCCAAAAAAGGATGGGTGTTGGATACTGCGTGTCAGGGACAAGCGGGACCCGCTGTCACCGAATCAGTCTGTCCCGCTGACCTGACTGATTCGGGTTTCAGCACAAGATACAGCTTCTATATATCCAGGATACATAGAAGCTGTATCTCCAAAAAGTCAAAATTATTTTTAATAAAAACTAATTACAAAGTTGCACTTAAATAAATGTTTTTATTTTATTTTTTTACGAAAAGTCTTCAAAAGGTTTACATAGCCTTTAATTACTGCACAATGAAAAGCTACACAGTTTCCTAATATGTTTCAATTCTTCCCCGTTTTAAAGATCTCTGGTTGTTGTCAGTGAATTTGAACATATTTGTTCACATCCGGAGCCTGAAAACTCACACAGACTAGGCCCTATTCTGACGACCGTGAAACTCTGGTGTGTGATGTTTTTTTTTAAAAGACCGTTTGAAAGGCCTGGGAAAAATATTTTTGCCCATTTTCCCGGATCCCTGAATAGACTTGTCTATAAATTGGCTGTGAAAAACGGCCGGTCATTTGAATAAAGCTCTATTCACACGACGGGGTCCGAGTGTCGGACGTGTTTCCGTTTTTAGCGGCCGATTTTGACTCGTTTTGCGTCCATTTTAAAATCGGATGAATTTCATTTGTACATTTTTTTATTTTATTTTTTGCCACACACTTCCCTCTGTAGATAATGCCACACACTGCCCTCTGTAGATACTGTCACAGCCCCCCTTGTAGGTAATGCCACACAGCCCCCCTTGTAGGTAATGCCACACAGCCCCCCCCCCCCAGTAGCTAATGCCACACAGCGCCCTTGTAGGTAGTGCGAAGTGAGAACGGCCGAAAATAGGGCATGCACCATTTTTTGATGGCCCAGTTTCCCGCGCCGTCAAAAATCGGTCATGTGATTAGCCTCATTCGGGGGTCTATTGTTCCTACTGCGGCCGTGTGATGGCCGTTTTTTGAACGGCCGTCACACGGCCGGGAAACCCTGTCATGTGAACAGGGCCTAATGCTTCATTCACACGACTGTGTGTGCCGGCCGAGTCCCGTCCGTGATCCGTGGAAAGATAGGGCCTATCTCTCCACAGATCGGAAAGTCAGGTCCATGAAAATGGACCCAATTCACCCACCAAAGTGGATGGGTCCGTGAAAACTATCGGGTGCCACTTGGATGCCGTGAAAAACGGTCCGAGTGGCACTTGGTCGTGTGCAACGGCCATTAATCTGGCTTTCAGTTGAGAAGTGGATACAATGTACTGATACATTGTAGCAAATTATCAACGTTATCCGGAACTTTTCAATATCGTCAGCAGGGCAGGGAATAGGATAACCTAAAAAACAGATATTCTCCTCCTGAAGTGCCCCCCGCTCCAGTGCTGAGATGCTGTTCACTGTCGCTCTGGTTCCGGGAAGCTCCTGCAGCAGTCACGTGCCACTGCAGCCAATCGCTGGCCTCTTACTTTATTGCTAGAGAGTCAAAAACTCTTCTGAGGCATTCGTGAACGTACTAGACAGAATATCGGTATGAGCTTGGTATCTGTGCCAATATTTGTTTAAACACTGACTTGTGGCTGCCAGACTTCATATTTCACATGAGCAGTTCACAGAGGAATTCTCCGTCCCCATAGTTTGCAGCAAACATCGTTCCATCTGAGCTGCTAAATATGTTCTGCTTTCTCTAGATGTTCCCCAAATTACGACTATATATGAATTTTACGTTTGAATCATGCATGTTTATTTTCAGAATTTAAAGAGGCCCAGAGAAAGAAAAAACAACTCAAGGAGAGGTGTAAATTGGAGGAAAGTATTGGAAATGCCGCTTCAATGTGGAGCAATGAGATTCTACCCAACTGGGAATCCACGTAAGTGGAGGCAAAACTATGAAAATGATTGTAAAAAAAAATGCACACGCGTTTCACATTGATATATAAACACGACAATATCTAAGTTTTGTAATGGCCTATTACTAATGTCTTTCTCCACCTATTTTGCCATTAGGTGTTGTTCTCGTAAAGTTCGCGAGATGTGGTGGCAGGGGATACCACCTAGCGTGAGAGGAAAAGTCTGGAGTTTGGCAATTGGCAACGAGTTAAATATCACTCACGGTAAGAATGGAGCTTGTGTCAGTAAGTTAATATTTGTTTTTATTAGAACGTAGTCTAGTGTGAGTATTAATAATTGGCTTTAAAGGGTCTTCCTACATCTATACCTTCTGGATTAAGAGGCATTATCTGTGGTTAAGACCGTTCTGCACCCCAGCACTGTGTTTTTAGATGGTTTTCTACAAAGAATCAATTATTACCTCAAGCACTAACATACTAGTAATGAAAGATGGGAGTAAGAGAGGCATCATAACGGGGGGGGGGGTAATAAGAGATGTGGCATCATCTTTAAAGTTGAACTGGTTAACTGACTTGAATAGTGCGGTCTACCCGATTAGCAGCGACTTTGATATATTTTTGCTTCTTTTCTTGGACCCCCCCCCCATTCCAGAGGTATGGCCCACTGTGTGTTTGCTCCCTATATGCTAATTTGAAGTAGTTAGGCAATGGGGCGGAGCTAACTTCCCTGCTTCTGATTCTGACCAATCCGCGCAAGGCCGCTTGAGAGTAGTTCATGCCCTGTAGGCTATCTACAGCAAATTATCATATAAGGATGCAACACAACAGTGCGCCATATCTCTGGAATAGATTTCAATTTAAACTGAAGCAGGTTCGGCAATCAGAAAGCTCCGGCAATCAGCTGATCACTATGGGAAGTCAGGGTTGCCAACTTGCTATTTTTTTATTTATTTTTTCTATGCAAAAATCAAGGAAGGCCAACGTTTTTTTACAGACATATTGGAAAACTAAAATGAAACCCAAAGATTATTAAGTGGTAAATGTCTCTGGCTGATCATACTGATATGAACACAGGAGTAGCATTTACTATGATCTGTAAAATAATTACAAAAACCTGCACAAATTCTTCCAGCTTCCAAAAAAAACATCAAACTTTTTTTATTTTATTTTACGGCCACTATAAAAGGTCCAAGTTTTCACATTGCCAACTCTGAGAGGAGCGGACTGCAGGGGAAATGTAATATCACACGATAACCATTCAAATGACCATTAATAGAGGGGGCTCCAGAGTAGGGTTCTAACCCCTAAGCCCAAATACCCGAATAAGTGTTGATGCGTCAACCCTTTTAATTAACCGTAAAGTGCTAGTCACTGTTAGAATATATATATATATATATATATATATTCTATTTATTTTGCTGTTTGAGCATGTGAGTCTCATGGCCGATTTTATGCGGTAAGCCAAAAATAAAGTAGTAATTGTTTTATTTTCTAGAGCTGTACGATATCTGTTTATCTCGGGCCAAGGACCGATGGAAATCTATGAGCATGGGAGGGTCTGATGTCGATAATGAAGGTAACGTGTAGATTCAGCTGGTCTGTGAATAGAAGGGGTTAGATGGTGCTCTGCTGCCCCTGTTAACCACATTGCGTGTATAAGTTGTGTTACGGCGGTGTATATGAATACAGCTTCCCGTTGCAAGTGCAAAATAAAAATGATGATACGACATGTAACTTCAACAAATTTGTACTAGTATGGCATTGTAAGTGGCTACTGCACAATCGCATACAAGTGTCATACACCTTTAGACCTAATTCACATCTGCGTTGAAGGCTCCGTTGCAGATTCCGGCGAAAACACCGGAAACAATAGATAAGCATTCTGCTCTATGGTTACCGGTAAAACATGGACAACCTAACAGAACCTAATAAAGTCATTTGGTTCCATTGGCTGCCGTTGGTGTCTGTGGTGTAACCGGCACTTCCGGTTATTCCCTTGTTCTGCTCCTCTGGCAGAGTAGAATGACAGAATACCGAACACAGATGTGAACATAGCCTTAGACCTCAAATTATACTTTTTACTTTTAGTAAATTTTGCTTTAAGTGTTTTTATTTTATAGGAACACCCGTTGTCAGAGCTGTGATACGCTTTGCTGCAGGTATAAGTGAATAGAGACAGGAGGTGACCCAATTCTGTTATACAGTGTGTACTGAGATTGGTCACTGCACCCCTGCCTGAGGGGTAGGAGATCGCATAAGAAGGCGGCCTGTCACTCCCAGCAATGACCTCTCATCTTACGCTGTAATACACAAAGTTATGTGTATTTCCCAACCTGCTGAGACCGCCCCATTGCCTGACCACCATTCACACTATGTCGTAAATGACGCAGATCGGCAATACTTTGTCTATTGCAGTGTAAGATGTGTATACAGTCCCGGCTATGGCTGGAGGTACATGGTGGTACCTGTGGCTTGCCGTTATAGGGTCTGGCTGACCTGTATCTGTGATGTGTGCTTTTATGGTTGACACTTGTCAAGGCATATGTGTCATTTTGAAAAGCCTTTTGACATATTTTAAGGGACTGCAAAAAAAAAAGGTTATGCATTAGTACTTTTTTTATTTATTTTTGTGTGTGTTAGCAGATTTATGCAAATGTATGCTTTAGGGTTGTCACGATACCGGAATTTGGACTTAGATACCGATACTTCGTGTATTGCGATTTCAATACCAAAACTATACTTTTGCCAACAATAAGAATTAAAAAAAAAGTTCTTCCATTTTCTGATGAGGCGCGTGGTGTGATGAATCTTGAACCTCCACGTGCCTCACATTAATAGTAATTAACCCCATCATGTTCCTCAGTCAGAATGGACAACATTGGGTTAATGTGTAAGGTACATGATGGGGTTCATTACTATTAATGTGAGGAACATGGAGGTTCAAAATTCATAACACCTCGTGCCCCACATTAATAAGTGAAAGCGGTTTTTATTTCATTTTATAACCGCGTAAACCTGAATGACGCTATAAATGTGTTATTACGGTCGCGACGATACCGAATATGTGTATTTTATGTATCGAGACTTATTTTAAGGTTTATTGTAATGTGTGTGTTTTTTTTACTTTAATGTACTGGCATATATCTATATGCCAGCACATTAGTCTATATGCCCTAACAGTCCTTCAATGGACTCTGGGCTGTCTGCTCATATATGGTGTGGCCCGCCCTCGATCGGGTCACAGGAATTCCCTGTGACTCGATCCAAAGGGCATCCCCCCCTTCTCATTTTCCTCAGAATGCTGCGGTCCGCTTTGATCACAGAATTCAGGGAGAACAGCGGTGGAGATGAGAGGTTTCTCTCATCTCCGCCGTTACAGCGGGACTGTGGCTGTGTACTACAGCCCTTGCCCCGCTCCTGACAATAAGTGCGCACGTGGTCAGAATGAGGTGATGAGCGGCGGGGCAGCATCGAAGACTGAATGTGGGGGGTGTTTTGCAGTGCGCCCGCCATGTTCTGTCTTCAGTGCAAGCAATCATTAGTGCAGCGCTGGTCGCATCATTTCATGCTGACGGTGCGCACTTGTTGTCAGGACTCCGGAGCAGGACAATCGCAGTGTTACACACCCGGAGCCCCGCTCTCGTACATTCATGTGTTCCTATACTAAGCTGTGCGGCCGCACAGCTTAGTATCGAAATACATGAAATAATGGTATTGAATAGTTTGGGAATGCACGGTATCAAAACAGTATCAAAGTTTCGATGCATCGTGCATCCCTAGTATGTTTTGGATCCATCTGAAAAATTGACCAGAAAGGAGGTGGACTAGTAAATGCATACTGTGTGCATACAATAGTGCATAATTTTTAACAATACGTTTTAAGAACTGTATACCTGAACTGCATAGTCCCGCCTGTGATAAGACGGACACTTGTCTAACCCACCCCGGCCTGTACAATAAAGTACTGTTAAAAACAGAGCTGCACAAGTCAGGAGGTTGGTGCGTGCGTGTGTTTGTGCGCGCTCCAGTGTTCCAAGTAAAAAGTAATATTTCAGATGGTATTGTGTATAGATAATAACATGTTATTCCTCCTAGAAATTTAGGAATGGACAACTGGGTTTTACAATTCTCGTCAAATGGGTGTGTCCCTACAGTCTCTCAGTCAGCACTGATTGGACAATTTTAGACACTGTAGGGACACACCCCCAACTAGTAACTCCCAGTTGTCAATTTATTCATTATTTCTAGGAGGAATAACCGAGGAACGCCACTACCTAGAGTTCTAAGAAAAGATGTTCCACAATTGTTCTAAAATAGACCTGTCCGGAGAGGTGACGGGTCGTTTTTAAAGAGAAGCTTAACATTTATTTTATTTTTTTTACATTTCTGGCATGTCCATGAGAGATGTCAGAAGTTGGCGGTCTGTGAGCTTGGACCCCACATGTTGCTAGATCGGAAGGACCCATGTGTCATGCCCATTCAGCCTTTAGCTCAAGGATTTTTGGGTCTCTGAGCTGTGTCATCGGGTTGTCTTGAAATCAACGGCCATGGAAATTCCTGCTTACGTGGCTGAGACTCGAAGATGGATGCCTGAGGCTAGGTTGCTTGGCGGAGCATCAGAGGCAACCTGCCAAACTTACAGAACGTAGATCACCCTCAATTATATCTTTTGCCGTATCTCAACGATGTGTAGGAAGATGTTGTTAAAGGAGATCGTCAACATTTCTTCCATCCCCATGATTTGAAACAAAGATTTGTTCTCCATTGAATACATCCCATTAAATATGAATATTGGTGTATAGGGAGATCCTGCAGATAACACAGTCCTAGCTGCTCAGTTTGGGGAGAAAGACTCTAATCTATTTGTGGTCAAGCTAGGAGGATAAACATGTAATAGAGAAAACGTCTCATCTTGTCGGAGTTATATTGGGGCAGTGTGGACTTGATTGATGATTATGTGCATTTCTCTGTAGATTCAGGTTTGTCGGCATCGGACAGGGAAGCCAGCCTGGAGCTAATAAAATTAGATATCTCCCGGACATTTCCAAGTCTATGCATATTCCAGAAGGTACGACCTGACATATATTAACCTAAAACTGTTCTTAAGATGATTGCATTTCATCCATTGCAATGGGTAAAATTTGCTGCATAATTCCACAGTAGATAGGGCATGGCTTTTTTTTTTTAAATTAATTAATTTTATTTTATTTTATTTTTTACGCTCCATACGGCTAGGTGGGTGAATCCGCACCAATATAGGACATGCAGTGAGTTACATGCAACGGACACTTGCTACATGAAATCTCACGCATGTGTGAACAGCCCCATTGAAATCAATGGGGCCGTGTGCTGTGCGTTGTTTCACAAGTTTCGACAAGATTCACGTTCATGTGAATGAACCCTAAGGCAACGTGCATTCAGCTGATCTCTTTGGATGTCAGGGACTTGTCTGCGTATTATCTTACGGAGCTGCCTTGCAGGGTTGGGGATTGCGATAATAAATATATATTAGGGAGTTGCTGTTTATTTTACTTTAGTAAATCTATACATAGAAGTTTTTTCTCATTCTCCCCATGACTTAAGTCTTTGGTCCTTTCTGGATTTTATTGTGTATGTTCTTACTATTTATTATGTTGGTTCTTTTTCAGGGTGGTCCCTATCACGATATGCTGCACAGTATTCTAGGGGCCTACACTTGTTACAGACCTGACGTTGGTTATGTAAGTTTCTCATCCACTTCCATACTTGTTCTCAGATCAAACCAAACCCTATGTAACAAATGTTCCAGTTTTATTGTGCGCAACCAAAATACTCCCTGCCATGTAGAATACGTAATATTGATTTGTCAGTAATGTGTGGCGCTGGATGTTCCCTGGCTGTGCACTGATCACATCTCTTGTTCTTTCTCTACGTGTTAGGTACAGGGCATGTCGTTCATCGCTGCTGTGCTGATCCTGAACCTAGATACTGCTGATGCCTTCATTGCTTTCTCAAACCTCTTAAATAAACCTTGTCAGATGGCATTTTTCAGAGTAGACCATGGCCTTGTAAGTACTGGAAAATCACTGGGTTTCTCTAAGGCTCTGTTCACACCGTCTTCCGCTTATAATGAAACCATGACACTATGATGAGTCTGTCTTGGAAAGAGTCCGAACGACACTAATGGATCCAGTTGACTTTAGTGGGGTCTATTGGAGTTCCAGTATCTTTGACGGCAAGAATAGAGCTGTAGACTGCGCTATCCCTGCCATAACAGATACCGGAAAGCTTAAAGGGGTTTTCCCACGAGGGACATTTATGACCTATCCACAGGGCCCCCTAAACCCCGTTCTAGCTTTGTCTGCTATCGCTGACTCCCGGCCACTTCCTGACTTTATGGTCTGGAGTTATGAAAACAGCGTAGCAAGCTGAGCTACGCTGTTTGCGTAACTCCCATAGTAGTGACTAGCCGTTACAGAAGCAGCGCAGCATGCGAGCTACGCTGTTTCCGTAACTACCATTCAGTTCTATGGGGCTTATAAAAACAGTGTAGCTCAGCGAGATTCACTGTTTTCCCCTTCATGGTCGGAAATCAGCCGACACATACAGAGGTAGAACAGGGTTTAGGGGCCCCGTTCTAGAGATAGGTGTGGGACCCGCATCTATCTTACGTTTATGACATATCCTGTGGATGTCATAAATGTCCCTCGTGGAAAACCCCTTTTAACAGAATCCTATATGCAAGTGTGAACAGGACATAATGTTTTCCCACTTCTCTGCTCACATAAAGGGATTGTCTTGTGATTATAATCCTTTTTTGCAATTAAAACCGGCCTGGCGAAACCCATGATGAACAGCTGATAGCGCCTGGGAAGCTGTAGCTGGCCTTACATTTAGTATTACATTCCGACCATGTTCATAGCGGAAAGTCCCGGGTGGAGACACTCGCCTCTTTGTCTGTATTGCTTAATAGGGAAGAGTAATAAAATATAGGAAATACTTTTCTTCCTTGTGTCCTAGGCATCCTCCATTGCTAGTGCACGTGAGGCAGGAATTATGCTGGTATTCCTTCAGAGAGCGTGTAATAAAATGTTTCACTAGCAAAAACACATTGTGTGGGCGTCCTGAATGAATCCTCAACGAGTCGAGTGTGATCAAGCAGCCGCTTCCCCACAAATCTATTTAGAGGTGCTCCGCTCTGACTAATAGAGGGGGTGTTGAGTTTGGGACGTCTGTTAACTCCATGTTTCCTAATAGGGCATAAAGTATGGGAAAGTAGTCGAAGTAGACAACCACTTTACAAGAAGCTGAAGTTATTTGCTCAATAGTAAAATATCACTACCTTATATCAATCTTTCCCCTCTCTGCACCCCGTTTCTTTTGCAGATGTTAACTTACTTTGCAGCATTTGAAGTATTTTTTGAAGAAAATTTGACGAGATTATTTGCCCATTTCAAGAAAAATAATCTGACCCCAGATCTCTACCTAATAGACTGGTAAGTGATACATGAATGTATAATATTTGTGAATTCCCTGTTAAGAGCACTTAAAGGATTAGTGGTGATCAGTCAGATTTGTTTTCATTTGTGATCTTTACTGGCAAAATAATGATTGGAATTGACTGATTTATATCCTTCTGCCATCTGCTGGTCAAAATGAGTACTGCACCATTTTTCTGCAAGACTATAGACATCATGCCTTAGTTACTATAGGCTAAGGTGGCAGATTAATGCAAAGGCCGTTACTTTTTATAAGATTTGACATCATCCAGAACTAGTGTGATATACATGAGGTGGTATTTTATCATGTGAATGGCATTTGTTTGTTTTCCTTTAGGATTTTCACCCTATACAGCAAGTCTCTACCACTGGATTTGGCGTGCCGGGTGTGGGACGTGTTCTGCCGTGATGGAGAGGAGTTTCTTTTCAGAACTGCCTTGGGAATACTTAGACTTTTTGAAGACATTTTATTTAGGATGGACTTCATTCACATTGCCCAGTTTCTGACCAAGCTTCCAGAGGACTTAACTGCTGACGATTTATTTGCCTCTATTGCGGCGATTCAGATGCAGAGCCGGAATAAGAAGTGGGCTCAGGTATGGCAGAGACTGGTTGCTTTCTAACACTGAAAACCTGTTTTACCATCCATTTAAAAAAAAGGTTGAATTTTAAGCTACGGCTTCTTCTTAAAGGGCTCGTCTTGACTTTTATATGGGGATTGAGTTAATAGAGGGGGTCCTTCATAATAGAACACAATCCGTTAGCTAGAACAGAGTGTGGCAACAAAAAGCGACTCTCTCTGGGGGACATGGCCTGTCAGTGCACCATGTGGTCAACCCATTCCATGGACACCATGTAATGCATTTTGGTCCCTGTGGCGGCACTGCTGGGGGATTGAACACGACCGATCAGGCTACTCTACAGATAAGAGCTCATTTCTGGGGGATCCCTGCACCAAGACTCCTTGTGATCCATTTTTTTTTCTCGTGGCCGCGGTTCCGGTCCGCTCTGCCGGTCTTGGTTCAATTCAGCTGCGGTGATGAATTCACGTCAACACGCGTGACTGCTGCAGCGGTCATGTGTACAGCTCAGTCAACGAAGACCGGTGGGAAGTACTGGAGCGGCAAGCGATTTAAAAAGCAAGTCATGCTTCTTCTGTTAAGCGTCGGTTCCCATCGAGCACTCCTACATAATTTTGAAGTTTTGGCACAGCTCAATTTATTAAATGTTAAATACTACAGAAATCCCCAGGTTAAAATTTCTTGCATGCTTTAAACAGGTTGCTCATCTAGGACAACACCCTTTTTTGTGGCCGCTCTCTAGTGGTGCAGGGGCTTTGTAGTATTACGTGATGTCCATTGAAATTAGTGGGTTGTCATGTAATACATGGACGTGCAGAGTCCTCCTCCAGAGTCAGACTTCTAGAGGAGGTTCCTGAGTGTGCAACCCAACCCCCCCCCCCCCCTTGTATACAGAGCAGCTGTATCCGACAACTCAGCGGCACTGACTGGTTCAGTGCAGGCGGGTGATGCGTGTCTCGAGCTGTTACCGATCACATCAAAGATCATAACTTAGATGTGATCGATGACAGGTGGATCCTACGTGTTAGACACACGACCTGCTGACACTGAACCCGTCAGTGCCGCTGACTTGTCAGGTACAGGTTTCAGTGCTAGATACAGCTGCTCTGTATACAGGATACAAAGCTGCTGTATCTCAAAAAATATTTTTACTTTTTGAGATAAAGTATTTCGAAAGTTGCATCAAACATTCTTATTTAAAAAAACAAAAAACTATTTCAAAGGTGTGTGTAAATAGCCATTAAGAACTAATGCTGCAATTATTAATTTATATTCAGATCTATATGCTGGGGATCACCAATATTTCTCAAGGAAAGTCGCTCCTGACCTGTAACAAAGCTCCCAACCTGCTGAAATGATTGATACCGATTTTTGTGTTTCTTATATTCCAGATTCTGTCCGCTTTACAGAAAGATACACGTGACACGGAGAACAGGAGCCCCGCTCTAAAACACTGAATAATCACTCAGGATGGAACATTTAAGGATTTTGTTTTCAACCCAGAGAGAACATAAATCCACTTCAGGACTAAGTGTAACACTGGAATTGGCCTTAAGACATTTAAGCCAGTACTTGCTGATCAGCTTCATTCTAGAAACGCTCTTATTCACCAGAAAGTTGTGCTCATCACTGAAACAACATTTCTGGAAGGGACCAGGCTTGGCAAATATTGTCTTGAATGTGAGGCCGGGCCTCAGCCTGTGCAGTAGTGTTTGGTGTTTTTTAGGTTTCCTTTTTCCATAGCAAAGTACAACATGGGCATCTTAAAGTGATAGTCTACCTTTCAAAACCATGTCGTTTTAAGCCCAAAATTCTGTGCTGATTTCATAAGTTTGATATCTTTATAGCGGTCGGAGCTCCTTTTTTCTAAAACAGAACTCCTTGCATAGTCCTAGAATTAAATGATAACATTCTGGCTGCCTGCAGTCACCACTAGGGGGAGTTTTAAGAGCTTACTGCATACTATTCATACATAGAACTCAATATTAAGACCGTATACAGTAATCTCCCTCTAGTGGCGGCTGCAGGCAGCCAGAATTTATGTAAATGTCTATGCAGAAGATTTGGAGCTCTGCATCAGAAAAGTGCTCCGACCATTATAAAGATATATCAAGAAGTTAATCAACTCTTTTGGACCTATTTATATTAAAAATTGGGTGGACATTCTCTTTAAACATTTTTCACGAAGACCATGATTTTTAGTAGGCATAATGGCAGCTGAATTCTACTAAAGAAAACTGGGTAGCGTTCATTAGAAAAAAGTATATTTTTTTGTTACAATTTGTAAAAGGAAAAAAAAAATATAACAAATTAGTGCCCCCAACTGATTGTAGTTTCCAGACAACAGACTTGAGATACTCAAGTTAGTTGTACAAGATTAGTCTAGAGTGGACCTTTGACTCTCCAGCGGTTCTAAAACTGTAACTCCCAGCATGCCCTGGTATGATTCAACCATAGAGCGACAGGTCGCAGGATTTTCAAATACCATGGACACCTCTGCACTTCACTATCTGGAGGGTTTGGGCTGTATAGCTGAGCAGTTAGGACTCTCTTGAGAGGCGTCTAAATTCTGAAATTTTCAATGCATCCCCATTGGACCAAAAAAAATAATTCTATTTGTTATGGAACTCCTCCTAAATTTACTTTTTGAAAAATCTGATATTGCAGAGATGGGAAACGGCATGGCGTGATTGCGGTCCGGCTATTTTAACCTCTCTGGCAAAACATCATCTGAAATGCGGAGTTAGCAACACGGCTGTCTAAACTAAGAATACACAAGACCTAACAACGAACTGGCTTTTGTATGAGGTTGCTAGGCAGTGTTTTTGTAGCAACCAATCTGTCTTTGATTAGTCAGGTCTTCAGCTGAGGGCGGGGTTAGTGTTAAAAGGGAAAGCTTGTCAAAGTGATCTTCATCTCATTTGTGAGGCCTGTATTCTTGGACCACTCATTGTTTCCACACTGATAGAAAGATCAAACCCCACTGACACTGCTAAGAGATTTGTTAGGCCCCATGCACGCGACTAGATTTTGTCCGTAATTACGGACCCATTCGTTTCTATGGCCGACTGACACCTCCCCATATATTTACGGGAAAGTGTCCTATTTTTTGCTTTTTACAGACCGCGCTCTCACTTTTTATGGGGGAGTGGCCCACAAATGCGGGTAAATCATCCGCATATATAGAGCGGTGCATCCACAAAAAAATACCCACAAATGATATGCTAATCTGGTAAAGCCCAGCAACGCTTCCATAATTAGACGGCTACTAGTGCACATCTGTAGCCGTCCATAATTACGGAAGCGCCCATAGACTTCTATGGGGAGTCCATGCCGTAGTTATGGACAAGAGTAGGACCGGTTCTATATTTTACGGATAATTTTTACGGAACGGACAAAATCTGTAAAAATACGGAAAGGTGTCTGTAGCCCATGGAAATGAATGGGTCCGTAATTACGGATGAAAAATAAGGTCCAGTGCCTGGGGCCTAACTGAATATCTGCCATCTTCTGTCTCTAACAGCCATAATATCCAGATTTTTCTTTAAGTTTTAAGAACGTAAGCGGAGATCTACTAAAAAAAAAAAAAAAAAACCTGTTCTGGCAGCTCAGATATGAGTCACGAGGAATCTCCAACACAATTTTCTAAAATCGCGATTTTTGTAAAGTCCCAGTGACCAAAATCTGGGAAGCACCAAATGGGTTCAGGCAGTCTGTAGAGTGCGGAGGCCCCTTCATTTTGGAAAGCGATGGGGATCCAAGCTCATGAACCCCATGTATGTATGTAGGAGTTGTAGATCCTTCTGACATATCGGACTATTTTAGGTGGATCTCTATTGCATCAATTGTCCCTGCTGGTATAAATTATCTGCATATAATATCCTATATAAGGAAATTTTCAACTTTGTCCAAAATTTTGGAATTTTTTTTCTTCTGTTAATGCGTATGAATGGTACAAAATCACGGCTCTTCTGATGGTTCTGACAAGTTGTAATGTTCTAACTCTACTGTTCATATTGTGTAAAACCTGAACATGTATTTATAATAACGGTACTTTTATGGACCTCCATTGGCACTTACCAAAGATGTACACGTGTATAAATGTCATTGGCACTGGTATAGACGGCACTACTGCAAAGCTAAAAATAACTTCGGTTTTTCAAGCCATTGGAGACACCAAACTGTTTTTTTTTGTTCGTTTTTTTTAAATGTTTTATCTAGTTCTGATTTTCCGGTGTTCTGTGTTGGAGCGCTGTTTCTCTTATGTAGGTTCTGCTGACAGTGACTGGTTCAGTACAATTCGGATCCTGTAGGGGTTGTTAATTAATGCACCGGGTTTATATATGGGATATGGTTGGATACGGTGAAGTAACATTGGTACGATGGGACTAAATGCCTGCGAGACTGCTCTGCATACGGATAAGTCAATTGGGTCTTCCAGTCAGTCCACCATTATTGCCGTCTTTGTCTTGACACTGGAATTTTTAACTGACCATACTGTAAATCTGATGGATAAATGGGACCTGCAAAGCCACAGATCATATATCACATTTGTCCAATACATTTGTTTGCATGGTGGTTCTAAAATGGTACAAGTGGCACATCCGAGTCATTGCTTATGTGTTGATGTAGAGCCGTGTTATGTTCTGAACGTGTTACCTGTATGTTCATGACTGTAGATGGAGTCTTGTTCCGTCTCTACAGTAGCGTCATGCAGCATAGGCTTCACCGGGACTGGTCCAGAGGCCTGTTTCTCCAGGTACCGGTGACTGACCCAGGAGCTACAAAGCCAAGGCGGGCATTACTCACACTAGATAGACCATTTATAAGATGCACTAAAGGAGAATTGCGTTGGCATCCGCTAAATGATCAAGAAGGGCTCACATGTCGTCTTCACTTTTCATTACGCCAACATGCTACCCCTTTCTGTGCTTTTGATTGGTTCAGGGGGCTCAGGCCCCCTAATTTTGTATGTAATGCGTCAAATATATTGGGCCTCAAATCTGCTGACTAATAACTTGCGATAATTGAAGTTCTCCCACTGTGACTGATCCTCTTAAAGTGCCTCACGTGACAGTGACGTTCCGTAGATCCTAGTAAAGGGATTGTCCTCTTCGTCACAAATATTTGGCTCGCGTTGTGAGCAGATTCTACTTTATGTTCAATGACTTGGACAGGACTCTTTTTGCAGGCATGGATGTAGGAGTATTTTATCCAAAATGTATAGGAGTTTTCCCACAAATTTAGAATTTCAATGCTAGACAGGGTTTGTACGGACTGTTCTTTTCTGAGACGAGATATTACATTTATAAACTTATAATAGCGCCACCTAGTGTTTTCAGCAATCCTGACTATTAGTAATTATTGTTCAGAGGTTTACACACATTTGCCGTTTCTCTGCTCGGTGTGTTCAATAGTGGGGAGGGATCCCTACTGGAGAGCAGGCTGTCCCATAGTATTCATTCGTGTCCATCTCTGAGCATTTGTTCACACCTCATTTTTTGCAGGCAGAAAAACCTGCCTGCACTGACGCGTTTTTCGGCTGCCGCCATTGAGCGCCGCGGGCAAAAAAAGTAGCAAAAAACCGCTTCCTTCACCTCCCATTGAAATTAATGGGAGGGGATTTCGGATGTTTTTGGCGCAGTTTACGACACTGTTTCCGTGTCCTACTTTGTGTGAACTAGACTGTGGACGCACTATAGGGGGGAGAAGAGTGCTGAAGCACTAGGTGGCGCAATAATGTTTCTAAATTTAATATCTCCAGATTATTTTTTTTGACTGTCCATACAAAACATGTTTTTAGAATGAGGAGCTTTATTTAACTAAACCTAGTATTTGTGGGATAACCCCTTTAATACTCGGCACTCTTCTGAGATCCACTGGAGAAGCAAAAGAGCCGATGAGGAGCTTCAGATATGCAGGACGTGTACTTGTCCAACGCTTTAGGATTGTCCATCAATATTACACTTTTACGGCTTTTGGATGGGGAACCCATCCTGCTCCTGGTTCTCCTGTAGAAAAGCCTTTGCTTGCATGGTCACCTCACTATTGAGATCTAGGACTCCAGGTCTGTTAATCATGTGGAAACCCCCTTTAAGACAGATGTGTTTT
The DNA here is from genome assembly GCF_050947455.1 of Rhinoderma darwinii. NCBI lineage: Eukaryota > Metazoa > Chordata > Amphibia > Anura > Rhinodermatidae > Rhinoderma > Rhinoderma darwinii. Next base: position 38,811,789 of record NC_134687.1, on the reverse strand, counting down.
TTTTTTGTTTTTTTTGTGTGTGGCGGTTAACACACGGCTGGTTTATGTGAACAAACAAGATTGTAATCCTGTATGTGAAAGAAGCACTTTAATTGTTATACGTTCATGTCGTCATGTTTGTTTGTTTGTTTTTGGCGTCAAATTCCTGAGTGATGAAATCTGCGTATCACCGAAGTTCACAGTATGTTTAACTACAGAAGGGTCGAATGGAGGGCTGAGTACCTACTTTAATGAAATTTGAGAATTATAAGATTCATTTGGAGAAGTCTTTAAATGGAATCTGTATTTATCATCCGTAAAAATCTGATTTAATGGGTCATCTAAAGCTCTTGCCCAGTTAAGATTCGTGGATATTCCCCTTAAAATCTCCACATTTTGAATAGGGTTGCTTTTTTCTTCAAAGAAACAGCGCCTCATCTGTATGTGGTCTGCGTCTGGTATTGCAGCTCATCCCCATTTAAGTAAATAGGACTGGGCTGCAATACCAGATAAAGTCCATAGACAAGTGTGGCGCTGTTTCTAAACGATGTGCACAATGTAGTGGTGACTGTGTAAAAACCATTAAGATGGCTGTTGTGGTCATCTGCACTAGTTTATAGACTTGAAGCCCGATGTGTCGCCCTGCAGTCAATTATACATTCAATGATCGGAGCTGGAGTGGGTAGAAATATAGTTATCAATGGAGCGTTAATACGAAATGGCCTGTGGTCGGACCACCATCCCAAACATTCATTATGGGACAGACGTCTCATGCACAGGGATAGTCTGCAGTAATGGGGGGACAGTTAGCCTAAAGTAAAACACTGGTACTCCATAATCGGGTCATATGGGGGGGCTCCACAATCTCACTCCCACGGCCTATTTCCATCTATTGATGTGACTCACATTTTGATATGTGCTTTTTAAAGTCATGGCGGGGTATACATAGTGTAGTATAGAGCACAGGTACGAAAAGTGATGTATGGTCTGACACATATGCTCAAATTTTCTAATGAGGATCATTGATCCCTATTTTTGTAGCTGCTGCCCCATGACATATCGCTCGCGTGTTCCTCTGTATAAAACATGCAATGACTTCTGTACGTCTCTCAATGATTTACTATAGATTTTAGAATTGACGTTCTCCTCGTCTCCCCTTCCACTAACCTCATGTGGGGTGGTCTGTCTTCACTTTTTGCTGTTTTTAGGTTGTGCATACTAAAGAATGGGTTATAGAATTATTTTGTGTGTATATGTTGCTTTTTGTATATGTCAGAAAAAAACAGCAGTTCTATTAGCAATGCAATATTCCATTTGCACAATGTTGGGGGGGATTAGAGGGTCCTTGTGTACGGAAACCCAGAGGAAAGTGTCCTTGCTGCCCAAAGCAACCAATCGGTGTATGTGTTTTGGTTTTTTTTCAGTGCAGTGAAACCCGATTTGGTCTGTGTGGGCAACAAAGCCACGAGCCCGGTGTAAATTTGGACACGTTGCCCGGCACACACCGCTTCTCTGGTTAGTATTCTACCAAATCGTTTTTTGATAACGGAAAAGTAACTTGGGCGTCCTAATAATTCAGGGATCGTGAAAACCCCATTTGTATATGAGCGGTAATACTAATGGTTGTAAACGTCTGATCTTGATGAAAAGGTGTGGACGTATCCAGCAACTACTTTGTTATTTTTATGGCTTTAACCAATGCTGTTGGTAAGTTTGTAGATTTGTACATATTCGAGTTTTCCTTTCTTTAAACCACTTAAAGGGCATCCACCGATCCCTAGTGTTGCTCCTGCCCAGCGGCGGTCCTGGCCACCCGCAATGCACAAAACTGCAGCATTCACTTCAATGGAGCGGTGTTTCGCTTCTTTGCACGGTGCGTGGCCGGATGCAGGGGAAAATCCAAATGGAATCGGACGTTAGCGGGAAAAAGAAGCTTGTTGCTCGATCTTTGGGCGGATTCTGCCCGAACCTCCCATTGATGTCAATGTGAGGAGGAATCTTCCTGCCATTTGCAGAAATAGTTCCACGGCGGATTTTGCGATGGGACCTGCCATGCAAATCCCGCCGTGTGAACGGACGTGTCCCCACATAGCGTAAATGCTACGGAATTCTGTGCAGAAATTCCGCAGAATTTACAGTAGCAGCAAATCCCATGCCCACGCTGTGGAAAAAAAACAACGCAGCGTAAATGCTGATTAATTGACCTGCGGTGCATAAATTAAAACCGCAGCATGTCAGTTTATGCTGCGTATAAGTTGCTCTTCTATTGCAGATTTTTCCCATCTAATTCAATGGGGACTCAAAACCCACAGCAGAGTCAAGTGTTGCAACTTTTGCGACAGAATCGCAGCGATTCCGCTGTAAAAATCACAAGAAGAAAAAAAAGAAAACCCAGGTTTCCCTGCTTCTTCTCCAGTCCGGCCTCCCAGGAAAACGTTTCATCCCATGTGACCACTGCGGCCAATCATAGGCTGCAGTGGTCACATGGCCTGCAACGTCATCTCAGGAGGCCTGACTACGCACAAAAGAGAGGGAGGGGTAAGTATAAACTTAGTTTAAGGTTTTTTTTCCAGCGCTGCTTTCCGCAGCGGATATTCTGCCCGAAAAAAAGCACCACATTACGGACGGAATATGCTGCGGTTTCCAGGTCGGATACGCTGCGTAGTTTTTACGCAGCATATCAGACTTGTGGGAGCCCGGCCTTAGTGTGCCATCACGCAGCAGATTTTGTTGCAGAACTTTTCAGCGACTGAATATCCATTCCATTTAGAATTTGGCACGTGTGACTACACACAAAATATCTTATTCTGCCCTTTCTGCATTATCTTGGTCTCTGAAGCTGATTTTCCAACGGTGACAAGCCCTATGGGCACTGTACGACTCCATTACCAACTTTCCCACAAGCCTGAATGATCTTTAAATGTCAAATTTATGCGATGTAATGCTATATAACAATGCTGATGTATATGCCCTTCAGGGTTTACAAAGTGACAACGCTATAGCATGGGGTCCATTAATGGTTGTAAACTTCCAAAATCCTGCATCTGAGACTAAGAGGACTCTCAAAGGGCCGAATAGAATATTAAGACTTCACACAACATAGGGACTTATCTTTCCGATTAACTTTTGGATTGTACGGGGAAATGATCCTTAAAGGGCCACTGTCATGATTGGCTGTAATTCCCACAGCATCAAACTTAAAAAGACATGAGGGAGGAGCATTGTGAAGACAGTCCAGCCAGCCAGCCAATCAGCATTGCTGGGATTGTTCTCAACATTCTGAGTGGCTGAGAAGTGCTGATTGGCAGGGCTGTCCTCACAATGCTCCGCCCTCATGTCCTTTTTAGTAGGATGCTGGCACGGTATACAGTCTCTCCTGACGGTGACACTTAAAATTCCTGAAACCAATGAATATCAAAACAGTGTTTGGTAATTATACAATGTTATAAACTGAAAGAAAAGAAGACGGCCGAACAACAAAAGTCCAGAAATTCTATCATTGAAATATTTATACGATGTTCTATATAGACATAAAATATTCAACATGTGCAGTTATACTAATATGGTAGATTATATACAATGCAAAAAGTAAACCGGCTGCCTTTTCCTATGTTGTACGAAAGTGATAAACCAATGCAAGTACTGTGCGTGTAAAATGTACAGATCGCCGTGTAGAATTGTTTAATTTGGGGACGATGGTGTAATAATAAAACTACTTTTTGAAGTGTAAATATGGTTTTAGTAAATAAATTTATGTAAAATTAAGCCGTTTTTTTGTAAACTCATTTTATTTGAACTTTAGAAACTTCTAATGGCGTCCGAGTCCCGTCCGTAATCCGAAGAAAGATTGGACATGTTCTATCTTTCCTTGGATCGGAGACTCGGACCGTTTTTCACGGAAAGTGAATGGGTCAGTGTAGACTATCGGGTGCCACTTGGATACTGTCAATAACCGCCCGAGTGGCACAACGGTCGTGTGCAAGAGACCGAAGGATGGACCAAAAATGACTCCATGACCATGCAGTTCTGGGACTGACCACTGGATGGCAACACCTGAAAGAAACCTCACAAATCCATCTAGAAAAGTGTGCAAAAAAATCTAAAAGGGGTATTCACATCACTGAGTGTTATGGCGTAATTCTAGTTATTCCTTTGCTTCCTTTTAATACTTGACACATTTAGTCATTCACACTATGCATACATTACATAGAAGGCTGAACGAATACTTAATATGGATTGGAAATTATATGGGAACACCAGAATTTAGCAACTTTCTCAGAGACTTATTTAATGGTTTTAAAGTTTTTTTCAAGAAGTGATATTCATGATGTTGTGTTAATCGTGTGCAGGACCAAAAGCATTTGGGTGATCACCCCTCCCCCTTGCGGGTGGGGACATTTTCTCAAGCTTCACATGGCCAGAATACAACCACTTTTTAAGGTCTGTATAACCACAACAACTTCCCCGGAACCACTGTGGTTCTGAACAGAATATAAATCCGGATAGAACCCAATGGTGAACTTAGTTTAGTTCAGAAGGACTGTGGGGCGTACCAGGGGAAAATGCAGGATTTTTCAAGGGGGTTTCCGAATTCATAATTTAAACAAAATTATTTTCACCATGCTCCCGCTACCCTCTGATTTTTAAGCTAAGATTATTGGTCTGCTATTCACCAGCTTAGCCTTTTATATTACAAGATTTAATGTAAGGGCTAGGATAGTGGATATGTGCTGACCACTACTTGTAGCATAAAAACTAGCTCCCGTAGATAGTGCCGCACTCGGTGCCTCCCGTAGATAGCGCCGCACTCGGTGCCTCCCGTAGATAGCGCCGCACTCGGTGCCTCCCGTAGGTAGCGCCGCACTCGGTGCCTCCCGTAGGTAGCGCCGCACTCGGTGCCTCCCGTAGGTAGCGCCGCACTCGGTGCCTCCCGTAGGTAGCGCCGCACTCGGTGCCTCCCGTAGGTAGCGCCGCACTCGGTGCCTCCCGTAGGTAGCGCCGCACTCGGTGCCTCCCGTAGGTAGCGCCGCACTCGGTGCCCTATATAGTACCACAGTGCCCATGCAGATAGTGCCATACGCTTTATCAAGTACTTATCTGTTCCCGTTCAGTCCTTTCCCCCAGTGATGCAGTCTCTTTTGACCAGGAGTGCTCCAGCAGAAGGATTCAGGCAGCGCGATGGCGACATTGCGCTGCCTGCATCACAAGAAAAGCGTTGAATAGCAGGGAAGGTAATTGATAGTTCCCCTGCCTCCCCAGCACTGTCAATTGTATCCACATCCTAAGGCCTTATTCACACGAACGTGTGATTTTAGTGAATGGGGCCTTTCAGACTGTCAGTGATTTTCATGCAGCGTATGTGCGCTGCGTAAAACTCACATGTCCTATACTTGCCCGTGTTTCACGCAGCACGCACCCATTGAGGTCAACAGGGTGCATGCAAATCGCACATGGAAGCACTTCCGGGTGACGCGCGTGATTCGCGCTACAGCTGGTAAAGAAGAGAAGGGAAACCTAAAATCCCCTCTTTCTTTACTGTCGTCACATAAAAAGTGCGTGTCCTAATTATGCCGGCTGCGAAAAAATTATGCAGCCGCGCACCGTATACATATGTCATAATGAACTTTTGCGTGCGCAAAACGGACACGTTCGTGTGAATAAGGCCTAAGGCTGCGGATAAAATTCAGTACAATAATATGTAAGGGCCTCCTGGCACAGGTATCTAAATTGGTTCAACATTCTGTGCGGATTTATTTCTTACTTTACATTATTAGTGGCCAGAGATCTAAGTAAAAGATAACATGCTGACTATCTGCAGCTGCCACTAGAGGGAGCTTACTGGATAATGTTGTACATAGGACTCAATAATATCACAGTATACAGTCCGCTTTCCCTAGTGGTGGCTGCAGGAGGTTGGAATGTTATTAAATGTATGTGAATATAGATAATACATGGGTTTTGGAGTTCTGACCGCTATAATTGTATGTTCAGAAATGAAGCCGCACAGAAAGTTGGACCTTAAAACGACCTGATAATATCAGGTGAACGTTCGGAACGATTATTAATTAACCAAATTATTTTCTGATGTCTATGGTACTAAAAATGACCGTTTCCAACCGATAATCTTCTCCACTGGTGGGGCCACACTTCATTCGTCATAAGTAATCTTCACGTTTACTTTACTTCATAAATACATATGGGACAATCCAATTGATATTCTGTGGAAAAAAAATAGATTTTTTCACTGATGAGCGGTCAACTTTGGAAAAAGAAATCTGAATTCTTGTCGTTTTATAACTAAACCTCTATGGCCAGCTATACATACAGCCCCCCCCCACATAGACCCAATACACTGTACATACTGCCCCCCCCCCCCCCACTGGCTTCCAGTCTCCGCTATAATTCAGCTTTCATCCAGCACAGCACCCCCCTTAGAGATGCTCAGTGCCTGCTGGAGAGAACCAGAGCTTTGCCAACACATACCCATTCAGGTCCACCAATTAACCAGCTAGGGTCCATTTTATGGGTGCAATAAAGGTCCGCTATTTCTACTCTTCAACAAAATCAAGAAGTTGCCCAAGTTCATAGCTGCCATCCAGATCTGTCCTAAGGAGAGGTCAGTAAACGGTAAATCACTCCAAAATATATGACCACCGTCCTGATTCCCCTTGTTTTTTCAATGATACATCGTCACTGTTGGCCTCTGTTCCATCAGGATACCATTGCCCCCGATGGGCAAAAATAACCCAATAGTCTGCCGTTCTATTCTGTATAGTAATAAAAAAAAAATTAAAACCTGATATAAGTGAATGTATATAACGGAGTGTAGAATTCTATACTATTCAATACCTTCATAAATACATATGTTAAGGAGCACCGCCGTGTCTCATGATCTGCCCTTATATCCTATTTGTGACAAACAAAACTCTGCATTACGTCTTTCCTCTGTTATTCCTACTGGAAATGTATGAATACATTGATCACTGTGTCCCTACACAGTCTGAAACTGTCAGCACTTGTTGGACGTCGGACAGCACCCAGATGTTAATTTATTCATACATTTCCAGGAGGAATAACAGAGGAACGACTATGCTGAGTTCTAAGAAAAGATGCTTCAGAATTGCTATTCCAAGAGGAAAATAAGCATTTACTAAAACAGACATGTCAGAAGGGCTGACAAGTCCTCTTTAAGTCATTCAATAGAAACCTATGGGAATGTTATACTCTGTTTTTTGGCAACATGAAGTGTGAACCTAAAGTAATCTTGCGCTGCCTGCCAATAGAAGTCTAAGGAGAGGGGGTAGCAGAAGGACTGAGCAGGGAGACACATACGCTGGCAATACAAGTCTATGAAGAGAGGGAGCAGGGAGAGGAAGACATGCTGCCCATAGAAGTCTAAAGCCCCATACACACGACCGTAAAAATCCTCTGTAATTGTGGACCATAATTATGGTCCGCAATTACGGACCCATTCACTTCTATTGTCCACGGACACCGTCCAATTTATTTACGGGGAAGGTGTCCGGGCCGTAGAAGTGTTCTGCAAAAGATAGAACATGTCCTATCTTTTGCATTTTACGGGCCATACTCCTATATTTTGTCAGCGGCCATTCCCGTAATCGCGGCCCGTGATTACGGGGACAGCCGTGTGCATGGGGCCTAAGGATTGAACGAAATGCAGTTTTTCCCATTTAAATCAATGGGCAGATGTTTGGAGGTGTTCAGCTTCCGGTTTTCAGGCATTTACGCCCTGAAAAAAAATTGTGAAAACACTGTCTGAACATAGCCTTAGTGTTCCTGTCTCATCCAAGTTCTGGATTCTCGGCTACACTGCTGAATACTGCTGTAAAATCTCCATGCTGCTGCAGCAGTATATATATATATATATATATATATATATATTAGAGATCGGAGAGCAGGGTTCTCCCCTTCTCTGTGTGCAGAATATAGAAGACATGATAGCCGTTAGGCTCCACCCACTAGCCCAGAGACAACTGAGAATTAGAGATAAAGCCTGCAGAGGGGAAAACTGCTAAGCAATGCCACATACAAGTCATATAATGGCCAGAAATAGTGTGATTCCTCATGTACACACATACGATAGCTTATTCTGAACTACATTTTAAATCCCTTCTAACTCTGATATTAAGAGTCCAGTGGGTGGTCCTACTCCGTGACTGGCAGCTAATTTTGTATTCATTCATACAGGAATGGCTGACACCACCCACTGGACTCTTTACCCACAGTAAGCAGGGATTTAAATGAATAAATTACACATTATCCTGAATCTTTTCTTACAAAACAATATATTTCCTGATCCCAGAAAATCACTCAAACCATAAAAATAAACCATTTCCTTCCAGGTTTTTTTTTAGGACCCTTTTAAATGGACCCACCAGAATACAGGAGCAGCTAGAGGGGAAAAACAGGTGATTATTTTACCATTACTTTTGACCATTTTGGGAATGATCACATTTAACCATCATCCAAAGACTTCCATATAAAGCTGGCCGCGCACTACAGATTTCACACGACGGTTTTCCGAATGACTTGTCGATCACGGTTGGCCTGTGAAAGTTGATGTTCTGTACAATATAAGTTGGAACGACAAATCGTTAATTGCTCTCGATTTCAGGCCTCATTCAGACGGCTGTAATGGGCCCGCATTTTATCTACAGTATTATAACTGCAGGTCTAATGATCCCTATGTTGCTGTTGGTTCGGTCCATTAGACCGGCCGGTAGGGAAATGCGTCTGTATTATGGACGTCTGAATGAGGCCTGAAACTGTAACGGGGGTTGGGCCTCTGCCTTGATGAGTAACCTGGACTGGGCTACTGATGGGGCGCACATCTGGCATAATGGTGACGCATCTCCAGCGATCTCGTACCCGCCACCGTTCTATAACACGTAACCAGGAGACTTGCATCTCAACTTGTTTTATTTTTTTCCCAAGACACAGAGGTCAATGGTGTACACAAAATGCCATGACATTACCAATGAATGTATATTTGGGAGACCTCAACCGTCCATGACCAGCTTCGCCTCGTTGATTTTCTTCATTAACCCTTTACTGGACAGAGTTAGCTCCGCATGACGACGTTTCAGGTTCTCCAGGGTCTGACTAAGTTCTTCGGTGGCATCTACGTTGTCTTCAAAGTCTCTGAGAAGAACTTTGTTACCGAGCAGCCCACATTTTTGTTTTAGTTTCAGGTTATCCCTCCTCAAACTATCTCTGGCCTGCTTGGTCTTGGTCAATATGTCCCTTTTGTTGCCCACCGTGGCCTCTAACTTCATGAGTTTCTCTTTTTGTTCTTGGTTTTCAGCCTGAACAAACTGCAGCTTCTCCTTGACGTGAGTGAGCACTTGCACCGTGTTAGTGATTTTCTTCCGGAGCTTGAGCAGCTCCTCGTTCCTCTCTTCGATCTTCTCATTGTAGGTCTGATTTTCAATTTTTAGTTGCTCGAAGTCGATGAGATGCAAACCTTCCGCCAACTCGTCTTTGGATCGCAGGGTGGATTCATAGCGATTTATCTGATTTTTCAGCTTGATGTTCTCAAGGCGAACTTGGCTGACGTCCTTCTCCTTGCGCTCTTCCCTGGATTGTAATAATTCTATTTGTTGGGTGAAGGAGGCGGCGGCGTGCTTCCCAGCCCCGCAGTTACCGATGCTGCATAAGGAAATCTTCTTCTTCAGATCTTGGAGAGAAGTCCACTCCTTGTCCACTTTACTTACAATGTCCTGACACTGGGCCCTGAGCTCTTCTATCTGCAGCTGATGTAAAGCCGCTTCTTCCTTGTACTTCCTTCTCATCTCCTCCAGGGTGGTCACGTACTTGAGGTAGCGTCGCTCCTGATCGCTCGCGTGCTTTGAAGTCTCGGTCCGGGTCTCCTCTCCTTTCTTTTTCCGTAAATACTCATAGAGCTTGTGCTGGAGCTGAGCATTTTGCTGCTGGACTTTATCGCGTTCCTGAACCAGGACATGATACTGTTGGAGAAGTTCTTCTCGGATTTGCTCCTCTTCAATGTTCTCCTGCAGTTCGGAGTCTTGGCACGGCTCCGCTTCCTCCTGACCGCCTTCCTGTACTTCTAGAAGAGGTTCAGTATTTTCCTTTAGGTCTAGTGCGGGTTCCTGGTCGGTCTCCTCGGCCATCTCCTGGACATGTTCTTTTGGGGTCACAGCATATTCTTCAGTGTCATGATGGGGTTCTGATAAGTCATCACTTGATGAGTGTCCTGGTTCTTTCCCGTGCTGCTGTGCTGAGCCATTCTCTGTTATAGCAATTTTGTCATCTTCTTCCATTAAACTCCTTGGCTCAATGTCCTCCAATAGCGCAGCACTAGGATCTCCCGCACTCTCCTGACTGACAGAAGTGTCAAGCTCTCTGGTGCCCTCCTGGCTGTTTCCCGCCTCTGTTGCACCATCCTGGCTGGTACCCGGCTCTCTGGCGCCCTCTTGGCTGGTACCCGGCTCTCTGGCGCCCTCTTGGCTGGTACCCGGCTCTCTGGCGCCCTCTTGGCTGGTACCCGGCTCTCTGGCGCCCTCTTGGCTGGTACCCGGCTCTCTGGCGCCCTCCTGGCTGGTACCCGGCTCTCTGGCGCCCTCCTGGCTGCTACCCGGCTGTCTGGCGCCCTCCTGGCTGGTACCCGGCTCTCTGGCGCCCTCCTGGCTGGTACCCGGCTCTCTGGAGCCCTCCTGGTTGGTACCCGGCTCTCTGGCGCCCTCCTGGCTGGTACCTGGCTCTCTGGCGCCCTCTTGGCTGGTACCCGGCTCTCTGGCGCCCTCTTGGCTGGTACCCGGCTCTCTGGCGCCCTCTTGGCTGGTACCCGGCTCTCTGGCGCCCTCTTGGCTGGTACCCGGCTCTCTGGCGCCCTCCTGGCTGGTACCCGGCTCTCTGGCGCCCTCCTGGCTGCTACCCGGCTGTCTGGCGCCCTCCTGGCTGGTACCCGGCTCTCTGGCGCCCTCCTGGCTGGTACCCGGCTCTCTGGAGCCCTCCTGGTTGGTACCCGGCTCTCTGGCGCCCTCCTGGCTGGTACCCGGCTCTCTGGCGCCCTCTTGGCTGGTACCCGGCTCTCTGGCGCCCTCTTGGCTGGTACCCGGCTCTCTGGCGCCCTCTTGGCTGGTACCCGGCTCTCTGGCGCCCTCTTGGCTGGTACCCGGCTCTCTGGCGCCCTCCTGGCTGGTACCCGGCTCTCTGGCGCCCTCCTGGCTGCTACCCGGCTGTCTGGCGCCCTCCTGGCTGGTACCCGGCTCTCTGGCGCCCTCCTGGCTGGTACCCGGCTCTCTGGAGCCCTCCTGGTTGGTACCCGGCTCTCTGGCGCCCTCCTGGCTGGTACCTGGCTCTCTGGCGCCCTCTTGGCTGGTACCTGGTTCTCTGGTGCCCTCTTGGCTGGTAAGTGGCTTTCTGGTGCCATCCTGGCTGGTACCTGACTCTTTGGTGCCCTCTTGACTAGCGCCAGGCTCTCTTATAGGTTCTTGAATGGTAGATGGTTCTGTATCAGCTTTATCTTCGGTACCAGGTAGTCTTTCGCCTCCTTCTCCCATTGACTCACCGCTCTCACTCACGTCTCCCATGTTGGCAGAGCTCATCCTCACTGAACCGCCAGCCTTTCCCCCCGGAGATAGCAGACAGGGTAGCGATGGCTCTGTGAATTCACTGTGTATTTACCTTTCTGCAGGTTTCTATGGAGACGCGTTATGAAAGGCGGAGCCACGGTACAACGCTCTCTTTATTATCAAACGTTCATAGGCTGAGGGTCAGTGACGCCACGAACTCGTAATCCGGCGTCCAATCCCCGGAGCGATGTGAGACCTGAGCCTATTAGAGGCTAAAGGTTTCCAGGCGCATGCGCAGAGTAGTGTGTGCATCGGTGGGCGGTGCCTTAGCGGTTGAACCCAACAACAGCTCGGCGGCCAAGATGGCGGACCTGGGCAAGAAGTACTGCGTCTACTGCCTGGCCGATGTGACAAGCCTGCGTATCCGCTGCACCGAGTGCCAAGACATTGAAATGTGCACGGAGTGTTTCTCGGCGGGGGCAGAGATCGGTAATCACCGTCGGTGGCATGGATACCAGCTGGTGGACGGGGGTCGCTTTACTCTGTGGGGGCCCGAGGCGGAGGGAGGCTGGACGAGCAGGGAAGAGCAGCTGCTGCTCGATGCTATCGAGCAGTTCGGCTTTGGGAATTGGGTAAGTTGTATATACATTGCAGCCTGTAGGGGGAGGTAGGTGTCCAGATACACTACAACTCCCAGCATTCCCTGCTGGATATACAGGTGACTTCCTGCAGCCACCGTTGCCCTGTATAGTCCTGTTTTATGTGCAGCACTATATATTTAAAAAAAAATGTAATTTTAAATTCTTTTGTATTTAACTTTTTATTTATTCTACTTTTCTTTTTATTTCATTGGATACTTTTTTTTTTATATCTTTGTGTTATTATCTGATCAACATTGAAAAACAAACACAAACTAGAATAAGATACAGAAAAGTTGTATTGCCCTTTTATTATACAAATACAATAAGAATTGCAACGAACTATAATGCAAAACGTATCTTTATATCATTACTTTTTTTTACGGTCCATTTTTATTTACTTTATGAATTATAAAGATCAAGCAAGAAAATAGTCATGTGCTTCTATGTGAGAGCTCTGGTTGGTCTTTGATTCGGAGGAGATATCTAAGAAATATTAATTATTAACAAAAAGGGGTAGAAAAATGTTGGCGGTTCTGCAGTCACACCAGAATTTTATACACCCCCCCCCCCCCCACACACACACAATCTTCATAACACCCATTCATTTCAGTGGGGTAGTCCATGCATGATCGCCCCGGTTTTTTTTCCTGCTGAATGTGGCTATTCCCTAGGTCATGATACATTGCAGATAGATCTGATGTCACCATTACAGGTCCCTTTAAGGGATGTCATTCAGTTTTCCCAAGCTTTTCATTGGCAAACCAGCAGTGATACGTCAGACTTGCCTAAGATGACAACCCCCTCCCTCTCCCCGCGGAGCTGTCATGGTGGACATATAGGTTGTTGCTCAGCTTTTTCAGAAAAAAAAAACTATATCTAGCAAGTGGCTGTATAGGATTTAACAACTTTTTGGAAAAGGAGCAGAGCTGCAGTAACCCAGCGCTGCTGCTATAGTGTGACTGGAGCCATCTGCTACCGGCACAACCGCTGCGTATCTTCTGGTGCCCGGGACGGAGTTAGTGATCCTTCTATGTACCATTATATATTCCGGTTTACATGTGAGGAATTCTTAGATTTGCCAAACAGGAGCGGATTATATCACAAGAAACGGAAAAGTTGAACCGTTTTCTTTGTTGGGATCTGCTCATGATTTTGGCGAGAAGTATATGGATCCTACGCTAAAGTATGGCTATGCAATCTTAAAGGGGTTGTCCAAGACCAGACAACTGATGGCATATCCACTGGAAAGATCATCAGTATTTGATTGGTGGGGGTACGACACCCAGACCCCGCACTGATCATCTGCTCCGGCTGCCTCTGGGCACTGGACGTCCATGCCGGAAGCAGTTGGCTCTGGTCACGGAATAGCGGCCGAGCAGAGCTGGAGTTCTGCAACACGGCCGCTATGCTATGTACGGAGCCAACTGCTTCCGGCTCAGGACACTGCATACTGTGCAATGACATCCGGTGCCCGCAGGCAGCCGGTGCAGCTGATCGGTCCGGGTGTCGGACACGCACCGATCTTATACCGATGTCCTATCCGGTGGATATGTCGTCAGTTGTCCGGTAGTGGAAAACCCCTTTAAAGGGGAATGTTCCCTTTAATTAGATCACGTGTCCTAGAGATAGTTGGGATCCTCATCGTGTACAGAACATGAATTGGCCGTGAAAGCCCCGGAAATATCTAACCACTTCCTTCGTGTGGTTGGATATTTCTCCAACTCAGGATCGTCTTCACTGCTTTTCTTCGGAAGCATTAGCAATTCCTACGATACTGTATCATTCCAGCATAAAAAAGTATTGAAATCAAGAAGACCTTCAAAGATTGGTAGAAGGTGACTGTTCCGGGGTGACAGAGGTTGACCTTTATAAGGTGATGTGGTAGAAAAGAACACTCTTGGACACTTTAAAGGGGGTTTTCCGGGAGTTTAGGAAATTGGCCTGACAGTAGGAAATGTGATCAAATAAAAAAAACAATACTACCCTGTTAAATCCGCTGCCACTGCGGTGGTTCCCACCGGTTTGTTTACTTGTACTGCAGTGATAATTTCACGTACATTCACGTAACCCCTGCAGCCAATCACTGGCCTCAGCAGTGATGCTTGCATGTTTAGCACAAGACCAGTGATTGGCTGCATCTGTCACGTGGATGTATGTGACGTCATCACTGCAGGAGAAATAAACAAAGACCAGGAGCGGCGGCGGACTTAAAGAGGCTCTGTCACCAGATTTTGCAAGCCCTATCTGCTATTGCAGCAGATAGGCGCTGCAATGTAGATTACAGTAACGTTTTTATTTTTAAAAAACGAGCATTTTTGGCCAAGTTATGACCATTTTCGTATTTATGCAAATGAGGCTTGCAAAAGTACAACTGGGCGTGTTGAAAAGTAAAAGTCCAAGTGGGCGTGTATTATGTGCGTACATCGGGGCGTGTTTACAACTTTTACTAGCTGGGCTTTCTGATGAGAAGTATCATCCACTTCTCTTCAGAACGCCCAGCTTCTGGCAGTGCAGACACAGCCGTGTTCTCGAGAGATCACGCTGTGACGTCACTCACAGGTCCTGCATCGTGTCGGCACCAGAGGCTACACTTGATTCTGCAGCAGCATCGGCGTTTGCAGGTAAGTAGCTACATCGACTTACCTGCAAACGCCGATGCTGCTGCAGAATCATCTGTAGCCTCTGGTGCCGATGTGTCCCCGCTCGTCTGACACGATGCAGGACCTGTGAGTGACGTCACAGATCTGCACTGCCAGAAGCTGGGCGTTCTGAAGAGAAGTGGATGATACTTCTCATCAGAACGCCCAGCTAGTAAAAGTATTAAACGCCCCGATGTACGCACATAATACACGCCCAGTTGTACTTTTGCAAGCCTCATTTGCATAAATACGAAAATGGTCATAACTTGGCCAAAAATGCTCGTTTTTTAAAAATAAAAACGTTACTGTAATCTACATTGCAGCGCCGATCTGCTGCAATAGCAGATAGGGGTTGCAAAATCTGGTGACAGAGCCTCTTTAACCAATGAGCGTTGTGATTATATTGAAAAAAAACAAAACATTTCTTACCGTCAAGCTAAAAACCTCCTTTAGTGAAACTGCAGAAGAAAATGTAAGTTGCTGCTGGTTACAACCAGTCTGGACTATGGGTTTATTTTTACAAAAAGTCTATGGGGCATACTAAGGTGGCACCATATTGGTGGGCATGCTGCAAATCCACTATGGCACCAAGAATTTTGCTATGTTTTATCTAACTGAAGATAAGGACAATGGCCTGTAGAAGCGAACTCTGTTTTTACATGCGTGGGTTAGGACCTTTTAAAATCTTCCAGCAAGGATGGAGGAAAAAAAAAACACAGACAAAAAGAAAAAATTCAAGTAGTGTGATTTACGATGATTTATCGTATCGGTTGATGTTGCCGTTACCTGTAAAGTGCGTTGTATCAATCAGTCATAGTGGTAGATTTAGAGAGAAAATATTCCACCAAACCACCAGCATGTCGTTCTGGGGTTTGGTGTTCCAAATCTGCCCAGGTAGAAACTGGCCGTTTAGGCAATAGTTAGTAAAAGAACTTCGAAGTTACTGATCTCAGTCCAGGAGCGGCATCCGGTGCATGCGCATTGTGCACCTTAAGCCGAGGACCGTACATTGCACATGTGCCCGATGCGGCTGGACTCACTTCGGTTAGTTGTAAGCTATTTTTACTGACCATTGCCTAAACGGATGATTTAGAGCTTGGCAGGTTTGGAGCGCTATACCCCAGAACTACATGCAGGTGGTTTGGTGGCTTAAAACTTAGTGATAGGTTCCCTTTTAACACCATAGACTTCTTCGTAGCTAGATATGCCATAAAAGTGCCATAAGTGGGGGTGTAGCCACAGGGGCCCCTACTGATTCTGAGAACAGCGATCTTCTTTTTTTTTGAGAATTGGACGCATGAACTTTCCCTCTCTATTAACGTCAATAGGAACTATGGAAATAGCGGAGTGTTCACATTTTTATGGTATAGAAATCTACTCAAAAAGTTAGGTGCTAGTTACAGCACGACCTGAAGACAAAATTATCTCTGTGGTCCTAGCATAGGACATCTCATTTATTGGCTCCTGGCTTGATTCAGTAGTCCGTGTAAAGATGCACATATACTCCATGGCCGAAAGTATGTGGACACCACTTCCTGTTAGCGAAGGCCATTTCAGCAACACCCATTGATATCCGGTGCACGCGTACAACCATATAATGTCCATAGAACAATGTAAATTGTGTAAACCTCTTTTGGTAGGATCCTAAAATGTCCATCTGACTAGTTCCATCATCCACATTATGTTTGTCATCTTCTAAATCACCATTGACGGTCGGACTCTGTTGGTCGGACTCTGTTGGTCGGACTCTGTTGGTCGGACTCTGTTGGTCGGACTCTGTTGGTCGGACTCTGTTGGTCGGACTCTGTTGGTCGGACTCTGTTGGTCGGACTCTGTTGGTCGGACTCTGTTGGTTAGCTATGTATGG
The DNA here is from genome assembly GCF_050947455.1 of Rhinoderma darwinii. Classification (NCBI taxonomy): domain Eukaryota; kingdom Metazoa; phylum Chordata; class Amphibia; order Anura; family Rhinodermatidae; genus Rhinoderma; species Rhinoderma darwinii. The sequence goes on along the minus strand of NC_134687.1, from coordinate 38,795,108 downwards.
TATATGTTATGTGACTTTTTACTTTTGTGTTTTTCAGGAGGATATGGCTGCCCATGTGGGTGCATCCCGGACTCCCCAGGAAGTGATGGAACACTACGTCAGCATGTATATCCATGGAAACCTTGGCAAGGCATGCATACCAGACAGTATTCCCAACAGAGTAACGGACCACACTTGTCCTACAGGTGGTCCTTTGTCTCCCAGCATCACAACCCCATTGCCACCTTTAGACATCACCGTGCAGGAGCAGCAGCAGCTTGGGTACATGCCTCTTCGAGACGACTACGAGATCGAATACGATCAGGATGCTGAAACGCTAATCAGCGGCCTGTCTGTCAATTATGATGATGATGACGTTGAAGTAGAACTTAAAGAATCTTGTGTGGACATGTACGTCCGGAAACTGAAGGAACGGCAACGGAGGAAGAGCATAGCTCGGGACTATAACTTGGTACCTGCATTTTTGGGAAAAGAGAAAAAGGATAAAGAGAAGCCTGCCAAAAGGAAAATCTCGAAAGAGGAGAAGGAATTGCGGTTAAAACTAAGGCCGCTCTATCAGTTTATGTCCAGTAAGGAAATTGAGGACTTTTTTGAGAATATGCACAAAGAACGGATGTTGAGGACGAAGCTTCGAGAACTGCAGCGGTACCGGCGTAATGGCATCACCAAGATGGAAGAGTCGGCAGAGTACGAAGCTGCCCGTCACAAGCGGGAAAAAAGGAAAGAGAATAAAAACACTGCGGGCTCCAAGAGGGGAAGGGAGGATGGTAAAGAGGGAGAATTCGCTGCCATCGAAAACCTCCAAGGTTTTGAGTTGTTATCGGACAGGGAGAAGGTTCTGTGCAGTTCCTTGAACTTAAGCCCCACTCGGTACTTAACTGTCAAAACCATTATCATTAAGGACCACCTCCAGAAAAGACAGGGAATCCCATCAAAGAGCCGTCTTCCCAGTTACTTAGATAAAGTCCTAAAGAAAAGGATTTTAAATTTCTTGACCGAGAGTGGCTGGATATCCCGGGACGCCTCGTGATGGTGTTTTTCCAAGTGTTTTTTTTTATAAAAATATCTATAATATATATAAAAAGACTTATACAGAACTGAGACTGAAGCTTTACTATACTTGTATATATTTTTTAAATACACATTGTTTTATTTGTATGGTGATCTATTTTTCACATAGTGCATTAGAACGAAGGCTGCCATTCTCTTCCCATTTCTAATGAGGCGCCACCTATTAAATTACCTTAATAAGGCATTTAAGGAAAATTAATGTTCTGATAAACATGCCAAGAACTACTTATAGTAGGGTTTAGGTATTTATTACATCATTTCCTTTAAAGGGACCGTCATCGCGGAGTAATAGGGGATGGCAACCAATGGATGGGTATATAGCGGAGGGTTGTGAGGTTCATTCTACGTGGTTACTCACTGGAGCCAAACTCAATATTGCTGCCTAGGTGGCACGCAAGCATGCCGCACAGGGGGGGGGGGGGGCAGCTTGCCTCACCTTTGGGTTGTCCTCATTATGATGTCGCCGTCAATGCTGCATCACGTCCACATTGGTGAGTGGCCTGTGCGTATGTATGTGGCTTTTTCTTCGGAGCGCTTCACAGTCCAGGCCTATATTCCTTGATATATAATAAGATGTCACTGGAAGTGCGGAGAAGAATTAGGTATTGCTGTGTGGTAAATATACGTAAAGAATTCTACACATGATGAATTGTGACTGTTAAAGACCAACTGAAACTTCAGTGTCAATTGTTTTTAGATAAGATTCCGTGATAAGCGTTTCATCAGGTTGGATTTAGTTTTTCATGTAAATTCTGTTCGTAATATTTCCCATACAAGTCTTTTAGCAAGAAGTTATTTGCCACATGGGTGGTTGGTGAAATCTGACTGTTCAGTCCCTAGGCCATGTTCACACACACAAGTAAAAACGGCTGAAATTTACAGATCTGTTTTCAAGGTCTTTGCAGCTGTTTTTCAATTGACCCTACGAAAAACCTCTCCCAAAACGGCTCAAGAAGTGACATGCTTCTTCTTTTTACGTGGCCGATTTTTAAAAAGGCAGCGTAAAAAAATAAATGCCCCATGTGAACTAAACTCTGTTTTTTTTCTATTGATTTCAATGAGCAGGTGTTTGCGTTTTGCAAGGTGTATTTGAGCCATTTATGCCCTGCAGTATGCCTGAAAACACTGCGTGTGAACATACCCTTAAAGTGGTTTTCCCACAAAACACGTTTCCCCTTATCCGACCGCTTGATCCCTAGCAATGAGGAGAATGGGGGACCGAAAGTCCCCCGAAGTGCTCTATGAGAATGGAGTGCTGGTGCGCATGCTCGGCCAGTGTTCTATTAATTTCAGACACTTCCTGGACCGCTGTCTCCGGCAACTCCCCAGAAATTAATGGAGCCCTGGTCGAGCATGCGCACCAGTACTCCATTCTCATGGAGCACTTCGGGGGACTTTCGGTCACCCGTTCTCCTCATCGCCAGTAGTCAGACCCCCAACGATCACACGTGTCCCCTATCCTGTGGATAGGAGATACATGTTTGTGGGAAATTCAACATCTCCTAATAGAGTTCGATGACAACTTAACCGAGAGTTTTTCTTGCCCAGTGGTTGTACGCACATGGTCTTACGATTTTCTTTTCCTATTGGCATTAATATGAGCCACTAAAGAAGCCCTCTGCTAAGTGAAATACGTTATTTTTTATTTTAAGTGGAGGACTAAATGAGCAAAACAGCACAAATTACACCTGATTTATACACAGTCAGTGATGCTCCTTCTTGTGAATACACTTAGTTGATGAACAATTTGTCTTGGGTTGTTGGCAGCAGCACTTTTCCACCATCTTCCAAAAAAGTCTATAGCTGTCATCTAAATATTTGGCCGAACGCGCAAGTTTGTCAATGGGGAGAGGGGAATAAGCAGATCCCAGACTCCTCTGGCAGTGGCATATCTCCCCCAGGACCAAAACATGGCGCATGCTGATATCCAATGTGCCTGATCCTTGTTTGCCCAACATCTGCCATCTGTGGATAGTCCGGAAGCCACCATACACATTGGCGGTCCATCCAGCAAAAAATCATCAAGTTTGACTTTTGTGAATGGCTTTATGCTGGACATGCACTGGCATATTCTATGCCCAGTCTTAAGACTGGTACTGGCATGGGATGGGTATATGGTCCTAAAGACCTGTCATATTGCAGATGAAGACTGGTATACGGTTTCCTTGTTTGTTATTTTCTCCTACCCGTTTAAATACATTTTTCTCTCCCTCCCCAAACTGATGGAATACTAGGGATATGTAAAGTGTGTATGTGTGTGTGTGTGTGTATATATATATATATATATATATACACACAGTGTGCAAGTCATATTTATTTGATTCATTTGTAATTATATGTACGGATTATTTTTTATGTTTTTAGTATGAGTATAGTATTGTTAAATGTCACAAAAAGCTTCAAAGGAAGAGATGATGATCCCATGCTATGCAATGCTCGGTTAGACTGGAATCTTTTTGGATTTCCATTGCCCACAATAGACGACCCGTGTACATCGATAATAAATATCTTAAATGAATATCTATTGAAATGATTGTTGAAGAGTGAATTGTAGCCGGTTTCTACGGCCTTTCTTACACTCTGGAGTCTATTTGAAGGCCGCGGATTTCATGTGTAGAGGACTATGGGTAATTCTGGAGGTAGGACTATTGTCACTGAAGATTTCCGAGATCCTGAAAGATTTGCTGCTGCTAGTACTAGTTGTCCATGTATTTGTAGCTTTCGCTTTGTACCATGATTGCTGAAGGACCAGTTTTTGAGACTGTACTATGCAGACAAGTTGATGAATTATATGGTGCATGTAGATCTATCCAAAAGGTTATAGAGCCAATTTTACCCCTTGAGAAATGACCCCACACAGAAAAAAGTTTTGAGGTCCCCAGTGACCAACTGACATCCCAGGTTTCTGAAACGTTAAACTTGGTGGCCGTGCTTACATTGAAAATGGGTCTCCGGACCCATTCATTCAGGCAGGATATTGATGGGGTTCCCAGTTTTCGGACTACTTATTGTCAATAGGATAACACTTTGGCAGCTTTCAGAGCCGTGTAATACGGGTGTTTTTATGCTCCCGTGTTACCGATGCAACACCCAGGTATCCCGCAGTTTATCAGAACCAGTGTTCGAGCATCATAGGCTTCTAACTTAGGTTCTGATGAACTGCGGGCCATGATACTGGTGCAAAAAAGCGCCCATATTCTACTTGTCTGAAAGCCGCGCTATCACATCTAAAGTGTCATTTTCCTGGGATGGGACCTTTCAAATTAGATTGTTGCTTCGTTAGCTAATTTGATGGCTCGGCTCTCGTGCTCCACCAACCTGGCTTTCAACAAACCCAAGTTATCCTTGTGCTTTTCTACAGTGACGGACTTTGTGTGTGAATTCCACCAAAAACTACAGCCAGGTTTTTATTGGAAGTTTTGCATATTGCCGAAACGCATCTTAATTCCATCAGTTGTACCTTATTGTGTTTTTATCCTATTGTAAGGTATAAGGAGAGGTCAATGTATTCTCTTTGTATAATTCCTCATTTATTTTATTTTTTGAGTATTGCTTATACTGAACTTTTCAGTGCCATTTGGTGAACTATCTAGAGCGTTGTGTTCTGGGCTGTGTCAGGTTCCTCATCTCTTGGCCAGAGTGTAGTGCGGTTACAAAGAGCGTCATTTGCCCTGGAGGACCTGTCCTGCATTACACAGACAACCCATTTCTATGAATGAGCACTGTGTAATGCCTAATGTTCCCTGTGGTGGCGCTGCTGGAAAATTTAACACTTACTGCCAGGTTTCCCCCATAGATTACAGGTGATCGCTGGGAACGCTTTGATTTTCTTATTGTCTGGAGATCCTTTTAATAAGTAAGGGATTGTCCAAAGCTGATGACCCCTTTAAGTTGACCTAGCACCCCCAGTGAGCTTTGAAAGTTAGTCATAATGTAGTGGACATTTATATTCCTACTGGCATGATGCTGATGGAGGATTTTTGCAGTGGGTGAGATAGGACTTCTTTAGTTACTTGGGTAGTTAATAAATGGAATAGACTTGCAATAATCAGATATTTCATACTTATTATATGTATAGTGTTTTTGCTTAATCTAGTAAACGTCTGAAAAATAACCAGGTTTCCATGTTTGTTATCGTTGGGCCCAATGGCGCTGTGAGGGTTATTTCAATCTCTCTTTCCTGGTTGGTTGATTCAGACGTTCTTCTCTTGATGTACATGTATGGCTTACTTTTAAGATGTAAATAGTTTAATGTATTTTGTAAGATAAGGGTTGCGTTTTCAATATTTTTATACTGGGGGTTATAGAAGAGCTGGAGAAAACCACCAATATACAATGCTGTGTCCTTTTTTATATTCATTTTATACATTATCTCACCACTAGGGAACTTGGGAAAGCGCCCTAATGTCTATTTTCATATTTATCGTCTTAAGTAATATATGATCTCGTCTGCCATTGGTTTTCCGGAAGAATAGAAGACTTCTATTTTAAAGGGGTTTGGGGAAATAAAATTTGATCCCCAGGATAGGCCATCAATATCTCATTGGTGGGAATCCAGTATGGAGTTGTGTAAGAAATAAAGGGGAAGCTGCGGCCCCTTAAACAGCCAAGTGTCGGATGCCAACCGATCAGATATTGAGGATAGCCCGTCAATTTTATTTTACCAGCCATTCCAGGCCCCTTCCATAACTATGCACACTTGGCAAGCTAGCCCAGATCTAGCACTGGGTCTTGGCCGTCCTCTTTATCCATATGAATAAACACCAGCCCGCCCTTCGACTGAATCTCCACAAATCCATCTCGTCAAGCTGGTAGATATTTTCGTGTTTCACTTTTTTATGTTCATTGCAGACCGTGAATTACATGTGTCTGAGGTTACGGTTGAGTTTCTCTCATTGTAGCACGTCTCTCTTTTCTAAAATTTTGTGTACATTGGAACGTAAGCCATTTGATTTTCTTGTGCCCCTGTTGGGGTCATTCACATTTCAATGCAACACAAAGAAAATATGGTCTCGTATAGAAGGACTAGTATAGCATTTGTCCATAGCAACCAATCCGATTCCACCTGATTGGTTGCTATAGGCAACTGCTCCACCCCGTTTGCACTATTTTTAATACACAAGGCATTTTTTTTTTATCCTAGACTTACATGGAAGTGACCGTTATTTATCATGTGATGTGTGAGCGCTATTTTTTTTTATCATGCAGGCAGCCAGTATGTGGAATAATATACAACAAGGTGCGTGCCATCCATTTTCTTAACACTGTTGTCAGGGCATCTGGATATTGCTGGGGCTGTGAGAGCAATGCTGCTTGCTTGAAGGATACTCCACTTTTTGAACCACATTTATTTCATTAAATCTACGTTGGAAATTACTTATATTGTACTGATAATGATTTTTCGTCTCCTTTCTTACCTAAATTTACAACTTTACCCACCCGAGAGCAGTGCATGGTGGGAGCTCAGCTGTTAGGTCACATGTCTGAAAACAAGGTGGAGCTAAACCGCTGTCTGTTTCCAAGAGCAACCAGCAGAACCCTGAAAGCAGATTTGTAAACGGGCGGAGAAAGACCTACAATAACGCCATATTGGTGCAAAAATAATACCGCAGATTAGTAGTAAATTTGCTCACCACTTCCTCTAGAGTTTCATTTTAAATAGTATTACAATCTGGTTTGGTCTTTCTGAATAGATTTAGGCCTACCTGGGCTATTCTTACTCACTGCTAAGTCCCTTTCTCCGTTGTAAATGGGCTTTCGGTGGGGACATTAGGACACGGATAATCAGGACTATAAGTATGGCTAAAAAAAACTGACGCTCACCTTGCTACAAGTCACGCGTGTGTTTTGGGCCATAAGGTGGCAGTGTTACTTCAAATGTGAAATGGATACAAGTCTAGTTTGTGATTTGCACATGGGCCACCATCGTATTGGTGGGGTGACCAACACGATTCATTTCTGATCCTGCGCGTTAAAGCAATTTAGGTGTCGTTACAGCCAACGTTTTCCGTTGGCCAATGGCACGGCACATAACGATGGTTCTCTTGGCTACAATGTCACCGTGTGCACCTCCTGATATACTGAAGTTGATTTATCTCCTACATTCTTGCTGTCATTAACTCTTTAGTGAAAGCCCCTTTCCTATGAAGCGAACCTGAAGTCAAACCCCTCACCTAGATCAGATCTTCTCCGGCACGTCTTGCCATCGATGGTTTGTGTGCACATTTCATTATTGTGCTGGTTTTGTATCACTTTGTGCAAACATTAGAATGTTTATCCTTACAATCGGTTTAAGCTGTTTTTGATATTGATCCGTTCTATAGCGAGGATTGTGAAACCTTTCCGTGTGCTGAGCGTCTCCTGTATTGGCTGGACCGCAGAGGTCTAGTGCAGTTCGTCCTCTTCTCTGACACATGATCCTAAGTTATTGTTTTGCAGCGGATATGAATCCCGTGTCTATACACAGTACATTTCCATTTTGTATGATATATTAAATATGTTTCTGTGAAACTTCCTTCTGTGTCATTGCATTTCTGTCTTATATGCTCTGCTTTGTCTCCTAATCATACTTGGAGATTCTTTGGGATTAATTGGATTTCAATACCATTTGACTTAGAGGATCTGTCACTAGTTTATTAATTCCCTATCTCCTAACTAATTTAATAGGCGCTATGATGCTGATAACTACAGTGATTTTGTTTTTCAAAAACATTTATTATTTGAAAAGTTATGGAAATTTTTCTAAATATGCTAATTTGGCTATACTTGCCAAATGGGAGGTTACTCTTTTTCTTATCAATCAATTTCTGTCCAATCAGCGCCATACAGTTCTCCTCAGCCCAGCAACACAGTGTGATCATATACAGTGCATTCGGAAAGTCTTTGAACTCTTACACTTTTTTCATATTTTGCGATGTTGTAGCCTTGTTCTAAAATAAAAAAAGTTTTTCCCCATCATTCTGCATCCAATACCCCATAATAACAAAGCGATAACAGAATTTTTTTAATTTTTGCAAATTTATTAAAAATGAAAAACTCAAATTTCACATGGACATAAGTATTCTGACCCTTTGCTATGACACCTGAAATTTAGCTCTGGGGGCCTCCGATTTCTCTAGATTATCTTTGAAATGTTTATATACATTGATTTGGAGTTTACCTGTGGTAAATTCATTTGATTTGATTGGATGTGATTTGGAAAGGTACACCCCTGTTTATATAAGTTCTCACAGCTGACAATGTAGATCAGAGCAAAAATTAAGCCATGAGGAGGAAAGAACTGCCTGTAGAGCTCAGAGACAGGATTGCGTGGAGGCACAGATCTGGAGAAGGGAACAAAAAACATTGCTGCACTGAAAGTTCCTGTGAGCACAGCGGCCTCCATAATTCTTAAATAAATGAAGTTTGGAACAACCGGGACCAGGACTCTTCCTAGAGTTGGCTGCCCTACCACACTAAGTAATGGGGGGGAGAAGAGCCTTGGTAAGAGCAGTGACCAAGAACCCAATGGTCACTCTGGCTGAGCTCCAAAGATCCTGTGTGCAGATGGAAGAAACTTCCAGAGGGTCAACCATCACTGCAGCACCCCACCAATCGGTTGCTGGAAAGAATCCTCTCGTCCGTAAAAGAGACATGATTGGGGGAAAAAACACTTAAAGGACCCCAGACTGTGAAAAACAAAATTCTGTGGTCTGATGAAACCAAGATTGAACTTTTTGGCCTTAATTCTAAGCATCATGTCTGGAGGAAACCAGGCACTGCTCATCACCTGCCCAATACCATCCCTAATGTGAAGCATGGTGGTGGCAGCATCATGCTGGTTTTTTTTAGCGGTTGGGACAGTGAGACTGTTTAGGGTTGAGGGAAAGATGAATGGAGCAAAGTACAGAGATATTCTTAATGAAAACCTGATCCAGAGTGGTCTAGACCACAGACTGGGCCGAAGGTTCACCTTCCAACAAGACAATGACCCTAAGCACACAGCCAAGACAACACAGGAGCGGCTTAGGGTCAACTCTGTGAATGTCCTTGATTGGCCCAGCCAGAGCCCTGACTTGAACCCAATTGAACATCTCTGGAGAGACCTGAAAATGGCTGTCACCATCCAACCTGTGCAAAACTTGTGGCATCACACCCAAGAAGACCGGAGACTTATCGATGCCAAAGATGCTTCAACCAAGTCCTGAGTAAAGGGTCTGAATACTTACGTCAATGCAAGATTGTTTTTCATTTTCAATAAATTTGCAAAGATTTCTAACATTCTGTTTTCACTTGGTCCTTATGGGGTATTGAGTGCAGAATGATGAGGAAAAATTAGATTTTTTATTTTAGCACAAGGCCTCAATAAAACAAAATGTGAAAAATTGAAAGGGTCTGAAGACTTTCTGAATGTACTGTAGTATACATCTTCCATTCCTGACTGTTTTCAACTGGAGAGACCTCTGGTTGTTTCACAGCTAGAACTGCGATCTTGGTGCCATACGAAAGATTAGAATCTCATTTTTCATATGCCACCAGAATCCACAGCCCGAGATATGGCTATTTGAAGTGATCCCTCTTCCCTCCAGCCTCAATCTCACGCTGTGTGAAGCAGCTGCATGTTGATCGGACAGAGGCTGTGCGGTAAATCCACCTCAGGAGAATCGCTGGTGTTGACACCCACTTGGCTAGTATAGCCTAATTTGCATAATTAGAAAAAAAAAGCTCATAACTTTTAAAATAATAAACTTTTTGGGACACATTTTTCATTAGCATTAATAGTGTGACAGCGTCTATTAGATTAGCTAGGAGCAGGGGCGTTACTAAACTAGTGACCGATCCTGTTTAAGGGTTAACAATCACCTGGCCAACCGCTCTCCCCATCTAAAGACCCTTTTACAAGGGCCAACGATCGAGAAAACTAGCGTTCAGACGAATGCTCGTTCTCGATTATCGACCTGTGTAAACAGGACAACGATCAGCCGATAAACGGGGAAACGCTCGTTCATTGACTGATCGCATCTTTTATGCAGCGATACATTTTATCGTTCTCAGCAGCACATCTCGCTGTGTAAACACGGAGATGTGCTGCTAACATGATGGAAATGTATGGGGACGAACGGTCGTGGTACCGATCACTCGTCTCCATACACAACCAATCGTTGCTCCTTGTGAAAGGAACAAACGAGCGCCGATCAACGAGCTGTGTCATTGAGTGGTGCTCATTTTCACAGCACATATTGGTTGGCGTAAAAGGACCTTTAGGCTATGTTCACACGGAGTATTTTGGGGGAGGAATATCTGCCTCAAAATTCCGTTTGGAACTTTGAGGCAGATTTTCCTCTCCCTGCACGCCGATTTTTGCGCCGTTTTTCGCCCGCGGCCATTGAGCGCCGCGGGCATAAAACAGCGTGAAATACGCTTTCTCTGCCTCCCATTGAAGTCAATGGGAGGTCAGCGGCGGAAGCGCCCGAAGATAGGGCATGTCGCTTCTTTTTCCCGCGAGGCAGTTTTACTGCTCGCGGGAAAAAGACGCCGATGCCTCCCATTGAAATCAATGGGAGGCGTTCTCGGGCCGTTTTTGCCGAGTTTTGCTCTGTGTGAACATCATTAAACATATTAGTTCATGTTGCCCATTTTGTTATCTTGAGCAGGATAAGCATCAAACCAGCACTTGATACCGCTTATCCCAGGGAGCAATAGGATTGGATGAGTTCAAATCTGACCTGTCAGTTTCCCAATAGCAGATGTTGGCTGCTCACCATGAGATTGTTGGAGGATCCCACTAACAAAAATCTTATGTCTATAGCAAGCTTTAAAGAGGAACCCCAGCATATACTGAGGAATTCCCAGTGTAATACATTTTGTAATACATCAATGGGGGTGACTTCGTCATTTTTTTTGGCGCTGATTCCGACGCGGTTTTCCACAACAAAAAACTCTGCGTACATGCTGCATTTCTACAGCAAAATGTGCATGTGCTACATGCGGAATTTGCAGCAGATTTCACCCTTTGTACATTGAAAAGGGTGAAATCCGGAAACAGAATGTGGAATATTTGATAATCCGCTGCATGCTCAGCATTTCCACCATTGTTTTTTGCATTCTGTTTTCACAGCATTCACCGCGCAGTAAAAACGACACATTAACTTTACTCTGCAGGTCATTACGGTTGCGGCGATACCAAATTAGTACAGTTGTTTTTTTTACTGTTTTACTACTTTTGCAAAATAAAAACCCATTTTAAAAATAGATCATTTGCTTTTGTGTCGCCGCATTCCAAGAACTATAACATTGGTTTTTTTCCGTTTACGTAGCGGTTACGAGGGCTTGTTTTTTGCGTGATAACATGTCATTTTCATTGGTACCATTTTGGGCTACATTATACCTTTTTATAGTTTTATTTATTTCGTTTTCGTTTTTTAGGCAGAATAAACCGAAAACAGCAATTCTGGTATTGTTTTTTTTTTAATGTAATGTGATTATTTTATACTTGTGTTGTTTCAAAAGCAGGCATGCCCGTTATGTGTAGTTTTGTTTTTACTTTTTTATAACAAAGCCTTATGTAAGGGAATTTTTTTTTTTATAAACTGTTTTTTTTTTTTTATTCCCAATGTTTTTTAGTTCCACTATGGGACTTCACTATGCGATCATTGCATCACTTTTATAATACACTGCAATACTTCAATAGACTTGGGGGTCTTTGTTAGGCCCTCTGCTGGCACAGAAACCTTTTTGGTACAGCGAGCCTCCTGCCTCTGACACTGTTTAGATGCTGTGGTCAATAGTGACCGTGGCATCTAAGGGGTTAAATAGCCAGGATTGGAGGTTCCTCTGATCCTGGTCTTTAGAGCAGGAGCTCTGCCCGGCACAGGACACTCGTGAAGGGCTAATTTCACAGCACTGTAAAATGGTGGCACTGAGGAATAAGGCCCCTTAGGCTGGGTTCACACGACCTATTTTCAGGCGTATTATGCCTCGATTTACGCCTGAAAATACGGCTCCAATACGTCGGCAAACATCTGCCCATTCATTTGAATGGGTTTGCCGACGACCTGTAATTTACGCATCGTCGTTTGACAGCTGTCAAAAGACGATGCGTAAAATTACAGCCTCGTCAAAAGAAGTGCTGGACACTTCTTGGGACGTTTTTTGAACTGTTTTCTCATAGACTCTATTGAAAACAGCTCCAAAAACGGCGCGAAAAACGCTGCGAAATACGTGAGTTGCTCAAAAAACATCTGAAAATCAGGTGCTGTTTTCCCTTGAAAACAGCTCCGTATTTTCAGAAGTTTTTGGCTCAGCGTGTGAACATACCCTTAGTGATCGCTGTAAATAGGCGTATCGGTGGTCACTAATCGGTTAAGGAATGGTTTAAAAATAACATCCACATAATTTATTATTAACTTTAAGATTTCTAGTGCATAGTATTAACCCCTTCCCGACATTTGTCGTAAGTATACATCATGGAAAGCCAGTGCTTCCCGCAAATTGTTGTATACTTATGACAAATGGATGGCAGCGGCGTCGGTGCCATCATCCCCGGATGTTAGCTGTATGTTACAGCTGACACCCTGCTGTAATGGTGGGGACCGAAGTTAGCGTCGATCCCTGCCATTAACCCCTTGAAGGGAAGGTGTCACGAAAAAAAAAAAATTTTATACAGTATGTTTTTGCTTTTAGTGTGTTATTAAAATACATTTTATTTATGTGTTTTTACTTTTTTCTTTTTTCTGTCTTTTACTTCTCTATGGGCGCTGCCATTTTTTTTCATCTCTGTATGTGTCGATTAACGACACATACAGACATGGAATATGGCACATACATCCCCATAGTGAATGCGAACGGGAGCCGTTCCATTCACTATAGCGTACGCCGTCTGTGTGGGAATGCCACATGCGCCGCTTCCGCACAGTCCAAAAGGAAGGTCTTCGGCCGAGCGACATCCGGCGCCATTTTCATGTGGACTGGAAGCCGCGGCCGGACAGTAAAATTACTACTTCCGGTCGCGGCTTCCGTCCATATGTTCAGAAGCGAGGACTAGGAATGGAGGGAGCGGCGGCGGCAGGAGCAGGTAAGTTATGTTTGTGTATGTTCGTGTTATACTGTGTGATTACCACTGTATCTAAGCCTCCTACACTGTGCATTCGCTCAAAAAATGGCAGCACACAGTGTAGGAGGTTTGAACATTCAACCCCCTCCTTTCTCCTGGCACTAGCCAGGAGAAAGGAGGGGGGATTGTTTGAGCACACTAGAGCGAGTGTGTCTCCTCCAATTTTGCAGCATAAAGCAATGAGGTTGCTTTACCACATGCCAATGCTGCAATTGTGGGAATTGATCCCTCTAGTGACCAGCACATGGAAATGTTATAAATTAGAATCTAATTTATAATATTTTCTGACTTGTAAAAAAATTAGAACAATGTGTAATCCTGTATATACTGTAACAAAAAAAATTTAAAAAAATTCTAGCGACACATTCCCTTTAAATGCAGCAGTCAAAAGCGATCGCTGCACATAAGGTGCTGGCAGCTCATCGGCACCCCAGCAAGGAAATTGCTGGGGTGACGGTGGCTGCAATGGCAACTGGAGGCCTAATAGGAGGGCTGCCGACTGCTGCTATGGCAACCGCAGGCCTAACAACGGCATCCTGCTCTGCCATTACGGAAGCTGATTAGGCGTCCGATATGTAAATAAGCCCCTGAACTGTCAATGGGGCGTTTCTATCTAACTAAATTGAAATTTGGCGTGATGTCTTTGCTCTGACACTGTCCAATCAGCTACGGACAGTATCAGGGCGGCTTGCGCTGTGTTCCCTCCTGCGAGAACACACACTGGCTGGTGGTTCTGCAGAGGGCGCGCTCTCAGTCTATGTGTGTTCTCGCGGGAGGGAACACAGCGCAAGCTGCCCTGACACTCTCTGTAGCTGATTGGACAGTGTCAGAGCAAAGACATCACGCCCCCTTTAAATTTAGACAGAAACGCCCCATTAACAGTTCAGGGGCTTATTTACATATCGGGCACCAAATATAACGGCACCGATATGTAAATAACAGAGGAAGATAGGAACATTATTTCAAGTGAGACAGTGTTTGTGAAGCCCTGACCATTACATGCTGCACATGTATGGGCAGGTGAAAGGTTCTCATGTAATTTATAACGCATGGTGAATGCTGTATAAAAAATAAAAAAAAATAAACTGTGCCCCTGATGTACTCTGCCTGGCCTACATGTACCCCCACATTATAAACTAAAATACCAGTAATACCCCAAACAAAACTACTACCAAGCAAAATCTACGCGCCAAAAGCCAAATGGCGCTGCCTCCCTGAGCCCTACACTGTGCCCGAACAGCTGTTTACTTCCACATATATGGCACCGCCATACCCTGGAGAACCCTTTTAACAATTTTTGTATTGCCGTACTCCAGAGAAGTTGCTTTACATATGTTGGGGGGCTTTTTTTTTTTTTTTTCTTTATTACTTGTGGACATTGTTGTTTTTTTTTTTAGCTACAACTACATCTTATTGGAAAAAATTAAAATTTTTCATTTTTACATCCAATTATAATAAAAATCTATGAAACACCTGTGTGGTCAAAATACTCACTACACCAATAGATGAATTCCTTGTGGGTGTAGTTTCCAAAATTGGTTCTTTTTTGGTGTGTTTCCATCACAAGACCTCTTCAAGCCTCACAAGGTGCCTAAAATATATTCTAATAAAAAGGCCCCAAAATCCACTAGGTGCTCCTTTGCTTCGGAGGCCGGTGCTTCAGTCCATTACCAAACTAGAGCCACATGTGGGATATTTCTAAAAACTGCAGAATCTGGGCAATAGATATGGAGTTGCGTTTCTCGGGTAAAACTTTGTGTTAAAGAAAAATATGGATTAAATATAAATTTCTGCAAAAAAAATAAAAATTTGTACATTTCACCTCCACTTTGCCTTAATTCTTATGAAAGGGTTAAGAAACTTTCTTAAAGCTGTCTTGAATACTTTAAGGGGTGCAGTTTTTAAAATGGGGCAACTTGTGGGGGTTTGTATTGTATGGGCCCCTCAAAGCCACTACACAACTGCACTGGTGCCTAAAAAAAATAGCTTTTTGACATTTCCTTGATAACGTGAGAAATCTCTGTAAAAGTTCTAAGCCTTGTAACGTCCTAGAAAAATAAAAGAATGTTCAAAAAAACGAGTAGACATATGGGAAATGTGAAATAGGAACTATCGTGTGATGTATTACTATTTTTTTTTACAAGCAGATACATTTAAAATTTAGAAAAAGGCTTACTTAATAATAATAAACCGAACCACAATCACAATTCTTTGGTCACTTCACCTCCCAAAAAATGGAATAAAAAGAGATCAAAAGGTCGCATGTACCTAAAAATGGTACTGATCTAAACTACAGTTCGTTACGCAAAAAATAAGTCCTCGCACGGCTTTATTGATTGAAAAATAAAAACGTTCTGGCTCTTAGAATAAGGCAACACAAAAAGTGAATGATTGTTTACAAAACTTATTTTATTGTGCAAACGCCATAAGACATAAAAAAAAAACTATAAACATCTGGTATCGGCGTAATCGTATCGCCCCGCAGAGTAAAGTGAATATGTCATTTATGGCGCACGGTGAACGCTGTAAAAAAAAACGAAAAAAAAAACAATCGTACAATTGCTGTTTTTTAGTCACCACGCCACCTAAAAATAGAATAAAAACTGATCAAAAAGCCGCATGCACCCCAAGAAAACTACAATGGATTCCTCAAGGGGTCTAGTTTCCAAAATGGGGTCACTTTTGGGTGGTTCCCAATGTTTTGGCACCACAAGACCTCTTCAAACCGGACATGGTGCCTAATAAAAAGGAGGGCTCAAAATCCACTAGGTGCTCCTTTGCTTCGGAGGCCGGTGCTTCAGTCCATTACCGCACTAGGGCCACATGTGGGATATTTCTCAAAATTGCAGAATATGGGCAATAAATATTAAGTTGCGTTTCTCTGATAAATCCTTTTGTGTTATAAAAAAATGGTATAAAGTGGATTTTCTGACAAAAAAAAATGTAAATTTCACCTCTACTTTGCTCTAAATTTCTGTGAAACACCTAAAGGGTTCATAAACATTCTACATGCTGTTGTGAATACTTTGAGGGGTCTAGTTTCTAAAATGGGGTATTTGATAGGGGTTTCTAATATATGGGCCCCTCAAAGCAACTTCAGAACTGAACTGGAACCTAAAAAAATAAATAAATGAGGCAATACGTCGCTTCTTACATTATACTGATAATGAGCCGTGCCCACCCCGAGATGACCCCAGTTTTGACCGTTTGTATAAACGGAGACCCCTATTAGACCGTTCCAGTGCCCGGTTTTGCCAAGCATACACCCCGAGAAGTGTATTTCTATTGATGAGTCCCTGGTACATTTTAAAGGGAGGGTTCAATTCCGCGAGTACCTGCCGGGTAAGAGGGCAAGTTATGGCGTGAAGATGTATAAGCTGTGAGAGTGCATCAGGGTATACCTACAGGTTTAGGATATATGAAGGAAAGGCCACCCCCAAACCAGACTGCATCCTGGACTACAATAGGTACATGGGAGGGATGGACTTGTCAGATCAAGTCCTGAAGCCCTACAGCGCCATGCGGTGTGGTATAAGAAGCTGGACGTGCACATCATACAGATGTCATTGTACAATGTGTACGTGCTACGTCGATGTACAGGCCAGACGGGAACTTTCCTGGAATTTCAAGAGGTGATTATCAAGAACCTAATCTTTAGGGACCAAGAAGGGGGACACCCAGTACTTCTGGAAGCGGGGCCACACGCATCGTACCAAGGCAGCAACACTTTCCAGAAGTTCCCCAAACTGGCAAGAAGGGAAAAAGTCAAGAGGTGCAAAGTCTGCTATAAGAGGGCGATAAGGGATGACACAATATATCAATGTGACACGTGTCCCGAATAACCAGAGCTCTGTATGAAAGAGTGTTTTAAAATTTATCATACATCCCTTGGTTTATAATTTACCCCAATTTTACTTACCCTGATGCACTCCACACAGCTTATCCCCCCTCGTCTTTCCCCTCTGAGCCCTGCTGTGTGTCCAGGCACCTGATAACAGCCACATGTAGGGTATTGCCATACCCGGGAGAACCCACATTACAGTTTATGGGGTGTAGGTCTCTGGTCAAAATGCTCACTACACCTCTAGATGAATGCCTTAAGGGTGTAGTTATTAAAACGGGGTCACTTCTTGCGGGTTTCAACTGTACTGGTACCTCAGGGGCTTCTGCATACATGACTTCGCACTAGAAAATCCCCAGTAGGCCAAATGGTGGTCCTTCCCTTCTGAGGCCTCCCATGGGCCCAAACGGCAGTTTATTGCCACAAATGGGGTATTGCTGCACTCAGGAGAAATTGGGCAACAAAATGGAGTATTTTGTTCCCTGTGAAAATAAGAAATTTTGATTAAAAAAAATTACATCTTATTGGAAAAAATTTCATTTTTTTAATGTCACAGCCCAATTGAAATAGGTGCTGTGAAAAAACTGTGTGGTCAAAATGCTAACAACAACCATAAATGAATTCCTTGAGGGGTGTAGTTTCCAAAATGGGGTCACTTTTGGTGGGTTTCCATTGCTTTGATACCTCTGAGGCTCTGCAAATGCGACATGGCACCCGAAAACCAATCCAGCAAAATCTGGACTCCAACAAACATATAGCGCTCCTTTCCTTCTGAGCCCTCCCATGAGCCCAAACAGCAGTTTATCACCACAAATGGGGTATTGCCGCACTAAGGACAAATTGGGAAACAAAATGGGGTATTTTGTTCCCTGTGAAAATAAGAAATTTTGATCACAAATGACATTTTATTGGAAAAAATGACATTTGTTTCATTTCACAGCCCAATTCAAATAGGTCCTGTGAAAAAACTGTGCGGTCAAAATGATAACAAAAACCATAAATGAATTCCTTGAGGGGTGTAGTTTCCAAAATAGGGTCACTATTGGGGGATTCCTACTGTTTTGGCACCTCAACACCTCTTCAAACCTGGCATGCTGCCTAAAATATATTCTAATAAAAAAGAGGCCTCAAAATGCACTAGGTGCTTCTTTGCTTCTAGGGCTTGTGTTTTAGTCCACGAGCGCAGTAGGGCCACATGTGGGACATTTCTAAAAACTGCAGAATCTGGACAATACATATTTAGTAGTGTTTCTCTGGTAAAACCTTCTGTGTTACAGAAAAAAAAAATGAATAAAATTGAAATTCAGCAAGAAAAATGAAATTTGCAAATTTCACCTCCACTTTGCTTTAATTCCTGTGAAATGCCTGAAGGGTTAAAAAACTTTCTAAATGCGGTTTTGAATACTTTGAGGGGTCTAGTTTTTAAAATGGGGTGTTTTATCAGGGTTTCTTATACATAGGCCCCTCAAAGCCACTTCAGAACTCAAGAGGTACCTTAAAAAAAAGGCTTTTGAAATTTTCTTAAAAATATGAGAAATTGCTGTTTATTTTCTAAGCCTTGTAACGTCCAAGAAAAATAAAAGAATGTTCAAAATACGATGCCAATCTAAAGTAGACATATGGGAAATGTGAACTAGTAACTATTTTGGGTGGTATAACCATCTGTTTTACAAGCAGATGCATTTCAATTCTGAAAAATGCAATTTTTTCAACATTTTCTCTAAATTTTGCAATTTTTCACCAATAAACACTGAATATATCGACCAAATTTTACCACGAACATGAAGCCCAATGTGTCACAAGAAAACAATCTCAGAATCGCTTGGGTAGGTTTAAGCATTCCGACGTTATTACCACATAAAGTGAAATATGTCAGATTTGAAAAATGGGCTCTGAGCCTTAAAGAGGCTCTGTCACCAGATTTTGCAACCCCTATCTGCTATTGCATGTGATCGGCGCTGCAATGTAGATTATAGTAAAGTTTTTATTTTTAAAAAACGAGCATTTTTGGCCCAGTTATGACCATTTTTGTATTTATGCAAATGAGGCTTGCAAAAGTACAACTGGGCGTGTTTAAAGTAAAAGTACAACTGGGCGTGTATTATGTGCGTACATCGGGGCGTTTTTACTACTTTTACTAGCTGGGCGTTCTGACGAGAAGTATCATCCACTTCTCTTCACAACGCCCAGCTTCTGGCAGATCACGCTGTGACGTCACTTCCCCAGGTCCTGCATCGTGTTAGACGAGCGAGGACACATCGGCACCAGAGGCTACAGTTGATTCTGCAGCAGCATCAGCGTTCGCAGGTAAGTAGCTACATCGACTTACCTGCAAACGCCGATGCTGCTGCAGAATCATCTGTAGCCTCTGGTGCCGACACGATGCAGGACCTGTGAGTGACGTCACAGCGTGATCTGGCAGAAGCTGGGCGTTCTGAAGAGAAGTGGATGATACTTCTCATCAGAACGCCCAGCTAGTAAAAGAAGTAAACACGCCCCGATGTACGCACATAATACACGCCCAGTTGGACTTTTACTTTTCAACACGCCCAGTTGTACTTTTGCAAGCCTCATTTGCATAAATACAAAAATGGTCATAACTTGGCCAAAAATGCTCGTTTTTTAAAAATAAAAACGTTACTGTAATCTACATTGCAGCGCCGATCTGCTGCAATAGCAGATAGGGGCTGCAAAATCTGGTGACAGAGCCTCTTTAAGGTCAAAACTAGGCTGCGCCCTTAAGGGGTTAAAAAGAAAAAATTCAGAATTGTGAAAAATATTTATTCAGGGTAATCTAGCCCAGAAATAAATGCTGTAAGAGAACACCCCAGCCGGCGTGCAGACCGGACATTATAATAAAATGAAATATTCAGCGAGTGACAATCACCTCTACAGTCCATCAATATCATCCGCTGTCCGATAATAGGAACATGAGATCGGAATGAAATTCTCAGTAATAGAAGCTGTTGGCATCGTCCAGTTCTATTATCTTCTGTGCCATGGATGGGGCATGTGTATATGATAATCTTGAGCTTTACTTCTGAGACATTAACCCATTCCTGTTTAGTTTAAGGGGCTTTAATATTGAAAATAAACAATGGGATTTCTGGAATGAAATAATAAAATCCTCATTCACTAAGTAAATGTACAACATGTATTTAAAACAGACTTATGTCCCTTTAACAACTCCGACTAGAGCAGGCCTCAATGTGCGTTCATGCAGTTTGTACCCTACTTTAGTGACCAAGGCTACTGTGCCAGGCTCCTTGCCCTCCACTGGGGCATGGAATAAGGCTTCATGCTCGTATGGATCGAACTTTGCGCCCGCTGGATTAAGCTTGACTATTCCGTGCTTCTTGAAAACTTTTTGCATCTGGACTTCGGTCATCACTAGACCCTCGTAGAGGCTCTTCAGATGAGGGTTCTCATCCTTGATTTCCTCTTTGGGGACGCTCTGCGTTGCTTTTTCCAAGACGTCTGCCACTTCCAGCAAGTCCTTGCAGAATCCTTGTATTCCTTCAAATATAAGTAAACATAATTACTCTCCACGGCCTGTAACTTAAAGATGTATGACCTGTATTATTTTTTTCTGTACAGGATTATGGCGGCAGCCGTCTTACTTTATAGCAGAGACATGAACAGAAAAATCTCAGTCAACACAAATTATGCATTTTATGGGAGTGTTGTAGGCATGCTCTGTGACCTGTGCAGAGGTCAGTGTGGAAGGAGGGAGAGGAGCGGTATATACATACATACATATATATACCCTGTCATTGTAATCCTGCCTGTGATGATAACGAGATGGCTAACCCTTCCTGTTCTGTAGTGATCACTCTACTATAGTAGCAGTAAGCAGCCTATTATAAATAGTGGTTCCTGTGTTATCTATATATAGAGGTGTTACCTGTCAGTGTAATCCTGCTTGTGAGGATAATGAGATGACTGCGGAGAAGTGATCTCTATAGAACAGGAAGTCTATTGCGGGTTTAGTGGTCAGTGTGAAAACTGCAAGATGTATTATTATATTTTTTTTTTATGAAACTCCATTCACAAGGAGCAACGATTGTTAATGTATAGGGACAAACAATCGTTAAGTCTCATAGTGGGGCTAAAAAATTATTAAGAAAGGTGAAATAAACTAACAACCCAAGAAATAAAGTTAACATTCCTTGCGCGCTTTAAGCAGCGTGCATTTGGATTGTATGTTCATTGGTGAAGGGCAGGCGTCTTGCCCCACTCCTGCAATGAATACGGTGTATCGCATGCACTGAGCAATTTGTATTAGCAGGGGAAGGACTGGTGCATATTAAGAATCTGGCCGGGACTGCACATGCGCGTTCCCCTGATGGGGGGGGGGGGGGGAATCCAACCCCCAGAAACAAAACATCACTAGTAACGTGCTGTATGCTAGGCCAGGACTATTGGCTCCTAGCCTTTGTGATTGGTGTACGGCATGTCACTAGAAGGAGCAGGAAACATGACGTCAGTCAGAGGTCACGTGATGCGCGGCAAGACTGGAGAAACGGCACTTTGGAATAAGTATGTAAATTAAGTTATTGTGGGTGGGGTTAGAGAACCACAGATAAAAGTTTAACTTGGAAAAACCCCCTGAAAGAGGTTTTCCCATGAGAGACATTTAGGACATATCCACAGACTATGTCATAAATTTCCGATAGATGCGGGTCCCACCTCTGGCGCCACTGCCTATCTCTAGAACGGGGCCCCCTAAACCCCGTTGTAGCTTTGTCTGATCTCGGACTCTCTGCCACTTCCTGGTTACATGGTCGGGAGTTACGAAAACAGCCGTTTCCATGACTCTCATAGTAGTGAATGGCAGTTACGGAAACAGCATAGCATGCGAGTTGCGCTGTTTCCGTAACTTGCATTCAGTTCTATGGACCTACGGAAAACAGCGTAGCTCAGCGACCTACTCTGTTTACGTAACTCACGACCATATAACCTTTTTCATGAGAAAACTCCTTCAATCAATAAGTCCCAAGTACTTCAAAAATGGTACCAAAAACATCTCGTCCCGTAAAATACAAAACCCCATATATCTATACATCAATGAAAGAATACAAAAACGATGGCTCCTGAAATGTGGCGATGCAATAACAAATTATTTTTGTTTAAAAGACTTTTCATTGTGCAAAAGCAGTAAAACATAAAAAAAACACCATGGTATCGTTAATGACCCATAGAATTAAGGTAACGTTATTTACGCCGCACGGTGAGCAATGGTGGAACAGCGGATTTTATTTTCAATTTCCCCTACAAAAAAAGAGTCAATAAATTATATGAACTCCAGAATAGCCTAATCGAAAAATACAACTCATCTGAGGGCTTGTTTTTTGCCGGATGTCAAGAGAACATAAAGAGGTAATGGCTCTAATTCCACCATGAAAAAACTAAAAAATATATTTGGTTCTTCAGGCCAAAATAGGACTGGTCATTGAGGGGTTAAAGGCATGACATAATAAATATGTCCTTGGCAGTTAAAGGGGTTTTCTCATCATAGACATTAATGGCGAGTAGACAGAACACGTCAAAACTATCTGATAGGTAAGGGTTGCAGAGGTGGGACCCCCACCAATCAGAAGAGCAGGAATCTCCACTAGGTGGGGCAGCCGCTGGCCCTTGCGTCACGGTGGAGACATAAACGTCTATAGTAGGAAAAAGACTTATTGGCGCTGTTCGCAGAGTTTTTTGCAGGCAGAAGAATCTGCCTAAAAACTCTGTCTGGAATTTTGAGGCAGATTTTGACCTGCCTGCACACGGTTTGCCGCGTTTTTCGGCCATTGAGCGCCACGGGGAAAAAATACAGCGAAAAACGCTTTCTCTGCCTGTCATTGATGTCAAGGGAGGTGAGACGGAAACGCTCGAAAGGCATGTTGATTCTTTTCCTTGCCAGCGTTTATTTCAGCGCATGGGGAAAAAAAACGCCTCCGCCTCCAATTGAAATCAATGGGAGGCGATTTCGGCCGTTTTTTGCCGCGGTTTCCGCCGGAAAAAACTTAGTGCAAATAGGGCCTAATTAGGATGCAGAGAAAAAATAAAAAAAATTAAAAAAAAAGACCAGCAAAACTTTGCAAGACATCTGAATGTAGTTTGTAAACACCCGTGCATATGCTGCAGAAACAACGGCATTCAGATGCATGGTTTTATGGAACAAATCTGCCAGATGTAAACATATCGCTAGGCTGCGTTCACACGTAGCAGAATTGTTGTGGATTTTCCAACCGGATTTGGAGGCGGAAAATCCCCAGCGTATGACAGTAGCAGCAAAGAAGATGAGATTTAAAAACGGTCGGCCACAGATTGTGGAACATTTCCGTTCCTACGGTGAGATCGTGGCTGTGAATTTATGCTGCGGAAGAGTTGCAGGTTTTTGCAGATTTTCTCTATTGAGTTCAATGGGGGGGGGGGTGAAAACAAATGCAGCAGAAATCGTTTGGTCTTGCTCCACCTACGCTGCACGTTCGGGATGTCCTGCTGCCTGTGTATGACGGGCAATGCCAGCACTCACCGTACAATTTTGCATCTTCCATCATTTTCTGACTCCTCTGTCTCAGGTTCTCGGTGTCTGCCAAGGCACGCTTGTATTTATCCTGGAGGGACAGAAAAGCAACCGGATTATTGGATAACTCCACCCTTGATGTCAGAAACGGGGGCAAAAGGGTCAGCAGGACAAAAGCGCCCATACACCACCCACGCTGCTTGCCAATGAGGCAATCTCTAGGCTCGTATGCCAACAGTGATCTGACCTCCCCCTCTAACGTCATCCTGGTCACATGGCAGAATTTACCAATCGTACATCGTCAGTCCTCCAACCAGGAGGCGATAACGGGGAACCCCAATGATCTGCTCTACAATCATGAAGCACCGACACCTGCTGCTCCTGCCACATGTAAATGGATGTGCCATCACAGACATTTGGGGCATAACGCTAAGATGTGCCACCAATGTTGGATTGGCGTGGGTCTGACTGCGGTGACCCCCTGGCAGTGGCTAGAAAAAGAGTGGTAGTGGAGCTAGAAAAGTGCCGTAGCCCTTTGTCTCGTGTTGGCTTTGTTTCGCTCTCTTTGAGCAGACGCATGGTCATCCTTTATGGTCCATGGCATGCTGATTGGTAGTCATACAGATCAGAAAGGCTGAGTTCATACAATGTAGGGGTAGTGCAGCCGCTCTACAGGGCTGGGCAATTAATCCACAAAAAAAAAAAAGGCCAAATTTTAGCACAAATAACCAACGTCGTCTTGCGCATTTTGTTTTTTCCCCCCTGTTTTAACTATCTGCAATGTCAGGACGCAGATACAGTTGAATCCAATGGTAGAGCAGGGAGCGGTAAGGTCCCTGCTCTCCCATTCACTATGTATCGCCAGATGCTTACGACTAGGCAAAGATAGGCGCGAGGCAGTGATGTCACCGCGCCTGTCTGCGCCGAGCCACATAGACCGGAAGAGCAGAGGGGTCTCCTCCACTCGTCGTTGGAACGGGGTTAGGGGATTATGTATTTTATTAGGCACTATTGAGGCTGTGTGGAGGGCAGTTGTGGGGGCATTATACGGTGTGGAGGGCAGTTGTGGGGGCATTATACGGTGTGGAGGGCAGTTGTGGGGGCATTATAACGCGTGGAGGCAGTTGTGGGGGCATTGCACTATGCGGGGGCAATACACTGTGCGGGGGCAATACACTGTGCGGGGGCAATACACTGTGCGGGGGCAGTGTCAGGGGGTATATTATATACAATAGACTCATGGGATAAACAATAATTCAATGCGTAGCAAAAAGGTGCGCGGCCTGAATAATCGTTCATTAATCGTAATCGAGGTCACATGTTCGATTAATCATGATTTTGATTCAGGTTTTAAATTGCCCAGGCCTGCGATGTAACCAGCATAGTGAACATGTTACTGCCATAGAGGGAGAGAGATGAGCAGCTGCCACACACTTGACGCTTATCTCCTTGAAAACTTAGGATCGTTCAGGTTCAAATCCAACATGTCCCCCAACAACGATAACCTCAAGGGTCTTACAGAGCGGTGACTTAGTAACGACACCAGAGATACAGTTTTCTTTATGTTGGGAATAGAGTTATTCTGGATCATCGACATTGATGTAGCGCAGGGGTCAGCAACATTTGGATGTTATTCTAAAGCCTTTGGCAGTCAGGGCATGCTGGGAGTTGTAGTTTCCCCGCAGGTGGAGTGTGGAAGGTTGTTGACCCCGGCTCTAGTGGGTCTATAGTGGTCGGCTTTAGGGCTGGTGACGCTCCTCTCACTCACCGTCACATCTTTCACTTGATCTTCTAACCTCGCCTTCTCTGCAGCCAGCAGTTCTGCGCTCTCTTCTCCCGGCTTCTTGCTCTTCTCCTCCTCACTCTCCTGCCCGGGTTTATTCGGCTGCTGAGCCGCTGTGCACATCAGCTGTGGACATTTCCTAACGTAGAAATTGGAGAATATTAATCATTGCGTGAGCCTTCCACAAACATGGGAGCTTTCAAGTAAACCCGTCGGGTTGTATTAGCCCCCCTAAACCGTCACTGCCGGCTTCCTCCAACTCTGGCGGAGGCGCCGCTACCATAATACCCCCAGGGCACGCGGGGTGCAGCAATGAAGCCTGGCAGAGTACACTGCACTGCACATGCCCGGGTAGCACAAAGCAACGGCACATCCACCAGAGATGGAGGAAGCCGGTAGGGTCGTAGAGCCGCTCGGGGATGTCAATTCGGCCTGGACTGGGTGACTCTTCAGGACAGCGTCACCACCCCCAGGACTCCTCATTGGTAATGATCATACAGCGGGCTGGGTTATACATCGGTTTTCTACATTTTGCGGCATCAGTATATACATAAAGGGGCGTGTTTGGAAACAACGTCAGGTCACGTATTACTGGCGGTTTAGGGGGCTAGAACGACCTGACAGGTGCCCTGTAACATGTATACTTTGTATATATAGCGCACTTACATTGAAGCCCTCTAAACCTCCACAGGACAATGACAGCACACTGTATGATAATAAGGTGGCACTCCGCTCTCAAGATTAAAGGGGCTCTCCCACGAAAATAATCACCTACCTAACCACAGTATAGGTGATAAATGTGCGATCGCTGCGGATCCAGCCTCTAGGACCCCCCCCAGCCATCACGAGAACCAGGGTCCCGTAGTCCCCGTATAAATGGAGCCGTGGACACGCGTGTGGACTACCGGTCTATTAAATCTATATGGGCCTGAGATAGACGAGCCGGACTCTGATAATTGGCGCGCATGCGTCTGCATCGCTACATTCAAACAAGGGCTTAGTTCTGGTGACGGTTGGGGGTCCGGCGGTAGGAATCATACATTTATCCTTTCCTCATACACTACAAGCAGTGATGTCTTTCTTGATGACCGGGATATTACACCATTATTTGTATGGCTAGAGTGAAGGAATGCGCTGCACCGGCCAATGCTGAGCAATGACGCAACGCTGGATAATCACACACAGCAACGTCCAAGGACGAGGGGATCACATGATGGACGGAGGCGGCAGCGAATGACAATAAAGAGGTGACTCGGGACTCCGAATGACAATCAGCGCAGCAGCAAGTCAAAAGTCACATTTCTGCACGACAGCCTGATCTTATGGACATGGACAACTCAGCTCAACATCCGTGCCCGCAGCTCCTGAATAACAAAAAAATTCAAATATATTTTACTAAAAAAAATGATGCGGATGTAGCAGAGCTGAGTTTGTCGTTGACCTTTTTCTTGGATACATCGGGATAACTTACTGACAATCCGGTTGGTTGACCTGCAGTCCTATGTAAGACTAGAGACAACAAATTGCAATGTATGGATGAGCTGTGCCAAATGACAATCAGTTCTGCTACATCGGCATCGGACTTACACGTCTCTATCTTCTGGAGAACTACAATTCCCAGCATGCCTTGGTGCAGGTAAAGCATGCTGTTACCATGACTACCCTGAACTCACTACACTCATGTTTCATCCTTCTTACCGGAGCGGTGCCCTGTGTGTCCGCAGCAATGTGCTCAGGTTATGCCCAAGTATCCGCAGGCCCCCGCACGCCATGTCTGTCCCCTATCAGCACTCACACGTACAAGACAAGCCGTGCTTCAACCTAACCTACTACTTCGTACTCCAGCCAATCAAACGCTCGGATGAGAAGTGAGCGCATGCGCAGTAGAAACAAGGTCATGCAGCCAAACTAGTCAAGGGAGGTTGTAGAGGAGTTGAAATGTCAAATATAAAGTTGAGACTGAGTTGAGTCCGCAGTGATTGGCTTGTGGGGACCGTGGGTGGAGTCTGAGGTGACAACTTGTGTAATACCTTGTAATGTCTGCGCATTGTCGGCTTTTTTATGTTTAGTAGTCATTAGAAATCTGATTCATGGCTTTATGTATCCTACATATATAAGTTGCAGTCCTGTAATCCGGCAACTGATAATCCGAACAATCTGATAATCAGGGACTCACAAAACAGTATGAAAATCTTGAATTTCACCAGACCAGAAGCATAGCTCCCAACTTTCAAGTATCGCAAACAGGGACAAGCCATGCAGCAATTTTTTCCCCTTTTAAGCCGCGCCTCTAACCCCGCCCAACCCCCACACATATACCCACACAGATACCCCCATACAGTATAATGCCCCATAGCTGTCCCCATACAGCATAGTGCCACTATCTCCAGCCAGAGCATCCGCCACGCTGTGGCCGGGGACTCCGCCCGAGTTGGAGCCCCTGAAGTCACTGTCCATATATGGACAGTGATGTTAGGCGCCTTAAGATGTCAGAATCCCGTGCAGGAGCATCGGCAACACTCCTGGAGGAGCCACTGACGTCACTGTCTATTTATGGACAGTGACGTCAAGGGCTTTCCCATGACAGGAGTCCCCGGCCAGAGAGCTTGTGCTGCTCTGACCAGGGACTTCATAATTGAATGCTGGAGCAGGGAGCTGACGGTTCTCTGCTTCAACATTGGATTCAACTGTA
Organism: Rhinoderma darwinii; assembly: GCF_050947455.1. Classification (NCBI taxonomy): domain Eukaryota; kingdom Metazoa; phylum Chordata; class Amphibia; order Anura; family Rhinodermatidae; genus Rhinoderma; species Rhinoderma darwinii. Next base: position 38,767,113 of record NC_134687.1, on the reverse strand, counting down.
TCTGAATCCTGAGGACGCAGATACAGTTGAAACCCAGACATACCACCAGTTGCCCAGGACAGCGTGACGTCACCCGGAATCCAGGACAGTCCCGCTGAATCCAGGACGATTGGGAGGTATACAGAATACAAAGGTCTCTTTCATACGTTCTACATCTTGAAATGCCGGCAGTTTAAAATTGTTTCTGCTTTGTTTTTTAGGCCAGGATCGGTCTTTGGTGCAGTTTGTGTTCAGTCTTTTGAGCCAAAGCCAGAAGTGAATCCAAAATGAAGAAAAGTCATTGACTAACGCATCTCCTTTAATTTGTGTCCGCTCCTATTTTTGACCAAAAAAAAAAACTGCACAAAAAGTTTTTGTGATCCATACTATGCGGTCAAATCAAATTTTTTGCTAAGATTTTTTGAAAATCGCAAACAAACCTCTGTGGTTTTGCATTAATCACAGCAAAAACTGCAATATGATTGCACTGTGTGAATAAACTCTTGACCAAAAAAAGTCAAGATGAACGCCAATTATATTTTATAGGAGTTTTCTGGCTTATTCATTGTATAATGAGAAGTTGTGCAAATATACTTTGTACATCAGTACCTCACCATTTTCAAAATCTGTGCTTACAGTCATTGAATGGGAACCTTCAATGTTTACTTTCTGAGGAACTGTACTGGTCATATGATGATCACACTGGTGCGACAAAACTCCTGCGCTCGGGACTGGCAGTTATATTCTCTTACAAAGTGCAGAAGTTATAATGGTACTCCACTAGTACGGCTCCACCTGTGGCTGTTGCTTGTCTAGTGCCCAGTTTTGTTCAGGGTCTACTAAATTTGTTGTGTAATTGGGTAGAATATTTATTAGGGAGTGTGACACTTTTAGGCTGTGTTCACACTTTGTGGTAAGTTTGCGGTTTTTTCTCCACAATTCAAAAGGGAAATTGAGAAGAGGAGACCCCTTCTGATTGCTTCAAAGGAAATCCCTGTGAAGCGATCGAGGGACATACCTTTTATGGAAAGACAGCCCAGGGTCCATTGAAGGACCCCAGGGCTGTCTGACCATATTCCCTGTTAGTGGACTGTCAGTACACAGGCTAATGTACTGGCATATAGATATATGACGGTACATTAAAGGGGTTATCCGGGTCTTTAAAATCGATTGCCTATCATTAGGATAGGCCATCAATAATAGATCGGTAGGGGTCCGACTCAGTGAGGAGAAAACCATGTAAACAATGAAGAGGCAGCGCCACTAGTATGAGCGCTGTAGTCCCTTTAAACAGCTGGTCGGTGGGGGTTCCAAGAGTCAGACCCCCCATGAACTAATATTGATGCTGTATCCTAAGTGTAATGTCTATGGCCGGGGGTCGTCGTTTAGACTTACCCCTTGACGATACCAGCCATGGACATCTCTTTTCATGGCGTCAGCTCCCTCCAGGGAGACGCCGGCACTGTCTTCCGGGTCCTCGGATTGATTCCCGCAGGGCGCCCGCGCACGCGCGTGCACGGCCTTAAAGGGCCAGTACTCGTCCAGCTGTCACCCATCAATTATCAGCCCAAATGGATGCTGGACTATAATAAGGGGCTCTGCCCACTGGTTCCTTGCCTGAGCGTTGTTGTATACCTAAGTTTGTCTTGCAAATTTCTCCCAGTGTTTTCCAGTTCCCAGTATTACCCGTTCCTGCTGCCTTTACCCTGTATCCCGTGCGATCTTATATACAAGTGAAAGTCAAGTCGTGCCTCCCGCTGCATCCGCGGTGACACCTGCTGTGAAAGTCAAGTCCTGCTTCCGCTACTGTCTACATTGCCTCAGGTACCCGTTCCGAACTATAGACATTGTTTTGTACCTTGTTGGCCAGCTGCTACCCCGCTACGCGGTACGGACCAGTGGGTCCACACCCCCCTCCGTGACACTAAGGATAGGCCATCAATTTTAAAAACCTGGATAACCCCTTTAAAGTAAAAAAATTAAAAATCCCCTCCATGGGATCAAAAAAAAGAGAAATTAATATGAAAAAAATAAAAGTTAAATCAGAAAAAACAATATACGCCAATGCACATTTTTTTTAAATTAAATATATCTCCCAAAACATGAAATAATATACACATATTTGATATCTTCACGACCATAACAACCTGAACAATAAGTTTATAGCATCATTTATGATGATTGGTGTATGCTGTAAAAAAAAAAAGAAGCAAAAAAAGAACTTCAGCAGAACCTCTTTTTTTCAGCAATTTTGCCAAAATAATGATTAATGTCAATTAAACGATAATGTAAATGTACCAAAAAAATGACACCTACATAAAGTACAACTTGTCCTGCTACAAACAAAGTCTCATACAGCGATGTAATAAATAAATAAAAACGTCATGAGCAACAGCGTGCAAAGAGGAAAAATCAAGAAATTGTTCTGGTCCGAAAGGCCAAAATTAGCCCGGTCTTTAAGGGGTTAAATGATACATTTAAGGGGAAATTAGTTGTACTTGTTTGTAAACATTATTAAACATATTCTTCTATTTCGGAGTCAATGGCCCTTTAAGTTGTAGACGTGGAGCTGATGTCATATAAGCGTCATGGTGAGGATATTGTATTAGAATGTTGCTCGCTCAGTGTTCTGTACATTGCTTGACTTTCCTTATAGAGAGTGGCAGTGATATTGGTGAGCGCATCAAGTGTTTAGTGATATTGGTGAACGCATGGAGTGTTTTAGACAATTTTTGGGAAGATGAGGGAGGCAGACTTATTTGTCTGTAGCTCAGTAACATCCAGCTCAGATTCTGAAACCTCAGACGTATCTTCCATCTGGAATAGCATGAAGAAGAAGTACAGCCTAGGTGACAACTTCTCTGACTACAGGGACATGGTGGCTAAGAGAGTGCTGGACAGGCTGAACCGCAAACTTCAATTGGGAAACCCTGAAAAACATCCGGCATCTGGTGACTGTGGAAGAAAACTGGGTTGTCCCATCCCTATCACCCCGGAACCCCCTAAATGGCCAAAATAAGTCACAGCACAAGAGGTCACCAAGAATATTTACCGAAGAGATAAGTGTGTGACGGCAGCGGCAAAGACCGTGGACTACCTCAGGAATAAGTCCTATAAGGATAATTCTCTCCAGGTATATCCAGCAAGAACTTTGCCAAAAATAAGGCCTGTGAGTACGGTGCAGTATAAGAATTCCCAGTTACATCCATGGGACCAGCATGATGAGACTCCTGCACCCGAGAAGACATCAGTATTACCACCTATAGGACCACCATCGAGTCATCATGAAATACAAAACCACAAGGCAACCAACAATAAACAACTAAAGGAACTGTCCCAGCCCAAGATGGCGGTTGCTGAGGCCCTGAGCCTACTGGAAGATGCGGACTGGAAAAAATAGATCAGAGGGATTGACACCATCTTGTCCCTGATGTCCTTCCATCGTGAAGCTGCTCTACTAATAATAAGACAACTGAGGACTGCAGTAATGAAGGAAGTGACCAACCTGAGATCTGCAGTGTCCCTAGCAGCTATCAAGTGCCTGGACATGATGTTCTCAACATTGCAGACACACATGGACTGCGACCTCCACCAGACTGTCCGGGTGTTGCTGCAAAAGGCCGGAGAATCCAACACCTTCATCCGAGAAGCAGCGGACAGCGCTCTGTCATCCATGGTGGATAATGTCAGCCCAGGCCACGCTCTGACAGCCCTAATAGAGGGAGGACTCTGCCATAAGAACAGCACAGTGAGATCCACCACAGTCAAACATCTCGCAGGTTTGGTGGACAGAATGGGCCCAGAGTTTTTCCTGTCTGGAAGAAAAGGCATCACAGACAGGGCAATACCAGCTGTAGCCAAATCTGTGCAGGATCGATGCCCAGAAGCCAGGATGTATGGCAGGGAAATCCTGAGCAGTCTAGCTCCACACCCTAGACTGGGCACAATGCTGGCAAAGTATGTGCCCCCTAAAAACTTACCAGCCATAATGCTTCTGCTGAAGAAATGTCCCAACTAATCCCGGACATTATTACATAGAGGAGGACTATTACCAATATAAATCAGAACTTCATGACCAAGAAGAATTCTTCAGTGTTTGGTGGACATATCTACATGTGGAGAAGGGACGCAACCTACAGTGTCCTGTGTCATAACCCAAGGACAGCCCTGGTATTACTGGCGGATCCAGCTGGCAAGGTATGTTGAATACGGGAAGGATTTATGTCTCGTTACATTGTCTTACATCCATTTATATACAGTAATAGTTGTAGTTTTGGAAGAACCCATGTTGGTCACTTTGGCCAGACGTCTATTCAATAAAGATTGGTAATAAAATATAAAACATTGTCTAAATGCTAGTGTACCTGTCTGATCTATGTAACCTGCTCCTCCATCCACAGGTCCAGAAGTATCGTATTCAAAAGGCTTTGAAGCCACACACTGCACCTCCCTTCACAGCCGGAGTCTTCTAGATAACCTGGAGGATATAACAGACGATTGTTCCCTTTGATCTGTCGCTGCCTCTGGGTTAGGGACTGTCCACATCTCGTTTTTTTTCTTCTGTCGGAAATATACGTCGGATATTTATCCTACTGCTTAAAAGGGTTGTCCAGGAATAAATTTTATTTATAATTTTTACTTCATTCTAGATATATAAATAACTTTCTAATATAATATCGATTTACCTCTGGCTTCGTTACTCGGTTCTGATTAGCGGTCACGTGACCGCACCCAGAGTGAATTTTTAATTTCCTGTGACGTTCCGTGTTTTTGCTCAGCCAGCATTTCCGGCACGTCATCAACTACATATACAGGCAGTGGGCCACGCGGATGTTTCATGAGTTCTTCAGAGCTCCGCTTCCTCTGGTCCCGCTGACTGTAAACATAGTTGATGACACGCCGTGTCTCTACACAGCAGGAAGTGCAGGCTGAGCAGAGACTCGGAACATCGTCTCTGCTTGTACACGTCCCCTCCTCCTCCTATTTTGGAGTTCCCGAACTGCCTGCCCGTCTCCTCTCATCGCCCACACCCGGCGGCACCCCCCCCCCCCGATGGTATATATAGTTATTACAGGTGCTATATAAATACTAGGATGATGAGGGTTATATACTGTACTGGAATGATGGGGCCATCATCCCTGAATATAACTCCCTTTGTCCCTGTGTATTACCTCCATCAACACTGTATATAACCCCCATCATCACTGTGTATAACCGCCTTCATCCCTGTATTGAATGTTGGGGGTAATGCACAGGGATAATGGAGTATAAGGACGATGGGTGTTATATACATGGATGATGAGGTAAAACACATATAATGAGGGTTATATAATGGGGTTATACACAGGGATGATGGGGTGATATTCAGGGATGATGAGGTAATACACAGGGTTGATGGGGGTTATATACAGGGATGATGGGGTTATACACAGGGATAATGAGGTAATACACAGGGATGATGGGGGTTACATATAAGTTGTATACAGGTATGATGGAGTTATATCATCCCCGTGTATTACATAATCATGTTTATAACCCCATCATCCGTGTGTATAACCCCAACATCCCTGTGTATTACCCTCATCATCCCTGTATATAACCTCCATCCTCCCTGTGTGATAATTACTGGGTGTGTGTGACTGTGCAGGGAGCCGGGTGACTGTAATTAGAGCAGGGAATGACCTGTGAACATAGTGGGGTGTGGTAGTATACAAACAGCTGAGATGCTGTGGAGGAAGGGGGGATGTAAGCTGTCTCCTCAGATGCAGCAAGGGATCATGGGTATGGTGGGTTACAAGACAGGAAACAGGCAGGACCAGAAGCAAGGGATGTAAACAAACAGAAAGAGGAGCAGTGATGATGGAGATCAAACAGAAACTGGTTAGAAAGTATGTGGGGGGTTTTAGGGAAGGCAAAGCAAGGCTGGGGTACACTTTTTAGAAAATATTTTTTTCCTGGCCAACCCCTTTAACCCCTTCCTTCTTTAGCCACTTTTGACCTTCCTGACAGAGCCTCATTTTTCAAATCTGACATGTTTCAATTTTTGTGGTAATAACTTCGGAAATGCTTTCACCTATCCAAGCAATTCTGAGATTGTTTACTCGTGACACATTGGACTTTATGTTACTGGCAAAATTTGCTCGATACATTCAGTATTTAAATGCGAAAAACACCAAAATTTAGCGAAAAATTGCAAAAATTTGCATTTTTCTAAATTTAAATATATCTGCTTGTAAGACAGGTAGTTATACCACACAATATAGTCACTAATTAACATCCCCCACATGTCTACCTTAGATTGGCATCATTTTTTGAACATCCTTTTATTTTTCTAGGATGTTACGAGGCTTAGAATTTTAGCAGCAATTTCTCAAATTTTCAAGAAAATTTAAAAAGGCTATTTTTACAGGGGCCAGTTCAGTTGTGAAGTGGCTTTTAGGGCCTTATATATTAGAAAACCCCAATAAGTCACCACATTTTAAAAACTCCACCCCTCAAATTATTCAAAACAGCATTTAGAAAGTTTCTTAACTCTTTAGATGTTTCGCAGGAATTAAACCAAACTAGAGGTGAAATTTACAAATTTAATTTTTTGTTGTTGCAGAAATTCATTTTTAATCCATTTTTTTTGTAACACAAAGTTATACCAGAGAAACGCAACTCACTATTTATTGCCAAGATTCTGCAGTTTTAGGAAATATCCCACATGTGGCTCTAGTGTGCTTATGGACTGAAACACAGGCCTCAGAAGTAAAAGAGCACCTAGTGGATTTTGGTTTCAACTGTATTTTTATTGAAAATTTTTCAAAATATACACATGACATTAGGACGCATGGGCAGGCCATACAATCCATTTGACATAGCAGTAAATTCAAACAGACAAAACAAGACACCGGGGAAAAAAACAAAAGGGGAGGGGGGGGGGATAATCAGAGATCAATCTACGGCCTAACCCTGAGATATCGGTAGCCAATACTTATCCCACGGATCCCACACCACTTTAAACCTGTCCAGCGTATTGTCAATAGAGGCCGTCATATTCTCCATAGTGCGAATTTCCCTAATTCTAGTCATTAAGTCGATGTGAGAGGGAGGGGTGATCTGTCTCCATTTCCAAGCTATCAACGTCTTAGCGGCGGTGAGAAAGTGTCGAAAGAGTCGGGCTAGTGGCTTCTCCAAGGACCTAGGAGGGACATTCATGAGATAATGAAGAGGGTCTAGAGGAATATACTGCTGTAACACCGCAAACGCCAAATTCCTCACCTCCAACCAAAACTGTTGGACCAGTGAGCAGCTCCAAAAAATATGGAACAGGTCCCCTCTCTGATCTCTACATCGCCAACAATCCGAAGGAATACCCGGATTGAAGCTATGCAGAAAGGCAGGGGTATGGTACCAAAACATAAGAATTTTGTATTGATTTTCTTTGTATGCAGTGCAGATGGAGGTTTTAGCTGCTTGTGACCAGATAATCTGCCACAATGAGAGAGGGATAGATTTATTCAGCAGGGTCTCCCACTTCAACATATATCTATGCCCAGGCGGAGGGGAATCATCCGGGGACAGCAGTATTGTGTAAATAGCGGCTATAAGCCCCTTAGTGGTGGTGGCATACCGACACAACCTTTCGAAGCTTGTAGGTGTAGTGACCCGCGTGGATCTGAAAGTTTGTTGCATGCAATGTCTGATCTGAAGATAGTGGAAAAATGCAGAAGAGGGGACGTTATGATGTCATTGAAAATATGAGAAGGGGTGAAGCTCTAGCGTGTGGGGATCAACCATGTCGGCCAAATGAAATACTTCAATTCCCGTCCACAATCGGACTATTCGGGAGGTAGTACCGCCTGGAATAGTGGGAGTGTAGAGTACTAAAGTCAAGGGCGGGCAACCAGACGCCAAATGGAAGCGTTTTTTACAGGTTTCCCACACTTCCCTCTGAAATCTCATGGGACCCAGCAGAGATGAAGACGGCATTACCAGCGGGTCGCCCCATAACAAGGAGTTTGGGTGAACCGGAGCCATCCATAGCTTCTCTATTTCGGTCCACTTGTATGCCCGTAGGGACACCCAACAAGGTATGCGGCGGAGATGGGTCGCCCAGTAGTATTTCACCACATCAGGAACTGATAACCCTCCCGCAGATCGACCGGACAATAAAACTGATTTCGGGATTCGATGTCTGCCGGAGTGCCATATGAACCTGAGGATGGAAGACTGCATAGCCCGCAATTCCCTCATAGGTACCGCCACTGGCAGGGTCTCGAAGAAATACAATAATTTAGGGAGCAAGGTCATTTTGACCGCAGCTATGCGCCCAAAAAATGACATGGGAAGAGGATCCCACCTGGCCATTAGTCGACGTAATTCCACAAACAGAGAGGGGAAATTAGCCTTGTAGACCGACGTATAGCAGGGAGTGAGCTGGACTCCCAGGTAAGTCAGGGAGGTTTCCTTTCAGTTGTAGGTGTAGTTTTGTTTGAGGAGCATGAGCTCCCGGTGTGGGACATTGAGAGGGAGCGCTTCTGTTTTAGATGTATTAGTTTTATACCCTGAGAGCTGCCCATAGCTACGGAGAACAGTAGTAAGGGTAGGAAGGGAGGTATGGGGTTTAGTGATAGTCAAGAGGACGTCATCCGCAAACAGGGAGACCTTAAACTCTTTATCTTGTATCTTGACCCCCGCTATATCAATAGATTTCCGTATTTGAGCTGCTAGGGGTTCGATGCAGAGCACAAACAGGAGAGGGGACAGGGGGCACCCCTGACGCGTACCATTCCAGATTTGAAATGGGGGAGAGGTGGAGTGCGGGAGTTTAATTGCCGCTGTTGGGGTGGAGTAAAGACCACGCAGCGCCGTCAAGAAAGGACCCGAGGTTCCGGCGCTGACATGTGAGGAGGGTGCAGAGAACGCTCCGTGCTAGACTGACCAAAAAGAAATCGACTAACACAGCATCCACGACCGAAATCCGGTATTAATTCTTACCTCAGCTCCTGCATCAGTTTGAGGGGAAGAACGGAGCAGCCAGGTGATCAATAAGTCCGGTGATCGGAAGAAACAGACGGAAGCGCAGCATCAGCCCGGCGCTCCCGCGTGACCACTCCCGACATTGCCTGACGGAACAAGACAAAGTCGGAGGCATCTTCCTCGCCATATGTAAAGGTACGGCATCAGGGAACGAACACAAAGAAAAATCCACGCCACACAAGCCAGTGCATAACGGCTTTGTGGAAAGAGGAGGAGACGAGGCACTCACTGGAAAAAAGCCGGGCGCCATTTTGCAGCATGGCCGGGGGCACGATGCAGCGGTCTTAGAGAATAAGGCAGACGGCTGAACAATCGATCAGTGTCGGGGGGAGACAGAAGGAATAGTTGTGACAGCCCCAGTGAAAACACTCTCAACACGGTCAGACAGAGGCAAGCGAGAAGCAGATTATAGCAGGAGCTAAAAGAAGGGAAATCAGTGACCAGCAACAGAAAATAATCATACTGCATATAGACAGTTACGCATAAGCGCTGCTGAAAGAAGCATAGAGAGTGACTGGGGGGAGACAGAAGCCATTTTAGGATACAATCCCGCCTCCCACGAAGCCTCTTTTTGTTATTGTGACCAGGTCAAGAGTTAAAGTGCGCGCAAGTACCTCGGGGAACAAGATGCCGCCAGTAACCCGCAAGGAGAAACAGCCCGCAGGTCATTCCTCCTCAGAGCACGAGGATCAATTATCGGATGATGATGGAATGGGACCAGCTTCTGGCGCGGCAATGACACCAGTGATCGATTATAAAAAGTTGGCCAGGGAAGTGGCTAAGCGTATAACGCCAGATATACAGGACACGCTAGCAAATACGATAGCGGCCTCATTGCAGCAATTTCAAAGTGAGCTCACTCAGCATGGGGCACGGTTGGATGAAGTGGAACAACGTATCTCAATGCTTGAAGACGAAGCCGCAGACACGCACGGGACACTTCAGGAGCTAATGGAGGAGAAGCAGAGGATGGCCCTCAAAATAGACGACTTGGAGAACAGGTCACGGAGAAACAATTTACGCATAGTAGGTCTTCCAGAAAACATACCGGTTGTACATCTGAAACGAATATGCGAGTATGACTTGCCCAAAATGCTGAACATGAGCGGGCCGTGCAAAGTTGAAAGAGCACATCGAGTGGGGCCAGAACGACAACAGCAGCAGCCACAAGTAGGAGCTGGAAAGAGAGCCAGACAAGTCATAGTAAGGTATCTGGACTATTCGGACAAAGAAGCCCTACTACGAGCCTATAAAATGCGGCAGGGACCGGCGAAGCTAAATGGAGTACCAATCATGATATTTGGGGATTATTCAGCTGAGGTGTCCAAAAAGCGCAAACAATTCAGCAAGATATGCACCGCTTTTTATAACAAGGGATTGAAATTCCAGCTCCAATACCCGGCGATATTAAAAGTTACAACACCAAGCGGAACCTTGCAGATCTACACTGATCATCGAGAAGCTGAGGAAGTTTTCAAGGATTTGCTGCAGGAGGACCTATCGCTGAAGGGGACAAGATCAACGTCAGAGAAGGAGACGCCAGCGCAAGCCCAAACCCCGTCAATGAAAAGTCAACCACCAAGGGAAAAAAGAATGGCGCAGACTCCACGAATAGTGAAATAAAACACCTGGACTATAATTTGATGGGACTTTGGAGATTGGCCTGTTTAAGTGAAACGGGTAGAAGATGGGTGAGCATGACAGATGGCCCATCTGAATATTCACAAATATGAAGGATGTCGGGGGTGGGATTGACTCCTGGGGGATGTGATATGTAATTTTGTTATTTGGTCGGAGGATAGGATCTATTTGGTTAGGAAAGCGGGAGAAAGCACTATGTTAGAAAAAAGTGAAGTTTTGAAAGTCATGGGTGCGGGAAGGCAAGGGACCCTTGGGGATAGAAGGGAAAGTTATGGGATTGTTAAAAGTTTTGGTTTTACATCAAAGGACAGAAGATTAATAATAAACAAAGCAGCCACAAGGGAGCTAATTAGTAGTAAAATTACCTACTCAATTTGCTGGTTTTGGTCGATTTTAGGAGTGGGATTAAGAGATTTGCCTGGTCAACATAGCTCAATGTTGTTAATTGTTTTATGAGAATAATAACATGGAACGTTAAAGGATTGCTGTCCCCCCACAAGAGAGCCATGGTATTGAGACATTTGCACTCACTAAAGGTTGATATAGCTCTGCTTCAGGAGACGCATCTGGAAGATAAGGATTTTTTCCGTATGAGAAAGTGGTGGGTAGGAGAAGTCTATGGGTCAGCTGCAGTTAAAAAAAAAAATGGAGTGATGATCCTAATACATAAAAATTTAACATCCACAACACGCTCACAGTATGCAGACACGGAGGGACGCATGATACAGCTCTTATTAGACACACCGGCGGGGGAAATAAGCATATATGACATATACGCTCCCAATTCAAGCAACCGTGCGTTCTTTCAAGAACTGCAAGATAAAATTCTGGCGGACACAAATGTACTGAAAATAGTGGGGGGAGATTTTAACTCGGTAATGGATCCGGCTGAAGACAGGCAACGAAATCCCCTCGCACAATCTCTTGCAACAGACGACATCCTGCCGAACTTTACACAGGCCACAATGCTGGGGGATAGCTGGAGGCATATGAATCCAGATGGTAGAGAGTACACTTACTTTTCGTCACAACATAAATCATGGTCCAGATTGGACTATATTTTTTTGAGCTCACATTTGATACAGAGATTGGAGCAGGTTGACATAAAAAATATGGTCATCTCAGATCATGCTCCAATGAGCATAATGCTGACTGACGCATACCCTAAAGGGGGAGATTTCATTTGGAGATTTCCGACAGTGCTAGCAAATGAGGAAGGATTCCAAGAGCTATTGAGAGGTTGGTGGTTAGAATACGACGGGGACAATGCGGCACACAGAACAGAATATGCATTATACTGGGAAACAGCGAAGGCGGTACTGAGAGGGAGGATCATTGCTTATGCTACATTCAAAAAGAAGCAAACGTTTCAGAAATATAAGGAATACAGTGATGGTCTAAGGGGGGCATATTCCAGCTTTCAGGCAGACCCGAAGCCAGACAAACAGAGACAGTGGGTAGAAGCCAAGAGATTGTTCGAGGAGTGGTTAGACAAAAAAGAGAAATATGGCAGATCAATTTACGAAGCGGAACTTTTTCGGTTTGGAAATAAGGCGGGGAGGCTGCTAGCAGGATTATCAAGGGGTTTTCGGCCTCGCTCACATATCACAAAGTTAAAAGATCATACTGATCAGATGTACACGGATCCTAGGAAAATTAATGACATTTTGAAATCCTATTATCAGACATTATATAAAGAAGGACAGACGACAAACACTACACAAGGAGATCAGTTGCTTGATAGATTAGATATGCCAACTTTGACCACAGATCAATTAGACAGTCTTAATACGCCAATTACTATGGAAGAGCTACAAATGGCAATTAAGGGATTACCAAGAGGTAAAGCTCCAGGACCAGATGGATATCCGGCAGAGTTCTACAAAATAATGATGGAACAAATAACACCAACATTATTATCCTATTTTAACTCGTTGATGCAGGGAACCCACATACCAGCAGCGGCAAATATGGCGTACATAAAGGTATTACCCAAACCAGGAAAAGATCTTTCGCAACCGGGTTCTTACAGACCCATATCACTAATAAACCAGGACCTTAAATTAATATCGAAGATAATGGCAAATAGATTGGCGGTCTTGATGCCTCAGTTGGTGGGACCATCACAAGTGGGTTTTATCAAGGGTAGAGCTGCAGTCACTTACATCAGAAAGGTCCTGGGGGTGATGGATGAGATTAAGACTAGGCCATTGTCAGGCGACCAACCAGCTCTGGTGGTCATAGATGCAGAAAAAGCCTTTGACAATGTTGAATGGCGATGGCTAAACATGGTCCTGGACAAGTTTAATGTACAAGGGAACTTTAGACAGTATCTGAGAGCGCTATATACGGAACCTACTGCAGCAGTCTGTACGCCGGGATTCAGGTCGTCGACATTCGCATTACAGAAGGGTACGCGGCAGGGATGCCCCTTATCGCCGTTGCTATTTGATCTGGCGCTGGAACCCCTTATCAAGATCTTAGAAAGTGATGAGTTATACTCGGGTATACACATAGGGGATAAGGAAGTGAAGTCAGCAGTATTTGCAGATGATATTCTCCTGTTTATGTCAAAACCCGCTCTGCACTTACAGAAGGTCTTTGACCTGATTAGGCACTATGGTTCTTTTGCGGGGCTTAGGATTAATCCGACAAAGTGTGAATTGCTGAGATTATCACAACATAATCATAGGGACAGCATAGAAATTCAAAAAACAGGTATTAAGGTAGCGACATCACACATAACATACCTAGGGATTAAGATAGGGCAAACGGCAGAAACTCTGTATAAACTCAATTACAAACCGCTCTTCCAGAAAATAACTACTGAACTTATTAGATGGGCAAATTTGCCCCTTTCGCTATTTGGTAGATGTCATCTGGTTAAGATGATATCGTTTGCAAGAATGCTGTATCCACTCCAGACATTGCCCATTTTATTGAAACATAAGGATGTGAAGGACTTTAATACTAAAATATCGAAGTTTATTTGGGCAAATAAAAGACCCAGAATCGCAATGGCTAAATTACAAGGCTATCACTGGCAAGGCGGGATAAATATACCACACTTAAGGGGATACAATATAGCCAGCTTGTTTAGACATGTGGCGGACTGGCTGCAGCGTTCTAGTCACTATTCAAATTACGAATTGGATGAGGCACTGGCGGGACCTCATGACCTCGTCTCGTTACTACATACTAGACTAACATCGCTTCCTAGACATGTAAAGGGATCAGTGCTACTGAGAGATACTATAATGTGCTGGAAGGAGGTGAGGAAGAAGATGGGGCTGTAATTTCAGTTATCCAAATACCTACCACTATGGTCACACATAGAATTTCCAGCGGGGCAATCGAGTTCTTTATTCACAGCATGGAAACAAAGGGGAATTGAGACAGTAGGCAGTATACTCCATGCTACGGAGGCCAGATTATATACATTACCGGAATTAGTAGAGAAATTTGGAATTTCCTCGAGCCATTTCCTCCAGTATTTACAAGTTAAATCGTTCTGCACAAAACTGGTAAGGAATTTGGAATCAGAAATTATAGACAATGTATTTGATGAGGTGATTGGAGATGAGACACATAGGACGTCACTGACGATGCTTTACAAAACAATAAGAGATCTGTACATCCGAGTAGCTCCGAGAGACCAGTTTGCATACTGGAGACGCACCCTGAACATGCAAGACATTAAAAGTCCTATTTTGGAGGGCTGGAAGGTAGTGAGGAAATGTGTGGTGAATGAGGTGTGGAGAGAATCACACTTTAAACTAATGCATGCGGCAATATATGCTTTCAATATTCCAGCAACGATAGCTAATACCAGCAGAATACATGCTTGTCCAAAATGTAGTCAATTGAATACTGATTTATACCATGGCATATGGTCATGCCCAGAGATACAAAAATTTTGGAGGAGAGTTTTAGATTATGTACAGCTACTATGGAACAGAGAGATACCAGCAGACCCTATGTTGTTGCTCTTTCACTACAAGGCTGCAGCTAGTGCAGAAGTAACAGAGATTCAGGTGCATATTCCCCCTTTGATGCATATAATATTTCTTGTAGCCAAAAGATGCCTGCTAAAAGGATGGATTGAAAGCAATATCCCCTCACTACACCAGGTAACTCAGCAAATGAGAGTCTGTATGTATTCAGATAAAGTAGAAACGACAAAACATAAGAAACAAAGAACCTCAGGTTTTTTCAAACGGTGGAGGCCATTTATAGAACAGTTGCCTGCAAGAGAGATAGGGGATCTGATGGAGAATTTCAGATATACTTCTTGGTATCTTACAGAAGATATTAAGGGCACTCTGGGAAGTTTGAAAGTGCATTGATGGAAGGAAAGGAATAGAGGAAAGGAGAGGATGAAAGATCAGGGGAAGATAGTGGACAAGGAAGGGGATTAAGTGAGGGCCAAGACAGTAGGGCTATGAGTTCAAAGAGACAGGGATATAATGAAGGTTAAGCTTACCAAGGTACAAGGTCTTTGATGTTCTCAAGAAAGAGAGACAGAGTATAATAAAATGATGTTAACCCAAGGAACGACAAGATCTCAAGTATTGCACTGTGTACGCTCCTGTGTGAGTTGAAGAAGATATCTGTCTGAATGTAAATATAATGTTATGTTTGAATTGTATTATGATTGTTTGAAAACCAATAAAAAATGTTTTTCAAAAAAAAAAAAAAAAAGAAAGGACCCGACATCCCAAATGATTTTAGAGTTTAAAACATAAATGGCCATCCCAAGCGATCAAACGCCTTCTCTGCATCCAGGCTTAGAAGGATCGCTGATTCCTTTTGCTTGTGGAGGGCATCAATGAGATCAAGGGTCCTTCATGTGTTATCTCCCCCTTGTCTAAGAGGCACAAAGCCCACTTGATCTTTATGGATCAAAGATGGGAGCCAAACATTGAGTCTATTTGCAAGAAGAGGAGTGAAAATTTTGAGATCAGAGTTCAAAAGAGCTATGGGTCTGTAATTGGAGCAATCTGCGTGGTCCTTACCCGGTTTAGGGATCAGCGTAATGTGGGAATGCAGAAACGTTTGAGGAATGGGAGAACTCTGCAGGAAGTCGTTAAACAACGAAGCCATCTTTGGAGCCAGGATCTCCGCAAATGTTTTATAATACTCATACATGAAGCCGTCTGGCCCAGGGGCTTTACCACCAGGGAGGTCCTTCAGTATATCAGACAATTCATCTGCAGAGATCGGGGCATTCAAAGAGGAAAGCTCCTCGTCTTTTCAGTCTAGGGAGAGCACAGGAAGAAAGATAGGCTTGAAGCGTTTCCCGCCGGCGGGGTGGGTCGGGTGGTAAGGTAGTCTGTAAATGATATAGGGATTTATAATAGTCGTGGAAGAGTGCGGCAATCGTGTCTGGATGATGCTGGAGGATGCCCGCGTTATCTCTAACCGCCTGTGGAGTACGAGCAGTCGCCTGATCCCGCAATAGCTTGGCCAGAAGCGAATGCGCCTTATTGCCTTTGTCATAATATTTTGTTTTGTGTACAAAAGTGATTTTTCTACCCCCTTCATAGCTAAATCCTTAAGTTGTTCTCTAGCCTCTATCAATTTCCGTAATGTCGGCACCGCCGCTTTAGTCCCCATTTCCCTCTCCAGTTTAGCAATTGTCCAAAGGAGAACCACCCGTTTGGCCCTAGAGTCTCTTTTCAGTCTAGAACCCATAACGATGCATTGCCCCCTCATCACAGCCTTATGCGTCTCCCAGAGAGTGGATATAGAGGGAACCGAACCCTCATTAAGTGCATAAAATTCACGCATGTGCCCGGCCAGGCTATCCCTAAGAGCAGGAGACTTAATCAAGGTTTCGTTTAGGCGCCAATGACATATTCTCGTGGATGGTTTCCCTATTTGCAAAGTCACAGAGACTGGCGCATGATCTGACCAGGAGATGGGGTCTATAACCGCCATTTGAAGCAAACGGAGGGCAGGGACATTACCAAAGAAGTAATCTAAGCGCGTGTGAGTGCTATGCGTATGGGAGAAAAAAGTATAGGACCTATCACTCGGATGATCCACCCGCCACAGGTCATAGAGGTAGTGTTCCCTAATCAGTTGCCTGAAGCGAGTAGAAAGTCCTGCAAGGGTGGGGGACGGAGTAGTGTGTGTAAGAGAAGCCCTGTCCATGGTCGTGGAGAACAGGATATTAAAATCTCCCCCCACCAGCCATGCACCCCTAGGAAGCTTTTGGAGCTTGGAGAGGAGTCTGCGTAGGAATGGAATCTGCGCAGTATTAGGGGAGTAGACGTTACATAAAACAATGGGCTGGCCCAACAAAGTCCCCTCCAAGATAACATACCTGCCCCTCGGATCTAAATGTGAGGTGTGAACCTGTATGGGACAGGCTGCGGCTATCAGAATGGCCACCCCCTCCCTCTTACGACCTGACGAGTCAGAATACACAGCAGGATACTCCCCCCGAGCAAATTGGAAAGATCCGGAGGAATCTAAGTGTGTTTCCTGCAGAAAAGCGACCTCTGCTCCAAGCGATTTCAGCTCCCTGAGAAGCAAGTGTCTCTTCACATTGGAGTTGAGGCCCTTGATATTGAGAGTTACAAATTTAACCATGATCAAATAAGAGCAAAGAAGGATGTGGAAAGTGCGGATGTGTACAGCTCACAGTTACGTCGGGGCCGGTCCCAGTCCGGCCTCAGAGCAAGCAGTGTTCTGTGGTGCCCTTCTACCGTGGAGGTTCGTGGAGGACGCAATGTCATCTCAGTTGTTATCTCGGACGAAAGTAGGAGGGAAAGGAGAGACATTGGGATAGAGACGTACCAGGGAGACAAAACACATATCTGCAGTAAGAAGAAAAATGCATGAGATCAGTGTACTTCAAACAAAAACAGAAAGTACTACCAGGGAGAATACTATACCCTGGGGCGGGTGATATTAAAGCAAGTAAAAGCTGGTAATACAATATTACCCTTTGCAACTCTCTCTAAAAAACAGAGGGAGAACTGCAAAAATATTAGCCCTATCAAAAGAGGAGGTCGGGTCTCAGCAGTCAAAGAACCTGGTACAAAAGTACATATAAATACATAAAGGCCAAAAACAAAAAGGGGGTGATTGAGCCACCCTGCCACAATTTACTTTAACAAAATAAAGGAAAGCAATGTAAAACAAGAAATATATTCCTAAATGCATTTTAGCCTAAAATAGTAAAAAAGACAAAAGTATAATAGGTATGATACCTTTATTGGCTAACCATAAAAGTTCTATATGCGGCTTTCAGAGCACAGAGGCCCCTTCTTCAGGCAGTTTACAAATGAATGACTTAGAAAAAAGCACAACATTTAGATGTTACACAAAGACAATTAGTACATGAGGTGATACATCATTAAGATAAGCCGGGGCAATAAAACTGAGGTTATAGGGGTGATGACTTAGGAGCTAAGGCATCTGGAGTCAGTCTGATGGGGGACGTGACGTGTGTCCATGTAGTGGCTCATAAATCCTGGTGTTAGATTGAGGCCTTGTGTCAATGACTGGAATTTTATCATCATCTTGAATTCCCAAATTTTTCTTTCTCTGTTGTTTTTAAAATGACCCTTCAGAATGAGTACCTTTAAATCTGCCAAACTGTGGTCTGGTCCAGAGAAGTGTTTTCCCACGGGTGTATCCACCTCCTGTTTTATTGTATGTCTGTGAAGATTCATCCTGGTTTGTAGTTTTTGTATTGTTTCTCCAATGTAGATTCCTTTATTGATGCACCTTGTACACAGGATCATGTACACTACATTGGAGGATGTACAGGAGAACGTGCCAGTGATTTTATAGTCCTGCTGCGTGTTTGGTATCTGGATGGTGTTTGATGACCAGATGTTGGTACAGGTCTTGCATTTTCTACTGTTGCAAGGAAAAGTGCCAGTCTCTGTTGGTGGTGAGAGGGCACTTCTGACCAGGAGATTCCTTAGGTTTGGTGGCTGTTTGTAGGCAAGGAGTGGTGACCAGACTCCTTCACATATATCACAGAAGTGCCGTGTAACAGCGCAGCGTCCATCAATTCTGATCAGGTCTCGAGGAACTTCGGCTTGGCGGTCGTCTTGGGGAGAGCCTGCGCTTGTTTCTGACGGATTGCCAAACTGGGGGTGGAGACGAAGGCGGCAAAGGAGTCTCTCAACTCTGCATCTTGGGCGTTGGTATACCAAGGGAGTCACAAAAATGAGGCAAATCCCCCGGGTATCTCATGGTGGCAGAGACGCCATCTCTTCGAGCTGTAAGGGAGAACGGGAACCCCCATCGGTAAATAATATTGTGATCCCGCAAGGTGGCGAGCAGCGGACGAAGCAGGCGCCGTTTCTGCAGCGTAATCCAGGAGAGATCCGGAAATAGCTGAATCGGAACACCATCATACACCAAACTTTTGCGCTTTCTGGCCTTAAGCATAATGTCCTCTTTAGTACGGAAATCTTGGACGCAGCAGATGATATCTCTAGGGTGAGATGTGATAGATTTCGGTTTCAGCGCCCGATGCACTCTGTCAATCGGTATCCAATTAGACGGGGGTGCACCCAAAAGGTCGTTAAAGATAGTCTCTAATACAATGGGAAGGTCTTCTGACCCCGAGGGCTCCGGTATACCCCTTATCCGTATATTGTGGCGGCGTCCCCAGTTATCCAAATCCTCCAGATGCAGTTGCATATCTCTAATGGACGCCAGTAGAGAGGACACCGAGGCTTGTATCACAGAAACATGGCGTCTAGTGGCATCGTTGTCATCTTCCAGGGCCTCCACCCTAGTAGCAATTTGCTGTATATGTTGAGAAACCACCGCCAATTCTGAGTGAAAAGTTGCCTTCATCTCTTGCATCATACTCTTAAAGTCCTCTTTAGTGGGAATTGTGAAAAACATTTCCTCCACATAGGAGGCACATCTGAGGGTAGTGAAGCAGAGTCCTCCAGGTCTGAATATGAGGCATACACAGGGGCCTGAGCATATGGGGTCAAGGATGGTGTGTCCCCCAGGTCATCTCCCCTCCCCGGCTGCTGGATTGTGGACCGTTGAGGCTTAGGTGCTGGCCAAACTTGAAGGGCTGTTTGTGTGGAGGGCTGTGACATTGGTGGGTGAAGCGGCAGAAGTACTGGGTCCCATGGCTGTGAGTGTGCACCACGTGGCATGGCCGCCGTCGTCCCATTCAAAGAGGGACCAGCTCTCTGCTGTTCACAGGACTGGGCAGAGGGCAGTAAGGGGGAGCTGGGAGGGTGTATTCTAGCCGTCTGGCTATTCTGCTTACCCTGCGAGTGGGGAGCTGCACATTCCGCCTGCAAGGAAATCTCTCCTGTCTACCGGCACGAGGCTGATTAAGATGGCCGCCGCTGGAGCTGAGGGAGCGGTGTGGTCTGCCGCCGAAGAAAATAGCCGTCCAACGTTGGTGGAGCAGGAGCGACCTGATGCGACGCTGCAGGGGTAAGTCCAGACCCTTGGGGTCTTCTTTTCCCCATATGTGGGCACCTATTATTGCTGTAGGCTGCGGGTGATGTGTGGCAGGGCACGGTGCTCTGTCCTTATGCGACCGGCGCCATCGACTGCTGGCCACGCCCCCCCCCCCCTAGTGGATTTTGGACACTCCTTTCTATTAGAATATATTTTAGGCACCATGTCAGCATTGAGGAGCTCTTGTGGTCCCAAAACAGTGGAAACCCCACAAAAGTGACCCCATTTGGGAAACTACACCCCTCGAGGAATTTATTTAGGGGTATAGTGAGCATTTTGACCAGGCAGTTTTTTTGCAGAAATTTAAGTAGGCCATGAAAATGAAAATCTACATTCTTTCAAAGAAAATGTAGGTTCAGCTCATTTTTTCTCATTTCCATAAAGACTAAAGGAGAAAAAGCACCACAAAATTTGTAAAGCAATTTCTCACAAGTAAAATAGTACCCCACATGTGGTATTAAGCGGCTGTTTGGCTTTTGGAGCTCAAATTTAGCAGGAATGGTTTGCGGAGGCCATGTCACATTTGCAGAGCCCCTGAGGAGACAAAACAATGAAAATGCCCAAAAAGTTACCCCATTTTGGAAACTACACCCCTTGAAAAATTCATCTACGGGTGTAGTGATCATTTTGCCCCCACAGGTGTTTCATAGAATTTATTAGAATTGGACAGTGAAAATAAAAACAATCCCTTTTCTTCAATAAGATGTAGCTTTAGCTCAAATTTTTTTATTTTCTCAACAAATAAAGGAAAAAAGAACCCAACATTTGTAAAGCATCTTCTCTGGAGTACGGCAATACCCCATATGTGGTCATAAACTGCTGCTTGGGCACACGGCAGGGCTCAGAAGAGAAGGAGCGGCATTTGGCTTTTGGAGCACAGATTTTGCTGGATTGGTTTCTTGACTCCATGTCGCTTTTGCAAAGCCCCTAAGGTACCAGTACAGTGAAAACTACCCAAAAGGGACTCCATTTGTGATACTACACCCTTTGAGGAAATAATCTAGGGGTGTAGTGAGCATTTTGACCCCACAGCTGTTTCATATATTTTATTTGAATTGGGCAGTGAAAATAAAAATTACATTTTTTTACCAATAAGACGTAGCTTTAGTGCAAAATTTTTCATTTTCTCAAAAAATAAAGCAGAAAAAGAACTCCAACATTTGTTAAGAAATTTCTCCTGAGTATGGCAATACCCTATATGTGGTTAGAAACTAATTTTTTGGCACACGGCAGGGCTCAGAAGGGAAGGAGTGCCATTTGGCTTTAGGACTACAGATTTTGCTGGATTGGTTTCTGGTCGTTATGTAGCATTTGCAAAACCCCTGTGGGACCAAAACAGTGGAAACCCCCCAAAAGTGACCCCATTTTGGAAACTACACCCCTCAAGGTATTCACCTAGGGGTGTAGTGAGCATGTTAACCCAGCAGGTGTTTTGCATAAATTAGTGTGCACTCGATATTGCAGAGTAAAAATTTGATTTTTCAATAGATATGCCAATATGTGGTGCCCAGCTTGTGCCACCATAACAAGACCACCCTCTAATTATTATGCTGTGTTTCCCGGTTTTAGGATCACCCTACATGTGACCCTAATCTTTTGCCGCCTGGACATTCGACCAGGCTCAGGAGTGAAAGCGTACCATGTAAAATTGAGGCATAATTTGGCGATTTACAAAGTATTGGTTCACAATTGCAGGGGCTCTGATGTAAAATTATAAAAGAAACCCCTGAGAAGTGACCCCATTTTGGAAACTACACCCCTCAATGCATTTATTAAGGGGTGTAGTGAGCATTTTCACCCTACAGGACTTTTCCATAAATGATTGCGCTGCGGATGGTGCAAAGTAAAAATTTAAATTTTTCCCCAGATATGCTATTTCAGTGGCAAGTATGTCATGCCCAGCTTATGCCACTGGAGACACACATCCCAAAAATTGTTAAAAGGGTTCTCCCTGGCAGTGGCGGATTAAGAAGACCATGGGCTCTGGGCTGTTACCCAAAGAGAAGACCATGGGCCCTTGGGCCCCCCTTCACCACCGCCAACCTGCAAAGCCGTAACTATTGCTAACACTACCTTTTTGCACAAGCATTAACAAATGGGAGTTACGATTCCCCTTTCACAGGGCTGTGTCCCTACATACTGACAGTATCACAATGTGCAGGGACACATCCTCCTGACAAGGGGAATGGTAACACCAATTTTTCTATCAGTCCTGGACTGCACAAAGACGTTATGTGGAATACAAGGATTTCCTATACTAAACATGTCAGGAGAGGGGACAGATTCTCTACAAATGACTCACAGGTGACGACGTCTCAGATGCTAGTAGTTTTTTTTCCTCTTTTCTTCTCCATCCGGTCCAGAACTCATGACGACTTCTCCTGGCCATGACCCATTTCTGCAGCCCTTAAATATAATATCACCATGCACTGCGCCCCTGAATATAATTGTGTCACACACTGTAAAGTAAAGCACCACATACACAGTGCTCCCTGTAGATAGCGCTAACCCCCCCATGTAGACAGCGACACACCCCCCCCTGTAGATAGTGCCACACACACACACACACACACACACACACACCTGTAGAGAGCGCCACAAACACAACACCCTGTAGAGAGCATCACACAGCCCCCTATAGATAGATCCACACAGCACCCTATAGATAGCATCATACAGCCCCCTATAGATAGAGCCACACAGCCCCCTATAGATAGCATCACACAGCCCCCTATAGATTGAGCCACAAAACACTCCCCCTTGTATATAGCGCCACACAATGCTCCCTTCCTTATATAGTGCCACACAGCGCTCCCTTCCTTATATATAGTGCCACACAGCGCTCCCCCCCTTGTATATAGTGCTACACAGCATCGCTACAGTGCAGCCCTGGGATGTCATTTTATCCAATATAACTGCTGCAGTCTGTCACATGGGGTGAAACATCATCCCAGGAGGCCGGCCCGGACGAAGAAACGAATTCTGGGCAAGTATAAGATTTTTATTTTTCCTAAATTGCGTTTTTACATAACATCTGTTATTTGTTGCGGGTTTTACCTCCCCATTGAATTAAATGGGGAAAACCCGAAACAAATGAGCAGCGTTTACGCAAATACAATTGACATGCTGCGGAATAAAAAACCGCACCGCAGGTGTAATGGTGGGGGGGGTAGGGAAACGGACAAGTGAGCCCTAATCTACCCGCCACTCTGTCCCTGCCTACTTGCAACGACCCGCCCTAGGCGACGGGGTACAACTGGGCGGCGGTCCCTGCGCTCAGTAAGTGCATGACAAACACGACAAACAAACAAGGGAATACAAGCAAGGGAAATGGGCAGTTGCTCGCGGAAACACCGTGAGCAACAGAGTAGTGAACGAGCCGAGTCAAGCCAGGAGAGTGCGAGGTACAAAGCGAAAAGCAGAAGAGTAGTCGGTAAGCCGGGGTCTGTATGGAGCAGGATCAAAAAGTAGCAGGAGCTGTAGCTGGGCCAGGAAACCTCAAGGAAAGAATTCACAAGCACAGATGGACAGGAAGAGCAGGCTTAAATAGACCGAGGGCGGGAGCTAGCTGAGTCTGGCCAGGTTGCGATAGGCTCTCCCACTCCTAAGCCTGCCAGCCTGAGTGGAGGAAGCTGGTGTCTGTCTCAGGGATGTACACTCAGGTGTTGACTGATTAATTCTGGGAGTTAACCCCGAAGCAGTGCCTGGCAGATCCTTTACAGTACCCCCCCTTTTATGAGGGGCCACCGGACCCTTTCTAAGTGGACCTGGCTTACTGGGGAAACGCAGGTGGAACCTCCTGACCAATACCCCAGCGTGAACATCCCGGGCGGGTACCCAAGTCCTCTCCTCGGGCCCGTATCCTCTCCAATGGACCAGGTACTGGAGGGAGCCTTGGACCATCTTGCTGTCCACGATCCTGGCCACCTCAAATTCCACCCCCTCAGGGGTGAGGACGGGAACAGGAGGTTTCCTCGAGGGGGCCAAGGACGGGGAGCAGCGTTTCAGGAGGGAGGCATGAAACACGTTGTGTATACGAAAAGACGGGGGTAACTCCAGCCGGAAAGAGACAGGACTGAGGACCTCAATGACCTTATACGGCCCAATAAACCGGGGAGCAAACTTTTTGGACGGAACCTTGAGACGCAAGTTCCTGGATGACAACCACACCAGATCCCCGACCACAAACAGGGGGTTAGCAGAACGTCTTCTATCGGCCTGAGCCTTCTGTATGCTCTGGGACGCCTCTAGGTTCTTCTGAACCTGGGCCCAGACTGTGCACAGATCCCGATGAACGACCTCCACCTCGGGATTGTTGGAACAACCAGGTGAAACGGAGGAGAACCGTGGATTAAACCCAAAATTACAGAAAAAGGGAGAGACCCCTGACGAGTTACTGACCCGGTTATTAAGGGAAAATTCGGCGAGGGGAATGAAAGAAACCCAATCAAATTGACAGTCAGAGACAAAACATCTTAAGTATTGTTCTAGAGACTGATTAGTCCTCTCCGTTTGGCCATTGGTTTCGGGATGGAAAGCAGAGGAGAAGGACAGATCAATCCCCAACTTATTACAGAAGGCTCTCCAAAACAATGAAACAAATTGTACCCCTCTGTCAGAAACAATATTGACGGGGACCCCATGGAGACGCAGGATGTGTTTGATAAACAAGGTAGCCAACGTCTTGGCGTTGGGTAGTTTCTTGAGGGGCACAAAGTGGCACATTTTACTGAAGCGGTCTACCACCACCCACACCACCGACTTGCCTTGGGATGGAGGCAAATCGGTGATAAAATCCATGGAGATATGTGTCCAAGGTCTCTGGGGAATGGGCAACGAACGCAGTAAGCCCGCTGGTCGGGACCTGGGAGTCTTGGACCTGGCACAAACCTCACAGGCGGCGACGTAGGCCTTAACGTCTTTAGGCAAACCAGGCCACCAATAATTTCTGGTAATGAGGTGTTTGGTACCCAGGATGCCTGGATGGCCAGATAGTGCGGAGTCGTGATTTTCCCTAAGTACCCTTAGCCGGAATTGCAGGGGAACAAACAGCTTGTTCTCAGGAAGGTTCCCAGGAGCTGAACCTTGATCAGCAGCAATTTCAGAGACTAAATCGGACTCGATAGAGGAAATGACTATACCTGGAGGCAAAATACAAACAGGATCTTCCTCCGAAGGAGGGCTGGCCATGAAGCTACGCGACAGTGCATCCGCCTTAATATTTTTAGACCCGGCCCTATAGGTAACCAAAAAATTGAATCTGGTAAAAAACAACGCCCATCGAGCTTGTCTCGGGTTTAGCCTCCGGGCAGATTCTAGGAAAACCAGATTCTTGTGGTCGGTAAGGACCGTTACCTGGTGCCTAGCCCCCTCCAGGAAGTGGCGCCACTCTTCAAATGCCCATTTAATGGCTAAAAGTTCGCGGTTGCCAATATCATAGTTACACTCCGTGGGCGAAAACTTCCTAGAAAAGTAAGCACAGGGGCGGAGATGGGTGAGGGAGCTGGTACCCTGGGACAAGACGGCCCCCACTCCCACCTCGGACGCGTCAACCTCCACAATAAATGGCTCCCTTTGGTTGGGCTGAACCAGCACGGGGGCCGAGATAAAGCACTTCTTGAGGGTCTCAAAAGCCTGGACGGCCTCAGGGGGCCAATGGAGGACATCAGCACCCTTGCGAGTGAGGTCCGTAAGAGGCTTAGCGACGACCGAGAAGTTAGCAATAAATCTCCTGTAATAGTTAGCGAACCCCAAAAAACACTGTAGCGCTTTCAGGGAGGCAGGTTGGACCCATTCAGCCACAGCCTGAACCTTGGCAGGGTCCATGCGGAAATCATGAGGAGTGAGGATTTGACCTAAAAATGGTATCTCCTGTACCCCAAATACACATTTTTCGATTTTGGCAAACAGTTTGTTTTCTCGAAGGACCTGGAGCACTTTCCTGACATGCTCTATGTGGGAGGACCAGTCCCTAGAAAACACCAATATGTCATCAAGGTACACTACAAGAAATATCCCCAGGTAATTTCTCAAAATCTCATTTATGAAGTTCTGGAAGACCGCAGGGGCATTGCACAACCCAAAGGGCATGACGAGGTATTCGAAATGGCCTTCGGGCGTGTTAAACGCAGTCTTCCACTCATCCCCCTCTTTGATGCGAATAAGGTTATACGCCCCCCGTAGGTCCAATTTAGAGAACCATTGGGCCCCCTGAACCTGATTAAAGAGATCAGGAATCAAAGGAAGGGGATACTGGTTCCTTACCGTGACCTTATTCAGGCCACGGTAGTCAATGCATGGCCTAAGACCCCCATCCTTCTTCCCTACGAAGAAGAAGCCAGCACCTACCGGAGAAGAAGAGGGACGAATGTAACCCTTGGCCAGGGATTCCTGGATATACTCCCTCATGGCTTCACGTTCGGGACAAGAAAGGTTAAATATCCTACCCTTAGGAAGCTTAGCTCCTGGTACCAATTCGATAGCGCAATCGTATTCTCTATGAGGCGGTAATACTTCGGAGGCCTCTTTAGAGAAAACATCAGCGAAGTCCTGAACAAACTCGGGTAGCGTATTCACCTCCTTAGGGGGAGAAATATAATTAACAGAAAAACATGACGTACAACATTCATTACCCCATTTGGTTAGCTCCCCAGTATTCCAGTCAAACGTAGGATTATGCAACTGCAACCAGGGAAGACCTAGAACCAAATCGTACGATAATCCCTGCATCAATAGTACAGAGCATTGCTCCAAATGCATGGAGCCAACAAGGAGTTCAAAAACAGGGGTATGCTGTGTAAAATAACCATTAGCAAGAGGAGTGGAGTCGATACCCACTACCGGAACAGGTTTAGGCAAATCAATCAGAGGCATAGCGAGAGACATAGCAAATTCCACAGACATGATATTAGTAGAGGACCCTGAATCCACGAAGGCACTGCCGGTAGCAGACCTACCACCAAAAGAGACCTGAAAGGGAAGCAATATCTTAGTACGTTTCATATTTACGGGAAATACCTGTGCGCCCAAGTGACCTCCCCGATGATCACTTAGACGCGGGAGCTCTCTGACAGCATTCTTACGCTTGGGACAGTTGTTTACTTGATGCTTGACATCCCCACAGTAGAAGCAGAGACCATTCTTCCTGCGGAATTCTCTACGTTGTTGAGGGGACACGGAGGCCCCGAGTTGCATAGGTATTTCTGAGTCTTTAGGGGAGAAACGAAGCAACGGGACTTCGGGAGGCATCATGGGGGAGTCGGAGGAAAAAACACATAAACGTTCACGTTGTCGTTCCCTGAGACGTCGGTCAAGTCGTACCACTAAAGCCATAACCTGGTCTAAGGAGTCAGAAGAGGGATAACTAACTAGCAGGTCTTTCAGGGCATTCGACAGACCCAACCTAAACTGGCACCTTAAGGCAGGGTCATTCCACCGAGAAGCTACGCACCACTTCCTAAAGTCAGAGCAATACTCCTCAACAGGTCTCTTACCCTGACGTAAGGTCACCAGCTGACTCTCGGCAAAGGCAGTTCTGTCAGTCTCGTCATAAATAAGTCCGAGGGCAGAAAAGAAACAATCAACGGAGGAAAGTTCAGGGGAGCCAGGAGCCAAGGAGAAGGCCCACTCTTGGGGCCCTTCCTGGAGCCGGGACATAATTATACCCACCCGCTGGCTCTCAGAACCTGAGGAGTGAGGCTTTAAGCGAAAGTAAAGCCTACAACTCTCCCGAAAGGAGAGAAAAGCCCTCCGGTCACCTGAGAACCGGTCGGGCAACTTGAGGTGGGGTTCAAGGGGTGCGGTGAGGGGAACTACCAAGGTAGCATCAGGCTGGTTGACCCTCTGAGCCAGGGCCTGGACCTGTAGGGAGAGACCCTGCATTTGCTGAGCCAGGGTTTCACGGGGTTCCATAATGGTGTCAGGGACCAGGGTAGACTAGGTATACGGCTTGTGAATTTGTAATGGTGGGGGGGGTAGGGAAACGGACAAGTGAGCCCTAATCTACCCGCCACTCTGTCCCTGCCTACTTGCAACGACCCGCCCTAGGCGACGGGGTACAACTGGGCGGCGGTCCCTGCGCTCAGTAAGTGCATGACAAACACGACAAACAAACAAGGGAATACAAGCAAGGGAAATGGGCAGTTGCTCGCGGAAACACCGTGAGCAACAGAGTAGTGAACGAGCCGAGTCAAGCCAGGAGAGTGCGAGGTACAAAGCGAAAAGCAGAAGAGTAGTCGGTAAGCCGGGGTCTGTATGGAGCAGGATCAAAAAGTAGCAGGAGCTGTAGCTGGGCCAGGAAACCTCAAGGAAAGAATTCACAAGCACAGATGGACAGGAAGAGCAGGCTTAAATAGACCGAGGGCGGGAGCTAGCTGAGTCTGGCCAGGTTGCGATAGGCTCTCCCACTCCTAAGCCTGCCAGCCTGAGTGGAGGAAGCTGGTGTCTGTCTCAGGGATGTACACTCAGGTGTTGACTGATTAGTTCTGGGAGTTAACCCCGAAGCAGTGCCTGGCAGATCCTTTACAGCAGGTCAATTTCTGAGCTTTTTTTCCCCACTTATCATTTACGCAGCGTGTGGATGAGAATTGTTCACATCAGAGACATAGTATGCACATTATACACATATAAAGTACACATTGTAAACACATTATACACATATAAAGTACACATTGTAAACACATTATACACATATAAAGTACACATTGTAAACACACATGCACTTACCTTTTATGTAGGATATTTGTGAAGGGCGTTCAGCAGGTTGATGTGGTGGGAGCCTTCACTGCAGCTCTTCTCCTGCTCACAGCACGACACAGAACCCGCCGACAGTTTCCCCTCCCCATGTCCCGACTGCTAGCAGCAGAAGGAGAGGTGTGTAGTGCAGGGAAGGGGGGCTGGAGGGGGAGCTTCTAAAGCAGCACAGGGAGAGATCGCAGCACAGACCACGGCTGCTAAGTAAGAGCGAAGCTCACCTCGCCTCATGACAGGTGCGGTCCTGGCACAGGGGCTGCCTCCGGTGCTAGTGACGCCACAGGGCATGAGGGGGTTCGGGTGGCCATTGGTCCCCTGGGAGCCTTGGGCCCCGGGCGGCCGGCCGAACCGCCCTAATGATGATCCGCCACTGCTCCCTGGTATAGCGATGCCATATATGTGGAAGTAAACTGCTGTTTGGGCATGCTGTAGGGTTCAGAGGGGAGGGAGTGCCATTTGGCTTTTGAAGCGTAAATTTTCCTTGGTAGTAGTTTTGTTTGAGTATTGCTGGTGTTTCCGTTTATAATGTGGGGGTGCATGTAAGCTGGGCAGAGTACATCAGGGGCATAGTCAGGGGGTAAACAATAAAATAATCCATAGATGTGTGTTACGCTGTGAAGCAATCATTTCTGCACAGGCCGGTGTCGCACTGATAAACGGTCTTTACTTATCTCCCTGTTTGGTCCACACTCCGCAGTTTGGGGAATTTTGCTAGGAAGTGTTGTCCTGGTATAATACGGGCACCCTCGCTTCTAACAGATATGTTTGGGCTCCCCCCTTCCTGGTTCCCGAATTTTAGGGTCCCGATAAATCGCCTCTTGGATCTGCACAACTGCATATTTTTTATTTCCTGAATTATTGGAGCCTTAACTATTTTTATTTTTTCATAGACGTAGTGGTATGAGGGCTGTTTTTTTGCGGGACGAGCTGTAGTTATTATTGGTACTATTTTGGGGTACATGCGACTTTTTTATCACTTTTTATGCTACTTTTTGAGAGGCAAGGTGACCAAAAACTGCAATTCTGCCATAGTTTTTTAGGGGGTTTTTATACAGCGTTCACCATGTGTTATAAATTACATGTTACCTTTATTCTGCGGGTCAGTCCAATTCCGGCGATACCTAATTTATAGAACTTTTTTTATGTTTTACAACTTTCTGCACAATAAAATAACTTTTGTAAAAAGAATGTATTTTTTCTGTCGCCAAGTTGTGAGAACCATAACTTTTTAATTTTTTAGTCGATGGAGCTGTATGAGGGCTTGTTTTTTGCAAGACGAGCTATAGTTTTTTATAGGCACCATTTTTGGATACATCCGACTTTTTGATCACTTTTTATTTCAATTTTTGTAGGGCAAAGTGACCAAAAAACAGAAATTCTTGCATTATTTTTTATCTTTTTTTTACGCCGTTCACCACGTGGAATAAATAACATAATATTTTTATAGTTTAGGCCGTTATGGTCGCGGCGATACCAAATATGTATGGTTTATTATTATTTTTCAATAATAAAGGACTTGATAAGGGAAAAAGGGCGATTGTGTTTTATTTTATTACTTAAAACTTTTAGTATATTTTTGAAAACTTTTTTTTTCACTTTTTTTTTTACACTTTACTTTAGTCCCACTAGGGAACTTGAAGGTCCAACTGTCAGATTTTTTTTTTTAATACATTGCACTACCTACGTACTGCAATGTATTAGCTCTGTCAGTCATTCACTGACAGCAAGCCGATTAGGCTTCACCTCCGAGCGGGGCCTAATCGGATTCCGTAATGGCAAACAGGAGGCTATTGTTCGGTCTCCTGGTGTCATAATAGCAGTCGGCAGTCGTGCGATTGCAGGGCACAGCTGCCGATCTGCTAGCAACCACAAAGATGCAGCGATCACATCCAATCGCTGCATCTGAGGGGATAATGGCAGGGATCGGAGCGAGCTCCAGTTCCTGATGTTACAGGAGGATGTCAGCTGTAAGATAAAGCTGATACCCGCCGCTGATGACGCCAGCTCATCTCCTGTGCCGGCGCCAACTTGCCAGCGGCTACGGAAGTTTTCCGTGCTAGGCACACCGGGAGGCCAGTATTAGGCCTCCGGTTGCCATTGCAGCCACCGACACCCCGGCGATTTCATTGCTGGGGTGTCGATGAGCTGCAAACACCTTAAATGTAGCGATCGGTTTTGACGGCTGCATTTAAGGGGTTAATGGCGGGGATCGAAGCTAACTTCGGTCCCCGCCGTTACAGCAGGATGTCAGCTGTCAGATACAGCTGACATCCGGGGATGATGGCACCGACTCAGCTTCTGAGCTGGTGCCAAGCATTTGGCGTAAGTATACAACATTTTTGCGGGAAGCACTGGCTTTCCATGTCGTATACTTACGACAAATGTCGGGAAGAGGTTAAAGCGGCTCTGTCACCACATTATAAGTGCCCTATCTCCTACATAATGGGATCGGCGCTGTAATATGTTTGAACAAGTTATGAACAATTTTAGATTTATGCTAATTAGTTTCTTAATGCCCAACTGGGTGTTTTTTTAAACTTTTGACCAAGTGGGCGTTGTAAAGAGGAGTGTATGACGCTGACCAATCAGCATCATACACTTCTCTCCATTCATGTCCATTTGTACTCGGCCCAGCATGATCACACAAGATCACGATCTGCTGTCCCTTACTCACAAATTAACTTTACTGATGGGTCTTGAGAGTGAATAGACATTGCCTCCAGCCAGGACGCGATGTCTATTCACAATCCCGACACTTTGGTAAAGTTTGTGTGGGACTTAATGACAGCAAGCGTGATCTCGATGTGCTGTGTGAGTAAGTCTTTACCGAAGTGTCGGAAGTGTGAATAGACATCGCGTCCTGGCTGGAGGCGATGTCTATTCACTCTCAAGACACTTCAGTAAAGTTAATGTGGGTGTATGTGACAGCACAGCATGGTCTCGCAAGATCACGCTGTGCTGAGTACAAATGGACATGAATGGAGAGAAGTGTATGACGCGGATTGCGTCAGCGCCCTCATTAGCGGTTAACCGCTCTTCTTTGCGCCGTCACGCCGACTCACCAGTATATAGAAGGTAAGTACATCTAGATTAGAGACATTTTATATGTAAAATTACTTGATGGGTACCTAATCTTCATTTAAACTTGGATGCCTCCTTCAGACTATACCCCACATTGTATTACAACATACTGACTGCATTGACTAATATGACGTTGCTCCAGTACACCTTATAGGTGTTTATACCTCACTCAGACCATGCCTTCTACCATATTGAACTGAAATACCTCAGTAGGATTATTTTGAGATTGCCCCAGACATACAGCATATACCTTAACTCAATATATCCAGAGTTGCTGGCGGACTTTACTCATGTATAGGGAGACTTTGCATTATACCAGATACCTATGTTGAAGATTGCACAGCATATGCAGCAGCGGCAGCTTCCCTTTCCCCATTTCACTCACATATGCACCATACAGGACAGCATTGACTGAGACTTGTGACCGCATAGATCCGTTTCTTCCTGCATTATATGACTATGTCCACCTTGTATATTTGTGTATATATGTATATACTTTACGTCTTGTAATGTTATTTGATCTTTCACATACTCTGCAATTATATGGTAATAACATGTCTATTTATCATGAATTTCTAATTCTTGAGAAAGGTCTGTGCTAGGACAGAAACGTTGCACCCTGTTATGAGAAATTAAAATTTTTATCTGCAAATTTACCCCTATTGGTGTGCGTAATATTTTCTACAATTGATAGTGGGTCATGCACCCTTCTACTTAATCCCCTGGTGCTATCTAAACCTACCTCGTCATACACTTCTCTCCACAACGCCCACCTGGTCAAAAGTTAAAAAACACCCAGTTGGGTATTAAAACTAATTAGCATAAATCTAAAATTGCTCATAACTTGCTTAAAAATGATTGTTTTTCAAAATAAAAACCACTGTTATCTACATTACAGCGCCAATCACATTATGTAGGAGATAGGGCACTTATAATCTGGTGACAGCAATGGGTGGAATTGGGCTGCGCCATCATTTCAAAGAAAGTGACACGGCGGATCTATTGGCCCTTTACGGTGTTCATCTAAACGAGATAGGGATGGACATTTTTCTACTGGATTTGCTCGGCGGGGCTGAGCGTGCTTGGGCACTTTTGAGTGGGAGTGGTCGGGGAACCGATTAGGTATATCGGTCACCCTCCTTGGCAGGGTTTGTAGCTAAGAAGGCAAAACAGCAACCTACATGCCCGCGGTAACAGCGGTTCTTTGCATATCAGGTATGGAAAACAGATAAGCCTTCAAGCAAGTTTAAAATGATGTTGTTAAATAATAAAGCTGTGGCCACTTCCACTTTACCACACAAGGTGTCTTTGGTTTTTATTTACAGATAAGATAAAAGGGTAATAGGCACATGGCTAGTTGGTTTTAAGTTGGTGAAAGTCCTTGCAGTCCAGGTCATCTGATGTGATATGAAGTTCCTTGATGTGGAAGCGAGTGGTGTCATATTTGCTTTTGTGAATATGTCGAGAACGGTAGGTCCTAGAGTGCTGAAACCTTCGGAAACGTGTGATTTACTGATGTGCCAAATTTGTTGCAGATTGGTCCAGTCGTTGGGCTGCGCATAAAGAACATGCAACAGACATCAGAAATTAATATATAGATATAAATATATATTAACCCCCAGAGACATATCCAGGAAGTGGGTAAGTGAGGATTGTGAGTAGCGCCGACCTGTTGAGTTCTACGGAGATATAGATATATATATATATATATCTCTATATCTCCTCTGACGTCATATCATATACCTGTATTAGATCTCTAACATTCTAAATAAAAATCTAAGAAAAACATGAAAAATTAAAACATATCACAGCAGTCAGATGACCAGTACACGGCCGATATGTTGCAATAAAGTGTTTTTTTCAGGTGCCCCTCACTGAGTGTCGCCACACTAACTTCAAAGCTTTGCCAATCACACTATCTCAACAAGTGCCAGCCAAACTGAAAATACAGGGACAGCCACCCAAAGATTTCTGGGTACCTAGAGAAAACGAAACTTTGGGTTACTGCAGCTAGGTTGCTACCCATAGTAGATTTTCTGCCCAGATTTGCGGATGGAAAATCTGCAATGGAATACAGTAGCAGCAAAGTGGATGAGATTTAAAGGAATCCAAATTCTCCTAGCAGAAATTGACCTGCAGAGCAGATTTTTTTAAGTCCGTAGCATGTAAATTTCTGCTGCGTAAACTGCCCGGATTTAGTGTGGATTTTCCCAATGGAATTAAATAGAGAAGAAAAAAAATCTACACCGTGTTTCAAATTATTATGCACATTGGATTTAAGTGTCAAACATTTAATTATTAGTTTTTCAATTAACCCCTTCCCGACATTTGTCGTAAGCATACGTCATGGAAAGCCAGTGCTTCCCGCAAAATGTTGTATACTTGCGACAAATGTTTGCCACCGGCTCAGAAGCGGCGTCGGTGCCATAATCGCCGGATCTCAGCTGTATCCGACAGCTGACATCCGGCTGTAATGGCGGGGACCGAAATTAGCTTCGATCCCCGCCATTAACCCCTTCAATGCATCGTTCAAACGTGATCACTACATTGAAGCTGTTTGCAGCTCATCGGAACCCCAGCAATGAAATTGCCGAGGTTCTGGTGGCTGCAATGGCAACCGGAGGCCTAATACCGGCCTCCCGGTCTGCCTAATACCGGCCTCCCGGTCTGCCTAGCACGGAAGCCGCTCAAGATCTGCCCGGCGGCGGAGCCTGATCGGCTTCCGTAGCCGCCAGCAAGATGGCGCCGGCTCAGGAGCTGATCCGGCGTCATCAGCGGTGGAAGTCAGCTGTATGTTACAGAAGACATCAACCTGTAACTACGTAGATAGTGCAATGTATTAGAATAAAAACAAACTGACAGTTGGACCTTTAACCCCTTGCGTACCTTTGACGTAATAGTACGTCGCTGGCCACTTATGCCAGCGTACCTTCGACGTACTATTACGGCGCAGGAATAAACTGTCACTATGTGAAATCACATAGTGACAGAACAGCGGCGGCAGCTGTCATTGACAGCTAACCGTCTCTGCTACCGGCCTGGGGACCAATTAGCAGTCCCCAATGCCGGCGATTGCTGTGATTGGTCAGTCTCTGAAGACTGACCAATCACAGCCGTCTGTGACGTCGTCTGCAGGAGAAAGCTCCTGTCACTTTCTCTGATCTCCTCATTTCTGTGAGATCCGTGAGGAGATCAGAGAAAGCAGTGTAAAAAAAAAACAAACACTTTTTATTAACCCCTTCCCGAAAATGGGCGTATAGTAACGCCCTGAGAATGAAGCGGGCACAGGAGCTGTGCTCGCTCCATCTTCATCGGATGTCGGCTGTAATATACAGCCGACATCCCACTGCAACTACAGCGATCACTGTCCTCTCCGATCGCTGTAGTTTAACCCCTTAAATGCCGCTGTCAATAGCGACAGCGGCATTTAAGTGATTGATACAGAGGGAGGGGGCTCCCTCTGCACCCCATTGCCCCCCCCGCGAAAAATCGCGGGGTTCTGATGGTTGCAATGGCAACCAGGAAGCCTAGCAACGGCTTCCTGGTTGCCAGGTACGGGACCCTATTAGGTCCTGCCCAAGGCAGGACGTAATAGGCTCAACTGTCAGTTGTAAAGTGACAGTTACAATACACTGCACTACATCAGTACATACAGAAGTAGTGCAGTGTATTGTGCAGGGGATCAGAAGATCAGATCTTCCAGTCCCCTAGTATGTGTAAAATAAAAAGTGAAAAAAAAGTAAAAAAAAAGTTTTCGATAAATAAATAAATACAAGTTTTACGTAATAAAAACAATAATCGCCTTGTTTCCCTGATCAAGCCCTTTATAATTAGAAAAAAAATGAAAAAAAAGACAAAAACTAGACATAATAGGTATCGCCGCGTTCGCATCGGCCTGACCTAAAAAAATATCATATTATTTATCCCGCACGGTGAACACCGTAAAAAAAATACCATAAAAAACAATGGCAGAATTTCCTTTTTTGGTCACGTTGTTTCCAAAAAAATGGAATAAAAAGTGATCAAAAAGTCGCGCGTAGCCAAACATGGTACCAATAAAAACGACAGTGTGTCACGCAAAAAATGTATGTACTCCGCACAGATTACATATGCCCCCACATTATAAACTGAAACACCAGTAAAACACTAAACAAAACTACTACCAAGCAAAATCTGCGCTCCAAAAGCCAAATGGCGCTCCTTCTGGGCCTGGCAGTGTGCCCAAACAGCGGTTTATGACCACATATGGGGTATTACCGTACTCTGGAGAAACGCTTAACAATTTATGGGGCGTATGTCTCCAGTGGTACAAGCTGGGCCCAACGCATTGGGCACTGAAATAGCATATATGTGGAAAATGTCAATTTTCAATCTGCAACATCCACTGTGCACTAATTTCTGCAAAACCTTTGGGGGTCAAAATGCTCACTACACTTCTAGATGAATTCCTTGAGGGGTGTAGTTTCCTAAATGGGGTCACTTCTCGGGAGTTTTCACTGTACTGGTACCTCAGCGCAATGCAACATGGCGTCAAAAACAAATTTTGTAAAATCTCCACTCCAAAAACGAAATTTCACTTTTTCCGTTTAGACTCTTGCCGTATGTCCAAATAGCCGTTTACAACCACATATGGGGTATTTCCGTAATCAGGAGAAATTGTGTAACAAATTTTGGGGTGTCTTTTCTCCTGTATTCCTTGTGGAAATGAAAAATTCTGAGCTAAAGCTACAGGTTATATTTCACGGACCAATTCTAATAAAATCTATAAAACACCTGAGGGCTCAAAATGCTCACTACACCTCTAATTTAATTCTTTCAGGGGTATAGTCTCCAAATTGGGATCACATCTGGGGAATTTCTACTGTACTGGTACTTCAGGGACTCGCGACATGGCCCCCAGAAACCAATTCAGCAAAATCTGAGCTGCAAAATCCAAATGGTGCTCCGTCCCTTCTGAGCCCTGCCATGGGTCCAAACAGCAGTTTATTACCACATATGGGGTATTTCCGTAATCAGGAGAAATTGCTTTACAAATGTTGAGGTGCTTTTTCTCCTTTATTCCTTATAAAAATTAGAAAATTCTGTGTTTTTTCCAAAAAAAAGTCTCTTTTCATCTTCACAGACTAATTCCAATAAATTCAGCAAAAAACCTGTGGGGTCAAAATGATAACTATACCACTAGAAAAATTCCTTGAGGGGTATAGTTTCCAAAATGGGGTCACTTTTGGGGGGATTCCACTGTTTAGGTCCCTCCAGGGCGTTGCAAACGTGACACGGCACTGAAAACCATTCCAGTAAAATCAGAGCTCCAAAATCCAAATGGCGCTCCCTCCCTTCTGAGCCCTGCTGTGGGTCCAAACAGCAGTTTATTACCACATATGGGGTATTTCCGTAATCGCGAGAAATTGCTTTACAAATGTTGGGGTGCTTTCTCTCCTTTATTTCTTGCAAAAATTAGAAATTTTTACGTTTTTCCAGAAAAAAAGTAGATTTTCATTTTCACAGACTAACTCCAGAAAATATAGCAAAATACCTGTGGGGTCAAAATGCTAACTATACCCCTAGATAAATTCCCTGAGGTGTGTAGTTTAAAAAATGGGGGTCAC
The DNA here is from genome assembly GCF_050947455.1 of Rhinoderma darwinii. NCBI lineage: Eukaryota > Metazoa > Chordata > Amphibia > Anura > Rhinodermatidae > Rhinoderma > Rhinoderma darwinii. The sequence goes on along the minus strand of NC_134687.1, from coordinate 38,729,569 downwards.
TTTCGGGGGTTTCCACTGTTTTGGCACCACAAGACCTCTTCAAACCTGACATGGTGCCTAAAATATATTCTGAAAAAAGGAGGCCCCAAAATCCAAGAGGTGCTCCTTTGCTTCTGAGGCCTGTGTTTCAGTCCATTAGCGCACTAGGGCCACATGTGGGATATTTCTAAAAACTGCAGAATCTGGGCAATAAATATTGAGTTGCGTTTCTCAGGTAAAACCTTCTGTGGTACAGAAGAAAATGTATTACATATGAATTTTGTAAAAAAAAATGAAATTTGAAAATTTCAGCTCTACTTTCCTTCAATTCCTGTAAAACGCCTAAAGAGTTGAAACACTTTCTGAATGCTGTTTTAGATACTTTGAGGGGTGCAGTTTTCAAAATGGGGTGTTTTATGGGGGTTTCTAATATATAGGGCACTCAAAACCACTTCAGAACTGAACTCGTCCCTGAAAAAAATCGCTTTTTGAAATTTTCTTAAAAATATGAGAAATTGCTGCTAAAGTTCTAAGCCTTGTGAGGTCATAGAAAAATAAAAGAATGTTCAAAAAACGATGCAAACATAAAGTAGACATATGGGATATGTTAATTGGTAACTATTTTGTGTGGTATTACCATCTGTTTTACAAGCAGATACATTTAAAATGGGAAAAATCATAATTTCTTCATATTTTCGCTAAATGTTGGTGTTTTTCACAAATAAGGAATGAATTTATCGACCAAATTTTTGCACTAAACTAAAGTCCAATGTGTCACGAGAAAACAATCTCAGAATCAATTGGATAGGTAAAAGCATTCCGGAGTTATTACCACATAAAGTGATACATGTCAGATTTGAAAAAATGGGTCTGGTCCTCAAGGCCAAAATGAGCTGGGTACTCAAGGGGTTAAGTCCACTAGTGGGACTTGAGAAAAAGTGTAAAAAAAGTATAAAAAAAGTGTAAAAAAAAAAAAAAGTGAAACAAATACGTTTCAAGTAATAAAATAAAACACAATCCCCCTTTTACTCTTATCAAGTCCTTTATTATTGAAAAAATAATAAACCATACGTATTTGGTATCGCCGCGACCGTAACGACCTGAAGTATCAAAATATTGTATTATTTATTGCACGCGGTGAACAGCGTAAAAATAACCCGTAAAAAACGTTACCAGAGTTTCTGTATTTTGGTCACTTTGCCCTACAAATATTGGAATAAAAAGTGATCAAAAAGTCGCTCATATCCAAAAAGTGTACCTATAAAAACTATTGGCTGTGTCCTCCTCTCCAGCGCCTGTTATGTCCTGCTTCGCCCCATTGGTTGTCTGCTCTCACTCCCACCTCCCATCCACGTCACTTCACACTCCTTTAAGAGGAGTAGTTTATTGCCGCGCCGCCATTAGCCCAGTGTACCCCTGAGGACGCTACAAGTTAGCGAAACATGTCGGGGGGGGGGGCTCTAAGTGTTTTTAATTCCTGCCTAACCGAATTTATTGCCCTACTTGAAGTGTGGCTTGCTGCCTCCTGACTGACTGTCAGCCGGCATTTACTCTTGGTTGTTAATACCTTGCTGGCTCCTCCAGCTGGTTACCCTTATTATAACTTCGGTCTTTGGCAGTGATAATTTTAAACTGTTATATGTGGTCTGTTCCTTGCTATACGTAGCTTAATAAAATTTGAAAATAAAAATTTACTCTCTACTAACTTTTGGGTGGTCAGGAAAAAGGGTTCTGTCTGCCTGCAGGCATTCCTTCTATTGACTTTATGTAATGTACCTGCTGACTACCCAGGGTCAAAATTTTTTTTTTTATAAAAACTATAGCTCGTCCCGCAAAGAACAAGCCCTCATAAAGCTCTGTCGACAAAAATTTTTTTTTAAAAGTTATGGTTCTCACAACTTGGCGACAGAAAAACTATTCTTTTTACAAAAGTAATTTTATTGTGAAAAAAGTTGTAAAACATAAAAAAGTTCTATAAATGAGGTATCGTCGGAATTGTACTGACCCGCAGAATAAAGTTAACATGTAATTTATAACGCATGGTGAACGCTGCATAAAAAAAAAAAAAAAAAAAAAAAACTGTGCCAGAATTGCGTTTTTTTGTTTACCTGGCATCCCAAAAAATAGGATAAAAGGTGATCAAAAAGTTGCATGTACCCCAAAATTGTACCGATGATAACTACAGCTCGTCCCGCAACAAACCAGCCCTCATACCACTACGTCTATGAAAAAATAAAATTAGTTAAGGCTCCAATAAGTCAGGAAATATAAAAATATGCAGTTGTGCAGGTCCGAGGGGAACATTTCTTCTGTTTCAAGAGGCGATTTATCAAGGACCTAAAATTAGGGAACCAGGAAGGGGAGAGCCGAAACATACCCGCTGGAAGCGAGGGTGCCCGTATTATACCAGGACAACGCTTTCCCAGCAAAACTTCCACAAACTGCAAATGTGCGGAGTGTGTATCAAAAGGGGGATAATAAAGGACGCCATATATCAGTGCGACACCGGCCTGTGCAGAAAGGATTGCTTCACAGCGTAATACACATCTATGGATTATTTTATTATTTTTTTAATATACCACCTGACTATGCCCCTTATATACATACTCCGCCCGACTTACATCTACCCCCACATTATAAATGAAAACACCAGCAATACTCAAACAAATCTACTACCAAGCAAAATCCGCTCTCCAAAAGCCAAATGGTGCTCCCTCCGCTTTGAACCCTACAGCGTGCCAAAACAGCAGTTTCCTTCCACATATATGGCATCGTCATACCCGGGAGAACCCTTTTAACAATTTTTGGGGTGTGTGTCTCCAGCGTCATAAGCTGGGCATGACATATTTGCCACTGAAATGGCATATCTAGGGAAAAATATACATTTTTAATTTGCACCATCCGCAGTGCAATCATTTATGGAAAAGACCTGTGGGGTGAAAATGCTCACTACACCCCTTAATAAATGCCTTGAGGGGTGCAGTTTCCATAATGGGGTCACCTCTCAGGGGTTTCTATTTATTATTGGACATCTGAGCCTCTGCAGTTGTGAACCAATACTTTGTAAATCGCCAAATTAGGCCTCAATTTGACATGGTACGCTTTCACTCCTGAACCTGGTCGAATGCCCAGGCAAAAGATTAGTGCCCCATGTAGGGTGTTTCTAAAACCAGGAAACCCAGCATAATAATTAGAGAGCTGTCTTGTTATGGTGGCACAAGCCGGGCACCACATATTGGCATATCTATGGAAAAAATCCCATTTTCACTCTGCAACATCGAGTGCACACTAACTTCTACAAACCACCTGCAGGGTTAAAATGCTTACTACACCCCTAGGTAAATGCATTGAGGGGTGTCGTTTCCAAAATGGGGTCACTTCTGGGGGGTTTCCACTGTTTTGGGCCCACAGGCACCCATAAACCAATCCAGCAACATCTGAACTTCAAATGGCGGTCCTTCCCTTCCGAGCCCTGCCGTTTGCCCAAACAGCAGTTTATGACCACATATGGGGTATTGCCGTACTCGGGAGAAATTGCTTTACAAATGTTGGGTTCTTTTTTTCCTTTATTTGTTGAGAAAATGAAAAAAAAATTGCGCTAAAGCTACGTCTTATTGAAGAAAAAGGATTGTTTTTATTTTCACTGCCCAATTCTAATAAATTCTATGAAACATCTGTGGGGTCAAAATGCTTACTGCACCCCTAGATGAATTCCTCAATGGGTGTAGTTTCCAAAATGGGGCCACTTGTGGGGGGTTTCCACTGTTTTGTCCCCTCAGGGGCTTTGTAAATGTGACATGGCCTCCGCATACCATTCCTGCTAAATTTGAGCTCCAAACAGCCGTTTATTACCACATGTGGGGTATTGTTTTACTCGGGACAAATTGCTTTACAGATTTTGCAGTGATTTTTCTCCTTTAGTCCTTGTGGAAATGAGAAAAATAAATTAAATTTAAAAATCGCTAAACCTACATTTTCTTTGAAAAAATGGCGATTTTAATTTTCACGGCCTACTTCCAATAATTTCTGTAAAAAACCTGTGCGGTCAAAATGCTCATTATACCCCTAGAAAATTTCCTTGAGGTGTGTAGTTTCCCAGATGGGGTCACTTTTGGGGGATTTTCACTGTTTTGGCACCGTAAGAGCCCTTCAAACCTGACATGGTGTCTAAAATATATTCTAACAAAAATAAGGGTGAAGGTTTTAAAATGGGGTGACTTTTTGGGGGTTTCTAATATACAAGGCCCGCAAAGCCACTTCACAACTGAACTGGCCCCTGTAAAAATAGTCTTGAAATTTTCTTGAATATGTGAGAAATTGCTCTAAGCCTTGTGATGTCATAGAAAAATAAAAGGATGTTCAAAAAACGATGCCAATCTAAAATAGACATATGGGGGATGTTAGTTAGCAACAATTTTGTGTGGTATAACTGCTTGTCTTACAAGAAGATACCTTTAAATTGAGAAAAATGCAAATTTTTCGCTAAATTTTAGTGTTTTTCACAATTAAATACTTAACATATCGAGCAAATTTTGCCAGTAACTTAAAGTGCAATGTGTCACGAGAAAACAAGCTCAGAATCGCTTGGATAGGTGAAAGCATTCCGACGTTATTACCACATAAAGTGAAACATGTCAGATTTGAAAAATGAGGCTCTGTCAGGAGAGTCAAAAGTAGCTAAAGAGGGAAGGGGTTAAACTCATGGATGGTATTGTGTCTTAGGGCTCTTTGGATCATTGTAATCAATCTCAGACACCTGTGATAATTAGTTTGCCAGGTGTGCCCAATCAAAAGGAAAACTACTTAAGAACGATGTTCCACATTATTAAGCAGGCCACAGGTTTCAAGCAATATGGGAAAGAAAAAGGATCTTTCTGCTGCCGAAAAGCATGAAATAGTGCAATACCTTGGAGAAGGTATGAAAACATTGGATATTTCAAGAAAACTTAAAGCGTGATCATCGTACTGTGAAAAGATTTGTGGCTGATGCAGAGCACAGACGGGTTCGTTCAGATAAAGGCATAATGAGGAAGGTTTCTGCCAGACAAATTAATAGGATTAGGAGAGCAGCTGATAAAATGCCATTGCAAAGCAGCAAACAGGTATTTGAAGCCGCTGGTGCCTCTGGAGTCCTGCAAACCTCAAGGTGTAGGATCCTCCAGAGGTTTGCAAGTGTGCATAAAGCTATTATTCGTCCACCCCTAAACAATGCTCACAAGCAGAAACGGTTGCAGTGGACTCAGAAATACATGAAGACTAATTTTCAAACCGTGTTGTTTACTGATGAGTGCCGTGCAACCCTGGATGGTCCAGATGGGTGGAGTAGTGGATGGTTGGTGAATGGCCACCATGTCCCAACAAGGCTGCAACGTCAGCAAGGAGGTGGTGGAGTCATGTTTTGGGCTGGAATCATGGGGAGAGAGCTGGTAGGCCCCTTTAGGGTCCCGGACGGTGTGAAAATGACCTCTGCAAAGTACGTAGAGTTTATGACTGACCACTTTCTTCCGTGGTACAAAAAGAAGAACCGTGCCTTCCGTAGCAAAATAATCTTCATGCATGACAATGCACCATCTCATGCTGCAAAGAATACCTCTGTGTCATTGGCTGCTATGGGCATAAAAGGAGAGAAACTCATGATGTGGCCCCCATGTTCCCCTGACCTCAACCCTATTTAGAACCTTTTGAGCATCCTCAAGCAAAATATCTATGAGGGTGGGAGGCAGTTCACATCAAAACAGAAGCTCTGGGAGGTTATTCTGACATCCTGCAAAGATATTCAAGCAGAAACTGTCCAAATACTCACAAATTCAATGGATGCAAGAATTGTGAAGGTGATATCAAAGAAGGGGTCCTATGTTAACATGTAAGTTGGCCTGCTAAGTTTTTTTTATTGAAAACTTTTGATTTCCGTAAATATGACCTCCTGATGCTGCAAATTCAACAAATTACCATTTTAGTTCTCTTTACAACCTTTAAAATGTTTTGATCTCTGTTGTGCATAATAATTTGAAACCGTGCATTTTGAGTTTTTTACTTCTAAAAAAATCTGTTATCATTAGGAGATTTGTTCAATAAAATTTGCATTACACTCCAACAGTTGATGGCTTGAAGATTATACCGACTGTCATTTGCATCGACTATTTAGGAAAATCAGCGAAAAATAACATTTGCATAATAATTTGGAACGCGGTGTACAAGCAAATCGTAGTGTTGTGGATTTGGCTGTGGTTTTCCTCTGGTTTTCACAGCAAAAGCCACAAGTCCAAAAAGTTATAATAAGTTTTAAATTAAAACAAATATTTACTCACCTCCCCTTGTCCTCCCATGGCAATGCTCCTCCGGTCTCCAGCAATGACAAGTCGTGCAGCGGACACACATAATGACACGCCATCACAGGAGGCGGGATGTACAGATAACAGCGGGGGACCACGAAAGTGTTGCCACGGGAGGGGGAGTATAGTGGTTTTTTTAAACACACTCGCTGCATAAAACATCCCATCAAAATCCACATGATTTGGCCACTGCAGATGTCAGCGGGCTACGTGTGAACTTAGCCTTAGAATAGCACTCTCATACATCTAACCTACAGGACACAGATGCGAAGAGGAGGAAAGAGATCGCACGCACACACGCGCACACACACACACACGTCAGGAGGTAAACAGTCGCACAGTTGTCTCTATGATCAGGCAGGACGCTTGATGAACGCTCTGCCCAATCACTAAGGAAAATGTCTGAGGGGCCAGGTCCGGTCATTTGGACGGAATGGGTGGCACTAACCAGAAATGTTACCTACACTGCCCCATAAGCATTACCCTTTAAGGGTATATTCAGATGGTGGAGTCCAATCACGTTTTTTGTCAGCGATTACCACAAAGTCAGAGCAAAGTTTTGCAGAAGACGCAGTGTTTTGCCACAACGCTAAAAAAAATACAGCCCAGTATACGTTTTCTTTAACATGGGAGCCTTCGGGTATGTGCACACGATGAGAGATTTTTACGTCTGGACAGACTGTTTTCAGGAGAAAACAGCTGCGTCGTTTCAGACGTAAAAGCTCCTCCTCGCATTATGCGAGGCGTCTTTGACGTTTGTAATCTTGAGCTGTGCTTCATTGACTTCAATGAAGAACGTCTCAAATTTCGTTGCAAAGAAGTGCCCTGCATATAATGTATATAAGTGTCCTGCACTTCTTTGCCGAGGCAGTCCATTTACGCGTCGTCGTTTGACAGCTGTCAAACTACGACGCGTAAATGACAGGTCGTCTGCACAGTACGTCGGCAAACCCATTCAAATGAATGGGCAGATGTTTGCCGACGCATTGTAGCCCTATTTTCAGACGTAAAACGAGGCATAATACGCCTCGTTTACGTCTGAACATAGGTCGTGTGAACCCAGCCTAAGGGTGATTGATCCTACTGTATGACTTCACAGGCCTCTGTCACACATACGTCTGGAGCTTTCCCAACTTGTACCTATGATGGCTCCATGCGGAGGGATCGTGCTGCGAGTTGATATCCAGTGGAAAAAAAACCCAAAAAAAACAAAAAACAATACTCAGCTCCCCCTGGCTCTCTCATGGAAATGCCTCCATGGTCCCCTTCCGATCACTGTACACCTGGCCTCCAGCAATGACGTGTCAACATGGCTGGAGGCCAGGTGTACAGGGACCGGTAGGGAACCATGAAAGGGATGCCATGAAAGCGCCAGAGGAGAGTACGTTTTAAAATAAGTTCAAAATAAAAAACATCTGGACTTGCAGAATTTCCTGCAGATACACAGGTAATCTGCAGCAAATTCCACAGAATTTAGATTTTTTTTTTGTCTTCTCCATTGAATTCAATAGGGAAAATCCACAATGGATCCGTGCAATTTGCGCAGCAGAAATCGTTCAAATCTGATCCATACTGCTGCTACTGGATTCCGCTGCAGATATTCCATCTGCAAATCCAGACTGAAAACCTGCAGCAAATCCACTGTGTGTGAACATAGCCTAAGGGTCCACATTCATTGTCAACACTGGATTTTCCGTAACAGATTTAATTGCGGAAAATCTGCAGCGTAATATAGTAGCAGCAGAATGGATGAGATTTGAACAAATCTCATCCACACGCTGCGTAAAAAATATTCATAAATTTACCTGCGTTGCGGTTTTTTAATCCACAGCATTTCAATTTATACTTCGGAATCGCTGCTTTTCTGTTGCAGGTTTTTCCCATTGAATTCAAGGGGAAGGAAAACCCTGCAAGAAATAGCGGATGGTCACATGGGATGAAACGTCATCCCAGGAGGCCGGACTGCAGAACATCAGGAGGACGCGTTGCCATGACTACGGGTAATTATAGACTTTTTGCTGTTGTTTTCAACAATTTGGTGCGGCTTTTGGGCCGAAATTCCCTGCGGGGACCAGGGCGGATACCCGGTTTACTTTTACACAGCGTATCTGCCCTGTGTGAACGTAGCCCAATAGTCCAAAGTATATGTTATATGTTCATACAGCAAAGTAAAAGACACATGATTAAACAGAAACTTAAAATATTTCAGTTGCCTCTAAATATGAAACAAAATGACATACACCGAAGTCTTATAAGATAAAACTTTATACATTCCAAAATTACAAAACTAAAATACATGGAAAATTCAAATACAGTTATCATCTGAAACAATCACGTAAATGAGCATATACTGTACACGTCGGCACACACTTCATTCTAGTCAATAAATGTTCAGGACTAAGGCCCCGTGCACACCACCACGTTTTTTCATCCGTAATTACGGACCCATTCATTTCTATGGGCTACGGACACCTTTCCGTATTTTTAGGTATGGGTGTCTGTGCTGTAAAAATGATAGACCGTGTTTATAGGGGGCGCGATGGGCCATCGGAAGGGGCCGCCCAATTCTGTCTAACGGTTTAGATGCCGCGGTCACTATTGACCGCAGCATCTAAGTAGTTAAACGGCCAAGATCAGAGCGCGCTCTGTTCCTGCCAGTTAGTGCAGGGTGTCAGCTGTAATACACAGCCGCAGCGTATAACGGGCTCAGCACGTGAGCCTGCTTCATACTTCAACCCCCTCACCAGGATGTGCAGTTATGTCCAGATGCGTGAGTTAAAAAACATAAAATCTTCTTTCAGGTAATAAATGGTAAAAAAAACTTGCTTGAAAAAAACCCTGTACTGCATTAAAATAAAACAATCCTCTGTTCCTGCATAAATATTTGCCAACATGAATAGAAACGGCATACATATCTCCCCCTAGTGGTGGGAACTGGAAGCAGAAATTTTACATTTGTGTGAGGAACAGCAATACATTGCTCTAAACTAAAGAAATGGTGTAGGCTTATCAAGTATATTATAAAAATACTCCAAACTATATATGCTGCTGTATAACAGTAGCCAAAGTTTAATTGCCCCTTCACCTGTGAACAAGAAAAGAAAAGCAAGCAGTACACCAAGATAAGAGTTGAATATTAAAAGGAAGTTAAGACCTCTCATATTGCTTGTTTATCTTGTTTTTGATTCGCTTATAAAAGCAGTTATACATTTTGCTGTGGTTACCGTGATGTCCATTGTAAGATCAATCAGTGATATTATTTCACGAGTGTGAGAACCACTCTTTGTAATAAAAATTAATACAATAGAGGTTGTCACAGCTCCGCCCCTGAGGTCTCCACCAGTAAGCAGTATATGCTTAAAGGAACACTCTGCGCTTGTACAGCCCAGGGCTTTCTTTTAGAAAATCTGTGGTGTTTATTAAATCATATGATTCCGTGTAATATCTGTATTGTGCAGCTGCCAGGGATCGCTCATGAGGAATTCTGGAAAGATCGCCGGCCATCTTGTCTCAAAAGTTCCACTTTGTCTACAGTTTTCACCGTGCATTCTGGATCATGGCATGGACTCTGGATAAATATAATAAATATAGGTTATAAACAGATTGAATTAAATTGCAAGCAATATCACGCAGTGCTGCAAATATGGTATATCTAGAGATTTTATCTGTGCTTAGCCTTTCTACCAGCAGGTGGCAGCAGCTTATTGCCTCTGAATCCACTAACGCTAAAGTGTACTTCCAGTCATATGAGACTCATAGGGAAGTGTCAGAGGTTGTAATCAGTGTGGGCCCAGGGACGTAGCTATACAGGGTGCAAAGGAAGCAGTCAACTCGGGTTCTGAAGCCTGATGGGGCCCAAATTCTCCTATGACACATAAGACACCAGTATTATAAAAAACACATGGTAGGTGTAGAGGCCGTTATACATATTGCTTTGGGGCCAATCAGCTTTAAGTTACATCTCAGTGTGGGCTCCATAAATATTTTTTTTGAAGAACTTCAGAGACGCAAAGATCTCTAAGATGAAGGTGCACAGGACTTGGAGGAGTTCCGGGTGACGGGTGGCGATCCAGTCTCGTGTGCCCCCACCTATGAAAACTAATTTAAAAAAAAAACAAAAAAAAAAACAAAAAAAAAAACTTTAAAAAGGGGTTGTCCACTACCGGACAACTGATGACCTATCCACCGGATAGGTCATCAGTATATGATCTGTGGGGTTCCGACACCCGGTCCCTGCACCGTTAAGCCGCTCCAGCTGCTTCCGGGCACCGGACGTACATGCCGGAAGCAGTTGGCTCCTGCAACGGAATAGCGGTCGAGCTGTTGTACTGCAGCTCTGCTTCTATTCAAGTGAATGCTATGTACGGAGCCAACTGTTTCTGGCTCTGTACATTGCATAATGGGCAAAAACATCCGGTGCCCGCAGGCCACCAGAGCGGCTGATAGGTGTGGGGTTTGGGTGTCGGACCCCCACAGATCATGTACTGATGACCTATCCAGTGGATAGGTCATCAGTTGTCTGGTAGTGGACAACCCCTTTAACAATTCGTAAGTATTGTAGAAAAAAAGCTTTTGACGCTGCTTATCCAGAAGAATGGAGATTGAGGTCAGATCAGCTTTGAAATTATTTTTCCTTATTTATTGGTGTCAGTAACGTCTACGCGTTTTCAACAGGTGAATTGTTTGTACTTGTGCATATGATGTTCTCTGTCTTGGGTAAATGACTAGTACAGCCCCAAATCGCGTAGACATTACGGACCCCAACAAATAAGGAAAAATAATTTAAAAGATGATCTGATCTCGATCTCCGTTGTTCTGGAGAAGCAGCGCTAAAAACTACCACCTCCTTCTTTTTTTCCAAAACAGTAAGAAAATACAGCCCGCCCGCCAGAGGAACCGGTAGGTAGACCAGCAGCAGCATCCATTTCTCAACGCAAGCAAAGGTGCTGTGTTCTGAGCACATCGCCACCAGGTGAGCACCTGTCTTTGAACACGATCTAATATTTTGACACTCAAACTTCCTGCCCCATAAATTATTTTACACTAGAATTTATTGTACTGGGTTTTCATCTGTACATCAACTGTGAATTCTTTCCGGTTAAAAAATTGGGTGCAAAACTAGAGCAATACATTTTAAGGGTCACTTACTTTTTTTGAGCACTATGGGATGTGTCAAGATTCCAGCCTGTTGAACAAAGTGAGAAGGCATGAAGTATAGGCATTGGGATGTATAAGAGGCTCAGCCAGGACAAACATACGGGACGAATATACTATACAATGAGGCAAGGCTGTGTTCAAGCAACGGTCAAAGGAGGGAAGGATCAGACAGACCTGTAAGGTTTGTAATGTAGTCACTTACCAGGTAGGAGCAAGCAAACATAGGAGCAGGGCCGGCCTTTGAGGTGTGCGACCTGTGCAATTACACAGAGCGCATCACTTCAGCAATAGGAAGGGGGCGCTGCGCTGGCTCCCCTCCCTTTGCGTTTCTGAAGCGCCTGGTAAATCTGAGGCTGCATTCCGGTCCAGGCGCTTTTTCTCTGCTCCGCTGCCGGAACTGAAACTGACACGCGATGTGTCATTACAATGCATTGTATGTCAGACTCCGTGTAGTGTCGGGGCCGAAGCAGAGAAGGAGCGCCTAGTGGGGAGTGAAAACCAACCACCGCTCGTTCCCCGGGCCACCAAGGCATTATTTATACTCTGTGGGGACACTTGTGGGACATTATACGGTTTGGGGGCACTAAAGGGGACATTATACTGTGAAGGAGGGCAATAAGGAGCATTATACTGTGTGAGGGCATTAAAGGGGCATTATACTCTGTGGTGGGCACATAAGGGGTATTATACTGTGTGGGGGTGTAGAGGTGGCATTATACTGTGTGTGGGGGTATAAGTGGGTATTACTGTGTGGAGGCAGTAAACGTGGCATTATACTGTATGGGGCAGCTATGTGGGCATTATACTGTGTGAGGGCATTATACTGCGTAGTTCGCTCTAAAGAGGGTATTATACTTTGTGGGGGGCACTATACAGTGTGTGTGGGGGCATAAGGTGGTATTATACTGTGTGTTGGGCAATAAAGAGGGCATTATACTGTGGGGGGCACTACAGGGGCATTATACTGTATGGAGGGGCAATATACAGTGTGGAGGCATTAAAAAGGGCATTATACTGTGTGGGGGCATTATACGTTTTTAAGGGGGATTTCTCTTTATGATGGGGGTGGGGGCGCCAAAAGAAAATTTTGCACAGGACGCCGTCTATCCTAAGGCCAGGCCTGCATAGGAGGGTGCCATAGGCTATGTCTGGTATTGCAGCTTGCCACTATTCAAGTGAATAAGGCGGAGTTGCAATTTCAGGCATAGGCCATGGACAAAAGTGGCGCTATTTCTGAAAAAAATAGCAGATGCTTATTCCCAATCCTGGACAATCCCTTTAAACAAATATCACAAGCAAAGTATAAAACGCAGAATCAAACATTACAGTCCCTTAGTGTTCTTTAACACCTTAATGACCGCCGATACGCCTTTTCATCGCGGCCTAATCAACGACCTGCACGGGTATCCCGTGCAGGCTGGAGCGGGTACTCTGTTGTGGGATGACAGCCGGGCTCCTGCTCCAATGGAAGTTCACTTCGATCACGGCCGTTTAACCCCTCAAATGCCGCGGTCATTAGCGACCGCAGCATTTCAGTTGTTTACAGAGGGAGGGAGCTCCCTCTGTCACCCATCGGCGGCCTGCAAATGCAATTGCGGGTACCATGGCAGCCGGAGGCCTAACAAAGGCCCCCAGATCTACCCTGGCTATATACCTATTAGGCCGTGTCAGTATACCAAAGCATTTACTACCTGTCCGTATAAAACCAAGTATACCAAAGCATTATATCTGCGATCTAAAGATCGCATAGTGAAGTCCCCTAGTGGGACTGAAAAAATAATTAATGTGAAATAAAAATTAATAAAAAAGGTACACATAAAAATGTTTTTTTATTTAGTCAGTGTAAAAATAAAATAAAAACTACGCATATATGGTATCACCGCAATCGTAAATGACCCAAAAAATTAAGTTAGCATATTATTTAAACCGCAAGGTGAACGACGTAAAAAGAAAACGGCAAAAAACAATGGCTATTTTTTCCCATTACCCCCCAAAAAATAATAAAAAGGTTAATCAACACGTCCCATGTACCCCAAAATGGTAGCAATGAAGTCCCGCAAAAAACAAGCCCGCATATGGCGACATTGACAGAAAAATAAAAAAAGTTATGGCTCTTGGAAAGCGGCGATGCAAAATAAAATTTTAGTTCAAGAGTTTTTTTATTGCAAAAGTAGTAAAACAAAAAAAACTACACTTATTTGGTATCGCCGTAAGCGTACCGACCCATAAAATAAAAGGTAGAATGTTATTTACGCCGCACGGTAAACGGCGTAAATGTAAAATGCATAGAACAATGGCTAAATTGCTGGTTTTCTTTATATCCTCCACAAAAAAAGTTTATAAAAGTTAATAAAAAAAATTCTATATACCCCAAAACGGTGCCATTGAAAAATACAACTCAATCCTCAAAAAAACAAGTCCTCATACAGCCATGTCCACATTAAAATAAAATAAAAGTTAAAGCTCTTTGAATGAGACGATGGAAAAAAAAAAAAAATACAAAAAAAAAGTTTCTTGGTCATTAGGGCCCAGAATGCATGCAGGGGACGGGGTTAAAGTGAATCTTTTTTATGTTGCGTTAGGGGCTCAAAATTTGGTACGGATTATTTCTTAATATATCTTTCAAGCAGTTGAAGCTGTGTTTTTCTTGTACAGAGCTTTAAATCCCGTTCATAGACATACTATGACATAGTCTTATATTTAAAAGAGGACATGCTGGCTACCTGCTGTCACCACTAGAGGGAGCTTCGGCACTTACTGCATACAATTATACAATGAGGTCAGTAATAATCCAGTATGCAGTAAACCAACACGCTCCTTTTAAGCGGTGGCTGTCAGCATTTTATATTTTAAAATCTCTATCTCTATGGTGGATTTGGAGCTCTGACCACTTTAAAGATATATTAAGAAATAAATCAGCATCACATTTTTAACATATTAAGCAACAAAGGCATTTGAGGGTTTAAATTCACTTTAAAAATAAGGGTAAAACTAGAATTGACTGAGACTTATATAGAAAATAGGTCAATGTGGAAGTCAGTTTGATGTGTCGCACTCCCCCCTTCCCGAATTTGAGAGCCTATCCAGAGACATTACATTGTTTTGGCAACATCATCCTTGGTTAGTTACATATGGGTGGATTGTACCCATTTTTAACAGTCCGAATCCTGGATCCCCCGCCGCAGTTCTACTAGTCCAAATTTAGATCACCATAGTAATCTATGGTTCTCTGAGTTTTGTTAATTGGTACTGGTGGTGGTCCCGGCATGCAGCTGTAATTTAGAAGCTAAAACACAGTCGTGTTATTCCGGTCTGTAAACAGCCTTGAGGACAATGGGAGGAGGCATGTAAATCGTTCCTTTATCCCCAAAGGCCAACTATGTATCACAAACCACTGATGTAAGTCCCATTCATTGTACACCATATGGACTGAAAAACAGTCCCAGACCATCTTATAAATATTTTGGTTCAAAATCAGGGAATAGGCTCGGCCCCCTATTGATGACGTGGCAGCCCATAATCAGCTGCAACGTACATCATTCCTTGCTGAATTGCGTAACACAGCAGCACTGCGATGTTGGGCACAGCGGGTTTACACAGAGGCAGGACAGTTGTCCTGTCTCGTATAATTGAGGGACTAAAATGCACGGAGAAGCAATGAGTAAGCAAAAGAGATTCATACGTACCGTTGTCTTGGTGACGCGTCCCTCTTGACATCCAGTCCGACCTCCCTGAATGACGCGGCAGTCCATGTGACCGCTGCAGCTTGTGATTGGCTGCAGTGGTCACATGGGATGAAACGTCATCCGGGGAGGCCGGACTGGAGGAAGAAGCAGGTAAGTTAACTTTTAATACTCCCTAATTATTATGCGGGTCGCGCTCCCATATAAAGTCCTATAGACATGTCCTATCTTTTGCGGAACCTTTCTACGGCACGGACACCTTCCTGTAAATATACAGGAAGGTGTCCATGGGCAATAGAAGTGAGTGGGTCCGTAATTACGGACAAATTCTACGGTCGTTTGCATGGGGCCTTACAACACATAATTGGGTATTTAAATAGTGAGCTTTTACTCTATCTATACCGTAAGTCAACCTCCCGAGCAACGCCGGGTATAAAAGCTAGTTATCCCTATACCTCAAAATTTTACAGGTCACTATACCAGAATTTGGACTTTGATACCGATACTTCGTGTAATATTGCGATTTCGATACCAAAACGATACTTTGCCAACAGTAATAAAAAAAAGTTCTTCCATTTTCTGATGTGAGGCGCGAGGTGTGATGATGAATTTAACCTCCATTTGCCTCACATTAATAGTAATTAACCCCATCATGTTTCTCATAATGGGTTAATGTGTGAGGTACATGATGGGGTTAATTACTATTAATGTGAGGAACATGGAGGTTAAATTCATCACACCGCGCGCCTCACAATAAGTGATAGAAAGCAGTTTTTATTTTATTTTTTTACAGCGTACACATCATAAATGATGCAAAAAAATTGTTGTGCAGGTTATTACGGCCGCGCCAATACTGAATGTGTATATTTTATGTAGAGACTTATTTTAATGTTTATTGTAAAAAAAGTTGTATGTGAATTTTTTTAAATTTAATATTACTTTATGTTTTTACTTTATTTTTAAACTTTAATGTACTGGCATATATCTACAGGGTGGGCCATTTATATGGATACACCTAAATAAAATGGGAATGGTTGGTGATATTAACTTCCTGTTTGTGGCACATTAGTATATGGGAGGGGGGAAACTTTTCAAGCTGGGTGTTGACCATGGCGGCCATTTTGTATCCAACTTTAGTTTTTTCAATGGGAAGAGGCTCATGTGACACATCAAACTTATCGCGAATTTCACAAGAAAAACAATGGTGTGCTTAGTTTTAACGTTACTTTATTCTTTCATGAGTTATTTACAAGTTTCTGATATATGGGGTACAAAGATAGTGGGGCCATTCTTCATCAATGGAAATCTCAAGGCCACGGGATATCTGAAATTGCTACATGATGATGTGTTTCCCTCTTTATGCACTGAAGCTGGCACGTTCCCTGAGTTTTTCCAGCAAGATGGTGCACCACCACATTATGGGTGTCAGGTCCGAACATTCCTAGATGAACAGTTTCCTGGAAAGTGGATTGGTCGTCGTGGGCCAGTTGAATGACCCCCTAAGTCTCCCGATCTGACCCCCTTAGACTTTTATCTTTGGGGTCATCTGAAGGCAATTGCCTATGCTGTGAAGATACGAGATGTGCAGCAACTGAAACTACGGATACTGGAAGCCTGTGCTAGCATTTCTTCTGCGGTGTTGCTATCAGTGTGTGAAGAGTGGGAGAAGAGGCTTGCATTGACAATCCAACACAATGGGCAGCACTTTGAACACATTTTATAAGTGGTCAGAAACTTGTAAATAATTCATGAAAGAATAAAGTAACGTTAAAACCAAGCACACCATTGTTTTTCTTGTGAAATTCTCGATAAGTTTGATGTCACATGACCCTCTTCCCATTGAAAAAACTAAAGTTGGATACAAAATGGCCGACTTCAAAATGGCCACCATGGTCAACACCCAGCTTGAAAAGTTTCCCCCCTCCCATATACTAATGTGCCACAAACAGGAAGTTAATATCACCAACCATTCCCATTTTATTTAGGTGTATCCATATAAATGGCCCACCCTGTATATTACGGTACATTAGCCTGTGTACGGATAGTATACAGGCAGTTGTTAGGACATACATAAGTATGCCCTAAACAGAAAATATGGTCAGACAGACCTGGGGTCCTTCAATGGACCCTGGGCTGTCTGCCCATATATGGTAAGTCCCTCAATCGCGTCACAGAGATTCCTGCAACGTGATCCAAGGGGCATCCCCCCATCTCACTTCCTCTTGAATGCTGCAGTCAGCTTTGATCGCGGAATTCAGGGGAAAAATCTTGCTCTCAACCATCATCAATGCAAGATATGGTACCCATGGCTCTTTGGAATTAGCCCTCTTGAACACGACGGATGTGCCACTCGGGCCATTTTTAACGACTGGCACCCGATAGTCTTAACGGACCCATTTACTTTAGCAGGTGAATCGGGTCCATGAAAACGGATTCGCCGAACTGTGGAAAGATAGGACATGTCCTATCTTTCCACGGATCACTGACGGGACTCGGCCGGCGCACACGGTCGTGTACATGAGGCATTAGTCTTGAAGTGTACAGAATACTCTCAACATTAGGCCTTCTTCACAAGAACGTGTCCGTTTTGCACACGCAAAAAACACCGCGTTTTTCTTGCGTTGCAGTTCCGTGTGACATCCGTGTACGGTGCACGTCTTACCGTGTACTTTTTTTTACAAGCGTATGTGACATTTTTTACGTCAGCAAAAATAACTGAAGGAGGGTTTTTTTTTTCTCATTTCTTTAGCAACTGTTGCATGAATCACGGACAGCACACGAATGACGTCCGTGTGCTGTCCGTTTTTTCCACGCACCCATTGAAGTCAATGGGCTTCGTGGTGCGCAAAAACAACCCAAAATAGGACATACATTGAGTTTCACACAACGGACACACGCTGCGTGAAAAACACGTGTGAATAACCCCATTGATTTTGATAGGTCCGTGTGGTGTCCGTGAATAAAATGGACAGCACACAGACGTGAAATACGCTTGTGTGAATAAGGCCTTAGGGTGAGTAGTACTTAAAGTAGTAATAATAGGATCTCACTAGAAGGGCATCACATACGTATAGCATGACAACAGCTTTTCTTCAAAAACTAAAAATCTCTTATACCTTAATTAAACAATCCAATTTGATTTTCTCACATTCAATACTTTTCTTCCATTTTTTGCTTGTTCTTTTTCCTCCATATTCTTCAAATTTTATCACTGAAAATTTTTTGCCTTCAGAACGGATACACAGGTCTGTGCTGGAGTCTACAAAAACAAGACATTAGAAGACGCTATTGTCTACATTGGTAGTGCAAACTAAACGGGACAGTCATCTGAAAATCTAGCACCGCCATTAACATTGAATGCTTAGTGTAGGCGTACATACAATAGAGCAAGTCCCTACAACTCCTGTGGTGCCTGTGACCCTCTCTGGCGCTCCAATCCACCATTACTATGAACAATTTGGACGTGCACAAGGTTCCTCCCATACTAAAGGCGTCACATCATCGCCCTGCATTTATGTCTTACAATGAAAAGTTAGGGGGAAAAGATCAATATGTCCAGAGATGTGACATAAATAAGTCAAAGTGGCTATATTGGACGCCTCTGAAGGACCCAGCATGTTTATAAATTACATGGACAGCCCATTGATTTTATTAGGTCTTGTGTAATGCCCCATTTTCCCTGCGGAGGCGCTGTAAGGTAATTGTACTTATGCCACAGGATTTAGCCACAGATTACAGTTGATCTCTTAAAAAAAAAAAAAAAAGGATTATTCAAACGGAGTATTACCATGTAAGATCCTGGTAGAAGAACTGTGGTTATCAAATATGAATATTCCTTGGATCTACCAGGGTCTCTAGATGGCGGTGAATCAACCGCACTACATTTATCTCATTTCACCATTAAAGTGTACCTGTACTTTCACAAAACTTTTGACATGGTAGAATTTTTGATCGGTGGGGGTCTGAGCTCTAATACCCCCTCCAATCGCTAAAACGAAGCCTCAGAAGCGCTGAAGTGAGCGCTATGCTGCTTAATTTCTGCTTTCCTCAGAGAGCCGAGCGAGCGGTTTACGGACTCAATAGAACGACTATGAGTTCGTACACTGCTCGCCCTGCTTATTTTGAGGAAAGCTGAGCAAAAACGAAGCGGCACAGCGCTCACTGGAGTGCTTCTGCAGCTTCGTTTTAGTGTTCGGTGGGGGGGGGGGGGGGGGTTCGGGGTCTTCATGCTCTGATCCCCACCGATCAAAACTTCTGACGTCAAGTTTTTGGAAAATATAGGTACACTTTAAGCACGTGTCAAACAAATAATAGAAATATCATAGAACGTGAATGGAGTAGAATGTGGGACCATTATGGCTACCGAAAACCTTCGTCAGCTCCGTTGACTGCAGTACTGCATCCACAATCCATACGGACAACTCAACAGACCAACAGACGATTTCAGGTGAAATCAGTCAGGTGAATTTGTGTGAGTTGGATTTTCAAGGATTTTTGTTTCTCAAAGAAGTCCTTTGTGTCAGCATATGGATACTTGGGATGTACAGTATATTAAAGGAGGACCTGTCCGCTCTCTTAACACGTCTGTTTTTAGTAAATACTTGTATTCCCCATGAAATAACAATTCTGGAGCAACTTTTCTTAGAACTCATTGCCATTCCTCTGTTATTCCTCTTATAAATTTATGAACAAATTGACAACTGGGTGTTTCCATTCCCCTTGTCAATGGGGTGTGTCCCTAAACATTCTCAGACTGATTAGACAGCCTCAGACTGTGTATGGCCATACCCTGTTCTCAATTTAATCAAATTTCTAGGAGGAATAACAGAGGAATAGCATAATGCAGAGTTCTAGAAAAAGATGATCCGGACTTGTTATATTATGGGGAATACAAGTATTGACTAAGTCAGATGTCTGGAGAATGGAAAAGTCATCTTTAAATATGCTTATATGGAGCTACGAACCGTCAGCACCCCCCTGCACAGCCAGTCACAATTTCTAGGGGCTCGTGGTTACATACTAATGATAGGAAACCGTATGAATCTTGGAGTCGCATGAATCCATATTAAGCATCCTTACCCTACCAGTAGCTGCTGGCCTATTGAGTTGTGCCAGAGGCGTAGCTAGAGGTTTAGCACAGGGACGGGACACGTCTGAGTGGGCCCCAAAATGCATGTTTACAACTGCAGAGCCACATCTGGCGGGGTCAGACTTATGTAATCAGAATAGTTTGCTTTGTTACTTTGTTTCTGTAAACTTCCATAGACGTGAATGGGTGAAAGGCCTTGTTCACATGGCACGTATTACACACGTTTTTGACACTTGCTTTAAACTTCCCATTGACATCAACCGGAAAACGCATTGTAGTGCATAAGAGGCATTTTTTTTTTATGCTCGTGTGTTTAAAAAACACATCGTATAAAAGCGTCAGGTCAATACTTGGTGCCTAAAACGGGCCTAATTCTCATAGTTAATAGCAGTCTTAATTATGCGATCAAAAACGTGCCAAAAACAACTGTACTTTATAAAGCGTTTTGCAAAACGCTGGCGTTTTTGACGCGTTTACATGTCGTTTTTTTTAGCGCCGTGTGAACAAGGCCCTACTGTTTACGTAACTTTCATTCACAGTATAGTGCCTTCCCACACATTATAATGCCTGCATAGCTGCCCCCTTACAGTTTAATGCCCTCAGAGCTGCCCCCATACAGTATAATGCCCTCAGAGCTGCCTCCATACCTGACCCCTCACAGGATAATGCCCCTATTGCTGCCCCATACAGTATAATGCCCTCATAGTTGCCCCACATAGTAAAATGCCCCTATAGTGCCTCCATATAGTATGATGGCCCTATAGTGAGCCACACAGTATGATGCCCCCACAGCTGCTCCACACACAGCACAATGGCGCTATAGTAACTCCCCATAAAAAATAATGCCCCATAGCTGCCCCACACACAGTGCAATGGCCCTATAGTTACCCCACACAGTATAATACCCCTATAGTTACCACACACAGCATACTGCACCATAGTGCCCCCACACAGTATAATACCCCCATAGTGCCTAATAAAAAAAATATAATCTTGCATCCCCATGACGAGTGAAGGAGATCCCTGTGCTCCTCCTGTCTGCGCGGAGTGTTTCGGCACACGCAGGCGCGATGATGTCACTGCATCACGCCTGTCTGTTCCAAGCAGCTCACGGACGACGTTACACAGCGAATGCTGAAGCAGGGAGCAGACGGCTCCCTGCTCAAGCATTGGATTTAACTGTATCTGGATCCTGAGGATGCAGAAACAGTTGAGACAGGGACATGCCCCTGGGCCCCAGAATCCGAATGGGCCCGGGAGCCTGCCGCCACCTGCCCACTGCTAGCTACGCCTCGGAGTTGTGCTACACAATAAAGCGGGCGCTGCAGGGTGAGCAGTGATTTTGGAGCTCAGTATGAGATATATGCAACTACACATCCTACAGTAATATTTAAAAAGTTAACTATTGAGCAATTTACCATCTATTTCACTAATACAATTGTATATGATAGGAAATCTTTAAGTGATAAACATGGGTGGACACCGAAAATACTTACTTCCGGTCCAATGTGATTTCTCGAAGATCCCGCTCTTGTCACCACACTGCACTTTAAATTTTCTATTGAAAACTTGTTTGGGGTAATCCAGTATTACAGTCGAAGTTTCAGTATCTGGGCAACAAGAAGATGGAATAGCTGTGAATGCATGGGAAAAACAGAAGTGAGGTGTGGATGCATTACAGCTAGAAGGGCCCTAAGCACGCTCCTTTATTCCCTCAGCCAAGTACATAGGGTTATGGCGCTAATGCTTCATTACAGAATCTGTCATAGGAAAACAATCCCTGGGATGTGGGTGCACCAGCTCCAATCCAGAGAGGACACCTCTAGATCTTTATCTGATCTGCCACAGACAAGACTGTTGCAGAGAGTAGTGGGAAGTGATGTCCAGTATCATAGAGCGAGACTAAAAACGTAAAAGTAAAGTCCAATTTTCAACAACAACAATCCTTATCATTGGTAGACTAAAGGGGGTCACCAGGCTAAGATTTTAAAGGCTATTCATGAGACAACCCTTTTATGCTGTGCATTAAAGCATAACCCTAATCCTCTTAACCCCTTTTCATGGCGGTCACTAAGGGGCTTTAGGCTAGGCCTCCGCCTTTTCACGGCGAACCAGTCTAAGTCCGGCACGGGCATCCCGTGCAGGCTGTAGCCGGGGCTCGGCGGTCTCATGACAGCCAGGCTCCTGCTCCAACGGTAGCGATCAAAGTTTACTTAGATAGCGGCCGTTTAACACGTTAAATGCCGCGGCCAATAGCGACCGCGGCATTCGACTTGTTTACAGAGGGACGAAGCTCCCTCTGTCACCCATCGGCGGCCCGCAAATGCAATCGCGGTCCTCTTATGGGGTGTCATGGCAGCCGGGGGCCTGATAAAAGCCCCCAGGTCTGCCCTTGGCATATGCCAGAGGCACGTCCTAATAGATTGCCAAAGCATTATAGCAGCGATCTAAAGATTGCATAGTAAAGTCCCCTAGTGGGACTAATAAATGAAAAAAAAATTAATAAAACTTACAGTAAAAATAAATAAATAAATCAAACCCCTTTTTTCCCCCATAAAAAGCGGTTTTATTTAGTAAAAGTGTAAAAAAATATATAAAAGCACACATATATGGTATCGCCGCGACCATAATGACCCAAACAATAAATTTAATATGCAATTTAAACCGCAAGGTGAACACCGTAAAAAAACAAAAACAGAAATAAAGGCGAAATTGTGGGTTTTTTTTCCATTGCCCCACAAATAAGTCATAATAAAAGTTAAATCAATAAGTCCCATGTACCCCAAAACAGTACCAATCAAAACTACATCTTGTCCCACAAAAAACAAGCCCTCATATCACTACATTGATGTCATTTTTTTTATTTTTCCGACTCTTGGAAAGCGACGATGCAAATAATTTTAGTTCAAATGTGTTTTTATTGTGCAAAAGTCGTAAAACATAAAAAAAGCTCTACGTATGCGGTATTGTCGTAATCGTACCGACCCATAGAATAAAAGTAATGTGTTATTTATGCTGCTCAGTGAACGCCGTGAATTTAAAACGCATAGAACAATGGCGGAATTTCAGGTTTTTTTTTCTATTCCCCCCCAAAAAAAGTTAATAAAAAAAATTATATGCATCCCAAAATGGTGCCATTAAAAAGTACAACTAATCCCGCAAAAAACAAGTCCTCATACAGCCATGTCGACGGAAAAATAAAAAAAAAGTTAGAGCTCTTTGGATGAGACTATAGAAAAACGAAAAAAATAGCTTGGTCATTAGGGCCTAAAATAGGCCGGTCACGAAGAGTTAGAAGTCAGGCACAAACCTTCTGCTGGTTTAGGTTCTTTTATGAAATCCAATCCGCTCTTTCTAAGGGCATCGACGTTGATGTAACCAGCTTTTCTTTTTCCAGATTTCTGCCGTTTTGAGTTCTCTGGAGCTTTCAGATAAGGACAAAAAAGGGAAATGTTATTTGCTTTTATTTGTTAAATATTTCAATGTTATCAGAGAATCAACCTTGGCTTTCACATTTCTGGATTTTGTAAAGTATATATATATATTTTGTTTTAGAAAACCCTATGTCCCCGACTATGGGACACTTAAAACACACTTTAGAAGGAGTTCTTATTGTTGACGGTCAGCGAGCTGGAACCCTGAGGGTAAATGTACAAGGGTCAGATTTTTTGATTCCACACTGGGGAGAAGTGGATATTAAAAAAAAAACAAAAAAAAACCCCCAGAACTATATTCACCTCATGTGGCGCTCCCGTAGCGACATCAGCCAATAGGAATAGGGATGTCTCTGTTGACCCAGCCACCTGGGATGACGAGGTTTGTTTTTTTAATTTCAAAGTAGAAAAGGGTTCATTTTTCTAGATGCATTTCCACAGAAAAAACAAAACCAAAAAAAAAACCGCAATATTTGTTGCAGATTTTTCGCTACCCCATTTAATTAAATGAGAAAAATTTGGCACAAATGCTCGTAAATTCACACGCTGCAGATTTAAATATCCGCACCGCAGGTCAATTTCTGCATGGAAGTTTTCTGTAGCGATGAAACAAATCTCATCCACTTTGCCGCTACTGTAATACGCTGCGGATTGTCTGCCCGTAAATCTGGACGGAAAACCTGCAGCAATTCCGTGTGCTTACTGATCAGTGATTCCCAGGACTAAGGCCCTGCAGTGACTAATGTGCAGTAAAGAATACCTATATAGAACCAGACCTAACGATAAACGTTATAGTAAACGTCCACACATATCAAGGAAAAACAGACAATAAATACCTATAACTGTATGTGAAGACAAATCAAATCTCCCAAAAGGGAAAAATAATGACACCAAGTACAGTAAGTAACTTGCAAAAAATATAAATTCTTACTGTGCTAAGTATATATTTGACTGGTATGGTTGGACTGTGCTAAGTATATATTTGACTGGTATGGTTGGACTGTGCTAAGTATATATTTGACTGGTAAGGTTGGACTGTGCTGTATATATTTGACTAGTATGGTTGGACTGTGCTAAGTATATATTTGACTGGTAAGGTTGGACTGTGCTGTATATATTTGACTAGTATGGTTGGACTGTGCTAAGTATATATTTGACTGGTAAGGTTGGACTGTGCTGTATATATTTGACTAGTATGGTTGGACTGTGCTAAGTATATATTTGACTGGTATGGTTGGACTGTGCTGTATATATTTGACTGGTATGGTTGGACTGTGCTGTATATATTTGACTGTGCTAAGTATATATTTGACTGGTATGGTTGGACTGTGCCGTATATATTTGACTGGTATGGTTGGACTGTGCTGTATATATTTGACTGGTATGGTTGGACTGTGCTGTATATATTTGACTGGTATGGTTGGACTGTGCTAAGTATATATTTGACTGGTATGGTTGGACTGTGCTAAGTATATATTTGACTGGTATGGTTGGACTGTGCTGTATATATTTGACTGTGCTAAGTATATATTTGACTGGTATGGTTGGACTGTGCCGTATATATTTGACTGGTATGGTTGGACTGTGCTGTATATATTTGACTGGTATGGTTGGACTGTGCTGTATATATTTGACTGGTATGGTTGGACTGTGCTAAGTATATATTTGACTGGTATGGTTGGACTGTGCTAAGTATATATTTGACTGGTATGGTTGGACTGTGCTAAGTATATATTTGACTGGTATGGTTGGACTGTGCTGTTAATAATTGGTGGGCTTGTCGGTTTAAGCATTATTGCGTTTTGGCTGTATCCATATTTGGTGGCATTTTTAATATCATCATTTTTGTCTTTTTATAGGGGCCATACGATCTGTATTTATTGGGCTGAATAGAATACCAAGTATCACATATTATATCTCAGAATAATGTTTTTGGTTGGACTCTATTCAACAATAAGTTTTGAACATACTCTAAATTTTGATCATTTTTTAGTTTTTTTCATGGGGTACTTATTTTTATTCGTGTGTTTGTGCACACACTGCACACATATTTATTATACATTATTTATTATCCACTTTATATATCCTTATATACATTTTGTCATCACACTTGTTATGTTGTATATATATATTTTTTTATATTTATATTTTATTTACTCACATTTATGTTTACACATATTCACTCTCAATATATATATATATATATATATATATATATATATATTTTACACGCTTGTTATTTATATACATGCTAACAATAAAATCACATATGTCTTATCATTATATTTTTTGGGGTATATTAGAACATATCACATTGTACATCTGTTACATTATTGTATGTATTATTTATATTAATAAATAGAATTGTATTTTAACTGCGGTCTTGTCACGTGTGTTTCACTTTATTTATTTTGTTTTTTATTTTATCACCACACTGTGCACGTGTGTTCACTCACTTCTCACTATCATTTATTATTTATTATTATTTTTTATGAAATAATATTCTTTCATAAATTGTTTCCCCGGTTTACTATATGTTATATATATTTATTTTTGTATATATATATAAATCAATATATGGTCTTTTTTGTATTGATGGTTTTATGAAATGACAGTATGACACTATGTTTGATGTATTATCAAATTATGTATATATTTTTTCTATATATGTATTATTGTTTATATTTTGAGACATTAGAGTTCCATTGTATATTTATATTCTGTTTCTCACATAAAAAAATCGGATCGTGATACATATGCCCTATACTGGTTCTTGCCATATAAGTTGATCTCGTATTGTCCTTGCCCATACTTAAAATGGCCACTATGGTGTGATACGTCATATATAAGTTATTACATCTGTTGTCTGCGGCGCTTGCGGTCTGATGCGCACGCGCATGCGCGTTTACATTCCTTGAGACGTACACTGGACATTTGCAATGGTGGTGTTTGCTGCTTACCGATCAGCATTCAGGTAACTTTAGACATGCTGATTCACCAATGTAGAACACCTGGTACATTTCAGGTGTTCAGCATTGGGGATTTGAGAATGTCGTGCTGCTATTTGCTATCTCTGAATAAACCTCTCCCACCACTGAGTATAAATACAACGCCGGTCACCTTACTAGTCAGTACCCCTTGAAAAAGCTACCGCGAAACGTGCGTCGGGGCTCTTGCTGTGGAGCTCATTTTTGGCTTGATATGCAATACACGGGTTGGTATGGCTCCTGGGACCTACTCTGATTTTTGGTGATACCCTGGTCTCTATACCACTTTATTTACACTGAGATTTCAGTGTTAGCTACAAGTCTCTCGTGTATACTATTTTTTACAGGGTCTGTATTACATTGTTCTGTTTCAGCATGCTTTTTGGAGACACATTTTGTGGTGTCGGTTATCCTTGTACTGTACATTTATAGCATGACTGTCATAGTGACCCTGTCTGGTATTATTGAATGTTGAATATAGGCCATTCTGAGTAGCCTCATGTTCTCCACATTGTATATTTTAATTGTCTGTGGTTTTTAGGTCCTGATGGCCAACATGTTCTTATGTATATTGTAATAAAGAATTTATATTTTTTGCAAGTTACTTACTGTACTTGGTGTCATTATTTTTCCCTTTTGGGAGATTTGATTTGTCTTCACATACAGTTATAGGTATTTATTATATAATGTGCAGTAAACCCTGTAGAACTGGTCCAAGATTTCCAGAAGATGAAATATCTGACACAATGCTTCTCAGATTTAGGCCCCCTCATGGTAATCAAAGTGGCTTCCAAAAAATTTGTAATGAATTAGTTTTCATACATTTCTCATTGTTGTAGTTTCTGCTAAAGTATCAAATAGAAACAAGGCCGTAACCTAGAACTGGGGCTCCATAGCAAAATTTAGAAATGCGGCTCCACTCCACCGCCATCAGTGAGGTCAAGTGTTGGAAAACGTTTTCTGGTCTTCACTATAAATTTACTGCAATTCACCTCTGGGGCTGAGCAGCCGAGGAAGCCATTTCCACTGAAAGCACCTGCCATGCTACCCTGGTACGTCGCATAGTCCGAGAGCTGCAGCAATCCCGCAGAAGGGAAAAAGTGGCACAAACCCATCAAGTGTGTAACTTTACAAAATAATAGAAAGTTAATATACAGGCGATAGACTTGTGGAAAGGTAAAGAACCAATACCTTCATATGGCTACAGGAATGCCACTATTTCTAGGAAAAGAAACCTGTCAAAAGGATACAACTTAAAGGGAATGTGTTGCCAGAAAAACATGTTTTTGTTTTTTTTAATTAAACATTTAGTGTGTAGGTGATTAAACATTGTTCAAATTTTTTTAATTTTTTTCACGAGTCAGGAAATATTATAAATTAATTTTAATTTATAATATTTCCCATTGCTGGTCACTAGATGGAGCTATTCCCAAAATTGCAGCATTGCAAAATTGGGTAAAAAGCCCTCGGGATAAACGAGGGGTCTGAACGGTCTAACCTCCTACACTGTGTGTCGCCATTTTTTGAGCGAACACACAGTGTAGTAGGTTTACATACAGTAGTAAACGTACACAAACACACATAGAAATCTCTTACCTGCTCCTGCCGCCGCGGCTCCCTCCGGCCCGTCCACTCCGTCTGCTGCCACTGGTCTAAGTGCACAAGTCCGGAAGCCGCGACCGGAAGTAGTAATCTTACTGTCCGGCCGCGACTTCCGGTCCACAGGAAAATGGCGCCGGACGGCGCGCATTTCAAATTGGACTGTGTGGGAGCGGCGCATGCGCAGTTCCCACACAGACGGCGTACATGTTAGTGGATGGAACGGGCCCCGTTCGCAGTCCCTATGGGACTATGGCTGCCGTATTCCATGTCTGTATGTGTCGTTAATAGACACATACAGAAATGGGAAAAAAAATGGCAGCCCCCATAGGGAAGAAAAAGTGTAAAAATAAGAAAAAGTAAAACACAAACACACAAATAAATATAAACGTTTTTAATAAAGCACTAACATCTTTAACATATTAAAAAAAAAATTGTGATGACACTGTTCCTTTAAGGAATAGTAGTAGGAGTCCAGCAACCACAATGTAGGATGATCAATGCCAACTAGTTGGAGTATTGATCAAACAATGGGAGATGCTAAGGATACAGGGCTAGAACCCGGGGGTAAGGAAGAGAAGTATTTATGCCATGGTTCCCAGAGCAATAGAGATTTAGGCAACCGGTGTGTCCGCCGCACGTACATACGTTCCATCATAAAGGAGATATTTACCTGGTTAATAAGTTCAGAATTGGAAATAGTGGCATTAAGTTTCCAAGATTTAGCAATCAACAGACAGGCTGCAATAATGATATGACTAGACGCTGTCCGGGACACGAACGGAATATCTAGTATTTGAAGGAAGCCATAAGGCCTTGGCCGGATCCGGTCGTTTTTTATAGAAATATCTATCAGTGTAACGGGTTCAGTGTCAGCAAGTCAGACCCGCAGGATCGAGTGGTTACCGATCACATCTAGGTTCATAACTTGGATGTGATCGATAACGGGTGGATCCCGCAATGTCAGAGACACGCAGGACCCGCCATCACTAAACCCGTCAGTCCTGCAGACGTGACGGATTCAGATCTTAGCGCACGATACGGCCGCTCTGTATACAGAATACAAAGCAGCTATATCTCAAAAAGTTAAAATAATTTTTAATAAAAAGTATTTTAAAAGTAGCACCAATCACACGGATTTTTAATTAAAAAAAAAAAAAAAAACAATATTTAAAAGGTGTACATAGCCTTTAAGAGGATTAAGGTTATGCTTTAATGCACAGTCTAAAAGTGTTGTCTCATGAAGACACTGTCCATATACCCTATTGGACAAATTAATGTCCCCCCGCTCGGGACCCCCTCTATTAACCCAAGCAGAGAGGCCGCTAACAAAAAGAGGTTCTCACTTAGGTGGACCTGTCCATTTCATACACCCTATTAGAGAATTCTGAGTTATTAGGGGGGGTCCTTTATTCAGGATCTTCATCTGGTAAAAGTGAAGAATGGTTACAAAGAGCGTCTCTCACTCTGGAGGACCCGTCCTGTCCCTTATTACACAGACAACACACTGATATGAATGAGCATTGTGTAATGGAAAATTGAGCACTGACCGCTAGGTTTCTGATCAGACTATAGCTGATCACTGGGGGCCCCAGCAGGGGGACACTTGGTCATTCTCTTATTGTCAAGAGACTTTTCTAACAAGTAGGTTGTCCAAGGCGAACAAGAGAACCCCTTTAAGTGGTATGTAACAATTATTACAGCTTTCTGACAGAGCGCGACCTTCTCAACACAACAGAATGTCTTTTTTGAAGAGTTAGAAGTCAGGCACAAACCTTCTGCTGGTTTAGGTTCTTTTATGAAATCCAATCCTCTCTTTCTAAGGGCATCGACGTTGATGTAACCAGCTTTTCTTTTTCCAGATTTCTGCTGTTTTGAATTCTCTGGAGCTTTCAGATAAGGACAAAAAAGGGAAATGTTATTTGCTTTATATTTCAATGTTATCAGAGAATCAACCTTGGCTTTCACATTTCCGTATTTTGTAAAATATATATATATTTTTTTTAGAAAACCCTATGTCCCCGACTATGGGACACTTAAAACACACTTTAGAAGGAGTTCTTATTGTTGACAGTCAGTGAGCTGGAACCCTGAGGGTAAATGTACAAGGGTCAGATTTTTTGATTCCGCAGGGAATTACAGCCAAAATTCCACAAATCGGGTTTGAAGTCGTTCAGATTTTCATCCGGATTTGCCGCTGGGGAGAAGTGGATATTAAAAGAAAAACAAAAAACAAAAAAACCAGGACTATATTCACCTCATCTGGCGCTCCCGTAGCGGCACATCCCTATTCCTATTGGCTGATCTCTGTTGACCCAGCCACCTGGGATGACGAGACTGTTATTGGCTGCAGCAATCAGATGGGACAAAATGTCATCCCAGGAGGTAGACTCAAGAGAGACCAGCCTGGGGAGCATGGACGTGTCTATACGGGAGCACCAGCGGAGGAGAGGATAGTTTTTTTTTTTTTTTAATTTTAAAGTGGAAAGGGTTTCTTTTTCTAGATGCATTTAATTGCTGCATTTCCACAGAAAAAAAATAAAATAAAAAATGTGCAATATTTGTTGCAGATTTTCGCTACCCCATTCCAGAACATGAAATCTCTGACACAATGCTTCTCCGATTTAGGCCCCCTCATGGTAATCAAAGTTGCTTCCAAAAAATCTGTGATTAATTCGTTTTCATACATTTCTCATTGGTGTAGTTTCTGCTAAAGTATCTAGTAGAAACAAGGCCGTAACCTAGAACTCTGGGGGTCCATAGCAAAATTTAGAAATGAGGCTCCACTCCACCACCATCAGTGAGGTCAAGTGTTGAAAAAACGTTTTCTGGTCTTCACAACTATAACTTACTGCAATTCACCTGCAGCCGAGGAAGCCATTTCCACTGAAAGCACCTGCCATGCACGCTACCCTGGTAATTATGCCCATGAGTGGAAACCTACGAAAGTTACTCGCATATCCATTCCAATCACGGATGCCATTGTCCCCACAATCCCGGTCTACGAGGAATATTAGCCTAGGATATTGGCGATACCTGTACTACACAAACAGAGATTTCCCATTACCGCAACTTTTGTCATGTCCATTAGACATCTACAGTAAGAAGCAGCACATCAGGGTTACCAGCTCTTTGAACCCACCAATCTGGTCTTTCAGAAATATATGATTTACGTATGGAAGAACCCAAAATTAAAGTTGAACCATATTAGAAAAACATGGCTGCTTTCTTCCAGAAACAGTGCCACACCTGTCTATGGGTGGTGTCTGGTATTGTTGCTTAGCTCCATTGCAGTGAATGAGGCTGAGCTGCGATACCACATACAACCTGTGGATGGGTTTTGAATTTGGGGAAAAAGGAAGCCATTATTTTCTAATCCTGTACAACCCCTTTACTTGTAAATCATGTCGTGCACAATACATCATGTACTAACTTTTATGGCCCTAATAAGCAAAAACAGCTGTAGGGATCAATGTGAACAGAGGACATGGTTCACATATAATGGACTCTACGTCCGCCCTGATGAAGCCATCAATACCTATTTGGAATCCACTTTATTACATTTTTCCTCAAAAATAGTAATAGTATGCGGCTATAATAGCAAGATTACAGGATATTAAATATTCTTAGCGACCTGATCACATCAGAGTGAGTGTGTGCAGCTTATAAATGATGTTAAGAATCTGTCATAGGAAAACAATCCCTGGGATGTGGGTGCACTAGCTCCAATCCAGAGAGGACACCTTGTCAGGGATCATTACCATGTATATTGTTTGCAAAAATATTATCCTTACATATATATATATATATATATATATATATATATCAGTATATTTCACAAAGGGATTGGATCTATGGAACACAAAGGAGCCTGCATGAGGGACACGCCTATGGAGACACCGCCCCTGGAATGCAAGAGGAGTGTACAGGTGAACTTACAGCTGAATAGAGCAAATAGGGCTTAAGCACGTCCCACATCTCTAGGGAGGAAACTTTTGTGTTGCTTTGTTCAATAAAAATTTAGTCTTCACTTCCTACTTCACTGAGGGAGGATGTCTACCACCATTTGTCTGTCTGGTACATATCTTCCATGTATACCGTCAGTTTCTAATTTACAGAGGTGGTTATTCGGTGTGGAATAACAGGGAGAAGGAAGTTTGCCCTGACAATTGGTGCCCGAAGCGTGGGGCCATACTCGAGGGGATCTCGGAATCCGGTCAACCGACAATCACAGGGCGAAACAGACGACCCGGGACTGCCCATTGAAGGAGCCTGATCACCTCCACAATAACACGGTAAGTCAGTTGATTTTATAAATCTTTGACTTATCTGTGTTAGTGGACGGTCTTTTGGTAGTCTGTAGAACCCTGGTCGGTTGCCTGGATTAGCTCTCAGGCGACAGGAGCGACATACCCGCTGTGTGGACACGAACCTATAAGAAATTAGTCGCGCCCAACTAACCATCCTCTGGGTAATTAGGGACTAGATAGAAAATATAACCTGTTTTATACAGGGGCACGAAAAGTCGTGAGTAATTTTCCAGCAAGACCTGTGAGCTGCAGACTGGGAGATTGCAATTTATTAAATCTGGCTGGAATATTACAGACTTTGAAATTGTAATATTCCAGCGAGACTTAATGAGTTGCAGACTGAGGAATTGTAATATTTTGGCCAGACCTCGGTGAACCGGTCATTAGAAGGTTGCAGACCAAAAGGTGTTCTATAAATTACGTGAAGAATATAGACGGTTAGAATGGATGGTTTACGGTCCATATTCAAATCATCAGGATCACCCGTACCTGGACGATTCTATCCGTATGATTTGGCGAAGCGAAGGGAAGTTGGAAATAAGAAAGGTATTGTATGTTATATGTATTAGAAACCACAGGACCAGCCGCCGCCCTGTAATGGCAGCATTCCCTCATGTTCGGTGTGTCCTCATTGTGGGCAACAAAACCCCCCTCACAGCTGAGCAATGTGCTTCCTGTGGGAGAGGCTGCCCCCCACCCCCTGATGACGTCACACCTGGCCCAATGAACTCAGTATGAAATGATAGTCTTGTTAATTTTGGCAAAAAAGAGAAAAGATCCAGCGATGTGTGATATAAGTGGGGGAAACTCCGTTTCCACTTTATTGAGGATAATACACCGACAAACAAATCCAGCAGAATGACGGATAACACCAGGAGAATAACGAGGTGGTTGAAATGGCAAGAAATGAAGCCTACGCGTTTCAAGCACTGGCTGTGCTCTTAATCATGGCTAAGACAAATGACCGACTGCAAGGTGAGGAAATAAATGTATCCTGGGAAAATGGGAGGGTGTGCCGAAAACGTAACAACACCCTCATTTATGGTAATTTCAACACCAGGAGACACGTTCAATGAAAAGGTACGTATGAATTGTAACCTAAGTGTATCTGGTATATTGGAGATATTTATGGAGGAAATTCAACTAAAAAATGTGTTAGATACGTACTCTAACACAAATCTCGGGAATATATAATGCAATATATCAATACATTCAATACTTGCAGAACGTCATGAGTCTAAAACGAATGCATTTAAACACAGAAATAAAAATTATTTCATACAAGAAACATAACATAATAAGTGACAAGTGAAAAATGAAAATGCAGAAAAACAGGAATAATGATGAACACGAAAAACAAAAAACAAATGTGCATGCGAACATGTAATAATTAGACCGGGATAGTAAAGTCGGCAGTAAACTGTCGAAAATGATACAAAATTAATACACTAATACAAAAAAATAGATAACCGAATGAAAATAATGGTATATATATGCATTACTATAAGGGGCACCAAACTAGTCATACATAATGAAAACAATCCATGATCAATCAAATTTGAATATAATATGAAAGTGGGTGCCAGAATGGAAAACAGAAATGCATATATAGAACCAAAAATATTTATATATAACTAACACCGGTCTAATGAAAATGAGAAAGAAAAAGGAAAAATATCCATATATAGAGAACTGTATAGATATATTAAATAGTTAATGAAATAGCTATAACCTACATATGAAAAATGTTAAAAAGTGTGAAATATAAAAACGAGCTATCTTGAAAATGAAATGTAAACCCGAAATACGGGTATATAATGGAGCAATATACTATGACATTGGAAAAGTTAAGAAATTGAGAGTACCCAAATAAAGAAAATGAAAAATCAAAAAATACCATCCCACGATTGGGGTTTATTAGATATCAATAATTAGATCTAAATCTGAAGTAGAACACTATTGTAATGGAGTTAACAAGTGTACATTCTCAACCATCTAATGTTTCTAAATGTAATGAAATGAACAATATACTGAGATCAATTAATAATGAAACATCAATTCCTTTCGAAGATTGAGACCCTGGGGAAATCTAGTATTTAAATGGTAAATCCAGAATGCTTCCCGTGTCTGTAGCCTATGTTTAAGATCACCACCCCTGTGGGTTTTAATCATTCTTTCAATGGCATATATTTGAAGAAAATCGATGTTTCTATTATGACAGGTGATAAAATGTCTGCTTACATTAGAAATGTTGACAATGGCCGGATTCCTAATATAACTTAGGTGTTCTAATATCCTGGTCTTAAGTCTCCTTGTAGTACAACCTACATATTTTAACTTACATTGGGAGCATTCCACTATATAGACAACGAAGTCACTATTACAATTGATATATGTTTTTATTGGGAAGCTGGTGGAGTTATGTGAATCTGAAAAAGTTTTAGTGACTTTGCTGAAAGTACAAGTTTTGCACGGGTGGGACCCACATTTATAAAACCCCGTGTAATGAAGCCATGTTGGAGATTTGGTATTAGGTGGCAGATATGAAGGGGAAAGGATATTACCCAGAGTTGGAGCTCGACGGGAGACTATACGATAGCCATTTTTCAGTATGGATTCCAATTTAGGATCATCATACAACATAGGAATGTACCGGTGGACCATATCTCGTATTTCGGAAAATTGATTATTATATTGTAAAATTAACGTCGGTTGGGATGAATTATTAATTTTTGATGGATCTCGACTTCTATTGTGTATAGAAAGTAAATCGTTTCTGTCTTTAGATTTAACAATAGCCTGGGCCCGATCTAAGGTCCATTTTTTGTAACCCCTGTTCCCCAATTTATTACAAATATTGGTTTGTTCCAACAAGAAACCTTGGTTGGTAGTACAGTTTCTTTTTGCCCTAGTAAGTTCACCTACAGGTATTGACGAGATGGTATGTCTGGGATGACTGCTGGTGGCATGGAGAATTGTGTTACCTGAAATAGGTTTATGAAAAGTCTCCGTTTGAATCTTTTTGCCCACCAGCCCTGTTAATGTCAGATCCAAAAAATGGATACTGACCTGATGATGAATATAGGTGAATGACAGATTGAGCAGGTTGGAATTAATAAATTCAAGAAACTTGGGTATGGCAGATACATCACCCTCCCAGATGATCAGGAGGTCGTCGATGTATCTGCCATACCAATGAATGAATTGGGAAAATGGATTGTGGACAGAGAATAGGGTGGTCTCCTCCCACCATGCCATAACCAAATTGGCAATGGAGGGGGAAAACTTCGCACCCATAGAGACTCCTCTGGTTTGAAGGAAATAGTGACCATCGCAATTAAAATAGTTGTGAGTCATCAGAAATGACAAAACCTCAAGCATGAAAGCTTGCAGTTTGTCATCATATGTGCTATATTTCGCTATATGATGTTTTAAAGCTAGACTAGCTATGTGATGGGGTATAGAGGTATAGAGGGCCACCACATCGCAACACAACCAAGAATGGTTGAGATCCCATATTTTATTATCAAAAATGTGTAAGACATCCTTAGTGTCTCTCAAGTGTCCAGGGGTACGCTGTACAAGAGGCTGTAATAAGAAATCAAGCCACTCAGAGAGTTTCTCTGTGAGTGACCCGATACCCGAGACAATAGGACGCATGGGTGGAGGAATGATACCCTTGTGAGTCTTGGGTAATGCATACAATATTGGAATAATTGGGTTCTGAACCAACAGGTAATTGTATTGTTTTTGTGTTATGATGCCATCCTCCAAACCCTCATTGAGTAAATCAGCAAGAAGTTTTTGGAATTTAAAAGTAGGATTGTAATCCAATTTGACATATGTCTCAGTGTCATTCAATAGCTCTGTTAGCTGTTGTACGTACATATTGCGGTCCATTACAGTGACACTACCGCCTTTGTCCGACATGCGGATCACAATATCTCTATTGTCTTTCAGAGATTTAATTGCATCTTTTTGATTGATGGTAAGGTTATATTGTGGTTTCATTTTACGGCTGCGACTAGCAATATTATGTAACTCCCTTTCGATGATGGACTGAAATCTGTCCATCGAATCAGTTCTAGACTGTACAGGGTAATAAGTAGAGTTGGATGTAGGGAATTGAGTCGCCATCGTATCTAAAGGCAATGTATTCTGTTCAGCTAAGTCTACCAGATTTAGTAACGTAACTTGTTCATTAAACATGAATGAACGGTAGATGTTAGTGTCTGATAAGACTATATCTGACGAGTCGGAAATGTTTACTGGGGGTGCTTCAGCATCCCCAAGGAAGTGCCTTTTAATAGTCAGATTACGAATAAACTTATTAATATCTAACAATGTTTGAAAGATATCAAACTCTTTATTAGGGGCAAAATTTAAACCAAGGGCAAGTACTTCTATATGAGTAGGAGACAGAGGAATATGAGACAAATTAATAACATCAATGGTGTCCATTAAAGTCTCTGATTGCGTAGGCGGCGTGGTAGTATGGTGTCCACAGTTCTTATGCTTTCTGCCCCCCCTCCGTCCCCGTTTTTTGGGGGACCACGTTTGGCAGGAAAAGAGTGTCTAAAGGATCCGGAATCTCTTGAAAGATCCGTGTCAGATGTTCCCTCACCACCATCTGTTGTCTCCAACTCGGTGGAACTGAAGCTCACTCTGCGTTGGCTGGTGTGACGATGTCTTGGTTTCCTACGATCTTTAAGAATGGATTTGGATCTGTTGTGAGGATAATCCCTTCTGGTCCAGTTGAACACTTCTCCTCTAGCATAGTCTTCTGTGTCTCTGAGGAATTTACTCTTTTTAGTGTCCATGATAGATTGTTCTAACTGGTCCAGGTGTTTCTGTGTCCTAGCTTCCAAGATAGAAAAATCAGGTGAGCTGGAAAATTTGTTTGTTTCCTCCTTCAATTTGTCAATCTCCAAATTTAATTCAGCCAGCTTGACTTCTTCCTGTTGGGTGATGAGGCTCATAAGTTTCAAAGAGCAATCCGATAAAATATTATTCCATTCCTCTGTAAATTCAGCGCTGTATTTGAAAGTGGGAATTTTGCGTAAACGTAATCCCCGTGGGATCATATTTTTGGAAATATAATTCCTCAATGTAGTCAAATCCCACCAAATACGTGCTTCATGAGCTAGGAGTTTCTCCAATCCTCTAAAGTGACTGTGCAGAGTAGTATCAGAGTCCAAGGTGTAATTAGTATCTCCAAAGACCGCTGCTGCCCTGTCAGCTCTCAATTTATTGTAATCCTGTGTCATGTTATTATCATGCAATGTACAACAAGATAGCCGTGAATAAAAAATCAGAAGATTCCTGATGGCTGTTGCTAAAAACAGTAATTCGTAATGGGAGTCACTTGTTCGTTATATCCCATATTGCCACAATCAAATGAAAAAGGAGAAAACCACCTCGTAGCCAGACTTCAATGAATTCAACAGGATAAACCTGTAGTGTTCCCAAATACTGGCAAGGAACAAGTGCTGGTGTGCACGGAGGTTGAAACCGTATACAAGCAGTAATAGTAACAGGGAAAAAGGGATGGGAGGAAACCTCCAGCTCACCAGCTTCACACTCCTGTGCTCGATATCG
Organism: Rhinoderma darwinii; assembly: GCF_050947455.1. NCBI lineage: Eukaryota > Metazoa > Chordata > Amphibia > Anura > Rhinodermatidae > Rhinoderma > Rhinoderma darwinii. Next base: position 38,691,401 of record NC_134687.1, on the reverse strand, counting down.
CCCGGATCAACCGCGACGGCTCACGGCAAGAAACAATGGCAAAAAAGAGAAAAGATCCAGCGATGTGTGATATAAGTGGGGGAAACTCCGTTTCCACTTTATTGAGGATAATACACCGACAAACAAATCCAGCAGAATGACGGATAACACCAGGAGAATAACGAGGTGGTTGAAATGGCAAGAAATGAAGCCTACGCGTTTCAAGCACTGGCTGTGCTCTTAATCATGGCTAAGACAAATGACCGACTGCAAGGTGAGGAAATAAATGTATCCTGGGAAAATGGGAGGGTGTGCCGAAAACGTAACAACACCCTCATTTATGGTAATTTCAACACCAGGAGACACGTTCAATGAAAAGGTACGTATGAATTGTAACCTAAGTGTATCTGGTATATTGGAGATATTTATGGAGGAAATTCAACTAAAAAATGTGTTAGATACGTACTCTAACACAAATCTCGGGAATATATAATGCAATATATCAATACATTCAATACTTGCAGAACGTCATGAGTCTAAAACGAATGCATTTAAACACAGAAATAAAAATTATTTCATACAAGAAACATAACATAATAAGTGACAAGTGAAAAATGAAAATGCAGAAAAACAGGAATAATGATGAACACGAAAAACAAAAAACAAATGTGCATGCGAACATGTAATAATTAGACCGGGATAGTAAAGTCGGCAGTAAACTGTCGAAAATGATACAAAATTAATACACTAATACTAATTACGTTTTCGGCACACCCTCCCATTTTCCCAGGATACATTTATTTCCTCACCTTGCAGTCGGTCATTTGTCTTAGCCATGATTAAGAGCACAGCCAGTGCTTGAAACGCGTAGGCTTCATTTCTTGCCATTTCAACCACCTCGTTATTCTCCTGGTGTTATCCGTCATTCTGCTGGATTTGTTTGTCGGTGTATTATCCTCAATAAAGTGGAAACGGAGTTTCCCCCACTTATATCACACATCGCTGGATCTTTTCTCTTTTTTGCCATTGTTTCTTGCCGTGAGCCGTCGCGGTTGATCCGGGCGATATCGAGCACAGGAGTGTGAAGCTGGTGAGCTGGAGGTTTCCTCCCATCCCTTTTTCCCTGTTACTATTACTGCTTGTATACGGTTTCAACCTCCGTGCACACCAGCACTTGTTCCTTGCCAGTATTTGGGAACACTACAGGTTTATCCTGTTGAATTCATTGAAGTCTGGCTACGAGGTGGTTTTCTCCTTTTTCATTTGATTGTGGCAATATGGGATATAACGAACAAGTGACTCCCATTACGAATTACTGTTTTTAGCAACAGCCATCAGGAATCTTCTGATTTTTTATTCACGGCTATCTTGTTGTACATTGCATGATAATAACATGACACAGGATTACAATAAATTGAGAGCTGACAGGGCAGCAGCGGTCTTTGGAGATACTAATTACACCTTGGACTCTGATACTACTCTGCACAGTCACTTTAGAGGATTGGAGAAACTCCTAGCTCATGAAGCACGTATTTGGTGGGATTTGACTACATTGAGGAATTATATTTCCAAAAATATGATCCCACGGGGATTACGTTTACGCAAAATTCCCACTTTCAAATACAGCGCTGAATTTACAGAGGAATGGAATAATATTTTATCGGATTGCTCTTTGAAACTTATGAGCCTCATCACCCAACAGGAAGAAGTCAAGCTGGCTGAATTAAATTTGGAGATTGACAAATTGAAGGAGGAAACAAACAAATTTTCCAGCTCACCTGATTTTTCTATCTTGGAAGCTAGGACACAGAAACACCTGGACCAGTTAGAACAATCTATCATGGACACTAAAAAGAGTAAATTCCTCAGAGACACAGAAGACTATGCTAGAGGAGAAGTGTTCAACTGGACCAGAAGGGATTATCCTCACAACAGATCCAAATCCATTCTTAAAGATCGTAGGAAACCAAGACATCGTCACACCAGCCAACGCAGAGTGAGCTTCAGTTCCACCGAGTTGGAGACAACAGATGGTGGTGAGGGAACATCTGACACGGATCTTTCAAGAGATTCCGGATCCTTTAGACACTCTTTTCCTGCCAAACGTGGTCCCCCAAAAAACGGGGACGGAGGGGGGGCAGAAAGCATAAGAACTGTGGACACCATACTACCACGCCGCCTACGCAATCAGAGACTTTAATGGACACCATTGATGTTATTAATTTGTCTCATATTCCTCTGTCTCCTACTCATATAGAAGTACTTGCCCTTGGTTTAAATTTTGCCCCTAATAAAGAGTTTGATATCTTTCAAACATTGTTAGATATTAATAAGTTTATTCGTAATCTGACTATTAAAAGGCACTTCCTTGGGGATGCTGAAGCACCCCCAGTAAACATTTCCGACTCGTCAGATATAGTCTTATCAGACACTAACATCTACCGTTCATTCATGTTTAATGAACAAGTTACGTTACTAAATCTGGTAGACTTAGCTGAACAGAATACATTGCCTTTAGATACGATGGCGACTCAATTCCCTACATCCAACTCTACTTATTACCCTGTACAGTCTAGAACTGATTCGATGGACAGATTTCAGTCCATCATCGAAAGGGAGTTACATAATATTGCTAGTCGCAGCCGTAAAATGAAACCACAATATAACCTTACCATCAATCAAAAAGATGCAATTAAATCTCTGAAAGACAATAGAGATATTGTGATCCGCATGTCGGACAAAGGCGGTAGTGTCACTGTAATGGACCGCAATATGTACGTACAACAGCTAACAGAGCTATTGAATGACACTGAGACATATGTCAAATTGGATTACAATCCTACTTTTAAATTCCAAAAACTTCTTGCTGATTTACTCAATGAGGGTTTGGAGGATGGCATCATAACACAAAAACAATACAATTACCTGTTGGTTCAGAACCCAATTATTCCAATATTGTATGCATTACCCAAGACTCACAAGGGTATCATTCCTCCACCCATGCGTCCTATTGTCTCGGGTATCGGGTCACTCACAGAGAAACTCTCTGAGTGGCTTGATTTCTTATTACAGCCTCTTGTACAGCGTACCCCTGGACACTTGAGAGACACTAAGGATGTCTTACACATTTTTGATAATAAAATATGGGATCTCAACCATTCTTGGTTGTGTTGCGATGTGGTGGCCCTCTATACCTCTATACCCCATCACATAGCTAGTCTAGCTTTAAAACATCATATAGCGAAATATAGCACATATGATGACAAACTGCAAGCTTTCATGCTTGAGGTTTTGTCATTTCTGATGACTCACAACTATTTTAATTGCGATGGTCACTATTTCCTTCAAACCAGAGGAGTCTCTATGGGTGCGAAGTTTTCCCCCTCCATTGCCAATTTGGTTATGGCATGGTGGGAGGAGACCACCCTATTCTCTGTCCACAATCCATTTTCCCAATTCATTCATTGGTATGGCAGATACATCGACGACCTCCTGATCATCTGGGAGGGTGATGTATCTGCCATACCCAAGTTTCTTGAATTTATTAATTCCAACCTGCTCAATCTGTCATTCACCTATATTCATCATCAGGTCAGTATCCATTTTTTGGATCTGACATTAACAGGGCTGGTGGGCAAAAAGATTCAAACGGAGACTTTTCATAAACCTATTTCAGGTAACACAATTCTCCATGCCACCAGCAGTCATCCCAGACATACCATCTCGTCAATACCTGTAGGTGAACTTACTAGGGCAAAAAGAAACTGTACTACCAACCAAGGTTTCTTGTTGGAACAAACCAATATTTGTAATAAATTGGGGAACAGGGGTTACAAAAAATGGACCTTAGATCGGGCCCAGGCTATTGTTAAATCTAAAGACAGAAACGATTTACTTTCTATACACAATAGAAGTCGAGATCCATCAAAAATTAATAATTCATCCCAACCGACGTTAATTTTACAATATAATAATCAATTTTCCGAAATACGAGATATGGTCCACCGGTACATTCCTATGTTGTATGATGATCCTAAATTGGAATCCATACTGAAAAATGGCTATCGTATAGTCTCCCGTCGAGCTCCAACTCTGGGTAATATCCTTTCCCCTTCATATCTGCCACCTAATACCAAATCTCCAACATGGCTTCATTACACGGGGTTTTATAAATGTGGGTCCCACCCGTGCAAAACTTGTACTTTCAGCAAAGTCACTAAAACTTTTTCAGATTCACATAACTCCACCAGCTTCCCAATAAAAACATATATCAATTGTAATAGTGACTTCGTTGTCTATATAGTGGAATGCTCCCAATGTAAGTTAAAATATGTAGGTTGTACTACAAGGAGACTTAAGACCAGGATATTAGAACACCTAAGTTATATTAGGAATCCGGCCATTGTCAACATTTCTAATGTAAGCAGACATTTTATCACCTGTCATAATAGAAACATCGATTTTCTTCAAATATATGCCATTGAAAGAATGATTAAAACCCACAGGGGTGGTGATCTTAAACATAGGCTACAGACACGGGAAGCATTCTGGATTTACCATTTAAATACTAGATTTCCCCAGGGTCTCAATCTTCGAAAGGAATTGATGTTTCATTATTAATTGATCTCAGTATATTGTTCATTTCATTACATTTAGAAACATTAGATGGTTGAGAATGTACACTTGTTAACTCCATTACAATAGTGTTCTACTTCAGATTTAGATCTAATTATTGATATCTAATAAACCCCAATCGTGGGATGGTATTTTTTGATTTTTCATTTTCTTTATTTGGGTACTCTCAATTTCTTAACTTTTCCAATGTCATAGTATATTGCTCCATTATATACCCGTATTTCGGGTTTACATTTCATTTTCAAGATAGCTCGTTTTTATATTTCACACTTTTTAACATTTTTCATATGTAGGTTATAGCTATTTCATTAACTATTTAATATATCTATACAGTTCTCTATATATGGATATTTTTCCTTTTTCTTTCTCATTTTCATTAGACCGGTGTTAGTTATATATAAATATTTTTGGTTCTATATATGCATTTCTGTTTTCCATTCTGGCACCCACTTTCATATTATATTCAAATTTGATTGATCATGGATTGTTTTCATTATGTATGACTAGTTTGGTGCCCCTTATAGTAATGCATATATATACCATTATTTTCATTCGGTTATCTATTTTTTTGTATTAGTGTATTAATTTTGTATCATTTTCGACAGTTTACTGCCGACTTTACTATCCCGGTCTAATTATTACATGTTCGCATGCACATTTGTTTTTTGTTTTTCGTGTTCATCATTATTCCTGTTTTTCTGCATTTTCATTTTTCACTTGTCACTTATTATGTTATGTTTCTTGTATGAAATAATTTTTATTTCTGTGTTTAAATGCATTCGTTTTAGACTCATGACGTTCTGCAAGTATTGAATGTATTGATATATTGCATTATATATTCCCGAGATTTGTGTTAGAGTACGTATCTAACACATTTTTTAGTTGAATTTCCTCCATAAATATCTCCAATATACCAGATACACTTAGGTTACAATTCATACGTACCTTTTCATTGAACGTGTCTCCTGGTGTTGAAATTACCATAAATGAGGGTGTTGTTACGTTTTCGGCACACCCTCCCATTTTCCCAGGATACATTTATTTCCTCACCTTGCAGTCGGTCATTTGTCTTAGCCATGATTAAGAGCACAGCCAGTGCTTGAAACGCGTAGGCTTCATTTCTTGCCATTTCAACCACCTCGTTATTCTCCTGGTGTTATCCGTCATTCTGCTGGATTTGTTTGTCGGTGTATTATCCTCAATAAAGTGGAAACGGAGTTTCCCCCACTTATATCACACATCGCTGGATCTTTTCTCTTTTTTGCCATTGTTTCTTGCCGTGAGCCGTCGCGGTTGATCCGGGCGATATCGAGCACAGGAGTGTGAAGCTGGTGAGCTGGAGGTTTCCTCCCATCCCTTTTTCCCTGTTACTATTACTTCTTGTTAATTTTGTCATTTCCCTCAGTAAAGAGTTGCCAGTAACACATGCTGCAGTGTTTTCTTCTATTCTAGATTCCGTCCATGGGGTGCAAGATGCTGTGCACTGGTGAAAAGACACGTCATCATAATATAGAGATAGTGGCCGACAGATTGGACACGGTTACAGATGTGTGACTCTTGGAGGTTCATTGTATGGGAGAATTTTTGCCGGCATTGAAATTGTTAAGATTGTGAGAATAGAAGCTGTGAGGAGTGAGTGTCTGAGCCCCTCCTGTAGAATTTGATGGAACGTGTGATAGATTGTGTGGGGGAGTGGGGCTGTGTGATGTGTGCAGTGTGACAAGCAGACTGGCGTAAGCTTGTATATAGAGCATGGACTGATGAGACAAGTGATTACAATATTGCACTGATTTTAGATCTATATTGTATGCTCTTATTTTTAACAGCAGTAATGTCTAAAAAAACAAAATTCTTAGTGTTGTGTATGGGGTTAAAATCCTTTTTTTTTTCTGTGTAAATGAAAGTTTCTTATTTTTACGCATGCGCTGTTGTCCTACACTTCACCCAGTGAGGAAAATATTACAGACCGCTGGATATGTCTGAATAAAAAAAAAAAAAAAGTTACGCTGCATATTTATGTGTTATGATGTGATAAGATTTAATGTTGGAATGTTTTGATGTTAATTCAGATGTATTAAACTACAGATATTGTGAGACATGGGGTCTTGAAAATGTATGTGCCCCCACTGTTCCCTATTTTTATATACAGTTTATTGGTTTGCAGTAATTATTACCAGATATTATTTTCCGTTTTATTGAAGAACTAATTACAATTGTTTTGTTTTTACACATGAGGCACGTGCTATAGTGCTGCCTAAATGTTATTTTGGAAAATGTGAGATGTTTTACAGGTAAATGGTTGCAAGTCATTTTAAAGATAAAATGTATTTTTGTCAGGAGAAAGTCATTTTTGTTCCAGGCTGTTGTGTAATACAGGGGGTTAAACTAGTGCCCCCCAGATGGAGTGCCCGACTTTATTATGTTGATGTAGTTTTGAACCCTGCTACATTACTTTCGCAGAGTCCACAAAGGGGGGAATGGTGAAGGAACTGATCAGGTACAATTTTGGTTTGTTTTGAATTAATGAATTTGGTTCCAGGAGATCTACAAAATGTGTAAGGGACCATCCCCCTCCAGCAAATTTACACAAGAGGCCGAGGTCACTCACAGATGAGTCTTTACAGATTTAGTAGGGAAGGAGGTGAAAATTATCTGAACATTGTTAAGATTTTAGTAATTTTTATTTGTTTTTGTATTAATCAAGTATTTACAGAACCTGATAAAGTGAGATCCTCAAAGTGTTCTGGATTATCAGATGAGTGTGGAGAAGTGTATAACATTTGTTTTTATTTTAGAGAATGAAGACGCCACCCCTTTGAAATGTTCTATCTATATGAGACATGGGTTTTTAATGTAAATTTGTCATGTAGAAATACTTAATCATATACAGTATGTACAAGACAGGATACGAGGCACCAGGTAAATTATCTATAAACCACTCTCACCTTCTTGTTCATCTCAAGGAGCAGAGCTGGAGGTGCTCGCTGAGGCTTGTAACCTGGCGAAAGGTAAAACGGCCGACATTTACACTGACTCTAGGTACGCTTTTGGCATCGCCCACAATTATGGGCCCATTGGTAGTAGGAACTTTATTGGATCATCGGGTAAGCCAATTGAGAGAGCAAGAGAAGACAGACCTGACAAGAGTATGTGCAGCCAGGTGTCAGTAAATTGGCTTGTCCCTGGATACAATAATGCGCTACACCCTCCCGCTCCTTACCCCGATCGCAGACACGGAGTGCAAGCATGGACCGCTTCCTTTCAGCGCCGCAAGCCGCTCCCGGAGTCCTGGGTGTCATGGCGCCTGCGGCACAGCTAACAGACACGTGGAGAGCAGAGGATCGCAGGAACGCGGCTATGGCCCCCGGCATGCAGGGGCAGCTGGACAACCCACAGATGCCTGCTTCACTTCTAAGGACCAGCAGTAATGAGGTACCGCCAGTATCCCCTACCGTCCCCCTGTCTGCCCTGCCATCAATCACAGTCCCCATGCCTGGAAGCTCTGAGGGCATCCCCCTTCAACCTGCCCTGCATGCAGACTTACATTTACTCAGGGAACTAATACAAGCTCTCCCTACTAGACAGGACTTAGATTCCCTGGTGACCAGAATTGAACTATCCCACCAACAAGATATCGCGGACCTAAGACACAAGGTAGACAGGGTGGACACCAGGATTACTTCCACTGCCGGCGCGGTCTCCGCCATTGACAGCAGAGTGCTTGTCTTGGAGCAGGCGGCCATTGCTAATAGAACACATATGCAATCCCTTGCACTTCAACTGGATGATCAAGAGAACAGGGGCCGCAGAAATAATATTCGACTGAAGGGCCTCCCGGATTTAGGTCCCAGAGACGACCTCCCTAATAGGATTACCGCCATCTTTAATAAAGTTACCAACAGACCCCTGGAAGCTACATTCCTACTGGACCGCGTGCACAGAGTTTCGAGACCTGGTCCGATCGACCCTTCAAACCCACGGGATGTCGGTTACACTACTACTCGGACAAGGATTTGATAATCAGAGGAGCATGGTCACATGGTCCGATATCGGTTGATGGAGGCAGGGTCGCTGTCTATCCGGATGTCTCGCCGCGGACACTTTACATGAGACGTCTACTACACCCGCTGCTAGAAAAGATCAAAGCGGTTGGAGCCACTTACAGATGGGGGCATCCATTTCACGTGGTCGTCAGAAGAGATGCTTCCTCCTTTATCCTGCGCCATTCCTCGGATTTAGAGGCCTTATTTAGTTTCTTGCAAATTGATCCATTCCCGGTCCCGGACTGGCTGACACTAAATCGGAATGAACCGCCTCAACGTCGGCGCAATCGGCGCCCGAGCCAGCCTTTCAGCAGACCCTCTCTACAGGAATCAATAGGATCTCAGCTAGATCTTTCGCTATGTCTGCCGCCTGAGGCCTGAACCGGTCTCCGGATCTACGATTTGTTATCCCGAAAATATATCGATGGCTTCCTACGGCCATTGGGCTTCCTAAAGTGCCTAGTGGTCCTTCTTGCTTGTTCTTTATTTTTTGCTTAACAGGTTCTTCATACGCCTTCCTGAAGAGAGTCTCTGGAGCAACCCCGCTACGTTTATTCTTTCCCCATGATCGACGGGACTTTCCTGGAAGAAGGGTCGATACGTCCGATCTTTCGCTACTCACAGAACAGTAGATATACCCTTTCCTTTATATTGCTCCCATCCTTCGTGCCCAACTCCCCCAACATGTTGGTATTCCGTAATATGTATTCCCCCCGCCCCTCCCACCTCATCTTTTAGAGCCCGTTGCCGGTCATGCTCAGGCAGACAACCAGGGGGCCGTGTGCTTATTACTATGCTAATGAGACAGTATTTTTGCCTAGGGTCCTATTATATTATAGGTTATGTTGTATGAGCAGTGTAACATTACTCCCATTTATTGTAGTGTTTTTTATGCAGGCTATCGTGTTGCACATACATCTAGGGATTGTTTATCTGTCCGGGCTGATACCACATGTCTTAGCCTTCTCTAAATACTTCATTTACATATCTCAATGGTCTTAAGGAGTGGGCTTCTGGTGATTGTAACGGTTATATGTACTGCGGTATCCCCTGCTCATCTTCTGGCTCATCTTTTGGCGGGTTTCGGATATATCTGGCTGCTCTCCCCTTATACTTGCCTCCCACACTCCTCTTCCTCCTTTCCATCCTTTTTCTCCCCCCTCCCCTCCTTTTATTTACTACAGGTGACGTGGCGGGTAGTTGCATATTGTAGAGCATCCGGGCAGGGTTGCTGTACCGGACGGCAGGAAGCTACGTCAGGTCATGTGGTGCCGGTCGAGGCCTGCTGGCTTACTCACTTTCTAAAATGATTTTGATAATAAAATTGAGCTTGTAGTCCGCCAATAACCTTGCCCTGTTGTCCCTCTGTATCCCGCTCTTAAGACTCTCAGGAAAAGGGATAGTATTGTTTGATGGGCCTTGATGGTTGGGCCTGGTTATATAAGGTGTTCTGGCCTCCCTTGCTCACCTCTTGGAGGGCATTGGACGAAAGTTATATTGTTCATTTAATATGCTGCTCACTGCATGGGGCTCCCCCCCCCGCTTCTCTTTGGTTTTCCTTGTTCCCGTTTTATCGCGAACTTTTTCTCCACAGGTCTTCTTGCCACGTAGGAGTTGGCCTCTGGGCCACCTTTTCTGTATATTTTCTTTTCCTTCTTCCCGATTTTCCACTTCTACCTTTCTCGTCCTCCCTTCCCTACCTTCTACCCACTCCCACCGGGAACATGGCCCGTCACTCCCAGATAGACCTACGGATAGGCTCATTGAATGTCAAGGGCTTACATAGTCCTGGGAAGCGATCCATCCTGCTTAACATGCTGAACGGCAGACAGCTACACGTAGCTTTCCTTCAGGAAACACACTTGAGTGAAGAGAAACCCTTTAAGTTATCCAACTTATGGTTTCCACACGCATATCATAGTTTTTCTCCCGACCCGAAATCCAGAGGGACAAGTATCCTTCTTTCCCGCTCTATTCCATGGGAATATCTGGACGCTCGCAGTGATGAGATGGGGCGAATGCTTTTGGTCAAGGGTAGCATCGATTCACAGATCTATACCTTCGCTTCCTTCTATTTGCCTAATGTGGGTCAGGGTTCAGCACAGATAGGTTTTTTAGACACACTGGAGCACTGGAGGAGTTTGGAGAGGGTACCATTGTCCTAGGGGGTGACTTCAATGTAGCATTGAAACAACCATGGATGTTTCATCGGGTTCATCGTCAATCCCCCACTCCCAACTACGTCGCATTAAACGAGCCCTTCATGATCATAACTTTGTAGATACGTGGCGTCTTTTACATCCAGCAGATAGGGACTTTCTTTTACTCCTCCGTACACATTTATTCCAGACTCGATCTGATATCTATCAAACATCGCGCTCTACCAACGTTACAGGTGGCCGACATTGACTCGATCTTTCTCAGACCATGCCCTTGTCACGATGTCTATGTCATTGCAATCTCAGTTAATATTGCAATCCCAGTGGAAGCTTAATTCCTCACTTCTCAATGACTCCCTCGTCTCATCAGATGTACAACGTACGCTTGATGACTATTTCACCACAAACACATCCACCGACACGAACTCGAGGGTGCTATGGGAGGCACATAAATGCGTCGTTCGCGGCACTCTTATCAAACACGGAGCACGATTGAAAAAAAGAGCGCGCCATGAATATCGTTCGGCTACTGTCGGAGATCAAGGCCCTAGAAATTACACACAAACGTACCCATGAAATAGAATGTCGAACTGCGTTAATTCAGAAACGGGACGAATTACGTACCATATTATTATCCAAAGCTAAAGCCACCCTCTCTAAATGTAAGAGTCATTTTTAGGAGTATGGTAATAAATGCAGCAGATCGCTTGCTAGAGCTCTGCGGATCCAACAAGCGCGCACTTATGTCCCCTTTATTACATCCTCCCCCAGCACACGAGCCAACATGCCTCTGGACATAGCTGCACAGTTCCGCGACTTCTACGCTGCTCTTTACAACGCCGACTCCACCAATCCGGCCACGATGTCAAACGACTTCCGTGCACATATCCAATCCTATATTGCGGACTCGGGATTGCCGCCCCTGGCAGAGGAGGTGCTCACTGCCTTGGAAGAACAGATTATCACGACCGAACTAACTGATGCGCTCAAAAACTCCGCTGCTGGTAAGGCCCCGGGGCCTGACGGTTTCACGTTACCCTACTATAAGAAATTTATCTCCCGCCTTGGACCGCATCTGCTGTCATCCTTGAATTCTCTATCCTCCTCCTCACGCGTTCCACCAGACGCACTCAGGGCCCATATAGCGGTGATTCCCAAACCGGGAAAAGACCCCTCTCAGTGCGCCAGCTACAGGCCAATCTCACTGCTTAACGCAGACATTAAACTCTTCGCCAAGATATTGGCAATGCGCCTGGCCCCCCTGCTTGGTGGGGTAATTCATCTTGATCAGGCGGGGTTCATGTTGGGACGAGAGGCCCGAGACAACACTACAAAAGGCGATCAACCTCATACACAAGTCCCAATTGTCCCGTGTACCACTTATGCTCCTGTCCACTGATGCTGAAAAAGCATTTGACAGAGTCAATTGGACGTACATGGAGGAAACACTTCTCCGACTTGGTCTGGGTCCTCAAATGATGGGTTGGATAATGTCATTGTACTCCTGCCCATCTGCCAGGGTTAGGGTGAACGGTATTCTCTCGGATGATTTTACAATCCATAATGGGACACAACAGGGCTGCCCCTTGTCCCCTTTGATCTTTATCCTTACCCTGGAACCATTCCTAAGACATGTTCGTGCAAATCAGGACAATAAGGGAATAGGAGAGGGATCCCGGGTCGCTAAAGTGGCAGCGTACGCAGACGACCTGTTATTCTTTCTTACTAACCCCTTCGTCTCCCTCCCGAATCTGATGAAGGAGTTTAGTCGCTTTTCCACCCTCTCTAACTTTAAAATAAATTTTTCCAAATCCGAGGCCATGAATGTCTCCCTACCCCCCTCCCTGCTGTCTACACTAGAGCAATCTTTTAGTTTCAAATGGAACCCGGTGGCCCCTAAGTACCTGGGCGTGCGTATTCCAGCGGACCTGAAGGAGCTCTACAATTTAAACTTTCCAGGGTTTCTCGCGGAAGTGAAAGCCGATTGTGCCAGATGGACGGGGGGCACATTTACGTGGATGGGACGCTGCATGATCTTTAAGATGAATATACTACCCCGTCTACTGTACCTCTTCCAAGCCCTTCCTATAGCTGTCCCCCCTTCATTCTTCAAAGCGATTAACACCATTCAAAAGTCCTTTGTATGGAATGGCAAACATCCACGTCTCAGTTGTGTGCTCCTATGCCGCTCCCGGGAGACGGGGGGACTGGCACTTCCTGACATTCGCAAATACTACATTTCAGCCCACCTATCGCGGGTGATGGATTGGTGCAGGCATGCCCCCTTTAAGGCCTGGATAGGCCTTGAGCAAGGATTTTCGGAAATTCCTTTAGAGAAGATTCCGTGGTTGAAACGGGGACTTCTCACGTCCCTTCACCGCCATCCCACGATCAACCTCACGCTTCGTTGTTGTGCTCTTCCTACGGTTCGATCGAGTCTCCTCCCTCTCTGCTCTCCCATGACTCTGATCCTGGGAAACCCCTCCTTTCCCTCTGGGTTGACTGATCCGGTGTTCAAGTCCTGGTCGTCGGCAGGGGTATTTAGGGCAGAGCACTTCTTGAAGAATTCAGAGTGGCTTTCTCTCGCAGAGTTGACACGGATGCCTGACCTCCCCCCTTGGGTTACTGGCGTGTATTCCAACTCCGCCACTTTTACTCTTCATTGCCTTCTCCGGCCCTATTCCACGCCTCTAGATCTCAGCTGGAAGCGGTATATGCCGAAGCTGGACCGGCGCGCCATACTCTGTCCACGATTTACCGTCTTCTACTAAACCCACCGGACCTACCGACGCCTGGGTACATTTCTGAATGGGAGGTCGATCTGGGAATTACATTTACCACAAGTCAATGTTCCCGAATTCTCACCCTAGCTCATAAAACATCAATTAGCTCACGATATCAGGAGGCTTAAACTGCTCTCACGATGGTATAGGACCCCGGTCCGTCTTCATCGCATCTTCCCGACCGTCTCACCTCTTTGTTGGAGATGCGGTTTGGACAATGGTACCCTTCTTCACACTTTCTGGTCTTGCCCACTACTAGCAGAATTTTGGGACGGGGTCAAGAGGGTGATCTTCAAAGTAACTGATACTACCTGTAACATGGACGCGGCCTTCTTCCTCCTCCATCACTGCGACATTCCGGCTAACACATACAAACGCTCTCTGCTTCACTTTTTAGTGATGGCTGCACAACATTGTATCCCCTCTGGGTCTCGAAGGTCAATGACCTTATGAATATGGAGGACCTGACTTCCTCCATTCATGACACACACACTAGGTTCTGCCGCACGTGGGCCCCGTGGATCGTGTTTCAGGACTCGGACTTCTACACTGACATTCTTGGAAGTGTGGACACTGATGGATAACTCGTGGGGCCCTGTTCAAGAGTGGCGGGGGTCTCCTCTGTGGGAGTGACTATTCCTTCCTCCCCTTCTATTTCCTTCTTTACTTTTGCCTAGATCTGTTTTTCTTAAGCATAGTGGGGAAGTTAATGTGTATACTCTAAAGATGACACATAATGCTACCTCGTGGAAGGTTTACAGTGTGAGGTTCAAATTCATACATCTTTATTTCTGTAAGTTGTTATATTTTCCCATATGTACTTGATGTATCTTGTATTCTGTAAATATGTGGCTGTTGCCACGAAAATAAAGAATTAAAAAAAAAAAAAAACAACAATATTCAAAAAGTGTTGTGGGAATATTAAATACGGAGGTTAAATTTTATGTAAAGTTCTGGATCAGCCTTAGCATTGGACTATTGGAGGCATGTGTCAGTATTATGTTTGTGTAGATGATAAATTCTCAGTGCAAGTAGATTCCCATTTGAAAATATTTTTGTTGTGAAAGGAAAATTTTAGAGCAGAGAATTCTGTGCATTGTATAGGTGTATGTATAGATATATATAAGGAGAAGAAGAATCAGTTTGTAGGTATCAGTTTTAGTTACTGCCCAGTGTGAACGTTTAACATAAATCTGTCATTGTTAATGTTTTTCTTCAAATTAATTATCTGATTAAGATGAATTACTGATTATGCGATGAAAAGCTAGTTCTCCACAGGAAGTGTCCAACTGGGAGCGGAAGGCGTGAGAACCAGATTCTAACAGAATGTGGACGGATAAAGGAAGGTAAACCGGTAGCACCCAAGGCACTCTTGATGGCACTTGCATTGATGGTGTATGACCTCACATATGCCCCAAGACAGCAAGGATCGACGTGGTAAGATCTAATTGGTATGTCCCAGGCTTTACAGCTGATGCTGCTAAATTCTGTTAGAGCTGTTTGATTTGCCTACAGAACAGTCCTGGCAGACCGGTGCCAACCTTATCATACCCGCCTCCCACAAAGAGAACAGACCTTGAGAGACCTTCCCAGGTAGAACGAACCAGAGTTGGGGGGAGAAAAATTGGTTTGAGACACTTGTAAGATAAACATGTGGAATCTGTGTATATTTCTGTGAATAGGAGATGTTGCAGGTAATCAGCGGAGATCAAGGTACAAATCCTGCTGGAAATTGTAAACACCAAGTGCAAATACAATGTACCCAGTAATTACACGTCTTCTAGGTGCCCTGTCCAGTGGAGCAGAGAAGTTTTTCTTACATGAAGGTGTTTGTTTGATGTAGTTTAAGGGCCTGCCATTGTTATTGTATGTACTTAGAAAAACGTTTATAGTGTATGCGGATGATGTTATCACCAGATTAGTATTTATTTTAACAATTGACAAGGTTTGGGTCCCAAGCAAGTGCCAGTAAACACTTTTAATATGATGAACTCCATCACGGAGATGCGGCAGGCGCAGCCTGAGCCAGTACAACGCGTTTATCATGAACTGACGGCAGTGTCACAATTCTAAGCATCCGCCCAGATAAGTAACTTACCGGAGGAAGAGGACAGATGCGGAGGGTTTGTGGTAGTCACAATAAAACTCCACTACTCAGTCTACGTGGGATCTCACCCCAGGCTCACAGCATGAGGTGCTGTGTACAGCCCGGTGACGTATACTAAAAGAGACGGTGTCTGACAGATGAGAAGGACCAAACCAAGTCCTGATGACATCAGCAAAGATCAAAGTAAAGACCAAAAGACCTGAGTGAATCAGTCAGCAGTAGCAGAAAACAGAAGAAGGAGGATGATGATGTACAGGACTTGCAATGAACTGATGGGACCCAAAACCTGAGGGTGATAGCATGGGATTGGTGATCGCATTATATTATTAGTTGAGGCCCTATTGTTTATATGGTCTGAGGTTTATAATTATAATGTGTGTAAATATGCCACAGTGCTGCAAATTACGATCTGAGGAGTTTTATGTGGAGGTGTGGGGTGAAGGTCACTGGTTGTTGTCACTCATATGTAAGAAGTACATGGCAGCAATGAGAGCCCGGAGGTTATGTTACCCGGGTGTCTTTAGGTTTGGGGAAGATGCTGCCCATGACCTGTTGTGTCTGCAGGGGTAAAAGTCCCATTAGGACAGTAAGTGACATTGCGACAATTATTACCATTAATAAAAATGTAGACGGGATTAATTATATATATCACAACCAGCAGCGGTTTGTAAACTATACCAAGACAACCATCCGGTATCCTGAGGAGAATAGGGAAAGTTAGGGCCACTCCGAAACCTTGGAAGTCCAGGTACAAAGGGAGCTTACTCATAAGTGGTAGCTCGTCTCAAGCTGGTGAAGAAATTCAAAACCCCTACCTGCCTGGTTCGAGTGGTCAGTAGTAGGTTGATAGGCAAGACTCAGGGATAGAGTAATAATATTTTTAGGGGGGGGGGGACTGTCAGGTATCATTACCATGTATATGGTTTGCAAAAATATTATCCATATATATATATACATATATATATATATATATATATATCTCAGTATATTTCACAAAGAGATTGGATCTATGGAACACAAAGGAGCCTGCATGAGGGACACGCCTATGGAGACACCGTCCCTGGAATGCAAGAGGAGTGTACAGGTGAACTTACAGCTGAATAGAGCAAATAGGGCTTAAGCACGTCACACATCTCTAGGGAGGAAACTTTTGTGTTTCTTTGTTCAATAAAAATTTAGTCTTCACTTCCTACTTCACGGAGGGAGGATGTCTACCACCATTTGTCTGTCTGGTACATATCTTCCATGCATGCCCTCAGTTTCCAGAGGTGGTTATTCGGTGTGGAATAACAGGGAGAAGGAAGTTTGCCCTGACAACCTCTAGATCTTTGTTATCTGATCTGCCACAGACAAGACTGTTGCAGAGAGTAGTGGGAAATGTACAGTATCATAGAGCGAGACTAAAAACGTAAAAGTAAAGTCCAATTTTCAACAATCCTTATGTAATGGCAGGAAGGAGGTGAAGGGAAAGTGAGCCCTAATCTACCCACCGCCCTGTCCCTGCCTACTTGCAACGACCCGCCCTAGGCGACGGGGTACAACTGGGCGGCGGTCCCTACGCTGTCTAAGTGCATGGGAGAACAAACAGGGAACACGCAAGGGAAGGGGCAGTAGCCCACGGAACGCCGCGAGGAAACGGAGCGGTGAAGGAGTTGTCAGGACCAGGATGAAGTGGAGTATACCCAAGTGAGCACGGAGGAGGAAGCAAGCCGGAGGCAAAGCAAAGCGGGTTAAGCAGAACAGCAGCAAGGCAGAAGCAGGCTGGAGCAAGCAGCAGTGGGGCCAGGAATCCAAAAGAATTACAAGCACTGAGGAGGAGAACACAGCAGGTAATAAAGGACAGGGGGCAGAGCTAACTCCAACTGACCAGGCCGCGATAGGCTCTCCCACTCCTGAGCCTGCCACCCTGGTTGGTGGGAGATGGTGTCAGTCGAACAGGTCTGGCCTCAGGTGTGGATTGATTAATCCCAGGAGTATACCTAGACGTAGTACCTGGCAGATCCCTAACACCTTATCATTGGAAGACTAAAGGGTGTCACCAGGCTAATGTTTTAAAGGCTATTCATGAGACAACCCTTTTATGCTGTGCATTAAAGCATAACCCTAATCCTCTTAACCCCTTAGTGACCACCAATACGCCTTTTCACGGTGATCGCGGCCGTTTAACACGTTAAATGCTGTGGTCAATAGCGACCGCGGCATTTAACTTGTTTACAGAGGGAGGGAGCTCCCTCTGTCACCCATCGGCAGCCCGCAAATGCAATCGCAGGCCTCTGATGGGGTGTCATGGCAGCCGGGAGCCTGAAAAAAGCCCCCAGGTCTGCCCCGGGCATATGCCTATTAGCCAGAGGCACGTCCTAATAGATTGCCTGTCAAATTTACATTGACCGGAATAATGCTTTGGTTTACCAAAGCATTATAGCAGCGATCTAAAGATCGCATAGTCAAGTCCCCTAGTGGGACAAAATAAATAATAAATGTAAAATAAAATGTAATAAAAATTACAGTAAAAAAAATAAAATAAAAAAAGAAGGTTTTGTTTAGTAAAAGTGTAAAGATATATAAAAGTACACATATATGGTATCGCCGCGACCATAATGAACCAAACAATAAATTTAATATGCGATTTAAACCGCAAGGTGAACACCGTAAGAAAAAAAAAGTGAAATTGCTATTTTTTTTCATTGCCCCACAAATAAGTCATAATAAAAGTTGCTCAATAAGTCCCATGTACCCAAAACAGTACCAATCAAAACTACATCTTGTCCCACAAAAAACAAGCCCTCATATCACTACATTGATGGAAAAATAAAAAAAATTACGGCTCTTCGAAAGAGACGATGCAAATAATTTTAGTTCAAAAGTGTTTTTATTGTGCAAAAGTCGTAAATCAAAGAAACCTCTACATATGCGGCATTGTTGTAATCGTACCAACCCATAGAATAAAGTTTACGTGTTATTTAGGCCGCACAGTGAACGGCGTGAATTAAAAAAACGCATAGAACAATGGCGGAATTTCAGGGTTTTTTTCTATTCCGCCCAAAAAAAAAAAAAAAGTTAATAAAAAAAACAATATGTATCCCAAAATGATGCCATTAAAAAGTACAACTAATACCGCAAAAAAACAAGTCCTCATACAGCCATGTCGACGGAAAAATAAAAAAAAGTTAGATCTCTTTGAATGAGACTATAGAAAAACGAAAAAAAATTGCTTGGTCATTAGGGCCTAAGATAGGCTGGTCACGAAGGGGTTAAAGGCTATGTACACCTTTTGAAATCGGCTTATTTTTTTCCTCCACATCCAATTTTTATTAATATTTTCAGAAAATACAAAAGTAAAGAATAAAGAAATACATCTCAATGCAGGCCAATGATACAAAAATGAGCACATAATATACATGGACAAGCAAAGTAGTAATAAAGACTAAACATTGCAATAAAGGTCGACAAAAAACCCCCAAATATAAACAAAACATTGTCCATCCAGAACATCGCATACTCCAAGAGCTGAAGGGAAAATGTGGCACAAACCCATCAAGTGTGTAACTTTACAAAATAATAGAAAGGTAATATACAGGCGATAGACTTGTGGAAAGGTAAAGAAGCAATACCTTCATATGGCTACAGGAATGCCACTATTTCTAGGAAAAGAAACCTGTCAAAGGATACAACTTAAGGAATAGTAGTAGGAGTCCAGCAACCACAATGTAGGATGATCAATGCCAACTAGTTGGAGTATTGATCAAACAATGGGAGATGCTAAGGATACAGGGCTAGAACCCGGGGGTAAGGAAGAGAAGTATTTATGCCATGGTTCCCAGAGCAATAGAGTTTTAGGCAACCGGTGTGTCCGCCGCATGTACATACGTTCCATCATAAAGGAGATATTCACCTGGTTAATAAGTTCAGAATTGGAAATAGTGGCATTAAGTTTTCAAGATTTAGCAATCAGACAGGCCGCAATAATGATATGACTAGACGCTGTCCGGGACACTAACGGAATATCTAGTATTTGAAGGAAGAATAAGGCCTTGGCCGGATCCGGTCGTTTTTTATAGAAATGTCTATCAGTGTGACAAGTTCGAGTGGTTACCGATCACATCTAAGTTCATAACTTGGATGTGATCGATAACGGGTGGATCCCGCATGTCAGAGACACGCAGGACCCGCCATCACTAAACCCGTCAGTCCTTCAGAAGTGACGGATTCAGATCTTAGCGCACTATACGACTGCTCTGTATACAGAATACAAAGCAGCTATATCTCAAAAAGTAAAAATAATTTTTAATAAGTATTTTAAAAGTAGCACCAATCACACAGATTTTTATTCAAAAAAACAAACAATATTTAAAAGGTGTACATAGCCTTTAAGAGGATTATGCTTATGCTTTAATGCACAGCCTAAAAAGGGTTGTCTCATGAAGACAAACACTGTCCATATACCCTATTGGGCAAATTAATGTCCCCCCGCTCGGGACCCCCTCTAATAACCCAAGCAGAGAGGCTGCTAACAAAAAGAGGTTCTCACTTTGGTGGACCTGCCCATTTCATACACCCTATTAGAGAATTCTGAGTTATTAGAGGGGGGGGGGGGGGTCTCTATTCAGGATCTTCATCTGGTAAGAGTGAAGAATGGTTACAAAGAGCGTCTCTCACTCTGGAGGACCCGTCCTGTCCCTTATTACACAGACAACACACTGATATGAATGAGCATTGTGTAATGGAAAATTGAGCACTGACCGCTAGGTTTCTGATCAGACTATAGCTGATCACTGGGGGCCCCAGCAGGGGGACACTTGGTCATTCTCTTATTGTCAAGAGACTTTTCTAACAAGTAGGTTGTCCAAGGCGAACAAGAGAACCCCTTTAAGTGGTATGTAACAATTATTACAGCTTTCTGACAGAGCGCGACCTTCTCCACACAACAGAATATATATATATATATATATATATATTATTTTTTTTATTTTTTTTTAAGAGTTAGAAGTCAGGCACAAACCTTCTGCTGGTTTAGGTTCTTTTATGAAATCCAATCCTCTCTTTCTAAGGGCATCGACGTTGATGTAACCAGCTTTTCTTTTTCCAGATTTCTGCTGTTTTGAATTCTCTGGAGCTTTCAGATAAGGACAAAAAAGGGAAATGTTATTTGCTTTATATTTCAATGTTATCAGAGAATCAACCTTGGCTTTCACATTTCCGTATTTTGTAAAGTATATATATATATATATATTTTGTTTTAGAAAACCCTATGTCCCCGACTATGGGACACTTAAAACACACTTTAGAAGGAGTTCTTATTGTTGACGGTCAGCGAGCTGGAACCCTGAGGGTAAATGTACAAGGGTCAGATTTTTTGATTCCACACTGGGGAGAAGTGGATATTAAAAAAAAACCCCCAGAACTATATTCACCTCATCTGGCGCTCCCGTAGCGACATCAGCCAATAGGAATAGGGATGTCTCTGTTGACCCAGCCACCTGGGATGACGAGACTGTTATTGGTTGCAGCAATCAGACGGGACAAAATGTCATCCCAGAAGGTAGACTCAAAAGAGACCAGCCTGGGGAGCATGGACGTGTCGATACGGGAGCACCAGCGGAGGAGAGGATAGTTGTTTTTTTCAATTTTAAAGCAGGAAGGGTTTCTTTTTCTAGATGCATTTAATTGCTGCATTTCCACAGAAAAAAAATAAATAAATAAAAAAATTCGCAATATTTGTTGCAGATTTTTGCTACCCCATTCCAGAACATGAAATCTCTGACACAATGCTTCTCCGATTTAGGCCCCCTCATGGTAATCAAAGTGGCTTCCAAAAAATTTGTGATGAATTAGTTTTCATACATTTCTCATTGTTGTAGTTTCTGCTAAAGTATCAAATAGAAACAAGGCCGTAACCTAGAACTCTGGGGCTTCACAGCAAAATTTAGAAATGCGGCTCCACTCCACCACCATCAGTGAGGTCAAGTGTTGGAAAACGTTTTCTGGTCTTCACTATAAATTTACTGCAATTCACCTCTGGGGCTGAGCAGCCGAGGAAGCCATTTCCACTGAAAGCACCTGCCATGCACGCTACCCTGGTAATCATGCCCATGGGTGGAAACCTACGAAAGTTACTCGCACATCCATTCCAATCATGGCTGCCATTGTCCCCACAATCCCGGTCTACGAGGAATATTAGCCTAGGATATTGGCGATACCTGTACTACACATAAACTGAGATTTCCCATTACCGCAACTTTTGTCGTCCATTAGACGTCTACAGTAAGAAGCATCACATCAGGGCTTCCAGCCCTTTGAACCCACCAATATGGACTTTGTGAAATATATGATTTACGTATGGAGGAACCCAAAATTAAAGTTGTACAATATTAGAAAAACATGGCTGCTTTCTTCCAGAAACAGTGCCACACCTGTCTATGGGTGGTGTCTGGTATTGCGGCTTAGCTCCATTGCAGTGAATGGGGCTGAGCAGCGATACCACATACAACCTGTGGATGGGTTTTGAATTTGGGGAAAAAGGAAGCCATTATTTTCTAATCCTGTACAACCCCTTTACTTGTAAATCATGTCGTGCACAATACATCATGTACTAACTTTTATGGCCCTAATAAGCAAAAACAGCTGTAGGGATCAATGTGAACAGAGGACATGGTTCACATATAATGGACTCTACGTCCGCCCTGATGAAGCCATCAATACCTATTTGGAATCCACTTTATTACATTTTTCCTCAAAAATAGTAATAGTATGCGGCTATAATAGCAATATTACAGGATATTAAATATTCTTAGCGACCTGATCACATCAGAGTGAGTGTGTGCAGCTTATAAATGATCTTAAGAATCTGTCATAGGAAAACATTCCGTGAGATGTGGGTGCACCAGCTCCAATCCAGAGAGGACACCTCTAGATCTTTATCTGATCTGCCACAGACAAGACTGTTGCAGAGAGTAGTGGGAAGTGATGTCCGGTGTCATAGAGCGAGACTAAAAACGTAAAAGTAAAGTCCAATTTTCAACAACAATCCTTATCACTGTTAGACTAAAGGGGGTCACCAGGCTAAGATTTTAAAGGCTATTCATGAGACAACCCTTTTATGCTGTGCATTAAAGCATAACCCTAATCCTCTTAACCCCTTAGTGACCACCAATACGCCTTTTCACAGCGACTCAGTCCAAGTCCGGCACGGGCGTCCCGTGCAGGCTGTAGCCGGGGCTCGGCGGTCTGATGACAGCCAGGCTCCTGCTCCAACGGTAGCGATCGAGGTTTACTCAGATCGCGTCCGTTTAACACGTTAAATGCTGTGGTCAATAGCAACCGCGGCATTTAACTTGTTTACAGAGGGAGGGAGCTCCCTCTGTCACCCATCGGTGGCCCGCAAATGCAATCGCGGGCCTCTGATGGGGTGTCATGGCAGCCGGAGGCCTGATAAAAGCCCCCAGGTCTGCCCCGGGCATATGCCAAAAGGCACGTCCTAATAGATTGCCTGTCAGATTTACACTGACCGGAATAATGATTTGGTTTACCAAAGCATTATAGCAGCGATCTAATGATGGCATAGTAAAGTCCCCTAGTGGGACTAATAAAATAAATAATAAATTTAATAAAAATGACAGTTAAAAAAAAAAAAAAAAAAAAGAAGGTTTTGTTTAGTAAAAGCGTAAAGATATATAAAAGCACACATATATGGTATCGTCGCGACCAGAATGACGCAAACAAATGTAAACCGCAAGGTGAACACCGTAAAACAACCAAAAAGGTGAAATTGCTATTTTTTTTCCATTGCCCCACAAAGAAGTCATAATAAAAATCAATAAGGGGGCGTGGCCTAGCAGCAGATGTAAGCGGACGTGTGTCGCTGGAGCTCCCGCTGTATCCATCCTGAAAGTACAGAATATCCCTGATTTACCTGGTAATACTCACCGAACTGGAGACGGGGAAGCTGGAGGAGACGATACCGCTTAGCAAAGCTGCAATGACCCGATCTAAAAAGCAAAAAACACCGCCGGCGAGTCCAGGGCCGGGAAGCCAAGATGGCGCCGAGGAGAATGACTGCAGGAGCAGGCACATGCGGTCTGAAGCAGCAGACAGGCTGGAGAGATTTGCACGAACTCCTCGTGCACACAGCACTGCAGCAGGCAAGACGCCGGTGGCTAGCAGTGGGAAGGCGGGCAGCCTGGCATCTGGCTCGAGGTATTCCGTGTTGGGGGAGGACACGGTGAGTGAAGAGGAGGAAGAGCTGGGTAGTCAGCGACGGGACAGGCGGGCTGATGAGGATGGTGGCAGAGCGCATCACAGGAGAGACCAGGTGAAAGAGCCGTCCCTCACAGACATACTTGCTGCAGTAAAGCAGAACTCCTCGATTTTATCTATGCTGACTGGGCAGGTGGGAAGCCTGAAGGAAGACATTCTGCTGTTAAGAAATGATTTGCAGAAAGTGGCAGAAAGAACCACAGTTATTGAGGGGAGAGTGTCTGAAGTGGAAGATGTTATACCGGAGCTTAGACGTGATGTACAGTCACATTCTTTGGCGGTGGTTGCCCTGCAGGCCAAGGCGGATGATTTAGAGAACCGGTTACGCAGAAACAACATGCGTTTGGTCGGAGTGCCGGAAAAAGTGGAGGGCAATAACTCAGATGAGTTTTTTGAAAAATGGCTGCTGGAGCAGTTTGGTCGGGAAGAGCTGTCTCCTTTATATGCTGTTGAAAGGGCGCACAGAGTACCTACCAGACCGGGACTGCCAGGGAGACCCCCGAGACCGGTCTTAGTGAAGCGGTTACATTACAAAGATAGAGATAAGATCCTGCGGAAAGCAAGGGAACGGCAGGATATCGCCATTAATGGCGCTAAAATATCCTTCTATCCGGATTTCTCTGCGGAAGTGCAGAAGAAGCGGCTGCAATATTGGGACGTAAAGAAGCGTCTGAGGAATTTGCCCATACCATACTCCATGATGTACCTGGCTAAATTGCGGGTAGTTGCATTTGGGACTGCTTCATTCTTTGAGAACCCCAGAGAAGCTTCCAGATGGCTGGACTGCAATGAGACGCGGCTGCGGAGACCGGCTGGAGCAGAGGATGCGTGAAAGCCCGCCTAGGCGGTGAAGTTTGGAGTCAAGGAGTCTTTTGCGGGACTGTAGTCTATTACATGTTGTTCTGCTATTCTCCTATGTGCGAGCACCCTTGTCTGACACGCGACAGGGTGATATCCTTTTAACAAATTGGCCGTACTTGTTAGCAATGATATTGTGGGATCGTTACCGGGTACCTAATGTATCTGTAAAATCTGCTGATTGTGTGGGATTGTTTAATACATATGAATAGCAGTGGGAGCCACAGTTCACTGGAAGTGGTGAGAAAGTTACATGGTTAAGTTGGAGATGCCATTGGGGCATGTCAAAAGTTCACACTACGGTGTGCTTCTGCTGGATAGGCGAGACAGTACATGTCGCTCTGACCCTTTTCGGAGGGGAGGTTTTGTACCGGGGGGGGGGGGGGGGGGGGGGGGAGGGGAAGAGGGAGGGAACGCACGGCCCAGTATCTCGGTGGTACCAGTTTGGAGTAGCAACGGATTTCTCTATGATATGACGCCTAATGGGGTCGGTTAAATGCTTATCCTGGAATGTCCGGGGAATACGGGAAGCTAGGAAACGTCAGGCAATCTTCAATTGGGTTAAACAACAAAGTGCCTTGATAGTGGGGCTGCAAGAAACGCATCGGACTAGAGAATCTGTGTCCTTATTGCAAAGAGTGAGGATCGCACATGGGTTTCACTTTCATACGACTTATTCTAGGGGGGTGAGTTTGCTGATACATAAGAGCCTTCCCTTTGTCTGTCATTCGTCTTTCTCTGATGAGGAGGGGAGATATGTGGGAGTGCACTGTACTATATATCATTGGGAATGTATTCTAGTAGTGCTGTATATCCCTCCGCCTTATTCTAGCATTGTACTTAAACGAGTTACGGAAAAACTTTCCAGGTGGCCTGAGGTACCGTTAATCTTGATGGTGGATTTTAACGCAGTGATGTCTGAAGGGTTGGATAGATTTCATAGGGGAGGGGGTGGGCAAGGGGGAGACCTGACTGCCTGACTGCCTTTGGAAGATTAATGGTGGAACTGGGCTTGCGAGATATTTGGAGAGATAAACATCCAGGGGTGAGGCAGTTCTCATGTGCATCGTCTACGTTCAACTCTCTTTCACGAATAGATTTGGTAGCATGCTCCGCCTCAGCGGTACCGTATGTGGCGCAAATTGAATATTTACAGAGGGCATTAATCGGATCACTCTCCAATGGCGGTGACACTGGAAGTGGGTGTAAGACCTACCAGGAACCCCAGGAATTGGAAGCTGAATGCGTTCTGGCTGAAATTGATGGATGGCGGGGAAATAAGGGACCCGATCACAGAATATTTTTATGTGTTATGGGACGCCATGAAGGCATGGCTGAGAGGAGTATTCATTCAATATATTAAGCGAATTAAAACGAAGTCTACGCAACTGGGAGAAAGCTTGGAGGATCGAGTGACAGAAACAGAAGGGAGACATGTGGAGGTGGGATCAGAGGAGACACTTAGACACTGGGTTTGAGGCTCAGACGATGTTGAAAAATCACCAACTAGCAATGGCGGATAATAAACGCTTATTCCTTAAACAGAAATATTATGAAGGGGAAACGGCAGGGAGATTACTTGCTAGGATGGCACAGCCACAAGGGAGTAATAAATTTTATTCATGGTCTTCGGGGGGAGGGGGGGCGGGTGGTGACAGACACTGGGCAAATCCTGCAAATATTTAAGCGGTTTTATACTGACCTATACACATCCAAAGTGCATTACGACACTCAGCAACTGGAAGATTACTTAGGAAGCATTACTTTGCCTACATTGGGCCTTGAGGCCCGTGAAAGCTTGGAGGCACCTATTTCCTTGGAGGAGTTGGAACAGGCGGTAAGGGATATGGCAAATGAGAAAGCTCCGGGTCCAGATGGGTTACCAGGGGAGATTTATAAGGAATATGGAACGGAATTAGCGCCACAATATTTAATCACTTTACAGGACAGCTTTGACAGAGGTAAACTGCCGGACTCCCTATATGAGGCAACGATAGTGGTTCTCCCGAAAGAGGGGAAAGATAGTCAATTGCCGGAGTCCTATAGACCGATATCCTTGCTGACGTCGGATGTTAAGATCTTGGCAAAGGTTCTAGCGCTGTGGCTAAATAAGGTGGTTCAGCAGGTGGTGCATGAAGACCAGTCGGGGTTCATGCCCTCCAAATCGACGGCTGTCAACCTCAGGCGGCTGTTTTTAAATCTTCAGGCAATACCGGACGTTCGTGGGGGAAGGGCTGTGCTAACGCTAGATGCCGCGAAAGCGTTCGATTGTGTAGAGTGGAGGTACCTATGGTGGGTAATAGAAAAGATGGGATTCGGCCCTAATTTCGTGAAATGGGTACAGTTGCTGTACGTGGCCCCTACAGCTCGCATACGGGTGAATGGTGCATTGTCCGAAAAGTTTTCGCTGGCCAGGGGTACCCACTGTCACCATTGCTGTTTGCTTTGGCGGTGGAACCACTGGCGTGCCTCATAAGACAGGAGGCGCGCATACGGGGCTTGCAATATGGGGAAATGGAGGAAAAAAATCTTGCTATATGCAGATGATATTTTAATATATATGGCAGACACTGAGAACACTCTGGAAGTAGTAATGGACACGATCACAAGGTTTGGGGTGTTTTCGGGATTAAATATTAACTCGACCAAGTCTGCTCTTATGCCACTTGACCCGGTTAATGTTGTGGACACTGGAGTGGGACTACGGATTCCGATAGTCTCAGAGTTTACGTACCTAGGGGTTAGGGTGACGGCTAGGGTTCAAGACTATATTCTTTGAATGTTTTACCACTGCTGCCCAAGGTGAAACATAAGGTGGACGCCTGGAATAGGCTCCCGCTCTCTGCTCTGGGAAGGACCAATCTAATCAAGATGATCCTTATGCCTCAAGTTTTGTATATTCTTCATAATTCCCCAGTATGGATACCTAAACATTGGTTCAGACGAATGCATAATCTCTTTCGGGATCTGGTCTGGAAAAAAGGGGTTCCGAGGATAAAATTGGAGAAACTGCAATTGCCTAAAGATGAAGGGGGGGGTTGCACTGCCAAACGCCTGGATATATTTCTTAGCCACTCAGAGCCAACAGTTTAAAGGGTGGGAGGACTCAGAGGCATGGGGATCTAGCACACGCTTATTGTCATACATGGGGGGAAGACTCAACCCGCTAGAGGGTTTGGAAGCGCATACCTTTAAGAGACTGGCGAGTGCTAAACCTACATTGCTCCTGATACATAAAGTCTGGTGGCAATGCAAACAGATCTTGGGAGTGGGAATGTGCACCAAATATACTACCTTATGGCACAATCTGGTCCTGGGGGAACTGTACCAATTAGAGGGCATGCAAAAATGGGAGCTGGCAGGGGTTGGGCGATTACAGCACTTGTATGATGATAACGTGCTGAGATCATTTCAGCAGTTGAAAGACCTATTTCAACTGGAGCACAATAGGTTTTATCAATATTTGCAGATCCATCATGCCCTACAGGCGCAGGCGCATGTGGTGGACCTGACGGTATGTGCTCTGGGGGTCCTAGAATATGTGGGACGGGCAGACACGACCAACGGACTGATCTCGATGGCATACAGGAGCTTGTTGTCCAAACACCTGGGAGACCCGATGGCGATGGTAAAAATAAAATGGGAACAGGATATTGGTCCATTGACTGAAGAGGAGTGGGGGGAGATATTAGCGTCCACAGGTTACTTATCACTCAGTCTGGCGCAAAGGAGATCCCAACTCTTTTTGATACACCGAGTATACCACACCCCGTGGGTATTAAAACAGATGGGTATTAGAGCGGATGCTAAATGTCCTAGGTGCACGGATGAGAAGGCGGACATATACCATATGTTTTGGACATGTGAGGCCCTGAGGACCCTATGGGGGGAAATATTGGATCTGATAAAGCAGGTGTATGGTCTGGAACTGGCGGCAGACCCTAAAGTGATGTTGTTGGGAGCGGTGGGGAAATTGGAGAGGGACAGGATGGTGGGTATGGCAATTGCAAAAATTTTATATCAGACAAGGAAATGTATTGCTAAACACTGGCTGGACGCGGAACCACCAGGGACACCAGGGATGAGGGAAATTGTAGGAATGTTGAATCATAATATCCTGATGGAGTATAAGATATTTTCAAAAAGAGGCACGGGGGGAAAATTTGATAAATAATGGAGCGGATGGTTGGCTTGCTATAAGGTGGTATCACCTGGCCTGAGTAGAATACGGGCACGAGTCATCTGAGGAATTGGAGGTGACCGAGGTTGGAGCAAAGAAGGGGTGGAGGAGAAACATGTTAATAGAACGGATTCCTTTTCGGATTGGTATTACAAACAATTGGTAGAGATATGGGTGGGGGGGGATGTTGGGGGTTTTCCGATATGCTGTAATTGTTGTATACGATGTTGAAATACGAATGTAATTGTGTTATCCTCTTGATGTTCGTATCAATAAAATTGGATTGATTAAAAAAAAAAATCAATAAGTCCCATGTACCCCAAAACAGTACCAATCAAAACTACGTCTTGTCCCGCAAAAAACAAGCCCTCATATCACTACATTGACGGAAAAATAAAAAAAATGACGGCTCTTGGAAAGAGACGATGCAAATAATTAGTTCAAAAGTGTTTTTATTGTGCAAAAGTCGTAAAACATAAAAAACCTCTACATATTGTCCTAATCGTACAGACCCATAGAATAAAGTTTACGTGTTATTTACTCCGCACAGTGAACAGCGTGAGTTTAAAACGCATAGAACAATGGCGGAATTTCAGGGTTTTTTTTCTATTCCCCCCAAAAAAAGTTAATAAAAAAAAACGATGTGTATCCCAAAATGGTGCCATTAAAAAGTAAAAACTAATCCCGCAAAAAAAAAAACAAGTACTCATACAGCTATGTCGACGGAAAAATAAAAAAATAGCTTGGTTATTAGGGCCTGAAATAGGCTGGTCACGAAGGGGTTAAAGGCTATGTACACCTTTTGAAATAGATTTTTTTTTTCAACATAAAATTTTTATTTCTATTTTCAGAAAATACAAAAGTAAAGAATAAAGAAATACATCTCAATGGAGGCCAAGGATACAAAAATGAGCACATAATATACATGGACAAGCAAAGTAGTAATAAAGACTAAACACCTCGTCTCACAGTATACAGATTGAGATAGAGCAAAGGAAATTGCAATAAAAGGTCGACAAATAAAACAAATATAAACAAACATTGTCCATCCAGAACATCGCATAGTCCGAGAGCTGCAGCAATCCCGCAGAAGGGAAAATGTGGCACAAACCCATCAAGTGTGTAACTTTACAAAATAATAGAAAGGTAATATACAGGCGATAAGACTTGTGGAAAGGTAAAGAAGCAATACCTTCATATGGCTACAGGAATGCCACTATTTCTAGGAAAAGAAACCTGTCAAAGGATACAACTTAAGGAATAGTAGTAGGAGTCCAGCAACCACAATGTAGGATGATCAATGCCAACTAGTTGGAGTATTGATCAAACAATGGGAGATGCTAAGGATACAGGGCTAGAACCCGGGGGTAAGGAAGAGAAGTATTTATGCCATGGTTCCCAGAGCAATAGAGTTTTAGGCAACCGGTGTGTCCGCCGCATGTACATACGTTCCATCATAAAGGAGATATTCACCTGGTTAAGAAGTTCAGAATTGGAAATAGTGGCATTACGTTTCCAAGATTTAGCAATCAGACAGGCCGCAATAATGATATGACTAGACGCTGTCCGGGACACGAACGGAATATCTAGCATTTAAAGGAAGAATAAGGCCTTGGCCGGATCCGGACGTTTTTGTTTTTTATAGAAATGTCTATCAGTGTAACGGGTTCAGTGTCAGCAAGTCAGACCCGCAGGATCGAGTGGTTACCGATCACATCTAGGTTCATAACTTGGATGTGATCGATAACGGGTGGATCCCGCATGTCCGAGACACGCAGGACCCGTCATCACTAAACCCGTCAGTCCTGCAGACGTGACGGATTCAGATCTTAGCGCACAATACGGCCGCTCTGTATGCAGAATACAAAGCAGCTATATCTCAAAAAGTTAAAATAATTTTTAATAAAAAGTATTTTAAAAGTAGCCCCAATCACACGGATTTTTAACAAAAAAAACAAACCGATAGATTGGCTGCAGGGTTCTAAGTACTATTCCAACTATTCCCTAGAGGCTGGATTGGTATACCCGCTGCAGTTATCGTTATTGCATACTGCTTTTGGTATGCTTCCTGACAACGTGAGACGACGCATATTATTACGGGATACTATAATGGCATGGAAGTCCCTTAGGTCTTCATTTAATCTCCCTCAGCGCCTATCCCCACACATGAATCTATGGGGACACCCGGGTTTCCCACAGGGGAGAGAGAACTCGGATTTTCGGCGTTGGCGCGCTTTGGGCATCACTACACTTAGGCACATTCTACACCCTTCTGAAAATCGTGTAATGAACTTTCAGGAATTAGTAGATACTTTTCATGTCCCTTTGCATCATTATCTGGCTTATTGTCAGCTACGTTCTTTTATACGCTCCCTAAGCCGAGATGTTTCACTGGTGTGTTTGGAAAACCCTATTGATTCCATGATTGGCTCTCCTCCATCTAAAACCTCCTTATCACTTCTTTATAAAACATTTCGGGATCAACAGGGGAGGTCTACAGCAGCACTTTTGTTTAAAGCCTGGAACAGAGAGTTCCCGGTCTCAGAACTATCTCAACAAATTCTGGAAGGGTTGAGAGTGAGAAAAGCGGTAGTAAATGAGCAATGGCGTGAAACACATTTTAAGTTTCTACATCGTGCCATTTATGGTTTCAATATACCCCCGCATCCAAATGCGCCAGACAGATTGGCGGCTTGCCCATGATGTGCCACTCCCAAATCCGATCTTCTCCATGGATTATGGAAGTGTCCCAAACTCGTTCCGTATTGGACCGAGATAGCGCAATTTATAAAGGATACTTGGGAAATCTCAGTTACCTTTGGACCCTCTATCTTTGTTTCATATCTTTCCCGATCTTCCTTGTGTACCACAAGCCCTCCATGTATTTTTGCGGATTGCTAAAAGGTGCCTATTGGCTCAATGGCTTACGCCCCTTATACCTCCACTTACGGATTTAATGTACCAGACGAAGAAGGGTATACATATGGATAAATTAGATATAGAGTGTACATCGGAAGCCAAAGCTTCCAAATTTTTCCAGAAATGGAAGGCCTTTATTTGCAAACACTATCAACAAAGCGAGATTGTGGAATTGATGGCACCGTTTCATTATACGTCCTGGTATTTGACCAGAGCGGTTGCGGGGACGCTAGGTAACTTGGGGCCACAGTGACGGACTATTGCAATGAGAGGGGGTGCACGAAGCTTGAAGATGTAGTTACATATGACTATTAGATCTGATGTCCTATTTTCGTCTATTGGTTGCTACTGGAGATTAATTGAAAACTGATGGGTCCTTGAGCTATGGTGGTGGGGGGGGGGGGGGTTACGTTTGATTGTTTAGTTACTTTGTTCTAAGGTTATTTGTAACAACAAGTATCTTAATGCACATTCGTGATACTGTGAATGTTGTAGATTAATGTATATTCTGTCATTTCCTATGCAATATGTTGCTGTTATTGTACATTTCCTTTTCTCATGTATCGATTTTGATATATTACATTTGGTATTTTGTAATAATGCTTTAAAATTCAATAAAATTTGTTTACAAAAAAACAAAACAATATTTAAAAGGTGTACATAGCCTTTAAGAGGATTATGCTTATGCTTTAATGCACAGTCTAAAAGGGTTGTCTCATGAAGACACTGTCCATATACCCTATTGGGCAAATGAATGTCCCCCCGCTCGGGACCCCCTCTATTAACCCAAGCAGAGAGGCGCTAACAAAAAGAGGTTCTCACTTTGGTGGACCTGCCAATTTCATA
This sequence comes from Rhinoderma darwinii, assembly GCF_050947455.1. Lineage (NCBI taxonomy): Eukaryota > Metazoa > Chordata > Amphibia > Anura > Rhinodermatidae > Rhinoderma > Rhinoderma darwinii. The sequence continues at coordinate 38,658,639 of NC_134687.1, read as the reverse complement.
CACCCTATTAGAGAATTCTGAGTTATTAGAGGGGGGGGGGGGGGGTCCTCTATTCAGGATCTTCATCTGGTAAGAGTGAAGAATGGTTACAAAGAGCGTCTCTCACTCTGGAGGACCCGTCCTGTCCCTTATTACACAGACAACACACTGATATGAATGAGCATTGTGTAATGGAAAATTGAACACTGACCGCTAGGTTTCTGATCAGACTATAGCTGATCACTGGGGGTCCCAGCAGGGGGACACTTGGTCATTCTCTTATTGTCAAGAGACTCTTCTAACAAGTAGGTTGTCCAAGGCGAACAAGAGAACCCCTTTAAGTGGTATGTAACAATTATTACAGCTTTCTGACAGAGCGCGGCCTTCTCAACACAACAGAATGTCTTTTTTGAAGAGTTAGAAGTCAGGCACAAACCTTCTGCTGGTTTAGGTTCTTTTATGAAATCCAATCCTCTCTTTCTAAGGGCATCGACGTTGATGTAACCAGCTTTTCTTTTTCCAGATTTCTGCTGTTTTGAATTCTCTGGAGCTTTCAGATAAGGACAAAAAAGGGAAATGTTATTTGCTTTATATTTCAATGTTATCAGAGAATCAACCTTGGCTTTCACATTTCCGTATTTTGTAAAATATATATATAATTTTTTTTAGAAAACCCTATGTCCCCGACTATGGGACACTTAAAACACACTTTAGAAGGAGTTCTTATTGTTGACAGTCAGTGAGCTGGAACCCTGAGGGTAAATGTACAAGGGTCAGATTTTTTGATTCCGCAGGGAATTACAGCCAAAATTCCACAAATCGGGTTTGAGTTCGTTCAGATTTTCATCCGGATTTGCCACTGGGAAGAAGTGGATATAAGAAAAAAAACGAAAAAAAAAACCAAAACCTGACTATATTCACCTCATGTGGCGCTCCCATAGCGACACATCCCTATTCCCATTGGCTGATCTCGCTTGACCCAGCCACCTGGGATGACGAGACTCTGTTATTGGCTGCAGCAATCAGATGGGACAAAATGTCATCCCAGGAGGTAGACTCAAGAGAGACCAGCCTGGGGAGAATGGACGTGTCTATACGGGCGCACCAGTGGAGGAGAGGATAGTTTCTTCCAGAAACAGTGCCACACCTGTCTATGGGTGGTGTCTGGTATTGCGGCTTAGCTCCATTGCAGTGAATGAGGCTGAGCTGCGATACCACATACAACCTGTAGATCGGTTTTGAATTTTTGGAAAAAGGAAGCCATTATTTTCATACATTTCTCATTGGTGTAGTTTCTGCTCAAGTATCTAGTAGAAACAAGGCCGTAACCTAGAACTCTGGGGGTCCATAGCAAAATTTAGAAATGAGGCTCCACTCCACCACCATCAGTGAGGTCAAGTGTTGAAAAAACGTTTTCTGGTCTTCACAACTATAACTTACTGCAATTCACCTGCAGCCGAGGAAGCCATTTCCACTGAAAGCACCTGCCATGCACGCTACCCTGGTAATTATGCCCATGAGTGGAAACCTACGAAAGTTACTCGCATATCCATTCCAATCACGGATGCCATTGTCCCCACAATCCCGGTCTATGAGGAATATTAGCCTAGGATATTGGCGATACCTGTACTACACATAAACAGAGATTTCCCATTACCGCAACTTTTGTCATGTCCATTAGACATCTACAGTAAGAAGCAGCACATCAGGGTTTCCAGCTCTTTGAACCCGCCAATCTGGTCTTTCAGAAATATATGATTTACGTATGGAAGAACCCAAAATTAAAGTTGAACCATATTAGAAAAACATGGCTGCTTTCTTCCAGAAACAGTGCCACACCTGTCTATGGGTGGTGTCTGGTATTGTTGCTTAGCTCCATTGCAGTGAATGAGGCTGAGCTGCGATACCACATAACCTGTGGATGGGTTTTGAATTTTGGGAAAAAGGAAGCCATTATTTTCTAATCCTGTACAACCCCTTTACTTGTAAATCATGTCGTGCACAATACATCATGTACTAACTTTTATGGCCCTAATAAGCAAAAACAGCTGTAGGGATCAATGTGAACAGAGGACATGGTTCACATATAATGGACTCTACGTCCGCCCTGATGAAGCCATCAATACCTATTTGGAATCCACTTTTACTATTTTTGAGGCAAAATGTAATATAGTATGCGGCTATAATAGCAAGATTACAGGATTTTAAATATTCCTAGCGACCTGATCACATCAGAGTGTGTGCAGCTTATAAATGATGTTAAGCAGCGAGCTTCATTACGGTTTACAGAATACAAACCTTTGTGTTTCTTTCCTCTTTTCTGAACTTCCGATTCAATCAAATCTGGTGGCTCAGAATAACTAATGGGCTGCAATCGGCATTTTCTGACTGTTGCTGGCAAAATGTCGTCTGAATCTGTAGAATACCACAGTGTAGGTCAATATTTTAATTGGCAAATCCTTTAACAAGTGCAGGCTATGACAATATTCAGTTATCGAGATATATATATATATATATATATATATATATATACACACACACACACACACACACAAAAATAATTGTAAAAAGGTATAGATACACAACAATACATAGAATAAATATGTAAATTATTATTACTACTTTTTGGTTTTCATTTCCAGGTTGCTGTACAAATAATAATACAGAAAGGTTAACTACATAAAAAGGAATAAATAAAAAAAACAAAAAACCACAATCAACATAAGCGTTCTGAGTGACAGACTGGAAGGAGAATGGGATCTGCCCTTGGAGGCTTACAATCTGCAAGAGAAAAGGGAAAGATGGGGTTTTCTGGTCCCTATCGAAAGTGTGGATGGTGGGAGAGTCTCTGATGTGTTGGGGGGTAGGGAGTTCCAAAGTATGGGAAATCATTATCCCAAAATCTTGAAGATGATGTTGGGAAGAGCGGACAAGAGGAGTGAAGAAAAGGAGGTTTTGCTAGGACCTAAGCTTACGTGTGGCGAGGTATTGGGAGATTAGGGCAGATATCTATGGAGGGGACAGATCATGGACTGCCTTGTATGTCATTTTCAAATGTATTTGCTGGGCAATGGGTGAAGGGATTGGCAGTAGAGGAATGAGGGTAGAAGTGGATTTACCCGGCAGCAGAATGGACAGTAGATTGGAGGGGTGCAAAATTATTAGAGGGGAGGCCACAGAGGAAGATGTTGCAGTAGTCTAGGCGGGATAAGATTAGGACATGCACAAACACTTTGGTTGACTTGAAGTTGAAGAAAGCGGATTCGAGATAGGTTTTTGAGCTGGATGTAGCAGTAGATATGTAGTCAGATACACAGGGCAGAATCAAAGGTTATCCCAATGCCGCTGACTTGTAAGACTTTGTGGAAAGTGTGGAGCCACAAACTGTAATTGATAGTTCTGGTAGGGCAGTAAATGGGATAGGGGAAAGATGGGGAATTTAATTTTTCATCTATGTTGAGAATTAGTAAGTGGAAGGAGGAGATAGCAGGGAGACACTCTGGATAGCAGAGATAACATCAGGGTTAGAGACGATGGAAACAAATGACAAACCATAAATACATCATTAAAGAGAACCTTCCACCTGCCCATACATGTGCAGCTGAGTGCAGCATGTAGCGTGCAGGGCTGTACAAACCCTGGGGCACTTTACATTTTTCCCTACACACCTCCGTTATTTAGATATCTGTGCCGTTATATTTGGCGCCCGATATTTAAATAACCCCCTGAACGTGTAATGGTAAGGGGGCGTGTTACTCACGAAAGATCACAGTCTTGTTCTGGTCTGCCGAGAGCTGAAGAGTGAGAACGTGCATTCGCACACGCTCCGAGCTGCGCACGCACGCACGCACGCTCTCCTCTCTCCAGCTCTTGCTATAGCACTCTCCGTAGCGGATTGGACAGTGTCACACCAATAGTAACACGCCCCCTTGCCATTACACGCCACATTGACCGTTCAGGGGCTTATTTAAATATCGGGCGCCAAATATAACGGCACTGATCTCTAAATAATGGAGGAGGGTAGGGAAAAATGTAAAGTGCCCCAGGGTTTGTGCAGCCCTGCCCATCACATGCTGCACATGTATGGGCAGGTGAAAGGTTCTATTTAAGAAACCTGAAGATCCCTACAGAGGAAATTCTGGAGAAATAATATTCATATAGTTACTAAGAGCTGAAATCAACTTGACAAGTCTCTGTTGCACATTGGATGCCTTTAGGACTACACCATCTAACTTGGATCAAGACAGTTTGAGCTCACCTGTCAATGATTCGTGGCTTTTTTTGGATAGGTCTACTTAGAACAAGGATTTATCAACCTTATTACGTTGTTGGAATCAAGGCAAAATGTTTCAATTACTGGTCTACTCCCTTTCCAACCTCAAAAGTCTTTTGGCCACAATGACCATATAATTGACTCTTTTTTAACTCTGATGAAGTCACTAGAACTTTTGGAATCCACTTTATTAAATTTTGATTACCCTCAAGAAAGTTATATTATGTTGGTGTAATACTTGTAAGAGTAGATTTTAACAATTCTTAGCAGCTTTATCACATCAAAATAAAATGTTTGCAGCTTATGAATCAGCAGCGACAACATTACAGTTTACAGAACACAAACCTTTGCGTTTCTTTACTCCGTTACAAACTTCCAATTCAAGATCTGGTGGCTCAGAATAACGAATAAGCTGCAATCTGCATTTTCTGACTGGTTTTAGAAGATTGTCGTCCGAATCTGTAGAATATCATAGAGTAGGTAAATATTTCAATTGGTAAACTAAAAATAACATTACTACTACAGACTATTGTCCACATTTACTAAACAGGTGACCCCAGTATTTCTTAGGACATGCAACAAATGTGCAGTAACTTTTGCAGTTAAATTTGTGACTTTTCTTCGTTCGATTTGAAAAGATCCAGGAAAAGTATGAGATAGTTGAAATATTTTTTTTTTTTTTTTAAGTCTATAAAGTGATTTTCTGTCTGTATCTGCCGCATTTATGAAGTAATATGCACTTTTTAATATATGTGGCACAAATCAGTTCAACTGCATCCTCCACTTAGAATTACTAAAATGCCAGTCTTAGTAAACATGGGACCATGACTCTATATTGAGTCAGCCTATCCTGTTCTATGTATTTATAACGGAGGCCACATCATTGTGCTGGATTACTTAACAGATCCCTGCGGTGTCTGACCCTGTTGACTTTCTATGGTTCGCTCTCTCCACACAAACAAATCATGTAGGAATAAGGACCGGGACAGCGGGCATTATATATAGATACACAACCGTTCAGCCATAACATTAAAACCATCTGCCTAATATTGTAGTTCTTCATGCCATTAGATCAGGCCTGACCCATCGAGGCATGGACTCCACAAGATCCCTGTAGGTTCCTGTGGTATCTGGCACTAATACGTTCGCAGCAGATCTTTTAAGTCCTGTAAGTTGCGAGGTTGGACCTCCATGGATCAGACTTGTTTTTCCAGCACATCCCACAGATGCTCGATCAGATTGAGATCTGGGAAATTTTTAGGCCAAGTCAAATCCTTAACTCATTGTCATGTTCCTCAAACCATTTCTGAACATTTTTTTGCAGTGTGGCTGGGTAAATTATTCTGCTGAAAGAGGCCACTGCCATTAGGAAATACTGTTACCATGAAGGGGTGCGCTTGGTCTGCAGCAATGTTTAGGAAGGTGGTACTTGTCAAAGTAACATCCACATGAATGCCAGTACCCAAGTTTTTTCAGCAGAACATTGTCCAGAGCATCACACTGCCTCCGACGGCTATGACCACAGTGCATCCTAGTGCCATCTTTTTCAGGTAGGCTTCGCACATGCACCCGGCCGTCCACATGATGTGAAAGAAAACGTGATTCATCAGACAAGGCACCTTCTTCTATTTCTCCATGGTCCAGTACTGATGCCCCCATGAGGCTCTTTCGGCGTTGGACAGGAGTCTGCATGGGCACCCTGACCGGTCCGTGGCTACACTGCCTAAACACAGCAAGCTGCAATGAACGGTGTGTTCTGACATCTCTCCATCATAGCCAGCTGTAACTTTTTCAGCAATTTGTGCTCAGGTAGCTCTTCTGTGCGACAGACCAGACGGGCGAGCCTTCACTCTCTACGTGCATCAACTGGCCTGTCGACCACGACACCAGTTCACCGGTTGTTCTTCCTTGGACCACTTTTGCTTGGTAGTAACCACTGTATTCTGGAAACACCCCACAAGACCTGGCGTTTAGGAGATCCTCTGACCCAATCGTCTCTATATCATAGCTTGGTCCTTGTCCAAATCCAACACAGCAGATTAACTATTCGGTATCTGTCACGCTTGTTTGCGTCATGAAAAGGAATCAACAGTTGGCAGAAAATGGTCTAAATCTACCTTTTGGCCGTCCAAAATCTCTAGTGTATGGCCTGCTTAAGACTGTTTAGGCTCATGAGAAAACTATGGCCTATTTTAAACTTGGAAATAAGCCTGCTTGGAGTTCTATGTATTGCAGTGGTTTGTTTGAACTGGATTAAGATTATATTACTGTTTAATAGGAAGCTTGTCCACTTGTTTTCCATGAGTTAAAGGCTATGAACACCTTTGAAATCGTGTTTTGGTGCAACTTTCGAAATACCTTTTATTAAAAATTATTTTAACTTTGAGATACAGTTACTTTGTAATCCTGTATACAGAGTAGCTGTATCTAGCGCTAAAACCTAAATCCGTCAGGTCCGCGGGACTGATGGGTTCGGTGCCAGCGGGCCCTGTCGGAAACACGCAGGATTGAGCCGTTACGGATAACATCTAAGGTAATAACTTTGACGTGATCGATTACAGGTGGTTCCTGCGTCTCAGAAAGACGCAGGACCCGCTTTCTCTGAACCAGTCAGGGGCGCAGACCTGACGGATTCATGTTTTGTTATGCAATTTTTGCTTCTAAATGGCCGCACAGACGGACCAGTATCCGAGCTGTGTCTGCTCCTTAGTCCCCATGCACACAACCGTAAAATCGCCGGTAATTACAGGCCATAATTATGGGCCCATTCATTTCTATGGCCGATGGACATCTTCCCGTATGTCTATGGGAGGGTGTCCGTGCCGTAGAAACTGACCGAAAATTTTTATTTTTATGACCGTGCTTCTATACTTTATAATGGGAGCACGGTTCGTAAAAACAGCCGGCTGTCCACGGCCTGACATGTCCGTAATTACGCACACAGTCATGTGCATGAAGCCTAACTGTGCGCTCTGCTCTGTGTCCTAGGCTCGTGCCTCCAGAACAGGAGCCAACATCTTTTTTTCTATATAATCGGATGAACACTTCAGCTCTGCTCTCCCCTCTGGTTCCTCTGTTCCCCTCCTCTGGCCTGATCATACAAAGAATCCAATTCAAAGCCTCACTATAACCTACTAAACCCTTTCCAATTCTGCCACATTTCTTCCTTAATTCACAGATACCATCCCACACGCAACCTCTGCTATACCAGTGACAACCTCCTCTCTACCACCCTAATCACCTCCTCACACTCTTGCGTACAAGATTTCTCTTGTGCCATCCATGGGATTCAAGTCTTTAAAGGCTATGTATGTTTTTTTTTATTTTTTTTACTATAAGGGTCAGTTCACACGTTGTGTAAATTCTGCAGATTTTTCGCAAACACGCGTAGATTCTTCCGGAGGCGATCCATATCATGCACTATTTGCACATTACTATAGAGGCTGTGGGACCCGACCTATGTGGGGATCTTTTTTCTATGGGTAATGTTACCACCAATGTACTTATTTTTAACGATTTTGTCTTTCAATAAAATATTGTCGAATTTTCGCTAATAATGGTTCATGTGTGATTTCTTATATAGCTGCTCATATTCGTATATCACACAGGTCACTTGACTTGCTATATGCATGTATTAGCCCAACTATCTTAGTAGGGGTTATGTTATTTTATTATAACAAATCGCAATTGTTGCGTTTTTTTGCATTGGATTCGCAGCAACTCCACCGCAAAAACCGCAACTCTGAAATCATATATATATATATATATATTTTATAACCCAGGAGTCTGGGTTTCTTCCTCCAGGCCAGCCTCCTGAGAGGACTTTTCATCCCATGAGACCGCTGCAGCCAATCACAGGCTGTAGCGGCGGTCACATGGGATGAAACGTCATCCCAAGAGGTCGGTCTGTATGACGTCAGAGGGCCGGCCTCCTGTGATGACGCTTTATCCCATGTCGCCGCCGCTGCAGCCAATCGCAGGCTGCAGCGGTCTCCTGGAATGACACATCATCCCAGGAGGCCGGACGCAGGATCCAGCTGTTATCAATCACATCTTAGTGCTCGATCCTGTATGTCAGAGACACGAAGGACCCGCTATCACCGAAGCCGTTGATAGCGGGTTGATAGCCGTTGATAGCGTCCCACTGACCTGACGGATTCGGGTTTCAGCGCACAATACAGCTTCTATGTATCCAGAATACATAAAAGCTATATCTGAAAAAAGTTAAGAAATAATTTGATAAAAACAAATTATACAAAAGTTTCACAAAACACTGATACGCTGTTTCAGTAAAAAACAAAAAAAACACATCTTAAAAAAGGTGTACATATCCTTTAAGGCTATAGTGGACTTTACCATCAAACTTGTACCAACTTTGGGCACATAAGCAAAAAGGTTTTATGGGTCCCTTGACAATAAGTAAATCAAAAGCGTCCCTCTGCTCAAACCCCCAGAAATCAGGTGTTGCGTGTTTGGAAACCTAGTAGTAAGTGTTTCCTGCAGCGCCACCACAGGGAAAATTAAGCATTACACAGTGTCCATTCATATCAATGGGTTGCCTGTGTAACGCAGGACAGGACTGGTCCTCCAGAGCAAGTGACGCTCTTTGTAACCACTCTCAACTCTGGCCATGAGATGAGGTTCCCGAAAAAGAGGACCCCCCTCTATAAACCCATAATTCCCTAATAGGGTACTCTAAACTGGACAAACCCTATAAGTTTGATGTAAATTGTAAATATTGATACCCGTGAATGGTTCACTGGAACGCTGTTCAGGTATTTCTCTAATTTCATCTTTTACGATCGCTGTAAACAAAGTATCAGAGATATTAATAGAGAACATTATAATCAAATTAATTGTCAATTTGCCTCTTACAGGAATATCTATCTCTCTCTCTATATATATATATATATATATATATATATATATAGAGATAGACTTTAGACGTGATAGCAAAGACATAGTGGGACATTATATATAAATGAATATCTTTTCATTTGTATATTATATTTATGTATAAATACACGTCATTCACAAATAAGCACTATTATTTCTTTCAGCTACATGAATTTGGAGCTAAAAAGTCAGGAACATCTATTATGAGAAGATCCAGTTCAATGGCAAAAAAAAATAGGTTTCGAAAAGTTAAAAGTGAAATGAAGAGGGAGGAGACCAGCAACAAGACAGATGGAGACAATCACAGACACCATGAATGTCACAGAGAACCCTGATGCCCCAGCAGAAGACAGGGAATCATGGAGAAACACTAGTCAAACCGAGCCAAAGTCAACTAGACCATTTTTGCCATAGAAGGTCTTTATGGCTACAGAGGACTTGACTTTGAGAAATAACAGAGATCTGGCTGCTTTGTAGATACTGATGTGAATGTGAATACCTGAAGAAGGTTCACTGGAGTTCTGCACAGGTATTTCATTAACTTCATCTTTCACAATCACTGTAAAACAGAGTATGAAAAAAGTCAAGCAATAATATCTATAATAAGAAGATCCAATACATTAGAAAACAAGGTTTTTGTACTCACAGTAAATATTGCGTCTATATTTCATTGAAAATATTGGGGAACATAGTACCGTGAATATATGCTTCTGCCACTAGAAGGCGACACTAGGTAGGCAAGAGTCTTGGCTTCGCCCAGGCAGACCATACCCTTCCCACAGACACTGGCTTTTTCAGTTTGTACTAGAGCAGTAGGTAAAAAAAAAGAATACAAACATGTCCATGGTCCCACGAGATAATCAAACAGAACTAGAGGTCCTGGGCCTAGAATAAACAACAAAAGTAAGGGTGCGGGATCTGTGCCCCCCAATGGATTCAACAACAAAAAAAAAATGGATTTTACGGGCAGTACAAAAATCTTGCTTTCTCGTTAATCATTGGGGGACGCAGCACCAAGGAACGTCCTAGCAGTCCAAGAGGGTGCCAAAAAACAAAAGTACAGCCATGCGTGGCCCTTCAGGAACAGAAAATAAAAAAAGAATCAGTGCACCGAAACGGCACCATCACAGCCAGATCGATATGGCCTTCTCTTACCAAATCGAGGCAATGTAAAGCCGGTTCCCTCAGATGAACTTGGGGGGGACGGGACGGGGGACGGACTGAAATGGGGAAGAACAACATCTTCATTGATCTGAAAAGGTAGAAATTACCTTCAGTAGAAAAGACGGAACAGATCGTAACACAATCTTATCCTTCTGGAAAAAAGGTGGCCATGCAGCAAGTTACAAAACCCACATGATGAAGGTGACAGCCACCAGAAAAGCTACTTGCCAGAAAAGGAGACGCAGCAAAAGGTCTCTCAAAGTTTTACAAGGAGTTACCTGAAGAGCTTCGAGAACGAGAACAAAATTAACCCCTTCCCGTTGCAGCTATTTTTCAGAGTTTAATTTTCGTTTCTTCCTCACCACCTTCCTAAAGCCATACCTTTTTTATTATTCCATCGATAAAACTGATTGAGGGCTTGATTTTTGTGTGGCAAGTTGTCCTTTTTCATAGCACCATTTATTGTACCATATAATGTACTGAGAAGTCAAATGTTCGTTTGTAATAATGTGATTGCTTTATCCCTACTCCATTAGCCTCCTTCCATTCTGTAATCCCCTCCCTTTCCTTTGTTTTTCCTGTATTAAAAAACGTAAAAGAATTAAAAAAAAAAAATAAAAAAAAATTACGTACTGAGAAACAAGAAAAAATAATTCTTCGTGGTGTGGAGTGGGCAAAAAACAGCGATTCCTCCATAGTTTTTTGGGGTTTCGTTTTTATAGCGATCACCGTGCAATACAAAACGACATATTAACTTTATTTTGTGAGTCAATTCGATTACGGCGATACCAAATTTATATTGTTTTTTTTAAATGTTTTACTAGTTTTAAAGTCAACAAGTAGCGTAAATACTGAGTATTTGCTGCTACAGATTTCATTGCGGAAAATCTGCAGCGTAATACAGTAGCAGCAAAGTAGAGGAGATTTCAAAAAAATCTAGACGCAGCATTAAAAAAAAAAAAAAAAAAAAAAGCTGAAAGAAAAACAACGTTTAGAAATGCGTTTTTTTAATCTGGTTTTCTGTTGTGGGTTTTCCCCATTGAATTCAATGGGGAGGTAAAACCCGCAACAAAAAGTTGGTGCGATTTTGGAGGTGGAAAATTTGATGCGTTTTTTTCGGCTGTAATTCACTGCGGCATCCATGGTGGATACACGGTGTACTTTTATGCCCTTTGTGAACATGCCCTTACAGCAACAAAAAATTGTTAAAAATAAAAAATTTGAGAGCTAAAAACTTTTTTTTTATTTTTCAGTCGATTAAATGATGTGAGGTGTCATTTTTTTGTGAGTTTGGTCATTATGCCATTTTTTTGTGGGGGATGAGGTGACCAACAAAAAAAGTAATTCTGGCATTTAAGATTTTTTTACATTTATTTTAGTGCGTTCACCGTGCAGGTTAAATGTTATATTGTAATAGCTTGAACTTTTTACAGATGCAGCGATATCAATTGTGTTTTGTCTTTATGTTTTGTTTTTTTACAATGCTGTAGAAGGGGGGCTGACCTGATGAAGACGCCGGTGCGGTGTTGATACGCATAGTCCTTATAAATAAATGGGTTTTTAAACAAATTCTCCACTACTGTATCCTGATGTTAGCAGAGCTTTATTGTGGTTCCAATTTTTTCTATTCCCTTCTTTTACTTTAAGCGATCCCCTTTCCAGTGGATTAGCTTTTGAACCTAGCTGCAGCTGCATCACATATCCATTGCCTGTACCAGTGTTGTGCCTGCTATAGCACAACTGTAATAGGAGAGTTCATACCACCTATTCTGCTCTCTCTATACACCGTGTGACCTGCATCATGTGGCGCCGTGTTTTTTGTTCTCTAGATAATTGCAGAAAGGAGAGGACTCTAGATGTGGAACATCTCAATGGATGGAAATTATTGCTACAGTGGCACAACACCTTGGATTAATGAGGTTTTCAGAGAGCCACCAAGCCATCAGAACCGCAGCTTCAACAGCCACGCTGTTAAATGCATCGGAGATAAAGTGGGGTGAAAATAGCGGACTTTGGGAAAAGAGGTCAGGAAAAAAAACAGAAGACATCATGGCGCATACGCGAGGAGGTATATAAGATCTGTGTACCAGGACCGGCAAGGCCAGTCCAGTGCCACTAGAATTGCGAGCCACCCTTCCTCTAAAGTCTCTTGAGCACTCTGGGCAAGAGTGAAAGTGGAGTGAAGAGATACAGGAGAGAGAACTCTCTCCATGGAGTGACCAGCGCGTAGACTGCGATCGCCTTGGTTTTACGTGCCCTGGCCACATAGCTTGGAACCTTGTGTTTGAAACAGGACGGAAAGAGATCCACATGTGGGTAACCCCACCTCTGGCACAGTTGTTGACATACCCTTGGGGTAAGAGACTATTCTCCTGGATCTAGTCTTTCTCGTCTGAGAAAATCTGCAGCCCAATTGTCCACTCCTTGTATGTAAACCACTGACATCCCTGGAATATGTTGCTCCGCCCCAGTAGGATCGCAGTGGCTTCCAACAGAGCTGCCTATCTCCTGTTGCCGCCCTGGTGGTTCAGAGTTGTCGGTCTAGATCCTAACCGGCCGACCCTGAAGAACAACAGTCTACTGGGAGATGGCTAGGAAGATTGCTCTTAATTCCAACAAGTTGATCTGCAAGAATCTTTTTTCCTGGCCGCCAAATTCCCTGAACTATATGAGGATTGAAAACTGCACCCCACTCGGATAGACTGGCATCCATTTAGATGACCAGCCACTGAACGGGAAGAAAAGACTGACCCATCGAGATGGTCAGAGAGGTCTGCCACCATTACAAATCCTGCTAGACATGAGTGGGCAGGAGAATATATGGTCACTGTATATCATACCACAAGGGATATATTTGTTACCATCTAACCTTGGTTTATGAATTCATTTGCCACATCGGCTGTAATGACGAGGTAAGGAGACAGACAGGTGAGCCCTAATCTACCCGCCACTCAGTCCCTGCCTACTTGCACGACCCGTCCTAGGCGACGGCGTACAACTGGGCGATGGTCCCTACGCTCAATACGTGCATGAGAGACAAACAGACAAGGGTACACAGAAGCTACGGGAAATGGGGCAGTTGCCCACGGAAACACAGTGAGCAACAAGAGTAGTGAACGAGCCGAGTAAAACCAGGAGTGTACGAGGTACCAAACGCAGAGCAGGAGAGTAGTCAGTAAAGCCAGGGTCAATTTGAAGCGAGGTCAATAGTACTAGCAGGAACAGCAGAGCCAGGAAACCAGACAGAATCACAGGCAAGGAAGAGCAGGAAATGAAGGTATAAATAGACAGTGGGCGGGAGCTAGCTCCGTCTGGCCAGGCTGTGATAGGTTCTCCCACTCCTCAGCCTACCAGCCTGAGTGGTAGCAGATGGAGTCACTCTATCAGACCTAGGCGCAGACTGATTAATCACGGGCGTCGACACAGAAGCTGTGTCTGGCAGATCCTTTACATCGGCATAATTAGATTAGGACACTAATGTATCGATATATCTTTGTTTCTAGTGCTTGCGCACTTTACATTGACACCTTTAATGTAGTAAGGTAGATCAACAGTTAGTTATGCCTGTCTGAGTAATTGAATATTTTTCTATTGTTTATATTTGAGAAATTGTTGTTCAGTTATTTCAAAAAAAGTGAGGATCTAATAACCTCACATCTCTATGCTTGCTAGATCACTGTATTTACTTACTCCCCACACCAAGGTAGAGTGTGCAGGAGGCTGCGATACAAAAGATACAGCACATACGCCATCAGACGGCACTCTCGATAAGTCTACCTACTACCAGCCCTACGCGTTTCTTTACTAAAGTATCTCTGCAGTAAATCATCAGGGGCTTGCAGAGTCTGCGTATAATAACTTCTAGCATTCTAGAAGTGTATAATGTACGGAGCACGGAATTGTGTGTAGCATGGATATTTATGCCAGTCGCTGTCAGCGGCAAAAAGCTGCATCTTTTAAAAGGTGGCGTCCCCACCCACTTCTGGAACCACCGTCTGCTACGGCCAATCAGGAGAGACCGCATACAAAATATGTCCTGCCCAGTTGGAAAGGGGGCTTATCCAGATTGGCGAATCACAGACCGGCTGTGAACAGGCCTACCCTCGACGACTTGAGGGATGTAAACACAGGAACTCAATATACACTGTAAAACCGTGCATGATACCCATGTAATTCACCTGCCAGTAAGACACCATTGCTCTATCCTCACCTCCACGTAGGAGAGGATTGGATGGTGTCGGGCCATACATATGGTAGTCTGTAATGCGATAAACACCTATGACCGGAGCTTATCGTAATATACTATTATGGGGGGGGGGGGGCGGGGAGAAGGTTTTGATTTAGTTGGTGTGAGCAGGCTATTGCTAATGATAGATAACCAATGCCTTGGTGGTTTCAAAGTTTTTCATATATGAATTCAATCCTATGTTAAAAATATCTCTCTTTTAACCACACAAAGTAATTAATGCTTAAGAAATGAGGCAAGGGGTGATAACTGAAGCTATATGTACAGAATAACTAGAAAAGTAGGAAAAAAATGCAGCCTAAATACGGGCATCGGCGCCAGGCTGAAGAGGATCAGGAACGGAGTCAAGTGAGTAGGATCTAGGAGACTTTTATTAAGAAGGTCCTCTTAATAAAAGATCTCCTAGATCCTACTCAATGACTCCGTTCCTGATCCTCTTCAGCCTGGCGCCGATGCCCGTATTATGACTGCATTTTTTTCCTACTTTGAGTTATACTTTGTCCCAGGTACGAAGGCATTAACAACTAGGGACTGCAGTGGGTGGCAGCCGGCGACCTACACTTTACCACATCATATTTAGTCTCGGAGGAGCGCCGCCATCCCCTCACCTTTTTGCGGTCCAAATTCATATGCACAGAATGACAGATTTATCAAGGGCTTATATAAAACTAAAAATGACATTGATACCATTGGGATGTAGTGTTTTTAGTTGATAGATCCACCTACATTCCTTTTGAAGGAGTCGTCTATCTAGATTGCCTGCACGGTTAGATGATCTGATCACCTCAATAGCCTGGAATGTAATTTCCTCTTTGTTGTTGTGTATCTCTCCCATATGCCTCGCTAGACAAGTGTCCTCTTCTCTCTTAAGCTTTCCAAAATGACCCAAGATTCTTCTCAGAAATGCCAGAATCGTTTTGAACACATCATTTAGTGGGCAGGTACATGTGGCCATGTATAAAACCCCTAAAGATTGGCAGTTTACAAATTCTCTGTTCTTAAATATTTGCCCTGTCATTGCACTTTGAAAGGTTTTAGTTTTGGTTATATGCTTTACAGGAGCCTCACGTGAATGTTCCGGTTTGTATATCAGGGAGCCAACCCAACAGTGGTGAGCACTCGTTGAGATGACTATGAACCAAATGGTCCTGCAAGTTCCTACCCCGCTTAAAAGGGATTAGTGGATATGTGGTAACTGCTTTGTTCAGGTCTGTATCTGCAGTGAGAATCCCCCAAAACTTATGAAAGATGTTTCTAACCTCCCTATGTCGATTGTCATAGGTTCCCACTATTCTAATCGAAGCTGGTGTCTCTGTATCCATATTTTTTTTTTTGGCACCAATAAGCTTGTTCTATTCTTAGAGCGAGCATTGTGGTGTGCATCCCTCAATACTCTCTCAGGATAGTCTCTTCTCCCAAACCTTTGGCGTAATGGTTTAGACTTCTCCATAAAATCCCCTAAGTCCGAGCAATTTCTCCTCTGAGATATTTTCCCTTTGGGATTCCTCTCTTTAACCTGCCAGGATGAGGATTATCCCATGCTAGAAGGTTATTCGTTGCCGTCGGTTTACAAAATAGGGTTGTTGTTAAGTTCCCCCTTTTCGTCTTAGTGATGGTTATGTCCAGAAAGTTAATTGAGGTCTCATGGATCTCTGAAGTAAAGAACAAGCCCAGTCTGTTAATATTTAGGGTGCTGACAAATTTATTGAAGCGCTCAACGGACTCATCCCTAGTTATCAGTGTGTCATCTATATACCTCGCCCATAAAATTATGCCAATGTGGCAAATTAATTGATAAACCACGGTTAGATGGTAACAAATATATCCCTTGTGGTATGATATGCAGTGAGCATTAGACACACGTCCGAGGGAAAATTAGAAGGAAATCATTACATATTTACAGTGAATTAATTTACAGGAGAATCTATTGCCCAGCGTGTCCTGAGACTTGTCCCAGCGTGAAAGGATTGCCCTCTGGAGGGACCTGAAGTGGAACCGCCACAAAAGTCGACACCATTCTGCCCAACACTCGCATGCAAAAACAGATAGATAAAAAAGGAGTGTCCTGGTGAAGAAGAGCCACCTCGGTTCAAATAGAGGCTACCTTGTCCACCGGAACACAGACCTTTGCTGTTCTGGTGTGGAGTATTACTCCAAACTCTGGGTTGGGACCAACGAGGATTTTTCCTCGTTGATAATCCATCCAAACCTTCTCAGTGTCTAGAGATATCTTGAGACTGAACATTGTTTTCTGTGGAAGGTAGTTTTACCAAGAGGTTGTCCAGGTAAAAGAGGACATCGGTTCCCCTGGCGCAGAGGAGAGCCATGAGTGTCGCAAGGACCTTGATAAAGACATGAGGAGATGTGGTGAGCCCAAAAGGGAAGGAAGTAAACTGGAAATGTAAGGAACCCACTGTGAAACAAAGGAAATGTTGGTGGGTCCTTGCGATGGGGATATGGAGGTATGCATCGCGAATGTTGATGGAATAGAGGAATTCAACCTACTCCAGCGACCGACCTTAAAGGGGTTGTCCAGGCACGGACAACTGATGACCCAGCCACAGGATAGGTCATCAGTATATGATCGGTGTGGGGTCCGGGTATCGGACCCCCACCGATCAGTTGCTACGGATGCCTCCGGGCGCTGAATGTTATGCAGTATTCGGAGCTGGAAGCAGATGGCTCCCTCCACTGCATAGCGGCCGTGCCGCAGAACACAAACTCTGCTCCGATTCACTGCTATTCCATGACCAGAGCCATCTGCTTCTGGCATGGACATCCGGTGCCTGGAGGCAGCTGATCGGTGCAGGGTCTGGGTGTCCAACCCCCACCGATCATATACTGATGCCTGGACAACCTCTTTAAGGATTCCATGCCAAACATGAACAAAGTGGTTCAACATGCTCAAGTCCAGGATTGGACGAAGAGACCCGTCATTCTTGGGAACAGTAAAAAGTTTGATGTAAAAACCTTGAAACCGTTCCACCAGAGGAACTGGGATAAAAGCTTTCCACAGAAGAATGGAACGAACAGCCTGGGAAACAGCAAAAGCTTGATCCTCAGCGCGAAGCAAAGTAGAGAGATGGAATCTTCCAGGAGGAAGCCTTAAAACCCTTCTTGTATCCTGTAGAAACCGCCTCTCAAACTCAAGCGTCGTTCACATGAGCGAGCCATGTCTCCTGAAAGAAAAGAAGTCATCCCCTCATTTGGATATCCGCCGAAGGTATCTTGTTAAAGGGGGGCCATTGGGACCTGGGCTGCATTGAAATGAGCTGCCTCAAAAAGAAACCTTGAAGGATGGATAAGCTGAGAAGCGAGTTAATTTAACTCCTGCTGAAGCACTCCCGATCACGCTCCTGATTCAGTGGCTACCCCCACACTGAACAGGCCCTGCTCACCCCAGCGGATGCAACAGCCGGACGCAGGGGGAAACTGCAGCCACAAAAACTTAGCTTGAAAAGTCAACCTCTTGTCTGGAGGGTCACAGAGAAGCCGCCTCAGCCAGGGAAATAGTAGTGGTCTTTGATAGCTTAACAAGAGGCAGATGCACAGACGATGACACAGACCACAATAAGACCAAATCCTCCCGAAAAGAAAACAAAGAGTCTGCACATTTAGAAACAACAAGACGTCTGTCCGGATGTTTCCACGGCTTGGTTATTAATTTTTCAAATTCGCTATGGTTTGGGAAACATACCTGGTCACGGAGCTGGTGCAGTAATGGTGCTTACGCAAGAGAAGGGGAAATGGGATCTGCATAACATCTGACAACGGTGATTCCTGTTCTGACTCGGAATCAGAAGACACATGTGAGTAAAAAGACTGATCCACATTGGAGGCAACCTGATTATTGAAGACTGCAACAGGATCCCCCTGCAAAGAGCTTGACGAGGAACGAGACCTGACCAAGGCAACCCTACGCCTCTTGTTGGATCTACTGCGAGAAGCAGACTGGATAATAGGATAATATTCAAAGTAAAGTAAGGAGGACCTCTGAGTTAATCTGGGAAGGCAAACGCTCCAAAAACTAAACTATGGACCGTGATAGTCTAGAACTGCCCCCTAGGGCCTGAGTAAAAGACAATGCCACATCCTCAGGGGGGAGCCATCTGTGGGGCCCTGGATAGCAAGCAATGCGGGCACCATGGGGTAGGCTGGCTGTGAATAAACTGTATATCACAACCGCGACAGGTATAAAAAGTAGCCTTTCCCACCTGTATAGGAGTAGGAAAAAGAAAATTACCCCTGGGGAAGCAAAAGAGACAAACAAACAAACAATACAGACAAAAGTCTGGCCTACCAGACCCTTAAGGCTGGGTTCACACGACCTATTTTCAGGCGTAAACGAGGCGTATTATGCCTTGATTTACGCCTGAAAATACGGCTCCAATACGTCGGCAAACATCTGCCCATTAATTTGAATGGGTTTGCCGACGTACTGTGCCGACGACCTGTCATTTACGCGTCGTCGTTTGACAGCTGTCAAAAGACGACACGTAAAATTACAGCCTCGTCAAAAGAAGTGCAGGACACTTCTTTGGACGTTTTTGGAGCTGTTTTCTCATAGACTCCAATGAAAACAGCTCCAAAAACGGACGTAAAAAACGGCGCGAAAACGGCGCGAAAAACGCATCGAAAAATGCGAGTTGCTCAAAAAACGTCTGAAAATCAGAGGCTGTTTTCCCTTGAAAACAGCTCTGTATTTTCAGACGTTTTTGGTCACTACGTGTGAACATACCCTAAAGCTGCAAAAGCCAGGCCGCAGAAATAGACAGAGACTGTAAACAGGCTGAAAACCTGCCTGCAGCGAAGGAAAGAAAATAAATGAAACAAAAAAATAAATAAAATATAGCAGCAGACCTGTGTATTAGGTCACATTTGCCTCCTACAACACTAGCCTACAATTAAATTAGTCAGTGTCTGTGGGAAGGGTATGGTCTGCCTGATCGGAGCCAAGACTCATCTCTACCTAGTGTCGCCTTCTAGTGGCGGGAGCCTTAACCCATGGTACGGTTTCCCCCAATGATCAACGAGAAGAGACAATTACACTTGGATGGGTTGAAGGAAAACTAGGAAGAAATTTTAATAGAAACAAAATGTAGGTCAAAACACATGTGGTTCAATATATTGTAATGTAAAAAGTAAGACACAGGAGGGCTAGACCTGCCCATAATAGCCAAAAACATGGTTTGTGGAGAGAGGGATTTAATAAAGTAATGAGTAGTGAAATAAGTCCATTTACCTTTTCTAACATATGTATACAGATAATATCGAAATACTAAGTCTTTAGGCCCTTTTACACGGGCCAAAGATCGGGCAAACGAGCGGTTATATAAAATCACGTTCCCAATCATTGCCCGGTGTAGACAGGGCAACGATCTGCCGATGAACGAGCAAACGGTCAATCATCGGCTGATCTGCTCTTTTATGCGGCCAATAAAACGGTCGCTGGTTGGCAGAACATCTCGCTGTGTAAACAGGAAGATGTGCTACTGACATGATAGAAATGTATGGAGACGAACAATTGTAGTAACGATTGCTCTTGCCCATACATAACCGATCATTGCTCCTCGTGAAAGGAGAAAATGAGAGCCGATCGGAGAGCTGTCTTGTCGGTCGGCAATTGTTTTCAAGACCCAAATGGAGAGAACACGGAGGTCACATGATATTTCTGTGACTAATATATCAATGGCTCTGTAGGGATGAAAACATTTTTGGACTGTTTTTGAATTCTTGACCTTGCGGGGTTAGATCAGCCTAAACTTTTCACAACTAGTGAAATAACATGGTTTCATATACTTAGCTCTCTTTGCTATGGAAGAAGTGAAATACTTTAGAATGTAAGCTCATGTGAACATATATTTGAAATTTGTAAATTATAATAATGTTTAAAACAATACCTGCAATAGATTTAGTGGGCTCCTGTTCCAGTGTTTTAGCGGTTTCCTCTGCACAGGATACTAAAAACAAAAATTACCAAAATGTTAATGTCAAAGATAACTTAAAAAAATTAAAATATCTTACTCAAAAAAATATTTTGACGGTGGGCGGTGCAGGTCCAGATTCTACAGCGACGTCTTTCGGCGTCGCTGTTGGAAGAGCTTGTCAGCGTTCCAACGAGTGCTCATTCTCTAAGCAGGAGCGGTTACTAATAGCTCTTGTTCTTAGAGAAGCGTGCTGACTACAGCTGGGATCAGAGGAGACTCAGATCCCAGCAGTTTAACGATTTGATTGCCGCAGTCTATGACATGATCAAAAGAGGACTCCCCTCTTTGATCACGTCACTGGAAACCCGGTGACGCAATTGGAGACTGGGGGAACGCGCTGCAGTTAGCCCTGGGGACCGAGAAAGGTACCCTGCGCTGTCTGTTCGGTATGCCTGCAGTTAGGGCATACCATGTGTTGCTGTAACAGCAGCCTGTGTCAAAGTGACACAGAATAATGTATCAGCATACAGGAGTATGCTAATACATTATAAGTAAAAGTTGATAAAAAGTACCAAAAAAAACTAAATAATAAAAAGGTCTAAAAAAAAAAAAAAAAACCCTGCTTTTTTCTATATTCATGCTGCAAAAGTAAAAATAACAACTTACACAGTACATGTTTTATACCCTTAAAGGGGTTGTCCAGGAAAAAAATTTTTTCTAAAAAATGTTCCCCAGCCTTGATTTGCCTTCCCTAATACCCCCTATTAACTCCTTAACGCCGAAGGACGGATATATCCGTCCTCAGCAGCTGCTAGTTCGCGCAGGAGGACGGATATATCCGTCCTGTGATCGCGCGGGTACTGACAGCGTACCCATGCGATCAGCAGCAGGAGCACGGCTGTTATACACAGCCTGTCTCCTGCTGCAACTGCCGGAATCGAAGTGCGCGCCGATTCCGGCAGTTTAACCCATTAAATGCCGCTGTCAATAGTGACAGCGGCATCTAATGTGTTTGACAGAGGGAGGGAGCTCCCTCTGTCACCCGATCGGCGCCCCCGCAAACAAATCGCGGGTCGCCGTCGGGTTTCCATGACAGCCGGGGGTCTAACAAAGACCCCCAGGTCTGTCTTCAGCATCAGCCTGTTAGGCGATGCCGGAGGCATGACCTATTAGATTGCCTGTCAGTTTTACACTGACAGGCAATAATGCTTCGGTATACTAAGTATACCAAAGCATTATATATGCGATCAGCAGATCGCATAGTGAAGTGTCCTGATGGGACTTTAAAAAAAAATGACAATCAGTTAAATAAAGTTTGTGAAAAAAAAATAATAATAATTACAGTCAAAGTCAAATAAAACTACTTTTTTGGCCCAAAAAGTGGTTTTATTTAGTAAAACCGTCAAAACAAAATCACACATACACATATATGGTATCCTCGCGATCGTAACAACTTGACCAATAAAATCAACACATTAATTAAACCGCCGGATGAACGGCGTCCAAAGAAAACGCAAACAACAACGGCAAAATTCTCTTTTCTCCCATTCCCCCCATAAAAATAAAATAAAAGTTCATCTATAAGTCCTATGTACCCCAAAATAGTACTAATGAAAACGACACATTGTCCCGCAAAAATCAAGCCCACGTACGGCCACATCGACGGAAAAATAAAAACGTTACGGCTGTTGGAATGCGGCGATGCAAAAACAAGTAATTTTTTTCTAAAAGGCTTTTTATTGTGCAAACGTAGGAAAACATAAAACCTTTACATATTTGGTATCCCCGTAATAGTGCCGACCCATAGAATAAAGTTAACATGTTATTTACGCTGCATAGTAAACGGCGTAAATTTATAACGTGAAAATTAATGCTGGAATAGCTGCTTATTTTCAATTCTCTCCTAAAATAAAGTTAATAAAAGTTAATCAATATGTTATAAGCATCTAAAAATGGTACAATTACAAAATACAACTCGTCCCGCAAAAAACAAGCCCTTATACGGCGATGTCGACGGAATAAAAAAAAGGTACGACTCTTGGAATGCGACCGTGAAAAAACAAAAAATAATCCTTTGTCATTAACGTGCAAAATGGCCCGGTCATTAACCCCTTCCCCCTGCTGGCATTCTGGGCCCTAATGTCCAAGCCATTTTTTAGATTTTTCCATTGTCACATTCGAAGAGCCGTAACGTTATTATTTTTGCGTCGGCATAGCTGTATAAGGTCTTGTTTTTTGCGGGACGACTTGCAGTTTTTATTGGTACCATTTGAGAGTAGATGCGACTTTTTGATCACTTTCTATCACATTTTTTTTAAGTCAGGATTAACAGAAAACAGCAATTTTTCCATTGTTTTTTATTTTATTTTTTACGGCGTTCACCGTGCGGGTTAAATAACGTAACAGCTTTATAGTCGGGGTCGTTACGGATGCGGCGATACCAAATATGTGTAACTTTTTTGCTTTATTGTAGTTTTTTTTAATAGTAAAGCATTTTGTAAGGGGAAAAGCTGGGTTTTTCATTTTTTTTTTCACTTTTTTTTTTTATTAACTTTATTAAACTTTTTTTACTTTTTTACTAGTCCCACTAGGGGACTTCACTATCCTCCGATCGCTATTATAATACACTGCAATAATTTTGTATTGCAGTGTATTACTGCCTGTCCGTTTAAAACGGACAGGCATCTGCTAGGTCATGCCTGCGGCATGATCTAGCAGGCATTCGCTGCAGGCAGACCTGGGGGTCTTTATTAGACCCCCGGCTGCCATAGAAGACACAGACACTCGGCGATTTTATCGCCGGGTGTCAGTGAGATGAGAGGGAGCTACCTCCCTCTCTCCAAAACCATTCAGATGCGGTGCTCGCTATTGTGCACCGCATCTGAGGGGTTAAACAGGTAAGATCGATACTAATATCGATCTCACCCGGCAGAGCAGGGACGCCCCCAGCCCTCAGCTACCTCTGACAGCTGAGAGCAGGGAGATTTCACGGCTCCCTGCTCTGTTTACTTTATTCTACAGCAGCGACGTAGTTTGGCGGCGCTCTAGAATAAAGCCCACTAATGACCGCCGTAAAAAGGCGTATCGGCGGTCATTAAGGGGTTAAACTTCTAACCAGTTTCTGTTTGATTTCCATGGTCACTGCTGCTTTTTCTGTTTGTTTACATCCCTTGCTGTTTGTTTACATGCCTTGCTGTTTGTTTACATCCCTTGCTGTTTGTTTACATCCCTTGCTGTTTGTTTACATCCCTTACTGGCTGTTTCCTGTCTTGTAACCCACTATACCCATGATCCCCGGCTGCATCTGAGGAGACAGTTGCATCCTCCCCAGTGGCGGACACAGACTGCAAAAGGCCCCTGTGCAGATAATGTGCCAGGGCCCCCCCGCCCCCCCCCCAATACCGACAAAGTTACCTAAACATATATATGCATATAAAAATAAACCTTACTAATAAAAATTATGAAGGAAGATTTATATTGTACATTTTATTACCAGTTTAGAACACAAGTAACACATTTTTTTCCGGGTTAAATTCTTATCTAAACTAAGTCCCTAAATGTGGGCAAAGAAAATGAAAAACCTATACTCACCTCCTCCGGCGCCTCCGTTCCCCCTCCGCAGCCCCTATCCCTTTCTGTGTTTACAAAGCTGCTGTGGTGACGCGCGGTCGATGGCACATGACCGCTGCAGCCAATCAATGCCCTCAACAGCGATTTGCTGTGGAACTACTGTCCTCAGCAGCACACCAATGAGGAGTTATTGGCAGCAGCGGTCACGTGCCATCGGCAGCGCGTCACCAGTGCAGCCTTGTACACTTGTAACACAGACCGAGACAGGAGGATGGGGGCTGCGGCGGGTGAACGGAGGCGAGGGAGGAGGTGAGTATAGTTTTTTTATTTTCTTTGCCCACATTTAGAGACTTAGGTTAAATTGAATCATTGAATATAACACAAAGCACTCATGCAACTGAGATGCAATAATTTAGATGATCTTATCATGCTTAGCTTACTGCACTGTTACCTATCAAGCAGGACTGAATCTCAAGATATCTACAGAGGGGGCTGTATGGCGTTATCTACAGGGGGGACTGTATGGCGCTATCAACAGAGGGGGCTGTATGGCGTTATCTACAGGGGGGACTGTATGGCGCTATCTACAGAGGGGTCTGTATGGCGCTATCTACAGGGGGGTCTGTATGGCGCTATCTACAGGGGGGACTGTATGGCGCTATCTACAGGGGGGACTGTATGGCGCTATCTACAGGGGGGACTGTATGGCGCTATCTACAGGGGGGACTGTATGGCGCTATCTACAGGGGGGACTGTATGGCGCTATCTACAGGGGGGACTGTATGGCGCTATCTACAGAGGGGGCTGTATGGCGTTATCTACAGGGGGGCTGTATGGTGTTATCTACAGGGGGGACTTTATGGCGTTATCTACAGTGGGGTCTGTATGGCGTTATCTACAGGGGTTCTGTATGGCGTTCCCTACAGGGGGGGTCTGTAGGGAAAGTCATACAGCCCCCCCCTGTAGGGAACGCCATACAGACCCCCCTTTAGGGAACGCCATACAGACCCCCCTGTAGGGAACGCTATACAGCCCCCCCTGTAGGGAACGCTATACAGCCCCCCCTGTAGGGAACGCCTTACAGCCCCCCCCTGTAGGGAACGCTATACAGCCCCCCCCCTGTAGGGAACGCCATACACCCCCAATCACTCAAAAAAATGCGACCTACAGTGTGAAAAGACAAAAGACATGTATCCCCTATCCACAGGATAGGGGATACATGTGTGATCGCTGGCATTGATAGGGAGAGCGGGGGACCGAAAGTCCCCCGAAGTTCTCCATCACTCACCTCTGACTTCCGGTGTCTGCGCAGCTCAAGTGTGACCGGCGCTCCATTCATTTCTACGGAGCTGCCGACACAGACCCCGGAAGTCCGAGGTTTGTGATGGAGAACTTCAGGGGACTTTCGGTCCCCCGTTCTCCCTATCAATGCCAGCGATCACACACGTATCCCCTATCCTGTGGATAGGGGATACATGTCTTATGTTTAATGGCAGAGCGGGGAGATACTCCCTGCTCTGCCGTAGTGTTCCGTGGCATCGCGCTGTAGCAGCCATAGCGGCAGCTAGCGGAGATTCCGGCCAAGGTGGGGGCCCGTGCCGGCAGGTGACGCGGGCCCCCTCATGCCGCGGCCCCGTAGCAGCCGCTACGGCTGCTATAGCAGTAGTTACGCCCCTGTGTTAGGGGGAGTTCACACTGAGGTTTTTTTCGCGAAAAACGTCAGAAAGTGCCTCCCATTGAAATCCATGAAATTTTTCCTGCGAGCAGTAAAAACCGCATGCGGGAAAAAGAAGCGCAATGCCCTTTCTTCGGGCGTTTCTGTCTCTGACTTCCCATTGACAACAATGGCAGGCAGAAAATGCGTTTTTTGCTGCGTTTCCCTGCCCACGGCCCGATGGCCGAAAAACGCCACAAAAAAACGCAATGAAAAACGCGGGAAGTGTTCTACCGGCAGGTCAAAATATGCCTCAAAATTCCGGAAGGAATTATGAGGCAGATTTTTCTACATAAAAACTTCTCCCTTCTGACATGAACTTTTTAACTTCATCTACCTGTCCTCTGCAGTCTGCACGTCCTCCACTCGTCCTGTGTCTGTCCTCCGCTCATCCTATGAGTTCTCCGGCAGTCCTGACTGTACTGTCCAGCCGCCCGAAGTCTTACGTCGCACCGCCCCCTGTCCTCTCCCCTGCCTGAGCGCTCCTCCTACCACCAGCATCGCCGTCCTGTCCTATTCATCTGTGCCAGATTGGCAGTGCAGTGTAGCGGCTATCACCGGGCCCGGGCACCCGCCCCCTCCCTCCCGATTGGTAGTGCAGTGTGGCGGCTATCACCGGGCCCCTGCCCCCTCCCTCCCCTCATGCCTAGTGTTGTGATGCTACTAGGCATGAGGGGGCCCGTGCCGCCAGGCCTGGTACATAAAATGTAATGTGCCTGTCAGGGCGACACGGGCCCCCCCATGCCGCGGGCCCCGTAGCAGCTGCTACGGCTGCTACTGTGGTAGTTACGCCACTGAACGGGCCCCCTTCCCACGCGGGGCCCTTGTGCAGCTGCACCGGCTGCACATGCGGTATGTCCGCCCCTGATCCTCCCCCTTCCTCCAAAGCACCTCAGCTATTTGCATACTGCCACGCCCCTCTATGGTCACATGGTCCTTCCCTGCTCTAATTACAGATTACAGGCAGACGCTCCCTCCCTGCACACGGTCTGAGGCTGGATTACACCAGCGTGTGCCTTTTGCTTGCGCAAAAAACACGTCGTTTTGTGCGCGCAAAAGGTACATAACAGCTCCGTGTGTCAGCCCCGTATGATGCGTGTTTGCGTGATTTTCACGCAGCCGCCATCATTATGACACTCCGTTTGTAAACAGAAAAGCACGTGGTGCTTTTCGGTTTTCATTCATACTTTTTACTGCTGTTGCGCGAATCACGCGTGTAGCACGGAAGTGCTTCCGTGTGCTGCGATTGATTTTCACGCACCCAATGACTTCAATGGGTACGTGATGCGTGAACAACACACAAATATCGGACATGTCGTGAGTTTTACGCAGCGGACACACGCTGCGTGAATCTCACAGACAGTCTGCACGCACGGCCCCATAGACTAATATAGGTCCGTGTGAGGCGCGTGAAAATCACGGACGTATTACACGTTCGTCTGAATAAGCCCTTACACAGTAATAATCATCACTATCCTTTGTGCCTCCATCTATCCCTGATCTAAGTACAGGCACCCATCTCCCTCCCCGCCCCTTCCACAGCCTGATAAATGTCAGGGTATGTTCACAGGCAAAACGTCTCAAAATACGGAGCCGTTTTCAAGAGAAAACAGCTCCTGATTTTCAGAAGTTTTTTGTGCAAATCACGATTTTCGCTGCGTTTTTTACGCCCGTTTTTGGAGCTTTTTTCACTACAGTCTATGGAAAACGGCTCCAAACGTCTCAAGAGGTTTCCTGCACTTCTTTTTCGCGGTTGTTTTTTTATGTGTAAAAAAACACATCAAAAAACGCTCCTTCGGAACAGAACGCCGTTTTCCCATTGAAATCAATGGGCAGATGTTTGGAGGCGTTCTGCTTCGGATTTTTCGGGAGTTTACGGCCCGAAAAACGGACGAAAATAGGCCTTGTGAACATGCCCTAAGTCTGCCCACTCCACCTATGTCAGACATCTTGGTACACACAATCCAGTCAGCACATTTACCTCACCTGCTGCTGGATCTGTTCCAATAGATCCTGTATTAGGCCCTGTTCACACTGAGTTTTTTTGCTGGCAGAAAATTCTGCATCAAGATTCTGTCTTGAATTTGGAGGCAGATTTTGACCTGCCTGCACGCCGTTTGCCACGTTTTTTGCCTGCGGCCATTGAGGGAAAAAGAAGCGACATGCCCCATCTTCGGGCGTTTACTCCTCTGACATCTATGGGAGGCAGAAAAAGCGTTTTTTTTTGCAGCGTTTTTGCCCGTTGCGCTCAATGCCCGCGGGCGAAAATCGTGGCAAACGGCGTGGAGGCAGATCAAAATCTGGCTGAAAATTCAAGCGAAATTTTGAGGCAGAATTTTCTGCCTGCAAATAACTGTTAACAGGGCCTTACAGTGAAGCAAACGCCAAACACTACTCTAAACAATGGTAAAACGTTTCTTTTTTTTTACATAACTTACTATAAATGTATGTAAGGCCCCATACACACTAACATGCTTTTGTGGGCGCAATTCCCCCGAAAATCCACGAGAGAATTGCGGCCCCATTCACTACCTTCTATAGATACTGCCACAGCCCCCCTGTAGGTAATGCCACATAGCCCCCCCCTGTAGGTAATGCCACCCTCCGTACTTTCCTGTAGGGGACGGCTCTGGAGAAATCCCTCACTTCACTGTCCATATATGAACAGTGAAGTGAGGTACTTCTCCTGGAACGGAATCCCCGGCCACATCGGCGGGGATTCCGCTTCAGAAGTCCCTGACGTCACGGTCCATATATGGACACAGTGAAGTCAGTGACTGCTCCTGGAGCGGAATCCCCGGCCACATCGGCGGGGATTCCGCTTCAGAAGTCCCTGACGTCACTGTCCATATATGGACACAGTGAAGTCAGTGACTTTTCCTGGAGCGGAATCCCCGGCCAATTCGCCGGTGATTCCGCTTCAGAAGTCACTGTGTCCATATATGGACACAGTGAAGTCCGTGACTTCTCCTGGAGCGGAATCCCCGGCCACATCGGCGGGGATTCCGCTTCATTAGTCCCTGACGTCACTGTCCATATATGGACACAGTGAAGTCTGTGACTTCTCTTGGAGCGGAATCCCCGGCCAATTCGCCGGTGATTCCGCTTCAGAAGTCACTGTGTCCATATATGGACACAGTGAAGTCTGTGACTTCTCCTGGAGCGGAATCCCCAATCCCGGGTTTGGGGATTCCGCTCCTACAGTGAGCAAATAAACACCCTCCTCCTCCTCCACACATGCGCTTCGAACTGTGAGGAGAAGGAGAGAGCGAGCTACGGCAGACACGGCCGTCACAGTGCACACCGACACCACATATTAAGACTTGCGCATGCGCAATGAAACACTGCTGCTGAAGACGCAGCCATATCATTTAACAGAGCATGCGTGGTAGTGTCAACCACGCATGCTCTAAGCAGATGGGGAAAACACGTGGTACAGTTACGTCATTTATGATGTAACCGTACACTGTGAAAACCGGAAACCGCAAGTTAGGCGCGAATTGACGGGTATGCACAGGAAGTGCAAATTTTACATGGACAAGCGGTCACGTGACGGAAGAGGGGATACGACGATACAGCCAGCTAATCAAACGTAAGTACATTACAAAGTTAAATGTTTTTTTATTGTTTAGTTTAATTAAAAGTAATTTTTTACTTCCGGAAAACCCCTTTAAACTGCGCAAAAAGAAATCCCAATGCCTCAAAGAAAACATTTTTCATTTAGCTGGTCACTAAGGCCATTTCAGGTCTGGTCATTAAGAGGTTAAAAAGTGGAATTATTACAAATTGTCACGAATAAGGTTTCTTACATCTATACAATTTAAAAGGTTTTCCTACCAATGTATTCCGGCAGATCAATGTGTGCATGGACACTCTACAAAAGCTGCCCTCCCTGTTGGCAACTCAAAGGCTGCCTGTCTCTGACATTTAAATAGCAGAGGACGGGCACGTACTGTAGTTCTTTTGTAGATACTGTATGTTGTGGTGGCTTTTGCGATTTGTGTCCTTTGGCAATAGATATCCAAGGAAACAGCCTAGGTGGGGGTGAATAATACATAACAGTAAAATTACTTAAAGGGGTCACCAATATCTGATCTGTGGGGGTCTGACTCTCGGCACCCCTGCTGATCAGCTGTTTAAAGGCCCCAAGGTGCACCGATGAGTGCTGCTCCCCCTTCATTGCTTACACAGCTCCGTACTGCACAACGGCGTCACATTCATAGTGGCTGCGCACAGTATTACAGATTCCCCCCCATTCAAGTGAATGGACAAAGCTGTAATACCTGCGGTTAGGCCCTTAGTTTTTAAGCCCTTTAAATTATTATGTTGGTCTCGGGAATATAGCTCTAAAGTGTGCATGTCTCTGCTGCACTGCATTCTGGGACATTGTTTTTTTTTCTACATGAGGTTACTGTATAGTGACTAATCTTCACAGAAATCACGAAAGCAAGCTGCTCTTTATAGACACTGAACAAGAAGGGATTGCCAGGAGATGTGAGGTCAGTAAGTAATGTACTGTAATAACAAAGTTATGCCACTTTATATGTAGATAACAGTTAGAGGAGTTGTAATGCTTATTAGTGGGCTGAAATATACAGGAGGTCTATAAACAAATACCTGTAGAAGGCGGACAGATCTCCATGGTCAATGCGGCATTTACACCTGCAAAATGCAAGAACTGGTTTTAATAAAAACACACAACTTTTCATTTTTATGCCTTTTTATGGTGTTGGTTTTTGCACTGTATGAATTGGTGGCATGGTGGGAACCTGGGAAATATTGTCCCCTTCGTTGCCCGACATTTTTTCTTTGGTGATATAATCGCAACATTTACCTCTAAGGCCCAGAAACATTTTAAAGAATGAACCTTCTATTCTAACTATTCTTACCACTGCAGAAAATGTTCATTTGCTGGTACTGATCAAATTTTAACATACTCCTAATAATAATCTATTCCAGCCAGATTTTGTATGGTCATCTTAAAGAGGCTCTGTCACCAGATTTTGCAACCCCTATCTCCTATTGCAGCAGATCGGCGCTGCAATGTAGATAAGAGTAACGTTTTTATTTTTAAAAAACGAGCATTTTTGGCCAAGTTATGACCATTTTTGTATTTATGCAAATGAGGCTTGCAAAAGTACAACTGGGCGTGTTGAAAAGTAAAAGTCCAACTGGGCGTGTATTATGTGCGTACATCGGGGCGTTTTTACTACTTTTACTAGCTGGGCGTTCTGACGAGAAGTATCATCTAGTTCACTGAAGTAACAATAAAGTAAAAAATACCTTTTAATTAGTAACTAGTTAAAAACAGGGGTAACACACCACTGTGACATAAGCCCCACCGTGATAGTTAAAAAACGTATTAAACAAAAAACACTGAGTCATTGTGATACATCTAACTCGGTGTTTATAACAATATTATGTCTGGAAACAGCATATATCCAGGGCACATCAATAGTACAATCCCAAAATAAAGCACAGGCGTCCGAATAGATCGGGTCTCCTAGTGCTGGGTGTAACACGATATGACTATCCCCAATGCAAACATTCCATAAACAGTACAACGACCCTACGCGTTTCAGGTACTCATCCTCAGGGGTCCGTATAATGGTAACTCTGGCCTTCACACCAGCGATAGAATCCTTTAACAGCAGATATTCTGCTGTGCGTCACGGCAAAGATGCACGTATTGATGTCAACGGCATACTTCATTGCAGGCGCTACGTTACTATAAACGCTAAACTCCACCCCTCGTATTCTAGCGGCAAACATGAACTGACCAATCCCCACACCCTCACGATTAGTGACACCTGCCCATGTGACCCCCCGCCGTCAGCTGACAACCAGGGGTCATCATCGGCCGCATCAAGCCGCACGCGCAGGCGCAGTAGAAGTCAAGGACAATTCGCCCAGACTGCCAAAATAGGAGAAGGTAAGCGCTACACGATAATGGATTGTAAGTAAATCTCGCGGGACAGTTAAACACCGCAAGTAGGCTACCTCACAAAGCAACTAAAAATGTAATTAATCACATGTAGGGTGGAAGGAAATACGATCCCTCATGACATGGGGGACCGAGAGACGATCGCCGTTAAAAAACGGCAGACCAATAGGGCCATCTCAAACCTACATGTGTTAGGCAAAAATGAACTCACCCACCCCCTGGGCAACCCAAGGGAGATAGGTCGTCCATACGGAGTGTTAAATAAAACATGTATAATTAGTCTGCTCATTTAAACCTGCTGGATGTATGCATTCCAGTCTGTGGATCCATTGTGCTTCTTTGCGTAAAATCAGGTTATCCCAATCACCTCCTCTTTTGGGGGGTCTAACAAGTTCAATAGCTTGAAACCTTAAACATGCTGCCTGGCCTTGGTGTTTGGCATGCACATGCTTAGATATTGGGGTGTCCCTATCATGGACAATATCTCCAACATGCTCCCTAATACGGCGACGAAATTGTCGTGCTGTTTTTCCCACATAGTTAAGGGGGCATGGACATGTGATTAGGTAGACCACTCCCGCAGTCTTGCAATTGACATAATCCCGAATAGTGTATTGTTTCTGTGTGGTGACGCTAGTGAAGCTGTTACCTTTAAAAATGAAATCACAGGCTTTACAACTACCACACCTAAAGGTGCCTGGTATTTGTCTGTCCAGCCACGTGCCCCTAGGTGAAATGGGGTCAAAACAGCTGTGCATGACTCTGTCCCTTATATTTTTCCCTCTCCGATAGGTGACAGACGGCCTCTGTGTGATTTGATCTACCAGATCTGTATCAGAACTGAGAATACGCCAATACCTATTCAGTATCTGCATAATATCATTTTGTTTGGAATCATAGGTACCTATGAGTCTTGTGACCTGTTCTTCTTTCCGTTTTTTAGGGACCAGAAGACATTGCCTATCAGCATCCCTTGCTCCCTCATAGGCCTTCCTGATAACCCTCTCGGGGAAACCTCTGTCCTTCAATCTTGTTTTGAGCTCCTTGGCCTGGAACTCAAAATCACCCATAGAACTACAATTCCTACGTACTCTCATAAATTGGCCTTTTGGTATGCCACTTTTGAGGGAATGGGGATGACAGCTATTCCATTGCAGGAAACTATTTGTTGCTGTTTCTTTCCTATGTACCTTAGTGTGGATTGTGCCATCTGATGTTTTTGTGATTTTCAAATCTAAAAAAGACAATTCTTTCTCACTGATCTCACATGTGAATTTAAGTCCTACATCATTCTTGTTGAGGGCTGCTACAAAATTATGGAACTCATCCACTGTAGAGTTCCAGAGGATCAACACGTCATCAATATATCTAATCCATAATCCAACAGATGAAGTCCAATTGACAAATTTGTCCCCAAAGACAATTGTCTCCTCCCACCAGCCAAGAAATAAATTTGCATAGGTGGGAGCAGCAGGACTCCCCATTGCAGTACCACATTTCTGATGGAAAATTTTGTCTTCAAAAATAAATATATTTCTTTCAAGAACAAACTGTAATAACTGCATGACAAACTGGTTATGAGCTACAAACTGGGTACCTCTAGATCCCAAATAGTACTCGACCGCTTTATAGCCACATTTGTGCGGTATGGATGAATACAACGCCTCGACATCCAGACTCGCCAAAATTGTATCTTTCTCCAGGGAAATGCCATCAATCTGTTTCAGGACATCCATTGTGTCACGCACATATGATGTGAGACTCAAAACAAAGGGACGCAACACTTGGTCAACATACGTGCTCACATTTTGAGTTAAATTATTTATGCCTGAAACAATAGGTCTGCCACGTAAAGGAGGATAACCTTTGTGGATTTTGGGCAGGCTATAGAAACACGCCATAACAGGAAATTGTGGGTATAAAAACCCAAATTCCCCTGCACTAATCAAAGATCTGCTCTTTGCATCACTCAAAATGCTCAGCAACTCTTTCTTGAATAATGCCGTGGGGTTATCCTTTAAAATGGTATAGCAGTCATGGTTAAATAAAATGTCCTCACACATCTTCTTATAGCCATCCCTGCTCATGACCACAATGTTCCCACCTTTATCGGATGATTTGAGAACAATATTCTCTTTTTTCTCTAAAGTGGTCAGAGCTAATCGTTCAGACCAAGACAAATTATTATCCATTCCCCTGCTATCCTGACTGAGACTTTTGATCTCATCTCCCACCATCTCCACAAATAAATCCACATTGGTAAAGTCTCCTATAGTTGGCAATTTCCTACTCTTCATTTTAAGGTTGGTGAAGGGACCTATACCTGGAGTGCGTCCAGATTCCTCTAATAGCCCCTCAAGGGCCGAAAGACCTTCCATATCAGACTCCTCTAGGCCTAATTCCATGCATTTTTTTCTATTATGGTGTTTAAAAAATTTTATCCATTTAAGTTTGCGAGCAAATAAATTGAGATCTTTTATCCACGAAAATGAGTCAAATTTAACTGTAGGGACAAAGGAAAGTCCCTTTTCTAATAGTGTAATCTCTGATGCACTCAAATTATATTCAGAAAGGTTAATGATTTGAAGCCTATCCATGTTATTCCCCTTCACTAATCCTTTTGACCCCTCAGCATATAGCGGGAAATGGGAGGATTGTTGGCTAAAAAATTATTGCCACTATTAGAAGAGGCTCTCCCACGGCCTCTATTTCTACTTCTTGCTCCTCCCCTAAATTTGTGTTTCCCACCACTACCGCCAAAGAATGGGCCCACTCTTTCAGAGTCTGTAGTTTCACTCTCTGATGTGGAAGGGTCAGATTCCCTCGGCCCCCTATTGGTCTGTTGATATTGCTGTTGTTGTGTAGTGACAAAATCATACGCTTTTTTCTCCCTAAATTCCTGTAGGTCTCTCTGGAATTGGAAGTGTTTTCGTTCCTTAAGATGATTAGTAAACCTTTCCAAAGTTTGTTGGAGGATTTTGTCCTTTTTTTCAAAACCTGGGGTATCTACCAAGGACTTGGCTGCCTCAATCTCTTTTTTAAGCTCAACACTAATAAAGTCAAACTGGACTTTTTCTTCCTCTACCAAGATCTGCATCAGCCTAAGTGAGCTCCCTGTAATCTCCTGTTCCCACCTTTCTTTAATATTAGCGGTTTTTAATCTTAATGCTGGGACAATGGGGACCCTGAGACCTCTGGGAACTATCTTATTCTTTAAATAGTTTTCCAGACTCTGGATCTCCCACCAACTTCTAGTATAATCTTTGTGCAGTCTATTAAGATTTTTAAAGGTGGATTTGAGAGATGCACCCTGAACTGTATACGTCAGTTCACACTCTGAAAAGACGCTTTTGGCCTCACTCATCCACCCATCCGTGTTTAATTCAGAAAGTGCAAAGGCTGCCATACCTAGATAAACTGAAATTATTAACTGTATGGATTAAATGTAATTTCACTGTCTAGTTTGATAGAAATCTAATTGTGCTCCCACAATATGAGTAAATTATATAGTTCACTGAAGTAACAATAAAGTAAAAAATACCTTTTAATTAGTAACTAGTTAAAAACAGGGGTAACACACCACTGTGACATAAGCCCCACCGTGATAGTTAAAAAACGTATTAAACAAAAAACACTGAGTCATTGTGATACATCTAACTCGGTGTTTATAACAATATTATGTCTGGAAACAGCATATATCCAGGGCACATCAATAGTACAATCCCAAAATAAAGCACAGGCGTCCGAATAGATCGGGTCTCCTAGTGCTGGGTGTAACACGATATGACTATCCCCAATGCAAACATTCCATAAACAGTACAACGACCCTACGCGTTTCAGGTACTCATCCTCAGGGGTCCGTATAATGGTAACTCTGGCCTTCACACCAGCGATAGAATCCTTTAACAGCAGATATTCTGCTGTGCGTCACGGCAAAGATGCACGTATTGATGTCAACGGCATACTTCATTGCAGGCGCTACGTTACTATAAACGCTAAACTCCACCCCTCGTATTCTAGCGGCAAACATGAACTGACCAATCCCCACACCCTCACGATTAGTGACACCTGCCCATGTGACCCCCCGCCGTCAGCTGACAACCAGGGGTCATCATCGGCCGCATCAAGCCGCACGCGCAGGCGCAGTAGAAGTCAAGGACAATTCGCCCAGACTGCCAAAATAGGAGAAGGTAAGCGCTACACGATAATGGATTGTAAGTAAATCTCGCGGGACAGTTAAACACCGCAAGTAGGCTACCTCACAAAGCAACTAAAAATGTAATTAATCACATGTAGGGTGGAAGGAAATACGATCCCTCATGACATGGGGGACCGAGAGACGATCGCCGTTAAAAAATGGCAGACCAATAGGGCCATCTCAAACCTACATGTGTTAGGCAAAAATGAACTCACCCACCCCCTGGGCAACCCAAGGGAGATAGGTCGTCCATACGGAGTGTTAAATAAAACATGTATAATTAGTCTGCTCATTTAAACCTGCTGGATGTATGCATTCCAGTCTGTGGATCCATTGTGCTTCTTTGCGTAAAATCAGGTTATCCCAATCACCTCCTCTTTTGGGGGGTCTAACAAGTTCAATAGCTTGAAACCTTAAACATGCTGCCTGGCCTTGGTGTTTGGCATGCACATGCTTAGATATTGGGGTGTCCCTATCATGGACAATATCTCCAACATGCTCCCTAATACGGCGACGAAATTGTCGTGCTGTTTTTCCCACATAGTTAAGGGGGCATGGACATGTGATTAGGTAGACCACTCCCGCAGTCTTGCAATTGACATAATCCCGAATAGTGTATTGTTTCTGTGTGGTGACGCTAGTGAAGCTGTTACCTTTAAAAATGAAATCACAGGCTTTACAACTACCACACCTAAAGGTGCCTGGTATTTGTCTGTCCAGCCACGTGCCCCTAGGTGAAATGGGGTCAAAACAGCTGTGCATGACTCTGTCCCTTATATTTTTCCCTCTCCGATAGGTGACAGACGGCCTCTGTGTGATTTGATCTACCAGATCTGTATCAGAACTGAGAATACGCCAATACCTATTCAGTATCTGCATAATATCATTTTGTTTGGAATCATAGGTACCTATGAGTCTTGTGACCTGTTCTTCTTTCCGTTTTTTAGGGACCAGAAGACATTGCCTATCAGCATCCCTTGCTCCCTCATAGGCCTTCCTGATAACCCTCTCGGGGAAACCTCTGTCCTTCAATCTTGTTTTGAGCTCCTTGGCCTGGAACTCAAAATCACCCATAGAACTACAATTCCTACGTACTCTCATAAATTGGCCTTTTGGTATGCCACTTTTGAGGGAATGGGGATGACAGCTATTCCATTGCAGGAAACTATTTGTTGCTGTTTCTTTCCTATGTACCTTAGTGTGGATTGTGCCATCTGATGTTTTTGTGATTTTCAAATCTAAAAAAGACAATTCTTTCTCACTGATCTCACATGTGAATTTAAGTCCTACATCATTCTTGTTGAGGGCTGCTACAAAATTATGGAACTCATCCACTGTAGAGTTCCAGAGGATCAACACGTCATCAATATATCTAATCCATAATCCAACAGATGAAGTCCAATTGACAAATTTGTCCCCAAAGACAATTGTCTCCTCCCACCAGCCAAGAAATAAATTTGCATAGGTGGGAGCAGCAGGACTCCCCATTGCAGTACCACATTTCTGATGGAAAATTTTGTCTTCAAAAATAAATATATTTCTTTCAAGAACAAACTGTAATAACTGCATGACAAACTGGTTATGAGCTACAAACTGGGTACCTCTAGATCCCAAATAGTACTCGACCGCTTTATAGCCACATTTGTGCGGTATGGATGAATACAACGCCTCGACATCCAGACTCGCCAAAATTGTATCTTTCTCCAGGGAAATGCCATCAATCTGTTTCAGGACATCCATTGTGTCACGCACATATGATGTGAGACTCAAAACAAAGGGACGCAACACTTGGTCAACATACGTGCTCACATTTTGAGTTAAATTATTTATGCCTGAAACAATAGGTCTGCCACGTAAAGGAGGATAACCTTTGTGGATTTTGGGCAGGCTATAGAAACACGCCATAACAGGAAATTGTGGGTATAAAAACCCAAATTCCCCTGCACTAATCAAAGATCTGCTCTTTGCATCACTCAAAATGCTCAGCAACTCTTTCTTGAATAATGCCGTGGGGTTATCCTTTAAAATGGTATAGCAGTCATGGTTAAATAAAATGTCCTCACACATCTTCTTATAGCCATCCCTGCTCATGACCACAATGTTCCCACCTTTATCGGATGATTTGAGAACAATATTCTCTTTTTTCTCTAAAGTGGTCAGAGCTAATCGTTCAGACCAAGACAAATTATTATCCATTCCCCTGCTATCCTGACTGAGACTTTTGATCTCATCTCCCACCATCTCCACAAATAAATCCACATTGGTAAAGTCTCCTATAGGTGGCAATTTCCTACTCTTCATTTTAAGGTTGGTGAAGGGACCTATACCTGGAGTGCGTCCAGATTCCTCTAATAGCCCCTCAAGGGCCGAAAGACCTTCCATATCAGACTCCTCTAGGCCTAATTCCATGCATTTTTTTCTATTATGGTGTTTAAAATTTTTTATCCATTTAAGTTTGCGAGCAAATAAATTGAGATCTTTTATCCACGAAAATGAGTCAAATTTAACTGTAGGGACAAAGGAAAGTCCCTTTTCTAATAGTGTAATCTCTGATGCACTCAAATTATATTCAGAAAGGTTAATGATTTGAAGCCTATCCATGTTATTCCCCTTCACTAATCCTTTTGACCCCTCAGCATATAGCGGGAAATGGGAGGATTGTTGGCTAAAAAATTATTGCCACTATTAGAAGAGGCTCTCCCACGGCCTCTATTTCTACTTCTTGCTCCTCCCCTAAATTTGTGTTTCCCACCACTACCGCCAAAGAATGGGCCCACTCTTTCAGAGTCTGTAGTTTCACTCTCTGATGTGGAAGGGTCAGATTCCCTCGGCCCCCTATTGGTCTGTTGATATTGCTGTTGTTGTGTAGTGACAAAATCATACGCTTTTTTCTCCCTAAATTCCTGTAGGTCTCTCTGGAATTGGAAGTGTTTTCGTTCCTTAAGATGATTAGTAAACCTTTCCAAAGTTTGTTGGAGGATTTTGTCCTTTTTTTCAAAACCTGGGGTATCTACCAAGGACTTGGCTGCCTCAATCTCTTTTTTAAGCTCAACACTAATAAAGTCAAACTGGACTTTTTCTTCCTCTACCAAGATCTGCATCAGCCTAAGTGAGCTCCCTGTAATCTCCTGTTCCCACCTTTCTTTAATATTAGCGGTTTTTAATCTTAATGCTGGGACAATGGGGACCCTGAGACCTCTGGGAACTATCTTATTCTTTAAATAGTTTTCCAGACTCTGGATCTCCCACCAACTTCTAGTATAATCTTTGTGCAGTCTATTAAGATTTTTAAAGGTGGATTTGAGAGATGCACCCTGAACTGTATACGTCAGTTCACACTCTGAAAAGACGCTTTTGGCCTCACTCATCCACCCATCCGTGTTTAATTCAGAAAGTGCAAAGGCTGCCATACCTAGATAAACTGAAATTATTAACTGTATGGATTAAATGTAATTTCACTGTCTAGTTTGATAGAAATCTAATTGTGCTCCCACAATATGAGTAAATTATATAGTTCACTGAAGTAACAATAAAGTAAAAAATACCTTTTAATTAGTAACTAGTTAAAAACAGGGGTAACACACCACTGTGACATAAGCCCCACCGTGATAGTTAAAAAACGTATTAAACAAAAAACACTGAGTCATTGTGATACATCTAACTCGGTGTTTATAACAATATTATGTCTGGAAACAGCATATATCCAGGGCACATCAATAGTACAATCCCAAAATAAAGCACAGGCGTCCGAATAGATCGGGTCTCCTAGTGCTGGGTGTAACACGATATGACTATCCCCAATGCAAACATTCCATAAACAGTACAACGACCCTACGCGTTTCAGGTACTCATCCTCAGGGGTCCGTATAATGGTAACTCTGGCCTTCACACCAGCGATAGAATCCTTTAACAGCAGATATTCTGCTGTGCGTCACGGCAAAGATGCACGTATTGATGTCAACGGCATACTTCATTGCAGGCGCTACGTTACTATAAACGCTAAACTCCACCCCTCGTATTCTAGCGGCAAACATGAACTGACCAATCCCCACACCCTCACGATTAGTGACACCTGCCCATGTGACCCCCCGCCGTCAGCTGACAACCAGGGGTCATCATCGGCCGCGTCAAGCCGCACGCGCAGGCGCAGTAGAAGTCAAGGACAATTCGCCCAGACTGCCAAAATAGGAGAAGGTAAGCGCTACACGATAATGGATTGTAAGTAAATCTCGCGGGACAGTTAAACACCGCAAGTAGGCTACCTCACAAAGCAACTAAAAATGTAATTAATCACATGTAGGGTGGAAGGAAATACGATCCCTCATGACATGGGGGACCGAGAGACGATCGCCGTTAAAAAACGGCAGACCAATAGGGCCATCTCAAACCTACATGTGTTAGGCAAAAATGAACTCACCCACCCCCTGGGCAACCCAAGGGAGATAGGTCGTCCATACGGAGTGTTAAATAAAACATGTATAATTAGTCTGCTCATTTAAACCTGCTGGATGTATGCATTCCAGTCTGTGGATCCATTGTGCTTCTTTGCGTAAAATCAGGTTATCCCAATCACCTCCTCTTTTGGGGGGTCTAACAAGTTCAATAGCTTGAAACCTTAAACATGCTGCCTGGCCTTGGTGTTTGGCATGCACATGCTTAGATATTGGGGTGTCCCTATCATGGACAATATCTCCAACATGCTCCCTAATACGGCGACGAAATTGTCGTGCTGTTTTTCCCACATAGTTAAGGGGGCATGGACATGTGATTAGGTAGACCACTCCCGCAGTCTTGCAATTGACATAATCCCGAATAGTGTATTGTTTCTGTGTGGTGACGCTAGTGAAGCTGTTACCTTTAAAAATGAAATCACAGGCTTTACAACTACCACACCTAAAGGTGCCTGGTATTTGTCTGTCCAGCCACGTGCCCCTAGGTGAAATGGGGTCAAAACAGCTGTGCATGACTCTGTCCCTTATATTTTTCCCTCTCCGATAGGTGACAGACGGCCTCTGTGTGATTTGATCTACCAGATCTGTATCAGAACTGAGAATACGCCAATACCTATTCAGTATCTGCATAATATCATTTTGTTTGGAATCATAGGTACCTATGAGTCTTGTGACCTGTTCTTCTTTCCGTTTTTTAGGGACCAGAAGACATTGCCTATCAGCATCCCTTGCTCCCTCATAGGCCTTCCTGATAACCCTCTCGGGGAAACCTCTGTCCTTCAATCTTGTTTTGAGCTCCTTGGCCTGGAACTCAAAATCACCCATAGAACTACAATTCCTACGTACTCTCATAAATTGGCCTTTTGGTATGCCACTTTTGAGGGAATGGGGATGACAGCTATTCCATTGCAGGAAACTATTTGTTGCTGTTTCTTTCCTATGTACCTTAGTGTGGATTGTGCCATCTGATGTTTTTGTGATTTTCAAATCTAAAAAAGACAATTCTTTCTCACTGATCTCACATGTGAATTTAAGTCCTACATCATTCTTGTTGAGGGCTGCTACAAAATTATGGAACTCATCCACTGTAGAGTTCCAGAGGATCAACACGTCATCAATATATCTAATCCATAATCCAACAGATGAAGTCCAATTGACAAATTTGTCCCCAAAGACAATTGTCTCCTCCCACCAGCCAAGAAATAAATTTGCATAGGTGGGAGCAGCAGGACTCCCCATTGCAGTACCACATTTCTGATGGAAAATTTTGTCTTCAAAAATAAATATATTTCTTTCAAGAACAAACTGTAATAACTGCATGACAAACTGGTTATGAGCTACAAACTGGGTACCTCTAGATCCCAAATAGTACTCGACCGCTTTATAGCCACATTTGTGCGGTATGGATGAATACAACGCCTCGACATCCAGA
The DNA here is from genome assembly GCF_050947455.1 of Rhinoderma darwinii. Lineage (NCBI taxonomy): Eukaryota > Metazoa > Chordata > Amphibia > Anura > Rhinodermatidae > Rhinoderma > Rhinoderma darwinii. The sequence goes on along the minus strand of NC_134687.1, from coordinate 38,616,845 downwards.
CTCGCCAAAATTGTATCTTTCTCCAGGGAAATGCCATCAATCTGTTTCAGGACATCCATTGTGTCACGCACATATGATGTGAGACTCAAAACAAAGGGACGCAACACTTGGTCAACATACGTGCTCACATTTTGAGTTAAATTATTTATGCCTGAAACAATAGGTCTGCCACGTAAAGGAGGATAACCTTTGTGGATTTTGGGCAGGCTATAGAAACACGCCATAACAGGAAATTGTGGGTATAAAAACCCAAATTCCCCTGCACTAATCAAAGATCTGCTCTTTGCATCACTCAAAATGCTCAGCAACTCTTTCTTGAATAATGCCGTGGGGTTATCCTTTAAAATGGTATAGCAGTCATGGTTAAATAAAATGTCCTCACACATCTTCTTATAGCCATCCCTGCTCATGACCACAATGTTCCCACCTTTATCGGATGATTTGAGAACAATATTCTCTTTTTTCTCTAAAGTGGTCAGAGCTAATCGTTCAGACCAAGACAAATTATTATCCATTCCCCTGCCAAATTATCATCCACTTCTCTTCAGAACGCCCAGCTTCTGGCAGTGCAGACACAGCCGTGTTCTCAAGAGATCACGCTGTGACGTCACTCACAGGTCCTGCATCGTGTCGGCCACATCGGCACCAGAGGCTACAGTTGATTCTGCAGCAGCATCAGCGTTTGCAGGTAAGTAGCTACATCGATTTACCTGCAGACGCCGATGCTGCTGCAGAATCATCTGTAGCCTCTGGTGCCGATGTGTCCTCGCTCGTCTGACACGATGCAGGACCTGTGAGTGACGTCACAGCGTGATCTCTGGAGAACACGGCTGTGTCTGCACTGCCAGAAGCTGGGCGTTCTGAAGAGAAGTGGATGATACTTCTATACACAACGCCCAGCTAGTAAAAGTAGTAAACACGCCCCGATGTACGCACATAATACACGCCCAGTTGGACTTTTACTTTTCAACACGCCCACTTGTACTTTTGCAAGCCTCATTTGCATAAATACAAAAATGGTCATAACTTGGCCAAAAATGCTCGTTTTTTAAAAATAAAAACGTTACTGTAATCTACATTGCAGCGCCGATCTGCTGCAATAGCAGATAGGGGTTGCAAAATCTGGTGACAGAGCCTCTTTAAAAGATATGTCCGATTTTGCAACTATTTTTGCATTACCCTTATGCATCCAAAATAAAAAATAACGCAAATAGCCTTGTTTTTAAAAAAAATATATCATATCATATGATTTGGTATATACAGCTCCAATCCAGACAACACATGTGTGCCATGGTTACAGTCTACAAACATGCCCTGTGTGTGCGGTCATGTGTTTGGGTCCTTTTACACAGGCCAATATGGGCCGTACGGGTCAGTTCACATGTTCTGTAAATAGTGTTTTTTTTGCCCGGAATTCCCCACGCCGTACAGGGCGGATACGCGGTGTGCTTTTACGTTTGATTTTGATCTGCCTGCATGCCGTTTGCTGCATTTTTCGCCCGCGGCCATTGAGCGTCAAGGGGGAAAAGAAAACACAGCGAAATACGCTTTCTCTGCCTCCCATTGAGGTCAATGGGAGGTCAGTAATGTAAACACCCGAAGATAGGGCATGTTGCTTCTTTTTCCCGCGAGACGTTTTTTCCGCTCGCAGGAAAAAAACGCCTCCACCTCCCATTGAAATCAATAGGAGGCATTTTTGGCCGTTTTTTGCCGCTTTTTCCGAGGGGGGCATCGCGTCAAAAAACTGTGTGTGAACTGGCCCTTAATCTGCCCAATCTATTGTTCCTTTGTGTGGCCTGATCTGCAGTTAGGTGTTACTCTACTCCATCTGCTTCTTGCAGAAGAAGGGGCAGAAAGAAGGTCGTAACTGTAAACCCTAAACGGTACGTTGCTTAATTTTGTTTTTTTAATATGCATCAGAGCAATAAAAAACAAAATTATTGCAGCGTGCAAATGGTTGTACATATCTTAAGATACATTAAACATTTTTTAGTCTCATACGTAACCTACATTGTAAGACAACATGGAGATCAGGGTACAGGTGGAGGTAAAATTCTTGAAACAAATAGGAAAAAAAGGTTTCCATGTCAGTTATATTCTGAATGGGACACAGAGCTTCATATAGCACCTCCTTAGCGGACTTCTTGTCAGCTTGCAGCTTCTGCAGGAAAGCAAATAAATTATTCCATAGCAAGAATTATAGTACAAAAGTTTATGCAGTAAAACATGTAGAAATTAATTGGAAAACAATGCACGTAACTGGGGTATGTCCTTTTAAGAGAGGGTGTAAACCAGGGGTCTCAAAGTCAGCCGAGTAAACCGGCCGCACATAGAAAAAATGGGAAGTTGACGGGCCGCATTACTTTCAAATTTGATACAATACAAAATTATTTTTAATCATTTAGTTATTTGAACTGCTATAACAAGATTACATTACTATAACAATGCAACAACACTACATTACTATAACAATGCAACAACACTACATTACTATAACAATGCAACAACACTACATTACTATAACAATGCAACAACACTACATTACTATAACAATGCAACAACACTACATTACTATAACAATGCAACAACACTACATTACTATAACAATGCAACAACACTACATTACTATAACAATGCAACAACACTACATTACTATAACAATGCAACAACACTACATTACTATAACAATACAACAACACTACATTACTATAACAATACTTCTACATTACTATACTAATACTACATTACTATAACAATACAACAACACTACATTACTATTGCAATACTACATTACTATAACGCTACATTACTATTGCAATACTACATTACTATAACAATACTACATTACTATAACAATACAACATTACTATAACAATACAACATTACTATAACAATACTACAATAATAATCCTGCTACATTACTATTATACTCCATTCCTATAATAATACGCCATTACTATAATAATACTACATTACTAGAATAGTACATTACTATAACAATACTACAGCACTATAATAATACCGTTCGGTTTAAACTTACCGGAAATTTGCAAGTTTACTCTACGTGCTTATTTTAACAATCCAGTTTTTCAGTTTAAGCGTCGTTAAATGCAGTCTGGTTGCTCAGTTGCCAGCGTTTGGCAGACAACAATGTCAAGATTAGGCAGCCCCTTTTTAGATCATGCCACAGAGCCCCCTGTAGATCATGCCACAGAGCCCCCTGTAGATCATGCCACAGAGCCCTCTGTAGATAATGCCACAGAGCCCTCTGTAGATAATGCCACAGAGCCCTGTAGATCATGCCACAGAGCCCTCTGTAGATCATGCCACAGAGCCCTCTGTAGATCATGCCACAGAGCCCTCTGTAGATCATGCCACAGAGCCCTCTGTAGATCATGCCACAGAGCCCTCTGTAGATCATGCCACAGAGCCCTCTGTAGATCATGCCACAGAGCCCTCTGTAGATCATGCCACAGAGCCCTCTGTAGATCATGCCACAGAGCCCTCTGTAGATCATGCCACAGAGCCCTCTGTAGATCATGCCACAGAGCCCTCTGTAGATCATGCCACAGAGCCCTCTGTAGATCATGCCACAGAGCCCTCTGTAGATAATCTACAGAGGGCTCTGTGGCATTATCTACAGAGGGCTCTGTGGCATTATGCCACACACACCCCTTTGAGAGGTTGCCCCAATGGAGCTATCTACAGAGTGGAATCCCCAGCCAAAGCACAGCTGGAGGAGCCCCCGGAGGCACTGTCCATATATGGACAATGACGTCAGGGGATCCCCTTGGACCAGATTCCCCGGCCAGAGCGTTGTCGACGCTCTGGCCGGGGATTCCTCTGCTGGAGGAGCCCCTGAAGTCACTGTCCATGGATTCCACTCCTACAGAGGCCTCAATGGAACTATCTACAGGGAAGGGGGGGGGGGGGTGGAGCGCTGTCAACAGTGTGGGGCGCTATCTACAGGGGGCCGTATGGCAATTGCTCACCTACCATCAACGATCCAGCAGAACAGAAAAGGGACTGCACTCCTTCAGGACATCCTTCGGAACACTCTCCTCCTTCGGCCTGCTCTCTCCTCACACAAGGCAGCTTTGGTGTCCCGCAGGCCGCAAATGACAGCCTCAGGGGCCGAGTGTTTGAGACCCCTGGTGTAAACGAATGGCAAACTAGTGTGGGTGAGGAATGTAGATCGACGTAAATTGCTTAAGGCGGTTTTACATGGGCAGATATTCGCCCTAGTTTACCACCTTTAAACAGTTGACTATACAGCCTGTTGGTTGGCACTCGTTTGCTCCTTTCAAGCAGAGCAATAATGTATTACTACGTTACCACGATCGTTCGTTCCCATGCACTTGCATCATGTCGGCAGCACATCCCCCGTTTACACAGGGAGATGTGCTGCCGACTTGCGACCAGTTAGCTGTTCATCGGCTGATCTTTCCCGGTTTACACATTGAAATAAATGGGAACATGCATTCGCATGAACGCTTGTTTAACCGATCATTGGCCTGTGTAGCAGCCATTGATTTAACCAAGTTTTAATGATATCTTGACTTCAATCTCGGTTTTATACATGAATCCATGAGACAGCTTCAGTGAGGATTAAAAGGGCTTTCACATTAAGGCCACTCCTGTTTAAAGGGGGTTGCCCTCTATGAACTGAAATGGAGAACTGCCAAGTCAAGGCCCTTTTACACGGACTGATTGGTCGACCGAGTGTTCATACGAACGCTCGTTTCCGGTCATTGCCATGTGTAAACATGGCAGCGATTAACCGACGTACGAGCCAATGCTTGTTCATATGTTGATCGCATCTTTAATGCGGCCAGAAAAAGGACGCAAGTCGGCAGCACATCTCCCAGTATAAACAAGGGATACGCTGCCAACAAATTGTAAATGTATGGGGACGGACAATGGTATTAACGATCGTTTGTCCCCAAACATTCCAATCATTGCTCCATGTAAATCGAGCTAACGAGCGCCTAATAACGCAATGTCGATCAGTTCTTGTTTACCGGCCTGCAAATCTGGCTGTGTAAGAGCACCCTAAAGGACCATTTAAACTGGGTGATTATCTCGATCATCTGCTGATCGTATCGTTTTAAAAAATAAGTGAAATATTATTGTTGTTGGCAGCACATCTTGGTGTGTAAACAGGGAGACGCGCTGCTGACATGATAATAATGGATGGGGACGAGCGATTGGAGTAACGACCGCTCGTCCCCATCCATAGCTCCTTGTGACGCGAGCAAATGAGCACCGATCAACGATGTCTCGTTGATCGGCGCTTGCTGCACCGACCGATTGTCAGCTGGTGTAGAAGGCTCTGATGGACCCGGGCCATCTTGTATGGTTGGCCATTTATTTAAAGGGCCTGTATGTAATACTACATTAAAGAGGCTCTGTCACCAGATTTTGCAACCCCTATCTGCTATTGCAGCAGATCGGCGCTGCAATGTAGATTACAGTGACGTTTTTATTTTTAAAAAAACGAGCATTTTTGGCCAAGTTATGACCATTTTCGTATTTATGCAAATGAGGCTTGCAAAAGTACAACTGGGCGTGTTGAAAAGTAAAAGTACAACTGGGCGTGTATTATGTGCGTACATCGGGGCGTGTTTAATACTTTTACTAGCTGGGCGTTCTGATGAGAAGTATCATCCACTTCTCTTCAGAACGCCCAGCTTCTGGCATTGCAGATCTGTGACGTCACTCACAGGTCCTGCATCGTGTCGGCACCAGAGGCTTCAGTTGATTCTGCAGCAGCATCAGCATTTGCAGGTAAGTAGCTACATCGACTTACCTGCAAACGTCGATGCTGCTGCAGAATCATCTGTAGCCTCTGGTGCCGATGTGTCCTCGCTCGTCTGACACGATGCAGGACCTGGGGCAGGAAGTGAGTGACGTCACAGCGTGATCTCTCGAGAACACGGCTGTGTCTGCACTGCCAGAAGCTGGGCGTTGTGAAGAGAAGTGGATGACACTTCTATACACAACGCCCAGCTAGTAAAAGTAGTAAACACGCCCCGATGTACACACATAATACACGCCCAGTTGTACTTTTACTTTTCAACACGCCCAGTTGTACTTTTGGAAGCCTCATTTGCATAAATACGAAAATGGTCATAACTTGGCCAAAAATGCTCGTTTTTAAAAAATAAAAACGTTACTGTAATCTACATTGCAGTGCCTATCTGCTGCAATAGCAGATAGGGGTTGCAAAATCTGGTGACAGAGCCTCTTTAACCTTGCTAATTATCCTAATGAGATAATCCCTTTAAATATAGTGTCATTTAAACAGGTCTCTACTTTCAATAGACCGGTAGTAAGGATAAGGTAAATGGAAAAATAAATGGTGCTCAACGCTAATGTGAACAAGCCCTAAGGGGGCTTCTTTAAATTTTGGCATCTATTAGATAAAACAAACCAATGCATGGAACAGAGGCTGCAATTTATATATTATATACTGTATATTTATTAGGGAGACCCTCTCAGCAGGACGTAAGGGACATGTGATTGCATTCACATCCTAAGTCCTTTTTCGCTTAAGTGATTCTAAAATGGCCACATGATCTCTTTTGGCCAATAAGCTGAGAAAGCTACGTTAGATGAAAGAAGGTGTTGGAAGACTCTGTCTGATGCCCCTGGAACCATTAACAGAGCACAGGCTTTATTTGCAGGGATCAAAGAGTACCCCTGTGTCATGCTCCGCCAACCACTAGCCCTAACAGATTTTAATCAGTTTTGTCTGTAGGGTTCCTTTAAATCTAATTAGTTCTAATGAAGGAGTATCAACTTACCAACAACTGCAAGTGAGGAAGGAGTCCAAGATCATGTAATCCATGTAGAAACGGGAACCGCTCCTTAACAGCTTCACATATATACATTTTATTGTGTTCAAAAACTTCAAGTAGATCAGAGGCAATATTTAACATTGGGTACTGTCCTCCATTAAAATGTCCAACAAACTGCCCACTTGGTTCTGCAGGGAAAGATGCATTGTCGTCATTTAGTTATCAAAGTTGACCTGACTTGACAAATTTGAGCAAATACTCATTCTATCAGATTAAAAGTAACTTTTTTTTATTTATAAGGCTAAGTAACTATTTGCAGCCTTGTTTTTTTTGCCCTTTTTAACCCATCATACCCTTCAATGTCAGGTATATAAAGCACAGGAAGTCATAATACCTTGTAATATATCCTGTAGACCAGGATACAGCTGCAGGTAACACTGCTGGAATATATACTCAAACACTATATTTAATTTCAAGTCCTTCTTCTCAATTAACGACAAAGATTCATATATGACCCGAGAGACCGGCCTTTCATCCGCCTGTAGTTTCTATAAAAGATAACAAGTGTATGGTTTAATAGTTACAATTATTTTTCCAGTGCGGATATGCCCATTAGTTTCAGGCATTCGTGTGATTCCTATTATTGTGAATTGGATGACACCAATCTTACTTGACTAAAAATAATGTATCCTGGCCAGGGACAAAACACAGAACTCATAGGGCCACATAAAAAATAAAAAAAAACACATCTCAAAATACCCCGCCCCCCTCCTTCCCAAAAAGGAAAAACTATGTGTGTTGGTATAATACGGGTGTGCATATTTATTCCAATTATTTGACAGGGACGCATGCGTTATAAGATATACATACAAACAATAGTAAAAGTATATAGTTCTACTGGTCTGTTATGGGCTCCAAAGGACTACTACCTGCGCATCCTCTAGATAGGTACCCAAGTGACTATAATGGGAGAAGCAACATTTTTGTAGATATACGTTATGTTTGTCCACATTCATATGCCCTGTTTAAGGCCTCATGCACACGACCGTATTTTTTCCCACCCGTAAATACGGGTCCGGTGTCACCCGTATTTACGGGCACGTTTTCGCTGCAAAATTGCACTGCACTAATCGGCAGCCCCTTCTCTCTATCAGTGCAGGATAGAGAGAAGGGGCAGCCCTTTCCAAGGTAAAAGTAAAGAAATTCATACTTACCCGGCCGTTGCCTTGGTGACGCGTCCCTCTCGACATCCAGCCCGACATCCCTGGATGACGCGGCAGTCCATGAGACCGCTGCAGCATGTAATTGGCCTGTGATTGGCTGCAGCGGTCACATGGGCTGAAACGTCATCTAGGGGTGTCGGGCCGGATGTCGAGAGGGAAGCGTCACCAAGGCAATGGCCGGGAGACCGGACTGGAGGAAGCAGGAAGTGCTTGGTAAGTATGAACGTCTTTTTATTTATTTTTTTATATACACAAGTTGCTCTATATTCTGATCGGAATTCACTGTCCAGGGTGCTGAAACAGTTACTGACGATCAGTTAACCCTTTCAGCACCCTGGACAGTGACTATCCACGGACGTCGCCTAGCAACGTTGCCGTAATGACGGGTGCACACATGTAGCCACCTGTCATTACGGGAGCCCTATAGACTTCTATGGGCTGCCCGTGCCGTTATTACGGCCTGAAATAGGACATGTTCTATCTTTTTCAACGGCATGGGCACCTTCCCGTAAGAAAACGGGAAGGTACCCGTGGCCAATAGAAGTCTATGAGCCCGTAATAACGGGAGTTTTTACGGTCATGTGCATGAGGCCTAATAGTTTTCAGCTTCAGCAGGAGTCTAATATAAAAGGAAGAATATAATCCAAGTATAGCAATATAAAGTCTCACCAGTGATTCCGATTCAGAGAGAATTGTAAGATCTTGCAATCCATGCAGAAATGGAAACCGATCTGTAATTATTAAACTGATCTGAACTTTTATCTGTGCAAATATCAGCGGGTCTTTGTCTTTATCAGTCGTGCTCTGGATGCCATGCAGGTATTTTTCCTCTTTGTATTCTGTGCAGAAAGTCCCAATAAATTAAATAGCGTTTTATTTTAATAATTGTACATAGTATTTTACTGAACCAATTCCAGATAGGGCATGTTCACACTGCTTATTTTGGGCCGTTTTTCGGGCCGTAAACGGACGAAAAATTGTAAGCAGAACTCCTCCAAACAACTGCCCATTGTTTTTAATGGGAAAAGCGGCGCTCTGTTTTGGTGGGGTGTTTTTTACGCGGTCGTTTTGAAAAAAACGCACACGAAAAAGTAGTGCCTATCATTTCACGAGTCGTTTTTGGAGCCGTTTTTTATTGACTAGAAAAACAGCTCCAATAACTGCCGTGAAATACACTGGTTAATTAAAAAAACTTCTGAAAATGAGTTTGCCGTTGAAAACAGTTCCGTATTTTCAGACGTTTTCGCTAAGCGTGTGAACATACCCTATGGGGATATAAGGAATTCTACTGTTTTCTCAACTACTCATTATCGCCCCCCTACTGTGTAACGTAGGAAGAGCGGGGCAAGGGAAATGACAAACATTCTGAACATATTTCGGGCTCAGGAAAATGGTTATCAGTTTTCATTCTCATTTAAAATAAAAACTAACAAAAACTAAGCTAAATATATTAACCAGTACGAACTATTATAATATTGTCCCTTTGAAATCTCTTCTATTGGTGTTTCAATTATCAGACAATCGGCCTGAATTGGTGCTGCTCAGTGGAGCGAAAATTGGAAATCTTAAACCCCTCTTGAAGTTTTAGCCCCAGACCCCCGTGGACGCCTGTATAAGGGAAACATATCAGGAGGGGATCGCTTACTATTTAAAACTTGGGATCCACTGAGCAGTACCAATGTGGATTGTGATGCTGGGTTTACATGATATTGGCGCTGCATTTTTTTGAGGTAAAACGCGTTTTTAATGTACTTCACCTGTGAAAACTAAGTGACCGATAACCACATTGCAAAAAACGTGGCAATTCGTGGATACCTTGGATAATACCGCAAGGTATGGACTCAGCCTAACAATTATTAATATTAGGGCTTGTGCTCGATCAAGAGTTGATGTATGGACTAGCTATCTGTAGCAGTGAATCCTGTAGTAAATTCAGACGTGTGATCAAGTCGTGGTTTATTTTCGCGACAACTGCAAAAACGCTGCGGTTCTTTCAAAACTGCTGCATTTTGCCACATTTTCGCATCAGTCACAGAAGAAAACCCGCGATTTGATCGCACTGTCCGTAAACACTCATGCTCAGAAAGCACACACTATGTGCGGATGGTGTAGCTCGACATATGGATCATGTTTGTAACACACTTTCAGATTCACATGCAATATAAGGTGTGTATATATTTGTAGAGAAAAGTTGGGTGGATCCAGCGCTGAGGTAATTAAAAAGAAATTTTTTCTAAGTTTTAATTTTTCTTCATTAAAATTGGTTTGGTAGCATATTAATAATGATGTCCTGCAATGCTGGGAATGTTGAATGAAGATGAATAGCCTACGCGTTTCAAACACTGTCTGCGTTCTTAGGGTATGTGCACACACACTAATTACGTCCGTAATTGACGGACGTATTTCGGCCGCAAGTACCGGACCGAACACAGTGCAGGGAGCCGGGCTCCTAGCATCATAGTTATGTACGACGCTAGGAGTCCCTGCCTCTCCGTGGAACTACTGTCCCGTACTGAAAACATGATTACAGTACGGGACAGTTGTCCTGCAGCGAGGCAGGGACTCCTAGCATCGTATATAACTATGATGCTAGGAGCCCGGCTCCCTGCACTGTGTTCGGTCCGGGACTTGCGGTCGAAATACGTCCGTCAATTACGGACGTAATTAGTGTGTGTGCACATACCCTTATTCATGGCTTGAAATGAAATGACTGACTGGAGATGCTGTATTTAAATGCCCATGGTAACACGTGTGATTTTGATTGCATTCCAGGAACATGTGCTGTTGGAGCGCAAACCTGGATTTGTTTCCTCTAACATCCGGTATTCTGGTCTGATCGGTTCCGTGATGGTAAGTATTATGATATTATATTTGAGACTTCTTGTCGTGATTTTTATTGGAATTGTTATTTTTATTGTAGCTTAGTATGTTGGAACAATAGGATTTTATATATTTCTGATAAGTTGGATGTTCTAGGTGGTTTTATTTGAATATTATTTCAGAAGTGTTAGAGATGGCATATAAATCGCATTGAGTCAGATAAGTGTGTATAGTGACTAAGTAAAGAAGGAGAAACTTATTATTGGTGATTAGGAAATTGTGACATTATCGGCTAAAAAGCATATATATCTTTCTTAATGTTTTGATATATACTGCTGTTAAAAATATATTAAATTGGAAATTGAGGTTGTGAATATCTTAGAAACCTTTTTGATTAGGTGGAAAACATGTAATTTTACATGTATCCACCTTTGTTTGGATTCTTTTGTTTGGATTCGATATAACAAATTTTTACATATGTATGTAATTATGTACTACACTTTTTTATAATGATGTATCTATTGTTGACACAAGAATATCGATACTTTCTCTGTTTCCAACTATGACAATGCTGGAAATGTGTCTATTATGCCACTTTTTAGTTGCATGTGTGAATAAGGACTAGTAAGTTGACAGAAAGGCTAATTATAAAGCCTCGTATCGATATTCTTGTGTCAACAATAGATACATCATTATAAAAAAGTGTAGTACATAATTACATACATATGTAAAAATTTGTTATATCGAATCCAAACAAAAGAATCCAAACAAAGGTGGATACATGTAAAATTACATGTTTTCCACCTAATCAAAAAGGTTTCTAAGATATTCACAACCTCAATTTCCAATTTAATATATTTTTAACAGCAGTATATATCAAAACATTAAGAAAGATATATATGCTTTTTAGCCGATAATGTCACAATTTCCTAATCACCAATAATAAGTTTCTCCTTCTTTACTTAGTCACTATACACACTTATCTGACTCAATGCGATTTATATGCCATCTCTAACACTTCTGAAATAATATTCAAATAAAACCACCTAGAACATCCAACATATCAGGAATATATAAAATCCTATTGTTCCAACATACTAAGCTACAATAAAAATAACAATTCCAATAAAAATCACGACAAGAAGTCTCAAATATAATATCATAATACTTACCATCACGGAACCGATCAGACCAGAATACCGGATGTTAGAGGAAACAAATCCAGGTTTGCGCTCCAACAGCACATGTTCCTGGAACGCAATCAAAATCACACATGTTACCATGGGCATTTAAATACAGCATTTCCAGTCAGTCATTTCATTTCAAGCCATGAATAAGAACGCAGACAGCGTTTGAAACGCGTAGGCTATTCATCTTCATTCAACATTCCCAGCATTGCAGGACATTATTAATATGCTACCGAACCAATTTTAATGAAGAAAAATTAAAACTTAGAAAAAGTTTCTTTTTAATTACCTCAGCGCTGGATCCACCCAACTTTTCTCTACAAACAACCAGTTAATCGTGTGCCGTCACGAGGACCCGAGCGCTAGGACTACTGCAAAAAATACAAGTCCAGTCAAAAGGTGAGCTGGAGGCATCTCCCCATTTTCTGTTTGTTTCTATCTATCTATCTATATATTTAGGGATCTGTGAAACGGGAGTGATGTTGTGAAGGGAAAAAAAAAATATAATGAATATTGGGAACGACGGGAATTCCTCTTTAATTTTATAAATGGATAAAACAATCATGGATACTGTAACCTACCTGTAAAAATCGGATTTAGATCTGAATACTTTTCCAGGAAGGATTCTTGAAACAAGAACTTAAAGAAATGTTGTAAACTGATGTTCTTCTCCTCTATCCAGCAGAGGCATTCATAAACCACTCGATGGTCAGTCCTAGTATCTCCTTGCAATTCCTGTGATGAAGACAAATTATTCCCCGTTTAAGGCCCCGTGCACACGGTCATAAATTTGATCTGCAATTACGGACCGTAAATGCGGATCAAAGTATGGATCTATTCATTTCTATTGCCCACGGACACCTTCCCATATAGTTACAGGAAGGTGTCCGGGCCATAGAAAGGCTCCGTAAAAAATAGATTGTCCTATTTTTTGATTTTACGGACCGTGCTCCCATACTTTAGGCCCCTGCACACGACCAAAGCCAAATTCCCGGTCCGTGATTACGGCCGAGGATAGTCACCCGCATTTGCGAGCCGTGCTCCCATGATAAAGTGTGGGAGCACGGTCATGTCCGATTTTTTTTGTGGACCCTTTCTACGGCCTGGACACCTTCCCGTAAATATATGAGAAGGTGACTGTGGGCAATAGAAATGAATGGGTCCGTACTTTGATCCGCAATTACGGTCCATAATTGCGGATCAAAATTACGGCCGTGTGCATGGGGCCTTATAATAGGAGCACAGCCCGCAAATGCGGGCGACTGTCCAAACCGGGATTACGGATATGGCCGTGTACAGGGGCCCTAACTCCAGGAATGGTTCATACTTTTTATTGGCTTATACAGTATATGCTTTATGATTTCTGCATAAGACAACAGAAATAAAAAAAATCAAAGCCACAAAAAAAAAAAATCAAAGTGGTTGCCGCAATCAGCGGTTACTGCTGGGGAAGCAGTAAGTGGCGAGTCACCGCTGCAGCCATTGATTGGCTGCAGAGGTCACAGGTCCCGGTGTAAGGTATTCATCGCTGTAGCTGGAAGTAGAGACCGGTGGGCAGCAGCAGTAAATTAGGTAGAACAGCTTTTTTATTATTTTTGCACACCCTTGTGACATGGTTAAAAATAATTTTAAGACACGACAACTGTGGGCAGGATATTTTAGGTATAGTTTCTGATCTGTGGTGTCTGGCTAGCTCCTCATATTGATTCCTCCATGTCAATTTACTCCACCTTTGTGGTGGAGTCAAGTTGAAATGCTTCTTTTATAAAAAGTTGCAAATGATAAATGTGCCAAGCTTTTACACTCCAGCCAAGCCGGGCCCACTTTACTAGACAAACCTGAAAAATGACCCGGACAGCGCAAAAGTCATTAAAAAAGGCATAAAAGATTGATAAATTTGTCTTTAGACCATTTAAAACAGAAAAATGTCGCAAATTACGCCAGAAAAGCGGCACAAAAAGGATGATAAATGCCCCACTTTGCGTCTGAACTCCATGCGAGCACGTGTTTGAAGTGGTTTAAAATGCCATTGCATAAGATTGGAGAAAATGCCACGTCTGCTCTCTCTCCCTGGCGCACTCATATATTTCATGGTCGCCCGTTCATTTGGAGAAAATCTTTGAAAAAGTCCAGTTAAATGTAAAAAGCCTAATCATTGTGTGATAAAGACTTTTGCAATGTACCAAAATAAATTTTGTGTTTTAATCCATTACTATTTTCAAGATCTCTGCTTGTGATCAGTGAATTGAAACATTGTACATGTTTACAGTTAGAGATGGAAAACCCAGCATAACAATGTACTACTCACAGCTGAGGGTTTGGTTCATTGCAGGAGTTTAGAAAATGCTCCCCAAATGGGACGGGGCCACAGCGACCCAATAAATTATAATTTATGAAAGAAAAATTATAGCGCAAATCTATGCCAGCTCCTAGCTGGCATAGATTTCACTCTATGGAGCGTAGCAAGTTAGAGGTCCCAGCCGGGCCCTATTTCTTGCTCTGCCAGATCAGACTAAGGCCTAATGCACACGAACGTAGCCACGTGCACCGCCGTAATTTTCGGGTCGGCCAGCCGCGGAGGTGCAACCACAAGCCGCCCGCAAATCCACATGGCCGCGTCCATTATTTCCTATGAGCAAAACCTGGGCCATGCACGGACCGTGGAAACCACGGTCGTGTGCATGGGCCAATATAAATGAATGGGGCCCTCAATTCTCCTGTGGATTTCAGGAGAATTGCGGCTGAAAAGGACGTTCGTGTGCGAAAAAAAAAAAAAAAAAAAAAAAGGGATTCTTACCTCACCGCCCCTCTTCTCCCCTCCAGTTCCCCATAAGGCTTACTCACAATGTTGCAGCGGATACAACTTACTGACGTCGGGCAGCGTCACGATGTTACATGTGGCACAGAACGTGGAGTGAGGCATCGCATATAAGGCCTTGACACCGCACTGAGCCGTGGCATGCTGAGGGACCCGGTGGGTAGAAGTGAAGAGGAGCAGTGTGGCGAGTATCCTTCTATTTTTGATGGGAAGGGTAAAATAAACAGAGCACAGAGTGGTCGTTGCGCCCCAATTGTGGTGCACGGGCAGCCAAAAGATGCATCACACTTATTAAGAGACGATTGCTACTTAATAAATGTGTCGCATCTTACTCCAACTAATTGTTGATTAAGACTGGCGGTAGTAGTTTCTCCCTGCCCGTTATACTGTAGATACAGCTCATGTATAGTAAAATGTCATGAAGCTCCACAAATCTGAAGGGTAGGTGGGGGATGGAGCTGCCATATTGGAAAATCTAGGTAATTTCTGGTAATATTGTATTTATAATATATAATATTCAGTAGTAACACATCATCCTTACCAACGCCTCCTCTTCCGTCAGGATACAGGCATCCTTCAGCTTGTTCAGAAAGTCAAAGCTATCCGTTATTGCTAGACAAATTGGGACCTTTGACTTTGAATAAAACCACTGGATGTCCTCCATGATCCACTCGGTCCTGACTCCTGGTGCATTCTGTGAAAAGAACGTTCGTTTAGGAGATGTAGACACAAAACTATAGGACATTTTTCATTAAGGCCATTTGCAGAGTTTCCTCATTTTTAATTTCGGATGCATTGGAAAAATGGTGAAAGGTGGACCTTCCCTTAAAGGCTATTTAAACCTTTAATAATGTACTTTGGTATTTTAACCCCTTCAGGACCCAGCCTGTTTTGGCCTTCAGGACCCAGCCAATTTTTTCAAATCTGACATGTGTTACTTTATGTGGTAATAACGTTGGAATGCTTTTACCTATCCAAGCGATTCTGAGATTGTTTTCTCGTGACATGTTGTACTTTGTTAGTGAAAAAAATGTTGTCGATAATTTGGGTATTTATTGCAAAAATTAGCATTTTTCTAAATTTAAACGTATCTGCTTGTAAAACAGATAGTGATACCACACAAAATAGTTACTAGTTTATATTTCCCATATGTCTACTTTATGTTGGCATCGTTTTTTGAACGTCCTTTTATTTTTGTAGGACCTCACAAGGCTTCGAACTTTAGAAGCAATTTCTCTTATTTAAAAGAAAATTTCAAAAGGCTATTTTTTCAGGGACTAGTTCAGATCTGAAATGGCTTTGAGGGCCTTATATATTAGAAAATCCCCTGAAGTCACCCCATTTTGAAAACTGCACCCCTCAAGGTATTCGAATCAGCATTCACAAAGTGTTTTAACCCTTTAGGCGTTTCACAGGAATTAAGGCAAAGTAGAGGTGAAATGTTCAAATTTTTTTTTTTTTGCCGAAATTCATTTCTAATACATTTTTTTTTGTAACACAGAAGGTTTTACCAGAGAAATGCAACTCAATATTTATTGCCCAGATTCTGCAGTTTTTAGAAATATCCCACATGTGACCCTAGTGTGGTAATGGACTGAAGCACCGGCCTCAGAAGCAAATGAGCACCCAGTGGATTTTGGGCCTCCTTTTTTTTAGAATATATTTTAGGCACCTTGTCAGGTTTGAAGAGGTCTTGTGGTGCCAAAACAGTGGAAACACCCCAAAAGTTACCCCATTTTGGAAACTACACCCCTCAAGAAATTTATCTAGGTGTATAGTTAGCATATTGACCCCACAGGTTTTTCACTAAATTTATCAGAATTAGTCTGTAAAAATTAAAATCTACTTTTTACTGAAAAAACATAGACATTTTTAAAGAAATAATAAGGAAAATGCACCCCAACATATGTAAAGCAATGTCTCCCGATTATGGCAATATCCCATATGTGGTAATAAACTGCTGATTGGGCCCACAGCAAGGCTCAGAAGGGAAGGAGCGCCATTTGAATTTTGGAGCACAGATTTTGCTGGATTGGTTTTCGGTTCCATGTCGCGCTTGCAACGCCCTGGAGGGACGAAAACAGGGGAAACCCCCCAAAAGTGACCCCATTTTAAAAACTACACCTATCAAGGAATTTATCTAGGGGTATAGTTAGCATTTTGACCACACAGGTTTTTCGCTAAATATATTGGAATTAGTCTGTAAAAATGAAAATCTTTGCAGAATTTAGTGGAATTAGGCAGTGAAGATGAAAATCAACTTTTTTTCTGAAAAAGCATAGAAATTTTACATTTTTTCAAGGAATAAAAGAATAAAAGAACCACAACATTTGTAAAGCATTTTCTCCTGATTACGGCAATACCCCATATGTGGTAATAAACTGCTGATTGGACCCATGGCAGCGCTCAGAAGGGAAGTAGCGCCATTTGGATGTTGGAGCACGGATTTTGCTGGATTGTTTTTCGGTGCCGCGTTTGCAACGCCCTGGAGGGACCAAAACAGTGGAAGCCCCCCAAGTTACCCCATTTTGGAAACACCCCTCAAGGAATTTTTCTAGGGGTATAGTGAGCATTTAGACTCCACGGGTCTTTTGCAGAATTTATTAGAATTAGGCGGAGAAAATGAATATCACAATTTTTTTCCACTAAAATGTTGAATTTTCTCAAGGGATAAAGGAGAAATAAACAACCAATTTTTGTAAAGCAATTTCTCCCGGGTACGGAAATACCTCACATGGGGTCATACATTTTTTTCATTAGAAATGAATTAACCATTTCAGGACTGATCAATTTTTTGCTTTTCTATTTTTGTTTTTCACTCCCCGCCTTCCAAGAGCCATAACTTTTTCCGTCACTAGAGCGGTGTCGGGGCTTATTTCTTGCGGGAGGAATTGTAGTTTCTATTGATACCATTTGAAGTGCCATAAACAGTACTGGGAAACTGAAAAAAAAAAATAGGAATATAGGAAGAAAATCTGATTCCATTTTTTGGGGTTTTCGTTTTTACAGCTTTCGCCGTGCGGTAAAAACGAAAACTACAGCGATTTTGGTGTTTTCAATTATTTAAGTTTTTTACGGTGTTCACCGTGCGAGTTAAATAATGGTATATTGTAATAGTTCGGCCTTTTACGGACGTAGCGATATCAATTCTGTTTATTTTTTTACATTACTTTTGAAGAAAAATGGGAAAAGTTTTTTTTTTTTAACTTTAAACTTTTTTCTTTCTCACTACTAATAACTTTAATTCTTCTACACATTTTATTAGTCCCCTTAGGGGACTTGTACCAGCGATCATTGGATCGCTGGTACAATATGCTGCGATACTAATGTATTGCAGTATATTGTTATCTTTAAAGGCTTCTGAAACCGCACGATCGCTGTTCCTGTCCGTTAGTCTCGGGTGTCAGCTGTAATACACAGCTGACACACGCAGCATATGGAGCGGGCTCAGCACGTGAGCCCGCTCCATACATCACCCCCGCACCATGACGTGCTATTAAGTCATAGTGCTCAAAGGGGTTAATGCACAGCGGATGGTGTGAATATTGCAATTTTCCACTGTATGCCATTTTAGTCCATAATATGTTGTGCCCAGTTTGTGCCACTGAAGACAAATACCTCATAAAACGTTAAGCGGGTTCTCCCGGGTATGGTGATGCCATATATGTGGGCGCAAACTGCTGTTTGGAGACGCTGCAGGGCTCAGAAGGGAGGGACGCCATTTTGCCTTTGGAGCGCAGATTTTGCTTGGTAGTTTTTCTGTTTGGGGTTTCGCTGGTATTTCAGTTTATAATGTGGGGGCGTATGTAATCTGTGCGGGGTACATCAGGGTATATGTAATCTGTGCGGAGAACATCAGGGTATAATAAGAGGGTATAAAAATGCGGTAAATAAATAATTATCCATAGATATGTGGCCGATGTCGCACTGATAAATGGTGTCGGATCTTATCCGCTTTTAGAACGCTCTGCACATTTTGCATCGCCATATTCTGAGAGCCAGAACTTCTTTATTTTTTCACCACCGGAGCTGCGTGAGGGCTTATTTGTTGCGGGACAATCTGTACTTTTCATTGGTACCATTTTGGGGTACATGCAATTTTTTTGATCACTTTTTATTAAATTTTTTTTCAAGCCGGTTGACCAAAAACCAGCAATTCTGACAATATTTTTTAGTTTATTTTTTGCGGCGTTCACCGTGCACTATAAATGACCATTATATTTTATTCTGCGGGTCGGTACAATTACGGCGATACCATATGTATATAGGGTTTTTTTATGTTTTGCAGCGTTTGCGCAATAAAATCACTTATTTAGAAAATAATGTATTTTCTGTGTCACCATATTCTGAGAGCCGTAACTTTTTTATTTTTCAGTCAATAAAGCGGTGTAAGGGCTTGTTTTTTGCGGGACGGGTTGTAGTTTTTATCGGTATTATTTTCGGGTACATGCGACTTTTTGATCACTTTTTATTCTCTAGTTTGGGAGGGGTGGTGACCAAAAAAATAGCGATTCTGGTGTACTTTTTTATTGATTTTTTTTGGGGTGTTCGTGTGGGAAAAATAACATTATAGTTTTATAGTTGGGGTCGTTACGAACGCGGTGATACCAGATATGTGTACTTTTTTTTCCTATAATGAAAGACTTATTATAGGAAAAAAATGCAGTGTTTGTTTATATAACGTATAACTTTTATTTTTACACTTTTTTTTTTTAAAACATTTTTATTACTTTTTTCACTTGTCCCACTAGGGAACACTTAGACTTGCAGCTTTGATCGCTGCTAGAGTACATTACACTACACACGTAGTGTAATGTACTCTAACTGTCATTGTGACGTGACTGTCACACTGACAGGAAGCCTCGGAGGACCGGCAGGAGGCTGCTCCTCCGAGGCTTCCGTACATGGCAACCCGGAGGTCATTATCTGACCTCCGGTTGCCGTGACAAGCATCGGTAGCCCCCACAATCACTTCGTGGGGGCTGCCGATGTGCTTCAAACCACTTAAATGCGGCGACGGCAATCCGTCGCCGCATTTATGGGGTTAATTGCCGAAATCAGCGGCGATGGTTGGTCCGCTGACCGGCAAGGCTGGAGTGTCAGCTGTTGGGGACAGCTGACCTCCCGGTTCCCGGACACTGTCCGTTAGGACAGTGTGCGCCGGGAACTACTCCGCAATAGTACGTCTGGATGCGGGAACTAACCCCTCTGCAGGACGTACTATTGCGGAGCAGCGCGGGAAGAGGTTAAACAACTTTTTAATTGTTTTTTAAAAACGTACTTTTTTTTAGATACAGCTTCTATGGATTCTGGATACAATGAAGCTGTATCTGGCGCTCAAACCTGTCAGGTCAGCGGGACTGACTGCTTTGATGACAGCGGGACACACAGGATCCACCTGTTTTCGA
This sequence comes from Rhinoderma darwinii, assembly GCF_050947455.1. Lineage (NCBI taxonomy): Eukaryota > Metazoa > Chordata > Amphibia > Anura > Rhinodermatidae > Rhinoderma > Rhinoderma darwinii. The sequence continues at coordinate 38,596,589 of NC_134687.1, read as the reverse complement.
TCACATCTGAGTTAATGTATTCATAGAAGCTGTATCTCTGGCTGATTCCGTCAGGTCAGCTGGACTGACGGCTTGGCAGAAAACGAATTCTCTGTGTTTCTGACACGCAGGATCCAGCACATTAAGTCTGAACGCTCAGGGCTCCAGGGTAACGTCTGGCTATTAAGGGTGACTCACGGAGCATGCCTGCTGGGGGAAGCGTGTCCTAGTCACCATAAGTACCCCCAGGGCCTGACCTTTCACAGCCACTTAATGGGTGTCGGGAGGCAGCATCAGAGCAAACGCAAGTGTGCTAGGACCACTCCTGGTCATGCGCATGGAGGACGCTGCAAACCCAGGAGAGATGGACTCACCTCACTATTTAACTATGTAAGTCTTTTTAACTATTACACAATGGCGTGCCTCCCCTCAATCAGGACTGGGTACTTTATCCTCTCAACTGCACTGGGTACGTTATGTATATTGGGTTCACTAGGATACCCACTGTCACCAATGAGTGGGCCTTAGGGGGGGGGGGGGATTCACACGAGCGTGTATTTGGTCCGTGCGGGCCGCGTGGTTTTCACGCGGCACGCATGGACCAATACAAGTCTATGGGGCAGTACAGACAGTCCGTGCTTTTTGCGCAGCGTTTGTCAGCTGCGCAAAAAGCGCGACAGGTTCAATAACTCTGCGTATTTCGCGCATCACGCACCCATTGAAGTCAATGGGTGCGTGAAAACCACGCAGGTTGCACGGAAGCACTTCCGTGCGAACCGACTGAAACAGCGCACCAGCTGTCAAAAGGATGAATGTAAACAGAAAAGCACCACGTGCTTTTCTGTTTCCGAACATCCAAACGGAGTGTCTTTGCGATGAGCGAAGCCGGACAAGCGAACCGAACTTCACCGGGTTCGGCCGAACTCGCTTTGGCCGAACCCGGCAAAAAAATTATCGGTACGCGACGTCAGGAGATAGTTTAACTCTTTCAGCACCATGGACAGTGACTTCCGATCCCAATATACATGAACCTGTAGAAAAAAAAAACGAAGTTCTGACTTACCGATAACTCCCGGCGTCTTCCTCCAGTCTGACCTCCCGGGATGACAATTCAGTCCAAGTGACAGCTCCAGCCAATCACAGGCCAAGCACAGGCTGCAGCGGTCACATGGACTGGCGCGTCATCCAGGGAGGTGGGGCCCGATGTCGAGAGGCGCGTCACCAAGGATGCGTCACCAAGGACGCGTCACCAAGGCAACGGCCGGGAAGTTCTCGGTAAGTACGAACTTTTTCTTTTCAACAGGTTTTTCGATATTGTGTTCGGCATTCACTGTCGAGGGTGCTGAAAGAGTTAATGCCGATCAGTTAGCTCTTTCAGCACCTTGGACAGTGACGGGCGTCGACTAGCCTCATCTCTATGATGGCGGCTGCGCGAAAATCACGCAGCCGCGCATCATACACGGATGACATACGCAGCTGTCAAGTGGTTTTTGCGCACGCAAAACGCTGCGTTGTTTGCGCGCGCAAAAACGCAACGTCCGTCTGTATCTCCCCTTAGGCATAATTAAATAACGTATATACTGCGATTAGCTACATGTGTTCCATAATTGATTCTTGTTGGGGTTGGAAACATACAATGTTACAAATTACTATTTATATGCGCACTCATGAGCTTTGCCCGAAAAAGGCAGTGCCAGCCGAGACGTTGCATATTGGACGAGGTTGTATTAAACGCCTTTATTTCACTACTACCTGTATGGATTGAGTGGTGACCAACGGACAAGCCCCAAGGCCAGGTTCCCATATAGCGTAAACTCTGCGGAATTTCCACAACGAAATTTGAAAATCTCATGCCCACGGCGCAAAAATCTCAACTGAGAAAAAAAAAATTATAATTCATACTTATCGATTCTTCCTCCAGTCCGGCCTCCTGGGACAACGTTTCATCCTATGTGACTGCTGCAGCCAATCACGGCTGCAGCATTCACATGGGCTGTAGAGTCATCCAGGAAGGCTGGACGACAAAGGAGGGATGCATCACCATGACAACAGCCTAGGTAAGCACGGTCGTTATTTTTATTTCTACGCTGCTCACGGCAGCGGAAATTCCGTCTGACAATGTGGTGCGGTGTTTTGGACGGAATGTGCTGCGGGTTCCAGGTCAGATACGCTGCGTTGTTTTTACGCATCGTATCTGACCCGTGGGAACCCGGCCTAATGGCATGTTTCCACACACAGGATACGCTGCAGATTCTTAAAAAAAAAAAAGTTAAATCTGTCACAGAATGCATTTTTTGATACGCATATTTCTTCTGAAACGCGTTGCATTTTTTCTGCTGCGGTTTGACTATAGCAACTGTATGTGCACCTGCAGACTTCTAGTGGTTTTTAGGGTATGTTCACATAACTTATTTTCGGGCCGTAAAACCGGAAGCAGAACGCCTCCAAACGGCGTTCTGTTCCGACTGGCCGTCTTTTGAAAAACGGCCACGTAAAAAAAATGCCCGTGAAAAACAAGTGCATGTCACTTCTTGGCGTAAAAAACGCGAGTTGCTAAAAAAGGCTGAAAATCAGGAGCTGTTTTCCCTTGAAAACAGCTCCGTATTTTCAGAAGTTTTTTACTAAGCGTGTGAACATACCCTTACTGTGTTTCCGCTTTACAAAACTCAATTTGCGTATTTTAGTGCGGAAGTTATGCTCCCCGTTGAAGTCTATGGGCCAAAACCGCAGCATCTCCACACAGAATACGCAGCATAAATTGACAGGCAGCGGAATTGAAATTCGCACCGCAGAACACTTTCCACACAACTTTCTGAGTTTTTTTCCGCAGCGCGTGGCTGAGATTTGCTAAATCTCATTCACTTTGCGGCTACTAGAAAAGTTGCAGAATTTCCACACAGAATTCCGTTGCAGAAATTCTGCAGCATTAGGGCTTATTCACACGAACATGTTATACCTCCGTGCTACGCGCGTCGCACGGACCTATGTAAGTGAATGGGGCCGTTCAGACTGTCAGTGAATTTCACGCAGCGTATGTGCGCTGCGTGAAACTCATGACATGTCCTAAATTTGCCCATGTTTCGCGCTGCACGATGGGTGCGTGCAAATTGCGCACGGAAGCACTTTCGGGTGCCGCGCGTGATTCGCGCAACAGCAATAAAAAACAATGAATGAAAACAGAAAAGCACCACGTGCTTTTTTGTTCGTAAACATAAAACCAGTGTCATCATGATGCCGGCTGCGCGAAAACCACGCAGCCGCGCACCATATGCTGATGCCACACTGACTTTTTGCACGCGCAAAACGGACATGTCCGTGTGAATAAGGCCTTAAAGAGGCTCTGTCACCAGATTTTGCAACCCCTATCTTCTATTGCAGCAGATCGGCGCTGCAATGTAGATTACAGTAACGTTTTTATTTAAAAAAAAACAAGCATTTTTGGCCAAGTTATGACCATTTTTGTAGTTATGCAAATGAGGCTTGCAAAAGTCCAAGTGGGTGTGTTTAAAAGTAAAAGTCCAACTGGGCGTGTATTATGTGCGTACATCGGGGCGTGTTTACTACTTTTACTAGCTGGGCGTTCTGACGAGAAGTATCATCCACTTCTCTTCACAACGCCCAGCTTCTGGCAGTGCACAGACACAGCGTGTTCTCGAGAGATCATGCTGTGTCGTCACTCACAGGTTCTGCATCGTGTCGGACACATCGGCACCAGTTGATTCTGCAGCAGCATCAGCGTTTGCAAGTAAGTAGCTACATCGACTTACCTGCAAACGCCGATGCTGCTGCAGAATCATCTGTAGCCTCTGGTGCCGATGTGTCCTCGCTCGTCTGACACGATGCAGGACCTGTGAGTGACGTCACAGCGTGATCTCTCGAGAACACGGCTGTGTCTGCACTGCCAGAAGCTGGGCGTTGTGAAGAGAAGTGGATGATACTTCTCATCAGAACGCCCAGCTAGTAAAAGTAGTAAAAACGCCCCGATGTACGCACATAATACACGCCCACTTGGACTTTTACTTTTAAACACACCCACTTGGACTTTTGCAAGCCTTATTTGCATAAATACAAAAATGGTCATAACTTGGCCAAAAATGCTCGTTTTTTAAAAATAAAAACGTTACTGTAATCTACATTGCAGCGCCGATCTGCTGCAATAGCAGATAGGGGCTGCAAAATCTGGTGACAGAGCCTCTTTAATGTTACGTGGGAACCCAGCCATAAAGAAAAGACTGATGCACCTCCTTTTGTGTTCACTCATGTTTGGTTTAAAAAAACTAAAAAAAAACAACCGACACAAAAACTGCATCAAAACTACGTGTGTGACCCTGGACTAAGAAGCACAACAAAACTGCAATAAAAATACTTATAAAAAAAACAAAAAACAACTTTCGAAAAACTGCCTGTGGAAGCGCAGCCGTCTGGAAACCTGACTGACGTCTTCATACGTCTTTGAAAAACAATTAGACAATCGCACTGCTACTGTTCATACTGGTGGAATAACCTCCCTCAGGGGCAGACTGCGCTTTCCGGACGTACAAGTCTCTTCTAGAAGCTCTTATAAGCGGACTATATTAGCCGGAGTGGCCGGCTATAGCACAGCCTTGTATACACAGCATGCACTTACTTCCAGGAACTCCGGGGCCGTCGTGTGTCTGCAGGAGGAAGTGGAATGCAGCTCTGTGACCTCCGGAACCAGTCTCGGGGAGTTCTTCCTGGGCTGCTCACACAGTCTTTTATTTATCTCGTGGTCTTGTCTCCGCACAGTGAGAACCCGGCTGACACTATGTCTAGGTCTCATTCACACCAGCGTCTATAGACTAGGAAGAGCCTGAATACAGATCTAATGAGAATCAATACAGCCGTACCTCAGAGCAGAGCACAAAGGCGGCTACAGACTGCAGCAAGCCCGGAGCAGGAACAGTGTACGGGCGCTATACTCTCCGAGGCTGGATTCACGCACACTGTTTTTTATGGTGTTTTGTTTTTTTATTGCGGCCAGAGGTTATATTGAAGTATATAGTGAAATATAGAAAACACCACATACAGCTGCGTTTTTGGTTTGCTTTTTGAAGCAATTTTGTGGTCTGTTGTTTTTTCACCAAACACAGCAGTTGGGTATGCATAGTTGTCAACATTTGAATTTTTTTTCCAGGGACACTAAGGCCTAATTCACACTAGGGTGTTCGGTCCGTGTGTCGGCCGCATTTCCCGAACCGACCACAGTGCAGGGAGCCGGGCTCCTAACATCATAGTTATGTACGACGCTAGGAGTCCCTGCCTCTCCGTGGAACTACTGTCCAATACTGAAAACATGATTACAGTACAGGACAGTAGTTCCACGGAGAGGCAGGGACTCCTAGCGTCGTACATAAGTATGATGCTAGGAGCCCGGCTCCCTGCACTGTGTTCGGTCCGGTACTTGCGGCCGAAATACGTCCGTCAATTACGGACGTAAATAGTGTGTGTGCACATACCCTAAGGGTATGTTCACATGGAGAGTTTTCAGGCGTATTTTAGGGCATAAACGCCTACAAACATCTGCCCATTAAAATCAATGGGAAAAACGGCTTTAAGTTCAGACGGTGCATACGCCGCTGTTTTAAAAAGACGCCACATAAAAAGAAGCATGTCACTTCTTGAGCCATTTTTGCAGCTGTTTTTCATTGTGTCATTAGAAAAACATCTAGAAAAAATGCCTAAAAAAAAATTTTCAGCTTCAAAAACAGCTGTAAAATCAGAAGCTCGTTTCTCTAAAAATAGCTCCATAATTTTCAGCCATTTTACTTGTGTGTGTGAACATACCCTTAGGCCTCATGCACACTTCCATCACCGTTTTAGCGGCCGTTTTTGATGGATCCGTGTGTCCGTTTTTGTTTCCGTGTGCACTCCGTTTCCGTTCCGTGTTTCCGTTTAAAAAACGGATGTGAACTTCACTTGAACCTGTCACATGTCCCAGGAAACACCCATAGAAAGGTTACAAGAAGTTTTTGGTGCTGTTTTCTTAGCTTTCAGAGCATAGAGAACAGTTTGAGATTACTCTGCTTGGCTTACTTTGGATTTACGGGTTGTAATTACGATCCGAAATAGCGGGCCCATAGACTTCTGTTAGCCACGGGTACCTTCCCGTTTTCTCACGGGAAGGTGCCCGAGCCGTTAAAAAGCTAGAACATGTTCTATTTTTTTATTTTACGGGCCGTGCGCCTATACTTTATAATGGGAGCACGGCTCGGAAAAACGACCGGCTGCCCGTTGCCGGCCGTGCTCATCTCCTGAAATACTCTGTGCTGCCTTAAACTCTGTGGACAGGTCAGGATCCGGTTTCTTTTAAATGCTGCTGGGGAACCCGCTCGATCCACGATATAAGGCTGCGCTACAGTGCAGCATTTAAAAGAAACAGGATCCTGACCTGTCCACAGAGTTTAAGGCAGCACAGAGTATTTCAGGAGAGGAGTATGTGATTGGCTGCAGAGGCCGCGGCAGCCTGTGATTGGCTGCAGAGGCCGCGGCAGCCTGTGATTGGCTGCAGAGGCCGCGGCAGCCTGTGATTGGCTGCAGAGGCCGCGGCAGCCTGTGATTGGCTGCAGAGGCGGTCACGTGACGAGCGTGACCGCCACTACAGCCTGTGATTGGCTGCAGCGAGCGGTGACATGGATGAAACGTCATCGCTGGAGGCCGGACAGGAGGAATGTAAGTATGAACGTATTTATATATTTTTTTTATTACATTAAAATTTTATTTTCCGCGCGCCGAGCATGGTACTGTCAAGGTTGCTGAAAGAGTTAGTGCAGCCCATTAACTCTATCAGCACCCTGGACAGTACCATGCTCGGCGCACGGAAATTACAGGTTCGGTCAGAACTAGTTCGGTCCGAATCGAACTTTTTCGTGAAATTCGGTGAACTAGCCGAACCGAACTTTTCATAAGTTCGCTCATCTCTACTAGAAATAATACAGAATACAACTGTGCAAGGTCTACGCTACCCTCTGACACACTTGAAACTGCGCAAAGTCTATACCGGTCAGAATTTTGGGATTGCAAAGCACATTTTATAAGACAGCAGGTCAATGCGAAAATAACATTACTGTGGGTGTGTAAAGTTTACCTACTGAGAATTACATACAATGGAACAAAAGGAAAGCATGTCAGAAAACAAGCAGTGCAATGTGTGCATTTACTTACTTATCATGTGACGCTGGGCACTAGTTCCCTTCTGCCATCTGCGTGTCAAAAGCTCCTTGGCAAGCTCCTCCCACGCGGCGTCCTTTTTATAACGGTCGTGGTAGCATTCTGTGTGCGTATCCCACAGTTCTGGGTGATCCTGCACCAATGCTATCATTCTTTCCACATCCATCTTCAGAACTGACTGGCTACTGTAGACGGAGTCTGTGAACTTTGTCCCACCCAGCCGTTGCTATGGCAACGGATCAGTCAAAAACGGACAGCACCCGGAAGCCTTACGTGTGCCATCCGTTTTTTTCACTGACCCATTGACTTCTATGGGCCACACGGTCACTGAATCACTGAGCAAAGTAGGACATGCTCTACTTTGCACGGAACGGAACAACGGATCCGTTTAAATAACGGAAGTGTGCATGGGGCCATTGCAATGAATGGGTTCAGGGTGCTATCAGTGACAAAAACGGATAGCACCCTGAAGGAAAAAACTGAAGTGTGCATGAGGCCTTAGGCCTCGTTCACACAAGAGTTTTTTTGCAGGAGGAAAAATCTGCCTCAAAATTCCGTTTGGGATTTTGAGGCAGATTTTGTCCTTCCTGCACGTCGTTTGCCGCGTTTTCCGCCCACGGCCATCGAGTGCTATGGACAAAGAACTCAGCGAAATACGCTTTCTCTGCCTCCCATTGATGTCAATGGGATGTCAGAGGCGTAAACGTGCGAAGTTAGGACATGTCCCCCCGCTTCCCATTGAAATCAATGGGAGGCATTTTCGGCCGGTTTTTGACGAGTTTTGCGGAGCGGTTTCCGCTCCAAAAAGCTTGTCAAAATACTTGTGTGAACAGGGCCTGAGGGTGTGGCGTCTTTGGTGGGAAACTATCCGCTTCCTGCTCTGACATTCACACCCCCTGAAGCAGAATCCCTGGCCAGAGCGTTGCCGACGCTCTGACCGGGGATTCCGCTCATAAGGACACTGACATCAGGGGCTCCTCCTGCAGCGGAATCCCCGACCGGAGCGTTGCTGAGCCCAGCTACAGAGGGGGCTGTGGGGCACCAGCTACAGAGGGAGCTGTGGGGCACTATCTACAGTGGGGCTATGTGGCAATATCTACAGGAAGCAGTGTGTGGCACTATCTACTGTGGGCAGTGTGGAGCACCATCCACTTGGGGCACTGAGTGTGGCACTATCTATGCTACCAGTACTGCTCAGCAGATATCACCTGCCTGTAAACCGGATAAGCAGGGAGAGATACCGGCCACCATGGTAGTTGTCAGCCAAACCAGTGCAGAAATGTTTATTTGTATGCAGATATTCTGGAAAGACAGCCACGCCCACTAGCCACACACACACCAGATAAGCCACACCCCCATAAGAGGATGCAGATACAATTGAATGTGGCAGTTGCGTGGACACGTCCCGGGACAGTAATTTGCCGGGACAGTCCCGGCAAATTCAGGACTGTTGGCAGCTATGGGTATGGTGTTGTACAAAATAACACAAAATGTAAAACGCCACCAAAATCGGCATAAAACACGCATATTACATTTTAAGAACACTGGCGTGTTTTTTGATGCGGTTTCAATTGCCAGAAAAAAATCTGTGTGAAGACTGTGTGCATATAAATCATGTAGCAGTAGGCGAGAATAAATAAACCTATAACCCCTTCCCGACATTTGACGTATGGGTACGCCATGGAAAGCTAGTGCTTTCTGCATTTTACCAAATCCATACGCCAAATGCTTGGCACCGGCTCAGATGCTGAGCCGGTGCCATCATCGCTGGATGTCAGCGGTATCTCACAGCTGACATCCGGCTGTAATGGCGGGGACCAAAATAAGCTTCGATCCCCGCCATTAACCCCTTAAGTGCAGCGCTCAAACGCGATCGCTGCATTTAAGGTCTTTGCAGCTCATCGGAACTCTAGCAATGAAATTGCCGGGCTTCCGGTGGCTGCAATTGCAACCGAAGGCCTAATACTGGACTCCCGGTCTGCCTAGCACAGAAGCCGGTCAGGACCCGCAAGATGGCGCCGGCTCAGGAGCTGATCCGGCGTCATCAGCGGTGGAAGTCAGCTGTATGTTACAGCTGACATCCACCTGTAACGGCAGGAACCGGAGCCAGCTCCGATCCCTGATATTACCCCTTTGATGCAGCGATCGAAAGCGATCGCTGCATCTTAGCGGTTACTAGCAGATCGCCAGCCCTGACAGGCAATCAGAACTGGCGACTGCTACTATGGCAACAGGAGACACAATGGCCTCCTGCTCTGCCATTATGGAAGCCGATTCGGCCCCGCCGGAAGGCGAAGCCTAATCGGCTTGCTGTCAGTGAATAACTGACAGATCTAATACATTGCACTACGTAGGTAGCGCAATGTATTATAAAGAAAAATCTGACAGTTAGACCTTCAAGTCCCCTAGTGGGACTTGAAAAAAAGTGAAAAATATAAAAGTTTGGAAACATAATAAAAGTTTCAAGTAATAAAACACAATCGCCCTGTTCCCTTATCAAGTCCTTTATTATTGAAAAAAAAAAATAAATCATACGTATTTGGTATCGCCACGACCGTAACGACCTGAGGTATAAAAATATTATATTATTTATTGCACGCGGAGAACAGCGTAAAAAAAAAAGCGTAAAATAACTATACCAGGGTTTCTGTTTTTTGGTCACTTTGCCCTACAAATATTGGAATAAAAGTGATCAAAAAGTTGCACGTATCCAAAAATGGTACCTATAAAAACTATAGCTCGTCTCGCAAAAAACAAGCCCTCACACTGCTCCGTCGACAAAAAAGTTTTAAAAGTAATGGTTCTCACAACTTGGCGACAGAAAAAATACATTCTTTTTACAAAAGTAATTTTTTATTGTGCAAAACGTAAAACATAAAAAAGTTCTATAAATTAGTTATAGCCGGAATCGGACTGACCCTCAGAATAAAGGTAACATGTAATTTATAACGCGTGGTGAACGCTGTATGAAAAAAACTAAAAAACTATGCCAGAATTGCGGTTTTTTGGTTACCTGACCTCCTAAAAAATAGGATAAAAACTGATTAAAAAGTCACATGTACCCCAAAATGGTACCAATAATAACTACAGCTCGTCCCGCAAAAAAAAATCCCTCATACCACTACATCTATGAAAAAATAGAATTAGTTAACCAATAAGTCAGGAAATAAAAAATATGCAGTTGTGCCGACCCGAGAGGAACATTTCTTCTATTTCAAGATGCGATTTATCAAGGCCCTAAAATTAGGGAACCAGGAAGGGGAGGACCCAAACATATCCGCTGGAAGCGACGGTGCCCGTATTATACCAGGACAACACTTCCCATCAAAATTCCCCAAACTGCAAAGGTGCGGAGTGTGGACTAAAAGGGGTATAAGAAAGGACGCCATATATCAGTGCGACACCGGCCTGTGCGGAAAGGATTGCTTCACAGCATAACTCTGCAAAGAACTCTGCAAAGAAATGATAATATCACCAATATTGAATTGACTTTTTTTGCATGGAGCACTACATCTCCTGTACAATAAGGAAGATTTTTTTGTAAACAGTCTTGTCCTGGTGTGCCATTTGTTTTACACACTTTTTAAATATGTTACAAGTAAAAGTTGCATTTTAAAAGAAACTCTAGTCCTATTCCAGTGATTTAATTATATATTCTTGTAGAGTATACAAAAAATCAAGTCCTGCGGTGGAAGGCTTCAAATATACCACTAACACCTTAAACTGAAATACTTGGGATATGGCAGGCTTCATCACAAATACGTCAAATCTAGAAACTTGGTTAAACCAGGCAAAGGAAGTCTTTTCGGAAAAAGAATTTTTACAGAAAAAGTATACACCGTCACTCAAAACGGCATTCAATGAGCTTAATAAATGTTACAAAGAACAAGCAATATCTTGGTGGGAGGTGCAAGCATTTGAAAATTACATAAAATACAGTATAGTCCCCAGGGGACTAAGAATAACACTAATACCAGCTACCAGATTACAAAGTCCAGAATTGATGCGTAGGTGGGAAACGGAAGCAACAACTAGCTCCCTGAAATTCATGCAAATTATACTGGACGAAGAAAAACTTATTCTGGAAACAGCAACAAAAAAACTTGGGAAGGAAATACATCTACAAAACGCATTTGAAAAATTCCAATACAACCTTATAGAAATGAAACATCACCAATTTACCCGGGATTTGCAAGATTTCAGAGAAAATAAGGCATATTGCTTTGAAGAAAGGAAAGGGAAGAATAAACCCGAAACGGACCAATCCTCGTCAGATACGGATTTCACAGAATCTGAACAAAATCTCAATAGTAGGAGTAGAACATCGAGAGGAAGAAATTACTCAAGACAGTTCAGGGGACGGGGCTTCTCTAGAGGGAGGAGCCCACTACAAACATGGGAAACCTCACAAATGAATCCAAGCACCTTACCTTACCAGAATCAAATGATGTATACGAATACAGAGTCTTCATCTTTTTTAGAGAAAGAAGGGCAGAGGACACCCTATCAATTAAGAAACAGAGCAAACAATCCGAGATAAACAAAACTAACCACAGAATTATCAACTTATCCAATAGTTCCCTTTCTGACACAGAAATACAGGTACTTAAAGGGAATGTGTTGCCAGAAAAACATGTTTTTTTTTAAAAAATTAAACATTTAGTGTGTGGGTGATTAAACATTGTTCAAATTTTTTTTATTTTTTTGCACGAGTCCATGTAATATTATAAATTATTTCTAATTTATAATACTACCCATTTTTGGTCACTAGATGGAGCTGTTCCCAAAATTGCAGCATTGCAACATTGGGTTAAAAGCCCTCGCTCTAGTGAGCTCTCAGCATCCCCCCCTCCTTTATCCTGGCTAGTGCCGGGATAAACGAGGGGTTTGAAAGGTTTAACCTCCTACACTGTGTGTCGCCATTTTTTGAGGTAACCCACAGTGTAGTAGGTTTACATACAGTAGTAAACACACACAAACACTAACATACATTGAAATCTCTTACCTGCTCCTGCCGCCGCGGCTCCCTCCGGCCCGTCCGCTCCCTTTGCTGCCGCTGTTCCATGTGCACAAGTCCGGAAGCCGCGACCGGAAGTAGTAATATTACTGTCCGGCCGCGACTTCCGGTCCACAGGAAAATGGCGCCGGACGGCGCCAATTTAGAATAGGACTGTGTGGGAGCGGCGCATGCGCAGTTCCCACACAGACGCCGTACACGGCAGTCAATGGGACGGGAGCCGTTCGCAGTCCCTATGGGACTGTGGCTGCCGTATTCCATGTCTGTGTGTGTCGTTAATCGACACACACAGAAATGGAACAAAAAATGGCAGCCCCCACAGGGAAGAAAAAGTGTAAAAATAAGAAACAGTAAAACACAAACACACAAATGAAAATAAACGTTTTTATTAAAGCACTAACATCTTTAACATATAAAAAAATTATTTGTGATGACACTGTTCCTTTAATAAAGGCCTCTCGTTTGTACCTACAACCACCTATGAGGTTTTCAATTGGGTAAAGGATATCAACTTATTTACGAGGAAACTCAAGTGGCACAAACTATATAAAATAAAGGATAAAAAAGAATGCATGGAACTGGGACTAACATTATCAGAATTACCGCGTGTAAGGAATCTGGCGTCTCTATTATCCCAAAATGAAAAACCAAGGGGCGAGGGTCACTTTACCCAATGCAAACTGAAAAGTAGAAAAATGCCTCCAACAAGTGATGTCTCGATTATAGATGTCTTCCAGGACTTGGTAGTCAAAGACCTAATAGAAATTGAAACCTCGAGAAAACCATCCAACCTTAATAAAAAAGAACATGAAGCACTGTTGTCGCTGGAAAAGGATGAAAATATAGTCATCAAGGCCTCTGATAAGGGGGGGAATACAGTGGTTCTTACAAGAAAAGATTATATGGACATGTGTCAAATCATCCTAAATGACAAGGAGAGTTATGAAATCCTCAAGGAGAATCCTATACAAAAGGATAAAGAGGAACTCTTTAAGATTTTAAACCGTGCAAAAAACAAAAACCTCATTGATTTAAATGAATTCAAACTCATGGCCATTGATAAACCACAGACCCCCACATTCTATGCCCTCCCCAAAATCCACAAGGGGACCACCCCATTAAAGGGGCGACCAATAGTATCAGGGATAGGGGGATTAACACAAAATGTGGGCATCTATATAGACAAGGTCTTGAGAAATTTTGTAGAGGCTTTACCCTCTTATACCAAAGACACCACAAATCTTTTACAAAAAATCAATGAGGTCACGGTGGATGATGATACCATTTTGGCCAGCATTGATGTGGAGGCACTGTACTCCTCAATCCCCCACACAATGGGTCTAAAAGCGGTAGAATATTTCCTGAATACAAGGGGGACCCACCTACAGCGACACAATGCCTTTGTTTTAGATCTATTAAGATTTGTATTGACAAACAATAATTTTCTCTTCAATGGTCGTATCTACCACCAACTCAGGGGCACAGCCATGGGTAACTCATGTGCACCGACATATGCAAACTTGCTCCTGGGTTGGTGGGAGGAAACCATGGTATTTACAGATGAGCGCCAACATCTAAACAGCCCGATCCTGATGTGGGCACGTTTCATAGACGACGTGTTTGTCCTTTGGGGGGGGGGGGACTAGAAAGGGACTTCATTCAATATAGCAAAGAATTGAATGAAAATATTATCGGTTTGAGATTTACATCTGAATCCGACAATCAAAATTTGCCATTTTTGGATGTATATATCTCCAAAAATGACAAAGGAGGACTCATTTCAACTATATACAGAAAACCAACCTCCACAAATAGTCTTTTAAGATGGGAAAGTCACCACCCCATCCCATTGAAACGGGGAATACCAAAAGGACAGTACCTCAGACTAAAACGCAATTGCTCTAATGAACAAGAATTCATAGAACAAGCAAGGGATCTTAAAGCCCGATTCCTTGAAAGGGGGTATCCTTTGAGAACCCTTAAAAAAGCTTATCAGCACGCAATGCAAAAAAAAAGGGAAGAACTCCTTATCCCAAAAAGAAGAGAATTGACTAATCAACCTATACGCCTAATTGGTACTTATGATAGATCAGACCAAAAAATTAAAGGAATACTCAGAAAACACTGGGGTATCCTACAAATGGACCCAGACCTCAAAGAAGTCATATCCCCCTGGGCACAGATCACATATAGACGAGGAAGGAGTATAGGAGACAGAGTCACACATAGTCATTTGAAAAGCTCTAGACCTGACCCATGTTGGTTAGATCGAGGGAAAATGAGTGGGTGCTACAAATGCGGACACTTGTAAGGCTTGCGCGGCTGTACAAAATACCAAAGAATTTAAGAGTTCATACACAGGAAAAAATTATAAAATAAAGGACTTCATCAATTGCAGTTCTAAAAATGTAGTCTATAAAATCACATGCAGTTGTCCCCGGGATTATATAGGTAAAACCACAAGGGAATGGAGAAGGAGGATCCTGGAACATCTAGGTGATATTAAAAATGATAGAGACAAACCGGTGGCTAGACATGTACATTTAAACCATGGGGGGGATGCAAAATGTCTTAAATTCACAGCAATTGAATTAATTCACCCATCAGTTTAGAGGAGGAGATATAGACACAGTAGTTCTCCAAAGGGAATCCAAATGGATATTTAAATTGGATAGCTCTGCACCCCATGGATTAAATGAGAAATTAGACTTCTCTTGTTTCATTTAAAATCTTCAAAGTCTTTCTAACAGTTCATTAAAAATATTTCAATAAATCCGAAAACCCCATAAAATAATTTACACACATCAACGGGCTATTAACAACTTAAATAGTCATCTAATACTTTGTTATTGATCACCTTTGCGAAAAAATATATAAAACTCTTGACACAAGAAATAGTATTTATGCATGAAGTAAAAGATACCATGTTAAAAAACAGATGGTTTACTGCCAAAAATATCTAAATAATAATATATCTAAATAAAAGAACAAAAACCCACTTTAATAGCTCAAATTTGGAATTTATAAACGGGTTTGCAGGGGTTAATGGTATGCAGCTCTCTGTATTTGTTTCCACAGACACTACATCTACACCAGTAGATAAGCCAGACACACCCTCCCCTCTCTCCCAATCTCGGGCAGCACTGGGTCTCATTCACATTGTGAATGCATGCGGTAACGCAAGCTGACTTGCTGTTTGCTGAGGGTGATTCAACTGTCTTTGACAGTTGTTCATGTCCAGCAGCAGCAATCACAGAGGCAGTGGTCCGTGATTGTGATAGAAGGAGCTGGACAACACGGAGTCACTGACAGACACTACCCAATGGGAGGTGCTCTGGATTCCGTTCTGTATTAGCTTCAACTATGGGGCACTCCCCTGGATACTTCACTGGAGGAGTGCACAATGAGGGAGGGAATAACCTGTATAAAGAGCAACAGAAAACACATGTGGGTGAGGACGTCACACGCCGGAACCAGTGTTTACTCCAGCACGAGGAAACAAGTGCTATGAGGAATCTCTGCCACTGCAGAAGATTTAAACTTCAAAACAGCTCCAACTTAATTTGTGCCCCCTGTCAAGGAGGTTATCTGGCCTTATGTCCCCTGAGGAATTCTGGCCATAAGGAAACGCGTCGGGAGAAAGCAATGATTGATTGGCTAAAATCATATAAAAGAAACAAGTGAGGCTTCCCAGTCCCCAGCCATAAGAACGGAACAGGACTTTAACACACTACAGAACGGGTAGGAGGGGTCATTACCCCACAGAGATTTATATTTATCCTCCTGGGAAATAGATCACTCACATGTTTTGCAACAATTTGGAGCATTTTCTTTAACTCTGCAAAGAAATGATAATATCACCAATATTGAATTGACTTTTTTTGCATGGAGCACTACATCTCCTGTACAATAAGGAAGATTTTTTTGTAAACAGTCTTGTCCTGGTGTGCCATTTGTTTTACACACTTTTTAAATATGTTACAAGTAAAAGTTGCATTTTAAACGAAACTCTAGTCCTATTCCAGTGATTTAATTATAAATTCTTGTAGAGTATACAAAATATCAAGTCCTGCGGTGGAAGGCTTCAAATATACCACTAACACCTTTCACAGCGTAACACACATCTATGGATCAGTTTATTGTTTTTTTTACCCCATTATTATACCACCTGACTATGCCCCTGATGTACTCTGCCCAGCTCACATGTACCCCCACATTATAAACGGAAACACCAGCAATACTCAAACAAAACTACTACCAAGCAAAATCTATGCTTCAAAAGCCAAATGGCGCTCCCACCCATCTGAGCCCTACAGTGCGGACAAACAGCAGTTTCCTTCCACATATATGGCATCACCATACCCGGGAGAACACTTTTAACAATTTTTGGGGTGTGTGTCTCCAGTGGCACAAGCTGGGCACGACATATTTGCCACTGAAATGGCATATCTAGGGAAAAATATAAATTTTAAATTTGCACCATCCGCAGCGCATTCATTTATGGAAAAGACCTGTGGGGTGAAATGCTCACTACACCCCTTAATAAATGCCTTGAGGGGTGTAATTCCAAAATGGGGACACTTTCTTTTTATTACTTCACATCTGAGCCTCTGCAGTTGTGAATCAATACTTTGTAAATCACCAAATTAGGCCTCAATTTTACATGGTACTATTTCACTCCTGAGCCTGGTCGAATGTCCAGGCAAAAGATTAGGGCCACATGTAGGGTGTTTCTAAAACCAGAGGCGTAGCTAGGTTCTCCAGCACCCGGGGCAAAGATTCAGTTTGGCGCCCCCCCCAACCTCTTTCCCGACATCTCCTTCCCCCTCGCCGTGTTTGTTTTCTCTACCAATCGACGTGTCATTTCTTTTTATGTAACGCGAGCATAAAATTATTTGTACATTTCACAAGCAATATGGTTCTATACACAACACCAGAACCAAGCTCAGTACATATACACAACACCAGAACCAAGCTCGGTACATATATACAGCCCCAGAACAAATACAGCTCAATTTAGTGCAACCCCTGCCGTATAGGTTTGTACGGCGTAAAACTACAGCTCCCAGCATAGCCCGAACAATGGTAAGGATATGCTGGGAGATGCCGTTTCACAAAAAATAAATCCGATCATAATCATACCACCCATCATCTCGCTGCAGATCATACAGTGACTACAGTGCTGATTAGAGGCAGAGTGAACATTTACATTAAGTGACTCACGGGTGACGTCTCAGATTCTAGTTCTTTTTCTCCATTTGGTCCAGACCTCTATGATGACTTCTCCCGGTCCATTTCTGCAGTTTGCTGCTCAGATGTCTTCAGCTTCTCACTTTTCCAACATTTCTGCACCTATAAATAAATATAAAGTTATCATTATACCACACACTACGCCCCTAAATATAGTAGCGCCAAACACAGCACCTCTAATTATAATAGCACCATACACCGTGTTCCACACACACACTGTGCCCCCTGTAGATAGTGCCTGCCATAGAGCCCCCTGTAGATAGTGCCTGTCATAGAGCCCCCTGTAGATAGTGCCTGCCATAGAGCCCCTGTAGATAGTGCCCCCATATAGACCACCCCTGTATATAGTGTCCCACAAATGACTCCCCGTATAGTGCTCTACAGATAGCCCACCCCTGTAGATATAGCCCACCCCTGTATATAGAGCTCTACAGATAGCCCAACCATGTATGTAGCCCCCCTGTAGATATAGCCCACCCCTGTATATAGTGCTCCACATATAGTCCACCCCTGTATATAGTGTTTCACAGATAGCCCACCCCTGTATATAGCCCCCCCTTGTACATATAGTCCACCCCTGTATATAGTGCTCCACTAGATAGTCCACCCCTGTATATAGTGCTCCACAGATAGCCCACCCCTGTATATACTATATACAAGGGTGGGCTATCTGTGGAGCACTATATACAGGGGTGGACTATATGTACAAGGGGGCTATATACAGGGGAGGGCTTTCTGTGGAGCACTATAGGGGGAGCTATTTGTGGGATACTATATACAGGGGTGGGCTATATCTACAGGGGGACTATATACAGGGGTGGACTATATCTACAGGGGTGGGCTATCTACCGGGGTGGGCTATCTACAGGGGTGGGCTATCTACAGGGGTGGGCTATCTACAGGGGTGGGCTATCTACAGGGGTGGGCTATCTACAGGGGGACCATATCTACAGGGGGACCATATCTACAGGGCTGGGCTATATCTACAGGGCTGGGCTATACACAGGGCTGGGATATACACAGGGGGGCTATATCTACAGAGGGGGGCTATATACAGGGGTCGGCTATACACAGGGGGGCTATATCTACAGGGGTGGGCTATATACAGGGGTGGGCTATATACAGGGGGAATATATCTACAGGGGGCTATATCTACAGGGCTGGGCTATATACAGGGCGACTATATCTACAGGGGGGCTATATACAGGGGTGGGCTATCTATGGAGAACCATATACAGGGGTGGGCTATATCTACAGGGGGCTATATACTATATAGCCCACCCCTGTATATGGTGCTCTATAGACAGCCCACTCCAGGATATAGCCCCCCTGTAGATATAGTCCCCCTGTATATAGCCCCCTGTAGATATAGTCCCCCTGTATATAGCCCAGCAGATATAGTCCCCCTGTATATAGCCCAGCCCTGTAGATATAGTCCCCCTGTATATAGCCCAGCCCTGTAGATATAGTCCCCCTGTATATAGCCCAGCCCTGTAGATATAGTCCCCCTGTATATAGCCCAGCCCTGTAGATATAGTCCCCCTGTAGATAGACACCCCCCGTAGATAAAGTCCCCGTGTAGACAAAGTCCCCCCCGCAGATACAGCCACACTTCTATTACAATTTAAAAAAAAATAAAAAACATTTCAAACTCACCTTATTCCCGCTCCCACGCCGTCCGGCAGCCATGGAGACCTGCTCTCTTCTGCGCAGGTCTCCAGGGGGTTGAACACAGCGTCTATGAAAGGCGCTGATTGGCTGGGCAGGATGACTTTCCCTGTCAGTCAGTCAGCGCCTTTCATCGACGGAAGCGTCACTGGTACAAAAGTTACCAGTCGCTTCATTCGTGAAAAGGCGCTGAATGGCCGGGCACGGAGCGTGCCCGGTCATTCATTGCTTCTAATTGTACCTGTGTCCTTGCGACACAGGTACAATTATAGTGCAGGAGGAGGTGGCGCTGGCGCCCCCCTCTGAACTGCGCCCGGGGCACATGCCCCGCTTGTCCCCCCCTAGCTACGCCCCTGCTAAAACCGGGAAACACCGAATAATAATTAGAGAGCTGTCTGGTTATGGTGGCACAAGCTGGGCACCACATATTGGCATATCGATGGAAAAAATCCCATTTTCACTCTGCAACATCAAGAGCACACTAATTTCTATAAAACACCTGCAGGGTTAACATGCTCACTACACCCCTAGGTGAATGCATTGAGGGGTGTAGTTTCCAAAAAGTGGTCACTTCTGGGGGGTTTCCACTGTTTTGGTCCCACAGGCACCCAGAAACCAATCCAGCAAAATATGCACTCCAAATGGCGCTCCTTCCCTTCTGAGCCCTGCCGTGTGCCCAAACAGCAGTTTATGACCACATATGGGGTATTGCCGTACTCGGGAGAAATTGCTTTACAAATGTTGGGTTCTTTTTCCCTTTGTTTGTTGAGAAAATGAAAAATGTTGAGCTAAAGCTACGTCTTATTGAAGAAAAAGGATTGTTTTTATTTTCACTGCCTAATTCTAATAATTTCTATGAAACACCTGTGGGGTCAAAATGCTCATATACCTCTAGATAATTTCCTCACTCGGTGTAGTTTCCTAAATGGAGTCACTTTTTGGGCGTTTTCATTGTTTTGTCCCCTCAGGGGCTTTGCAAATGCGACATGGCCTCCGCATACCATTCCTTCTAAATGTGATCTCCAAAAGCCAAATAGCGCTCTTTCCCTTCTAAGCCCTGCCGTGTGTCCAAACAGCCGTTTATGACCATATGTGGGGTAGAGTTTTACTCGGGAGAAATTGCTTTATAAATTTTGCGGTGCTTTTTCTCTTTTAGTCCTTGTGGAAATGAGAAAAAATTAGCTAAACCTACATTTTCTTTGAAGAAATTTCGATTTTAATTTTCACGGCCTAATTCCAATAATTTCTGTAAAAAACCTGTGCGGTCAAAATGCTCACTATACCCCTAGATAATTTCCTTGAGGGGTGTAGTTTTCCAAATGGGGTCACTTTTGGGGGATTTCCACTGTTTTGGCACCGCAAGAGCCCTTCAAACCGGAGATTGTGCCTAAAATATATTCTAATAAAAATAAGGCCCCAAAATCGCCTAGATACTCCTTTGCTTCTGAGGCCTGTGTTTTAGTCCAGTAGCACGCTACGGCCACATGTGGGATATTTCCTAAAACTGCAGAACCTGGGAAATAAATATTGAGTTGCATTTCTCTGGTAAAACTTTGTGTTATAAAAAAAAATTGGATTAAAAATTTATTTCTGCAAAAGAATATGACATTTGTAAATTTCACCTCTACTTTGCTTTAATTCCTGTGAAACGTCTAAAGGGTTAAGAAATGTTCAAAATGCTGTTTTGAATACTTTGAGGGGTGAAGTTTTTTAAATGGGGTGACTTTTTGGGGGTTTCTAATATATAAGACCCTCAAAGCCACTTCACAACTGAACTGGCCCCTGTAAAAATCGCCTTTTGACATTTTTTTGAAAATGTGAGAAATTTCTGCTAAAGTTCAAAGCCTTGTAACGTCCTAGAAAAATAAAATGATGTCCAAAAAACGATGCCAATCTAAAGTAGACATATGGGAAATGTTAATTAGCAACAATTTTGTGTGGTATAACTGCCTGTCTTACAAGCAGATACATTAAGATTGAGAAAAATGCTAATTTTTGCAATTTTTCGCTAAATTTTGGTGTTTTTCACAATTAAATACTGAACATATCGAGCAAATTTTTCCAATAACATAAAGTCCAATGTGTCACGAAAAAACAATCTCAGAATTCCTTGGATAGGTAAAAGCATTCCAAAAATTATTACCACATAAATTGAAACATGTCAGATTTGAAAAATGAGGCTCTGCCAGGAAGGTCAAAAGTGGCCAAAGCAGGAAGGGGTTAAATAAATGTACACGACACAATGCTTTATTTATAAAGTGGGATGACTCAGGGGTCGGCCACAGCTTTTATTATTCGCATAACTTATTAACTAAACAAAATAGTTATGTTTCTTTTATTATATAAATTGAGCTTAACTGTATAACATACACATAACATAGGTCATTCGAAAACCGAACCCGCATGCCAGCCTAAAACTGAGGGCATGTGGGTGAGAACCAATACCATTCCCCACCATAAGAAGAATGTGTACCTCCACCTACACGTCTCTCCAACCAACAGACAATCAATCTATCTATCTATCTATCTATCTATCTATCTATCTATCTATCTATCTATCTATCTATCTATCTATCTATCTATCTATCTATCTATCATCTTTCTATCTATCCCATATCTATCCATCCATCCATCCATCTATCTATCTACCGTCCTGAATCCAGCGGGACAGTCCCGGTTTCTCACCGCTGTTCTGCCGTCCCGGGCAGTCTGAAAAATATCCCGCTGAGTTCGGCGGCGCCCCGGACACTACCTGTCGCCAACACTTGTGTCTCCAGGCACATTCTTCTTATAGTGTAGCTAAACGTTTAACAAACTTCTGACGTGTCATAGCGCTTAGCCGCTTCGTGTCTGTTCGGCTTTTTCCGGAAATCAATGTATCGGAGGATGGGCACAATACAAAGTCTATGAGGCCGTACTCTGATACATCGACTTTCCGGAAAAAGCCGAACAGACACGAAGCAGCTGAGCGCTCACATGAGCTGCATCTGTGTCGGAGATTCACAGTGAGCAAGAAAAAACGAAGGGGAAGTAGCGCTCTTACGAGCTGATCGGCAGAGGTCTCAGGAGTCGGACCCCGACCCATCAGCTATTGATGGCCTATCCTGAGAATAGGCCATCAATTTTTAGGGATTGCAAAACCCCTTTAAAGGGGTTTTCCCACAAGCACATGTACCTCCTATCCACAGAATAGGGGGTACATGTGTGATCGCTGGGGGTCTAACCACTGGGACCCTCAGTGATGAGTAGGGGGACTGAAATTTCCCCGAAGTGCTTCATGAGAATGGAGTGCTAGTGCACTTGCTCAACCATTGCTTCATTCACTTTTATGGAGCTGCCGGAGACAGCGGTCCCCTAAGTCCCTAGAAATGAATGGAGCGCTGGCCACTTCGGGGGACTTTCAGTGCCCAGTTCTCATCGCTGGGGGCCCCAGTGGTCGGACCCCCAGCGATCACAAATAGGGAGAGCGCCGGGGACTGCAGGGGGATGGGAAAAGGATGATTAGTGTAATGATAAAATGGCAGGAGCATGGATTGGGCTAGAGGTTTAAGGAGGCGGGGCTATGTGACTATTAATATCCGTGCTCAGGGACAGAACCCCCTCTTAACTCCTGCTGCATCGAGAGTTGTACCCACACTCCATCCCTCTAGTGTCTGTTTTGATTGTGGTTTATGATTTTCTTTGCTAATGGCTTTCTTTGGCGTTTGTTTCGGTTTTTCTTTCTTTCTTTTGCAGATGTCACAGCTGGCGTGTTTTGGCCATGAAGGGCATGTGCAACTACCCTACATGCCCACTGTATGGCAGCGGTTGGTTAGCATAACAGCATTTAAAGAAGAAGAGCGATCATAAGCGATGCCTTCAGGCCAGTCGGTTGTTGTTATTTATATATATTTATGTTAATAAGTAAAGCTGTGGCCACTCCCCCCTTACCATACAAGGTGTCCTGTTTTTTATTTAAGGTATAAAATATAAGGTAGCGACTGGTAAAACTGTGGGTAATGCCGTACCGTCCCTGCAGTCTTCCTCTCTGCGCTGTATGGCTGTAGCATTTGATCAGCCAGGTCCACGCCACCCATGTGTTGGTTATATTCCTGTATACACACAGGCTTAAGGGTTGTGGCATTATGCCCTCTTACTGGAACAGGGGTGCTGCTGTGATCTTTTTTTATTCCTAAATTTGGTCACATCACATTCCCGTTACACAATGACCTGCTATTTTTTGCTATTCATTCTTAACAGTGGTACTGTGTAACATTTTTAGTGTCTTGTGTATAGGGTTAAATTGGAGTCATTCCAGAAAAGTATCGGTCTGAAGAAAAGGAGGGTTATGTGTGTGAGACAGGAGATTGGGAGTAGGAATCTTCCAGCTGACGGCAGGAATAATTTTGTGGCAGATTTTGTGGCGGGACCCACCAAGCAGAATCCGCCTCGTGAACATAGCCTAAGTCCAGCTGTTCATAAGCTACATACATTGGAGATTTCCATTACTCGGAATGACGTAATATGCAGCTAGTTCTCTTATAGCACATACTACTTATTACAGACTTATTACTTCTAACAAGGATAAAACAGAAAAAAGAGGCAAATAAATCTGCTCTGACATAGACATTCTAAATAGTATGGGATGAAAACGCGTCTGGTAAAACAAGTTTTTCCATTATCACCAGTGAAACGCTACGGAGATTAATTTGCATCCTCATTTCACATTATGATTTTGTTTGAAGAAATAATCAACAAGAATGGATCGGACATACAAGAGAAGATCCAAATGTTATTTCAGTATAAAGAAAATAATCTCTGCTGCAGTTTAGCATTTCAATCATCCTCTGCCATCCAAGCAATCGCACAAGAAAGACTCATGAGCTGTGTAATATCTCGCTTCACCACTCTTTGATCATAGTACAGGAGAATTTTGATAGCTTTTTCTGTCGTACATGATAAGGGTAAAACGTGCATAATATAAGCTGTTTGCAATTTCATGTGTCTATTTTGAGTAACTCCACTTATTGCTAGATATCAATAGTAAGGATGGAACTTTCCTCACTAGTATCCAGGGGCAGGGTTATAAGGGGTGCAGAGGTAGCAGTCCCAATTGAGCCATGGTGCCTAAGGGTAATGCCACACAGAGCAGCCCTGACATGCGGCCAACAACCACGCCGGCACCATGTTCGGTGTGGCTGTCAAATACCCTGTTAATGGCCGTGCAATATTGCTGGTAAAACGGCCCTTTACCATCAAAATTGTGCGGCCATAATGGGCTTATTAACTAATGGCCACACGATTTTGCAAATAAAGGGACGTCTGTTTAACCGTGGAAAGCCGAGCAAGCAGTGTTATAGACTCATAGACTTTCTATTGAGCCCTTACACCGCTCCGAGGTTACGAAGGAGGACTATCAGAAACTAAGCAGCACAGCGCTCACCCGAGCGCTACTACTGCTTTGTTTTACCAATTGGTTGGGGTCTCAGTGCTCAGACCCCCACTGTTCAAAACTTCTGACATGTCACTATGACATGTCAAAAGTTTTTAAAATGTTTAGTTACACTTTAAGGCCAGGATCACACATACAATTTTGATGCAGTTTTTGGTGCTGTTTTTTGGGTCAGATATTTGAGTCAAACACAGGAGTAGACACAAAAGAAAGGAGATGCTTCAGTCTTTTCTTTATACCTTCCCTTCCTTTTGGATCCACTTCTGGCTATGGCTCAAAAAACTGAGCCAAAAATTGCACCAAAAACTGCATCAAAACTGTGTGTGTGATCCTGGCCTAAAAAGAAAATACTGCTTCCTAATGTTTATTTCCTTACATGTAAGGCCCTGTTCACACCGAGTATATTGACAAGCTTTTTGGCGCGGAAACCGCTCCGCAAAACTCGTCAAAAACCGGCCTAAAAATTCCTCCCATTGATTTCAATGGGAGTCGGGGGCGGTTTTCTCCCGTGAGCGGTAAAAGCGCCTCGCTTGAGAAAGAAGGGACATGCCCTATCTTCGCGCGTTTACGCTTCTGACCTCTCATTAACATCAATGGGAGGCAGAGAAAGCGTATTTCGTGGAGTTTTTTGCCCGTAGCACTCAAAGGGCACGAGCGAAAAAAGCGGCGAAAATCATGGCACACGACATGCAGGAAGGACAAAATCTGCCTCAAAATTCCGTTTGGGATTTTCCTCCTGCAAAAAACTCTGTGGGAACGAGGTTCAAAGCTGTATTTACACGTGCTGTTTTTAACTGCTGATTTTTTGACACAAGATTTTTTTGTTTCATTTACAATCAATATTTTACTTACATTTTTACCAAAGAAACACATTTAAAATTATGGTAAAACAATCCTAATTCCTGCAGAAATAATGGAACATGAGATTACAGATTTAGGGCTTGTGCACATGGCTGTATTACGTCTCTGTGTTGTAAGAAGCTCATTTGACATTGCTTCTAGATGAGAATATCTCCATTATATGCCACCGAACAAAGCACCATACAGTGGTAAACAGAGTCCCTTCAACTCTGTAGTAAGGAGCCTTCCTGCACATAATGGTGAGGCCTCATGCACACGAGCATAAGGGTTTTTAGGCTGGGTTCACACTACCTATTTTCAGACGTAAACGAGGCGTATTATGCCTCGTTTTACGTCTGAAAATAAGGCTACAATACGTCGGCAAACATCTGCCCATTCATTTGAATGGGTTTGCCGACGTACTGTGCAGACGACCTGTCATTTACGTGTCGTCGTTTGACAGCTGTCAAACGACGACGCGTAAAAATACAGCCTCGTCAAAAGAAGTGCAGGACACTTCTTTGGACGTTTTTGGAGCTGTTTTCTCATAGACTCCAATGAAAACAGCTCCAAAAACGGACGTAAAAAACGCCGCGAAAACGCCCTGAAAAATGCAGCGAAAAACGCGAGTTGCTCAAAAAACGTCTTAAAAGCAGTGGCTGTTTTCCCTTGAAAACAGCTCTGTATTTTCAGACGTTTTTGGTCACTACGTGTGCACATACCCTTACTGTCCGCAAATATGGATCCGCAAATACGGATGTACATGCGTAGGCGTTCGCAAATGTAGAAGCGCACAAAGTCTATGGGCGAGTCCATGCCGCAATTATGGACAAGAATAGGACATGTTCTATATTTTGCGGATCATTCCTACGGCCCGGACACACATCCGTAAATATTCATAGAAATGAATAGGTCCGCAATTTCATCGGTAATGACCTGATCCGTAATTACGGATGAAAATACGGTCATATGCATGAGGCCTTATGTGGTGTTTTTTTGCAGTAATTATTGTAAAAGCATTGAAAAAAATGCCACGGTTCCACAAAGCCACAGCAAAAACGCCACATTGTATTTGTTGCAGTTATTTTTAACCGGGCCCTTTTTTTGCAACAAATTTGCAATAATTGCGCCAAAAAATGGAATACAACCTAAATTTAAATTTTCAATTTCAATTGTGAATATACCCTAAATTTCATGGCTCACTATTATTGTTTGATTACAATTATTTCATGTTGTCACTAGAAATAAGCAAATTTCCCGAAATTTGTTTCGGGTCCAATTTGATCAAATTGGCCATTCGACTCAGGACGAATAAATTTGCTGCCCAATTGCACTAAAAACTTGTGTCTGACTCTTTGAACCCTTATAAGTTCTATAAAGACTAAAAAGACTAAAGTTCTATAAAGACTAAAAAGGGATTTTTAAAAAAATAAAATAAAAAGGACAAGCAGTGTGTTTTGGTGAAACGTATTAGTTTTTATTAAAAAAATATTTTACTTTTTAAGACACAGCTGCTTTGTATTCTGCATACAGAGCAGCTATAACGTTCATTAAGACCTGAATCTCTCAGTCACGCGGTCAGTCCCCCAGAAAGGTTATATGGTCTTGAATTATGTAAACAGCGTAACTCGCTGAGCTACACTATTTCCGTAACTCCAATAGTAGCGAATGACAGTTACAGAAGCAGTGTAGCATACGAGCTACGCTATTTCCGTAAGTACCATTAAGTTCTATGAGACTTATGGAAACAGCGTAGCTCAGCGAGTTACGCTGTTTACGTAACTCAGGACCATATAACGTTTTTCATGGTTCGAAAACACTTAATTCAGCCGCAACACAGAGCGGCTGAACGGGGTTTAGGGGGCCCCGTTCTGGAGATAGGTGCGAGTCCCAGAGCTGGGACCCACATCTATCTGACATTTATGACATCCTGTGGATATGTCATAAATGTCTATCGTGGGAAAACCCCTTTAATGCTTAAATTAAAGTTGTCATTTTTTTATGTTTTTCTTCAACGAAACTACTATCAAATTATTCCCCATCACTCTTGAGTTCCTTTTCTCCATAACATAATTTGTCCAGGATTCATTCAAATTCACAAAAATGACCGATCGGGAGAGATTGCACATACAGTGATTTGATGTACAGAAGTCTAAAATGGATGTGAAGGGAGCCTTTATTTATAGGTTCATGCTTTCACTTAACACACATTAACCAATCAGATTATGGCAAGTACATATAGGCATACACCCAAAAATACTTCCATATAAGGTAATGACTTTCTCCCTAGTATGAATCCTGGTATTTATTAGTTTGGAATGCCAGATGTAATCTTTACCCTATCTTAGATGATAGGGAATACATTCATATAAGAGAAGATTAAAAACATATCTAATACATAGCTCAAACAATATAATGCAGTCATTTTGATAATATTTATATGAATTACAATAACAGTTATTTTATTTATACGAATTACTCTAACACTACCTTCAGCAAAATGTTGGTTCTCCACAGGAGGTGTCCAACTGGGAACAGAAGGCATGCAAACCAGATTCTAATGGAATGTGGAAGGATACAGAAGGTAAACTGGTAGCACCCAAGGCATTCTTGATGGCACTTGCATTATTGGTTTACAGCCTCACATGTGCCTCCCATACGGCAAAGAGCGATTTGGTAAGATCTAATTAGTATCCCCCAGGTTTTACACCTGCTGTTGTTCAATTCTGTTAGAGCTGTTTGATATGCCTACAGAATAGTCCTTGCAGACCGGTGCTAAACTTACCAAAACACCTACCTCCCACAGGCAAAAATGTGCGAACCCATCTTGTCCCCAAGGGATTTGACTTCGTGCTAATCTGGGGAACAGAGTCTAAGGGAACCCCTGGTCTTCAACTATTGTGTGACTTGGGTGTGGTGGCATGGTCGGTGTGTAGTTTGCCAGACAAGAGTAGGCTTTTTCGCTGGCCTTTTTTGGGGCTTTTAGACTATGGGAGTTGGTGTCTCCTAGTTCCGCCAGACCTATTACAAGACGACGTGAATTTGTACGGGGATAGAGTGGAGGTGCTCCTTCGTCGTTCTAAGACTGTTCCGACTTTCTGCCCAGTTTCTTGTTTGCAGGATTTTTTGGCTGGAAGGGATCAATCTGTTCTCCTGCTGCTTCATCACAAGGGGGGGGCTTTTTTATCCCGTTTTCAGTTTGGCGCGGTTTTCAAATGTTTAGCGGCCTGTAATGTGGGTATTGATCGTTACTCGTCTTACTCCTTTCGCATTGGTGCAGCGACTCAGGCGGTTCGATGGGGATTGGACAATAAGGGGGTGCTTCAAATTGGGCGATGGGAAACCGCGAGGTTTTGTTCGTATGTGCGTCCACATATGTTATGATGTGTGTATTTGTACGTGAGTGCTCTGATTTTTTCCTGCCTGATTTGTGTTTATGCTTTACTGAGGTGTGTGTTTGTGTGTATGTATGTGTTTCTTTTCTTTCAGGCCGTTCCCCCTTTTTGGTGTGGATTACGGGGCATTCCTATGTTTACTGGGGTCCCCCCCGTGCGGACGTTCGGCATGATGGGCGGCAGCACCGTATCCCGCGGGAAGACGCTGTTATTCACCGGCTGGGGTTCCGGGGTATGATCTGGAACCAGGTGTTGCCCGAGTTTCAAACTTATGTACAGCTCGATAGGGCACCCGATCTCCTTGTCCTGCATGTAGGGGGAAATTGCTTGGGCTTGCGCCCTTTTCGTGAACTGGTCTGGGATGTAAAGCACGACCTTCTTTGTTTGTGGGCGTTACATCCCCATTTAGTGATAGTATGGTCAAAGATGGTCCCGAGGAAGTGTTGACATCTTGTTAGATCTGTCGGGCGGGTTAACAAGGCCCATATAAAAGCTAACCATGCAATTTCTGGCTTTGGTGGGGGGCATGCATCACGGGATGCACCCCCCCCCAATAGTTGGGAGACGGCTTCTTAGGGTGTTATCCCTTGGAAGGCTGGGTGATATATTAGAGGTCGTCTGGAGAGGTAATCGGTGCCTCCGAGCCGGGTTATGGCTGTGGGTAAGGAATCGGGGTGGGCAGATGACCAAGGTACATGTGGGTAGCTTCAAGGACTTGCCCCTGTCTTTTTCCGTGTTAGGAAAATGTTTTTATGTTATGACCCTGATAGGGTCGTGTTTTCGTTATTTATGGTTGGGATTCCTTCTGGAGTTCTCGTTTTATTGAATATCTTATAAAAGTTAAGAATTATTTTTTATTTTTTTTCGGTACTTGATAAAACGGCTGCTCTGGCCATTAAAATCCAAACCTGTTTCCGGTGTCTATTTTATTTATTGTAATTCACTGAAGTGATATATGAGTAAAACGTATAAATTTTATTTCATAACTCTCTAAAAACAGGGGTATAGTCACCACTGTGAAAAGCCCCACCGTGTACATTAAAAACGTATTAAACACATACTCCAAGTCCTGGCTCGTTTGTGAACCCTCTCTGACTGGGTATACTTGAAAGATGCAAATATGGCATCAACGTCTCAACATTGGTGTATCAGTGGATTAGACCCTAAAACACACCGGAGCCTGCAGTTACCACTCCTAAATCTCCTGGTGCTAAGGTACACAACAGTGCCACTGTCCCCTACGCTATGATCCCTCACTAACCTGACCCTACGCGTTTCTATACATATCATCAGGGGTCTGTAACTTGGTCATTCTGGCTAGGATGCCAGCGATATTGATTCATTAGCAGATATTCTGCTGTACAGCACGGAAGCGTGCACGCATAGATGTCAGACACCCACACAAATCCTCCCCAAACATGCAACTGCACCACACACAACCCCCCCCCCCACTGTGGGGGGGGGGTGTTTTGTGCAGGGTACTTGTGTGATGGTGGGCGTGTGTGTGTGGGGGGGGGGGGTGCATGCAGGGTGTTGTTGGGGGGGGTGTCTGTGGGGGGGGGGGTTGTGTGCAGGGTGCTTGTGGTGGGGTTGAGTGATGGTTTGCATGTGGCATATGTGTGTGTGCGGGAGGGGGGGGGGGTTCGTGCAGGGTGCTTGTGCGGACCTCTATTATTTATTGTGGGGAGAAGACAGAAATCACTGTAGGTGAGTATAAGGGTATGTTCACACGCTTAGCAAAAAACTTCTGAAAATACGGAGCTGTTTTCAAGGGAAAACAGCTCCTGATTTTCAGCCGTTTTGTAATTAACTAGCGTTTTTCATGTCATTTTTTACAGCCGTTTTGGAGCTGTTTTTCTATTGAGTCAATGAAAAACGGCTCAAGAAGTGACACTCACACCTTTTTCGCGGGCATTTTTTAACGCGGACGTTTTTCAAAACGGATGCGTAAAAAAACGCCCTGTCGGAACAGAACAGAATCTCTAGTGACTGGTATAGTGCCAAGGGACTGGCGCAGGGCAAATGTGGTGCCTATTTTCAAAAAGGGCTCTAGTTCTTCCCCGGGTAATTATAGACCTGTAAGCTTAACATCCATCGTGGGGAAAATGTTTGAGGGGCTATTGAGGGACTATATACAGGATTATGTGACAATAAATAGCATTATAAGTGACAGCCAGCACGGTTTTACTAAGGACAGAAGTTGTCAAACCAACCTAATCTGTTTTTATGAAGAGGTGAGCAGAAGTCTAGACAGAGGGGCCGCTGTGGATTTAGTGTTTTTGGACTTTGCAAAGGCATTTGACACTGTCCCCCATAGACGCCTAATGGGTAAATTAAGGACTATAGGTTTAGAAAATATAGTTTGTAATTGGATTGAGAATTGGCTCAAGGACCGTATCCAGGGAGTTGTGGTAAATGATTCCTTCTCTGAATGGTCACCGGTTATAAGTGGTGTACCCCAGGGTTCAGTGCTGGGACCACTATTATTCAACTTATTTATTAATGATATAGAGGATGGGATTAATAGCACGATTTCTATTTTTGCAGATGACACCAAGCTATGTAATATAGTTCAGACTATGGAAGATGTTCATGAATTACAGGCAGATTTAAACAAACTAAGTGTTTGGGCGTCCACTTGGCAGATGAAGTTTAATGTAGATAAATGTAAAGTTATGCATCTGGGTACCAACAACCTGCATGCATCATATGTCCTAGGGGGAGCTACACTGGCGGATTCACTTGTTGAGAAGGATCTGGGTGTACTTGTAAATCATAAACTCAATAACAGCATGCAGTGTCAATCAGCTGCTTCAAAGGCCAGCAGGATATTGTCGTGTATTAAAAGAGGCATGGACTCGCGGGACAGGGATGTAATATTACCACTTTACAAAGCATTAGTGAGGCCTCATCTAGAATATGCAGTCCAGTTCTGGGCTCCAGTTCATAGAAAGGATGCCCTGGAGTTGGAAAAAATACAAAGAAGAGCAACGAAGCTAATAAGGGGCATGGAGAATTTAAGTTATGAGGAAAGATTGAAAGAATTAAACCTATTTAGCCTTGAAAAAAGACGACTAAGGGGGGACATGATTAACTTATATAAATATATTAATGGCACATACAAAAAATATGGTGAAATCCTGTTCCTTGTAAAACCCCCTCAAAAAACAAGGGGGCACTCCCTCCGTCTGGAGAAAAAAAGGTTCAAGCTGCAGAGGCGACAAGGCTTCTTTACAGTAAGAACGGTGAATTTATGGAATAGTCTACCGCAGGAGCTGGTCACAGCAGGGACAGTAGATGGCTTTAAAAAAGGGTTAGATAATTTCCTAGAACAAAAAAATATTAGCTCCTATGTGTAGAAATTTTTCCTTCCCTTTTCCCTTCCCTTGGTTGAACTTGATGGACATGTGTCTTTTTTCAGCCGTACTAACTATGTAACTATGTAACTATGTAACCATTTTCCCATTGAAATCAATGGGCAGATTTTTTAGAGGTGTTCTTCTTCCGATTTTTCAGCCGTTTATGGCCAGAAAAAAGTCTGAAAATAGACCGTGTGAACATACACTAAGTATCTATATTTTTCATATTACTAACTTTATTTTTTATTTTTTTGCAGATTCCGCTGGACCTATTGGACTTTTTTAATAAAATGGTTAACGAGGATTGTGTGGAGGAGTTTTTATTTGAATAAAAATATTTTCTTATGTGTTTTTATTAATACTTTGATAGCATCTTAGTAATGGCAGTTGTCTGTTTGACGACATCCATTACTAAGGCGGGGCTTGGTGTTAGCCAGTAAAAAGCTAGCACTAACCCCCCATTATTACCCCGGTAACCACCGCCACCAGCAGTATCGGGAAGAGCCGGGTACGACCCAGTACCCGACCATCTGTTGTGATGGCCTCAGGCTGCTATAATTAGGCTGAGAAAGGGCCAGAAACCATGATTTTTCCCACCCTGGTAATGCTGGTCTGCTGCTGCTATGTTGTATCTGGCTGGGGTCCCCCCATTTTTTATAGCCAGCCAGATACAACACAGCAGCAGGCGCCTAGCATTACCAGGGTGGGAAAAGTCACGGTTCTCAGGCTCATAATACCAGCCTGCGGCCGTCCCAGTGCTTAACCTTTACAACAGATGGTTGTGTACTTAGGGCCGCCATTAGGGCAGTACTAGTGGTACTCCCGTCATGGGCCCGGCCACATGGCTGAAAAGGGGCCCGTCGGGCTGTCGCCGTCTCCCCCGAACTGTCGCCCCCCCTTACTCTTGCAGGCCCCCCTCACTGGCCCCCCTGCAGACCTGTTGTAACTACCAACATGCAAGATACATGCTGCGGCCTATCTTGGGTAGCCGCTGCAGGCTGTCCCACAACTGGAGTACTCGATTCCCTTCCTCCTCTCGCCAACAAGAAATACAGACAGGCAGTCCCTTCTGACGCTTTTCGCTGTGCAACCTGGCACAAGAGATCCTCAGCCATCTGGAGAATAGGATGTCCACCGAGATGTAAAAATGTAGGGCTCAAGATCTTCCAGCTCCAACCGAAGTGTGTACCTCACGGTGTAGCTGAAGGTAAGAGGGCGTTCTGCCCCAGACCCCTCACTTTTATTACCTTTACCACGCCCCTATTAAAACTTGCAAACCAATCCCCATCCTGGGCATTTTTTGTATACATTAACTCCTTCATAATTAACCCTTGCAGTCCCTGACCATTTCCCTATACGGTTCAGTGTCTACAATAATCGCGGCAAAACCGTGTGATTTGTGCCGCGATTACGTAAATTGCAGAAAAAAAGGATACAAAACATGACAAAATAGTGCTGTTAGGCTATATTCTCACAGTGCAGTCAAATGACTTTTTGCTGCGTTGTTTAACCTGCCTGGTGAATGGCGTAAAAAAATAAAATATAAAACACGCAAATTGCTGGTTTTTGGTCACCTTAGCGCACCAAAAAAAATGAAATAAAAAGTGATCAAAAAGTCTCATTTACCCCAATATGGTATCAGTGGAAACTACGGGCTCACCCCGCAAAAATTAAGCCATCACATCACTAAATTGATGGAAAAATGAAAAAGTTATGGCTCTCAGAATATGGCGACACAAAAGATTTTTTTAATTTAGCAAATATTTTCATTTTTGGTAAAATAGTGGTAAAATATAAAACAAAACATAGAAATTTGTTATCGCCGTAATTGTATCAACCTGTAGAATAAGTTGAATATGACGTTTTTACCGGCTGATGGATGCCGTAAAAACAAAACCTCCAACAAAGTGGCGTAATCGCTGTTTTTTGCCCATTCCACCCCACAAATATTTTTTTTTCAGCTTCCCAGTACATTATACGGTACAATAAATGTTGCTATGAAAAACGACAACTTGTCCCGAAAAAAATAATCCCTCATATGGCTATATAGACGGAAAAAGAAAAAAATAAGAGCTTTTGCAAGGTGGGTAGGAAAAAACAAAAGTGAAAATGCGAAAAATGGCTGAGGGAAGGGGTTAAAGGGAATGTGTCGCGAATTAAACCTTTTTTTTTTTTTTTTACGTAGTTTACATACACTACCGTTCAAAAGTTTGGGGTCACCCAGACAATTTTGTGTTTTCCATGAAAACTCACACTTATATTTATCAAATGAGTTGCAAAATGACTAGAAAATATAGTCAAGACATTGACAAGGTTAGAAATAATGATTTTTATTCGAAATAATAATTTTCTCCTTCAAACTTTGCTTTCGTCTTGGAATGCTCCATTTGCAGCAATTACAGCATTGCAGACCTTTGGCATTCTAGCTGTTAATTTGCTGAGGTAATCGGGAGAAATTTCACCCCATGCTTCCAGAAGCCCCTCCCACAAGTTGGATTGGCTTGATGGGCACTTCTTGCGTACCATACGGTCAAGCTGCTCCCACAA
Organism: Rhinoderma darwinii; assembly: GCF_050947455.1. Lineage (NCBI taxonomy): Eukaryota > Metazoa > Chordata > Amphibia > Anura > Rhinodermatidae > Rhinoderma > Rhinoderma darwinii. Next base: position 38,561,915 of record NC_134687.1, on the reverse strand, counting down.
CAGCTCTATGGGGTTGAGATCTGGTGACTGCGCTGGCCACTCCATTACAGATAGAATACCAGCTGCCTGCTTCTTCCCTAAATAGTTCTTGCATCATTTGGAGGTGTGCTTTGGGTCATTGTCCTGTTGTAGGATGAAATTGGCTCCAATCAAGCGCTGTCCACAGGGTATGGCATGGTGTTGCAAAATGGAGTGATAGCCTTCCTTATTCAAAATCCCCTTTACCTTGTACAAATCTCCCACTTTACCAGCACCAAAGCAACCCCAGACCATCACATTACCTCCACCATGCTTGACAGATGGCGTCAGGCACTCTTCCAGCATCTTTTCAGTTGTTCTGCGTATCACAAATGTTCTTCTGTGTGATCCAAACACCTCAAACTTCGATTCGTCTGTCCATAACACTTTTTTCCAATCTTCCTCTGTCCAATGTCTGTGTGCTTTTGCCCATATTAATCTTTTCCTTCTATTAGCCAGTCTCAGATATGGATTTTTCTTTGCCACTCTGCCCTGAAGGCCAGCATCCCGGAGTCGCCTCTTCAATGTAGACATTGACACTGGCATTTTGCGGGTACTATTTAATGAAGCCGCCAGTTGAGGACCCGTGAGGTGTCCATTTCTCAAACTAGAGACTCTAATGTACTTGTCTTGTTGCTCAGTTGTGCAGCGGGGCCTCCCACTTCTCTTTCTACTCTGGTTAGAGCCTGTTTGTGCTGTCCTCTGATGGGAGTAGTACACACCGTTGTAGGAAATCTTCTGTTTCTTGGCAATTTCTCGCATGGAATAGCCTTCACTTCTAAGAACAAGAATAGACTGTCGAGTTTCACATGAAAGCTCTCTTTTTCTAGCCATTTTGAGAGTTTAATCGAACCCACAAATGTAATGCTCCAGATTCTCAACTAGCTCAAAGGAAGGACAGTTTTATAGCTCCTCTAAACAGCAAAACTGTTTACAGCAGTGCTAACATAATTGCACAAGGGTTTTCAAGTGTTTTCTAATCATCCATTAGCCTTCTAACACAGTTAGCAAACACAATGTACCATTAGAACACTGGAGTGATGGTTGCTGGAAATGGGCCTCTATACACCTATGTAGATATTGCATTAAAAACCAGACGTTTGCAGCTAGAATAGTCATTTAGCACATTAACAATGTATAGAGTGTATTTCTGATTAATTTAATGTTATCTTCATTGAAAAAAACTGTGCTTTTCTTTCAAAAATAAGGAAATTTCTAAGTGACCCTAAACTTTTGAACGGTAGTGTATTTTTATCATATTTTTTACGTTTTTCGCTGTATTTTTTTTTTCTTCCACATGGTGGAAAGTATTAAAAATTAAATAATAATTTGACATGTTTTCCTATGTTGGCCACCAGAGGAAGCACTTCCCAGAATTACAGCAAGGTGAATAAGGCAAAGCAACCTGACTCACAGCTGCCGTAAATGTGGAAGGGAATCTCACCCCCCCTCCCTATTTTTGGCTACAAGCCAGGAAAAGGTGTCTTCAAATTGCTAAGTATTGTCCGGCTGTCATTTTGAGAGTGATTGTGCAGAGGCTATAGAACACACCAAAAGGCTAAGGGTATGTTCACACGCTTACTAAAAAAACATCTGAAATTACGGAGCTGTTTTCAATGGAAAACAGCTCAGATTTTTCAGCCGTTTTTCGGGCCATAAAAATCGGAAGCAGAACGCCTCCAAACATCTGCCCATTGATTTCAATGGGAAATACGGCGTTCTGTTCCGATGTGGAGTTGCTAAAAAAAAGTCTGAAAATCAGGAGCAGTTTACCCTTGAAAACGGCTCCGTATTTTCAGTCGTTTTTGATTTTGTGTGTGCACATACCCTAAGAATGATGGAAGTAAAGTTATTACGCACGCGTTTTTAAAAAATGCGTTGTGTAAATAAAGAGGTGTTGAGTCAATTCCTTTGCATGTAAAATCTGTCAAATGTTCCTATGGACAATGGGAGTCCTAATTATGCGTCAAAAAGCGCACACAAAATGCGTTAAAAAACCCGCAAAAAAACAGTCAAACGCTTGATTAAGCTTCCCGTTTACATCAATGGGAAAGCGAGCCGTTAGTTTTTTACGCAAGCGTTTTTAAAAAATGCGGGGTGGCGCAGTTGCATGTTTGGGGGGATTTGTGTGTGATGTGGGGTGTGCTCGCCGCTGATTCTTCAAAGAAGCTAATAAGCGGCTATGAAGGATCAGCGGCGCCCCTTGCATACTCACTGCACAAAAATAGGACACAGCTCTGCTGCGCGCACACACAGCTCTGCTGCACGCGCACACACACACAGCTCTCCTGAGCGAGCACACACACACAACTTTGCTGCACCGCACACACAGCAATGCTGCGCTCGCATACACAGCTTTCCTACACGCGCACACACAGCTCTGCTACACGCGCACACACAGCTCTGCTACACGCGTACACACACTCTGCTACACGCGTACACACACAGCGCTGCTACACGCACGCACACAGCGCTGCTACACACAGACACAAACACAGTTACAGCAGGTGTTCGGGGGCGTTGCAAAGGAGAGGGCTGCGGGGAGGTCACAAAAGTCGGGGGTCAGGAGGGGAGTCGCAAGAGATGGGGCCGTGAGAGAGAGGGACAGACAGAGACATACACACCTTACCTGCAGTGCGGCCGGTCTTCATAATGGCGCTGGCTTTCCCCCTACAAACCAGCTTCTCTGCTGGGTCGCTCTGAACTGCACTTGCGCAGTACAGAGCCAGATGGCAGATGCAATAAACGGGAGCCGGTAATTATGTCCATTGTGCTGCCGTATTCCATCTGTGTATGTGTCGTTAAGGGTATGTGCACACACACTAATTACGTCCGTAATTGACGGACGTATTTCGGCCGCAAGTCCCGGACCGAACTCAGTGCAGGGAGCCGGGCTCCTAGCATCATAGTTATGTACGATGCTAGGAGTCCCTGCCTCTCTGCAGGACAACTGTCCCGTACTGTAATCATGTTTTCAGTACGGGACAGTAGTTCCACGGAGAGGCAGGGGCTCCTAGCATCGTACATAACTATGATGCTAGGAGCCCGGCTCCCTGCACTGTGTTCGGTCCGGTACTTGCGGCCGAAATACGTCCGTCAAATACGGACGTAATTAGTGTGTGTGCACATACCCTAAGAGGCACATACACAGATGAAATAAAACATGGCAGCCCCCAGTACAGTCAATATAATATTTTATTAAATAAAAACACATAAATTTATAAAAATAAATAAATCATGAGACTGTCCCTTTAAATCAGCTGTATACCTATTATGTTGCAGAATCGTAACGTATTTCATCCTTTATAATGTGAAGGGTTAATTTAACGTTTATCCCTAGCGAATTCTGTAACGCACACATTGAGGAATTTGGTGCACAAAAGCCGCATCAAAACCGCAGGTAATTCAGCAGGTAAAATCTGCACCTAATAGTGCGTTTTTTGATAAGTTTTTAGTTGCGGTTTTTACATTTTGATGCGGAAATAGGTGCAGGTTTTATGCTGCAGATTTTTTTTTTTTTAAGCTAGTCAGAAACAATACGCAAGCGTAAACGCTAGATAAATTGACATGTACCATATTTTCAAATACGCACCGCAGGTGAATTTTTGTGCAGAAAATGCGACATGTAGATGAGATTTCTTGATCTCATTTACTTTGCTGGTCCTGTATTACACTGTGGATTTACCGCATGAAAATACCCGCGACAAATTTGCACGTAATAAGTATCGTGTGCATTTGGCCTAACAGAGGTTTTTTTTTAACTCACCCTAAGGCCCCGTTCACACATGTTGATATGCCGATGATTCTGCATCCCATGCATATGAGGTTTCCGTAACCCAGTTCACATGCTGCGAAAAATTTTCCACGTGTATTTTTGTCTGCACCATGAAAATAAATCTACCACAGCAATAAGTAGCATGCGACTTATATTACATGGAAAAGCCGAGGATGAGCAACTTTGAATGACAATGGGACTCAGGCCTTGTTCACACAGCTTTTTGCAGGCAGAAACATCTGCCTTGAAATTCCTCCAGGCTTTCTCTGCCTCCCATTGATGTCAATGGGAGGTCAGAGACGGAAATGCCAGAAGAAAGGGCATGTCGCTTCTTTTTCCCGCCAGCGTTTTTTTTCGCTCGCGAGAAAAAAACACCTTCGCCTCCCGTTGAAATCAATAGGATGCGATTTTGGCTGTTTTTTACCGCAGTTTCCAAGGCGGTTTCCGCTGCAAAAATGCGGCAAAAAACTCTGTATAAACAGGGCCTTATTCTCGTGCGAATCTGCTACACGCTTGTGCCACATCTGCGTCAGAAATCAAAGGGATTTTTGCTGTGGTAAAACACATTGAACTTTAATGGCAATGTAAGAACGGAGCATTAGTTCTCCTCACATCCTCACAAGCGCTTCCCCCTCCCTTAAGGCCCCTTCACATCGTGCTGTTGCCCTAAGTTTATCATGTACGTCAGGAAATCTCCTAACATACAGTATAAACAACGTAGACGATAATTCACAGGGCTACATTATGTCCTTTTAGCCTCCGTCGTGTTGGTAGCCGTCGGTAAACCTTATTTTTGAAGGATGGAATAGCGTAGTAGACTTTGCTATTCCATCCTGAGGGATTCCACAAAAAACGTATACTGCTCCTGACATTAGTATGTGGACAGTGACGTCATTTCTATGGCGCCATGCACAATTCCTTTTTATTTGCGGGTTGTTTTGTGTGTGCTTTTTGCAAGTATTTGGGCACGTAGTTAGGCCTCCCACTAACTCTGGGAACATTTGGCGCATTTTATGCACCAAAGAATTGATCCAACGCTTCTTTTTTACGCAACACATTTTTTAAAAATGCACCACGTGCTTTTCTGTTTACAAACATCCAAACGGAGTGTCATAAAGATGTTAGCTGCGTGAAAAGCATGCAGCCGCGCATCCATATGAACAGGGTACACGGAGCTGTCAAGTGCCTTTTGCGCACGCAAAACGCTGCGGTTTTTGCGTGCGCAAAACGCTCACGTTCGTCTGAATCTGGCCTTAGCCTTTTGGTGTGTCCTATAGCTTCTACCAGCTGCATTGTAAAAGCTCTCCCAAAATGGGAACCGGTCACTGCTTAGCAATTTGAAGACACCATTTCCTGGCCTGTAGCCGAAAACAGGGAGGGGGGGGGGTGAGATTCTCTCCCACATTTACAGCAGCTGTGAGTCAGGTTGCTTTCCATTATTCACCTTGCTGGAATTCTGGGAAGTGCTCCCTCTGGTGGCCAACATAGGAAAACATGTCAAATTTTTATTTAATTTTTAATACTTCCCACCATATGGAAGAAAAAAAAAATAGAGCAAAAAAGTCAAAAAAAATATAATAAAAATAAGTAACTTACTTATTAAAAAATATTTTTTTAATACGCGACACATTCCCTTTAACTTCAAGTAAATTGCAAAGTGCCCTCCAAAATCTTGGAGTGAACTGTACTCCTCTATCTGATACAACATGCATAGGAAGTCGGTGGACATTAAAAAAAAAATGTTTGATAAAGAAAGTAGCCAAATTTTTAGCTGAAGGAAGACCAGTAAAGTTTACAATCTTCGAGAAGCAGTCAATAACGATCAAAATAATTGTACAGTCAGAAGAAGTGGGCAGGTCTGTAATAAAATCCATAACTGAGTCCAAATAGAGTCAGGTATTGGCAAAGGATGAAGCAATCCAGCAGGTGGTTTGTGGGAAACTCTATTTTGAGCACACATAGTGCGTGCACCGACAACATCTTTAACCCCTTCGCGACTGCCATACGGCTTTATACGTTCCAACTGCCATTGCTCCGTGCAGTTGTTACGTATATAAATGTTCGCAGCCTGTAACTGGGTTTAATGAGTGCAGTGCTGCTTCAGTGTGAGCAGTGCTGCACTCTCATGTCTGCCGCATCTTCAAGATCCCCGGAATATATCCCCAACTGTAGATAGCGCCACACACAACACCCCCGCGAAACCCCCTGTAGATAGCGCCACCCAAGCTCCGTCTAGGAGCGGAATCCCCGGCCAGTTCTCTGGCCGCGGTTTCCTCTGCTGGAGGGAGCCCCTGATGTCTCAACATCCCCGCTGTAAATAGTGCCACCCCTCCTGTAGATTTGAACCCCGCCCGTTGTAGATAGCATCAAACCCCCCTTCCCCATGTAGATAGCGTCACCTAAACTCCCACTAGCAGCGGAATCTCCGGTGTGAGATTGCTCCAGGGATTCCACTTCTAGAGGAAGCCTCTGATGTCGCTGTCCACCGTCAGGGGCTCTCCCTAGGAGCGGAATCCCTGGCCGACACTCTGACCGGGGATTCCGCTATTGGAGAAGCCCCTGGCGTCATTATTCATATATGGACAGCGACGTTAGGGGCTCTCTCTAGGAGCAGAATCCCCGGCTACTGACCGGGGATTCGGATACTGGAGAATCCCCTGGCGTCACTATCCATATATGGACAGTCAAGAAGTAGAAAAGAGAGGCAGCATCCCAAACAGATATAGTCAGAAAAGTGGATTTATTCTCCCATCAGTGCTGTAAACAGTGCAACGTTTCAGCTGCTCAATGCAGCCTTTGTCAAGCATCAATATACAGGTGAAGCATAGACTTTTATACAACACACCCTTGTGGGTGGGATTACAACAAAAATGAACATGGTGATCAAAAATACATATTATCAAATGGTTTAAGACAAACAACATTGTCATAATAGTAGTTCAAAGTGTTCCAGTAACAAGTGAACAACGGATCAAAGGTACAAGTGGATAAAGTGCAAAAAACATTATATCCCTTGAATGCGGATATCACCTGTAGTCATTAAATATTTAAAATAGGTGTTTAGTATTTAAATGAACCTGGAACTCACCCAGATTAAGAGTGTCCATCAGCGTGGTCATCTAGGTAAATAACAGTATACATCCGGTCATGAAAGCACGTGATCAGTATCCAGTCATGTGAAGGCCAAAACACATCAAAACCGGCAGCATAACACGTTGCCTAAGAAACCATCAAAGTCATGCGGTTCTCAGAGAACACATGACCGTAACGTCATAAACAGTCATCATTATCACCGAGGGAACCCTGTTAAACAAAACAGTGCGTGCGTGCAAGTGTACATAGCATCGCTCAACTGGTAGCTGATGACAACCTAATGTCGTATTATGGGTGAAAATGAAATAGCTGAAAACCGCTTGTAATGTCCATGGCCGCGGACCTCCGGGATTACTCACGCCTTGACGGCCGCAGCCATGGTCTGGTGAGCGCTGGCACGCATCTCTTCCCCAGGAGACGCCAGTGCTCACTTCCGCTCCATTCTGCTGTGTCCCGTAGGGTGCGTGCGCACACTCGCGCCCGGTCTTAAAGGGCCAGTGCACGCACATGTACTATAAGAAGGGCCCTGCCCCTTTGCTCTTTGTCTGAGCATTGTTAGTATTCCTCTGTTAGTCTTGCAAATGGTCCCTTAGTGTTATCCTGTTCCCGTTGTTCCCGTGCCCTGCTACCTGCATACTGTATCCCATGTTGTAGTTTTTTCTGTGCCCGCTATAGTGTTGAAGTTGAGTTCTGCCACTTCTGCTGTGTTACACCTCGTCTGGTGTCATCTGTGTCGTCTGCATCACCTGCCATCAAGATCCCATCTGTGCCTAGCTGTTGCTACTGTCTGGACTATCACAGGTACCTTGTGCTTGGACTATATTTATATTGACTTGGTACACTGTAGTTTGGCCAGCTGCCATCACGCTATGGCGGTGCGGCCCAGTGGGTCCACACACCCACAGATCGTGACACAGCTATTATTAATATAAAGGCGTGCCTGCAAATAGATATACTACAAATAGGCTATGTGGCACTACATTGACTACAAAATTCAAAACCAATAATCACAGGCTGTCAAACTAAATATCTGGTAACCACAAGGTAAATGACATAGAAACGAAAAAAGACAATAATATAGAATAGCAAATAAGGCCACAATGGGAGTCTCAGGGATGGGTGAGCAACCACGTTCATAACTCAAATAGATCGATGTTTATCGATCTATAAAAAAGTAGAAAAATTGTATTAGATACAAAAATATAGACAATACAGATGAAACACAAAAATAGTGACAATGTGTTACCAATATAGAAACCAAAAAAAAAAAAAAATGCTAAATATTAATCGTGTATAAAAATGGTAACGAAAAAGAAAAATAACCTCACTACTACTAAAAGAACCAAGATCTAGAAATATTGAGTAAGAACCACCAGGCCTACAGAGCCAATGGAACCCTAGAACTTAGCTAAATGCTTTCAAGTCATATTCAAAGTTAAGTCCACTAGGTTGAAGAGTATTAAGCTTACTCATCCACTCAATCTCACGCCTTTTCAGCAATTTTTCCTACCCCCACCACGTCTTAATACAGGTACATGATCAACAATCCAGAATCTTAGCTGGTTGACCCTATGTGATAATTCACAAAAATGTCTAGGTATCGACAATTAATTTTTTTTGGTATATATAGTAGATTTATGCGTGTTCAATCTGACCCTGCATTCAGTGGTGGTTTCTCCCATGTAGGGGAGCTTACAAGGACACATCAAGACATAAATTTCAAATTAAGACCTGCATGTGAAATAATGACGAATCTTATATGTCTTACCAGTTGTGGGGTGAGTTAAAACATCCCCCTTACACATCAAGCCACAGTTAGCACAAGCTAGGCATGGATAACAGCCCTTACGAACAATCAATTCATGTGGTTGTCTACCTCCACCCTTAGGGCCAATGTCGTTGCTCACTAATCTATCCTTGGGGTTCAAAGACTTCCTATAAGAAAAAAGAGGCGGTAAATGGAAAGAAGGGATGTCATAAAAATTAGTAAGCATTGGCCAATGTTTCCGTATGACCTGGGCAATTAGTGGGCTGTGTTCATTGAAGGTCGTAACACATGGGATACGTCTCAGTTTAAAATGATCGACTGCCTTCTTGCTAAACCTATCTGAGTCCTTAGCCCTAGCTATTTGTGTTTCAATCAATTTATTTGGATAACCCCTCTTACGAAATTTATGCCCCATGTAATTTAGTCGATCAGTGAAAACTGACTCGCCATCGACAATTCTCTTTAGGCCTGATTCACACGAACGTGTTAAACGTCCGTGGGACGGCCATTGAAACACGGACCTATGTATTTCAATGTGGCCGTTCACACAGCCGTTGTTTCAATGGACCGTGTGAAGGGTCCGTGGGAAAATAGGACATGTCCTATCTTTTCACGCATCACGCATCCCTCCATAGACTCTCATCTATGGGGGATGCGTGACATCGCGCCCCGCAGTGCTGAGCACAGATGCACCTCGGACATGAAAAACTGCAGTTTTTCACATCCGAGATGCGCATCGCTCGTGTGTAACAGGCCTTACTCTTAGCATCTGGCTATATGGTAGAGATCTAACCATATTCCTTGGATGTTGACTGTTATATATAAGCAAATTGTTACGATCTGTAGGCTTGATGAAAAGGTCCATCAACAGGCGGTGTTGTTTAATATAAACTGTAGTGTCCAAAAATTTAATGGACTTACAAGACTTCACCATAGTGAACTTGATGTCACGGTCAGCCGAGTTCAAAAACAAAAAGTTTCAGATGAACTGGTCCAAATGAGGAATATGTCGTCTATGTATCGCCACCACCCCAAAACATTAGAGAAGTAGTGGGACACATAGATGACAGACTCCTCAAAATCGACCATGTATATATTCGTGTAAGATGGGGCCACATTTGACCCCATGGCTGTGCCACTTAGCTGAACATAAAATTGATCTCCAAATAAAAAATAATTACAGCTAAAAATAACCTCTAACCAGACCCAAGGCAAATTCTTTACATTCCAAGGTATAGTCAGTGATATCCAGAGCTCTCTTCACACACTGAAGACCTCCATCATGACTGATAGAGGTGTACAGAGAGACAACGTCAAAGGAGACCAAAAAGGCCCCGTCTGGTATAACCAAATCATGTATTTTATAAAGAAAATCTGCAGTATTCTTGATATGGGATTTTGCTGAAACTGCTAAATCACATGAGGGACTAAACAGAGCATCCCTTCCCGACACGATAGGACGCCCTGGCGGGCGTTGTAGATTTTTATGAATCTTAGGAAGGCAATATAACAATGGAGTGACAGGATGTTTAGGGAGAAGGAAGACATACAGATCTTTATCGATTAAATCTGAGGCATATGCGTTGTCAACTAAAATCTTCAATCTTTTATTAAATACAAATTTAGGATCTCTAGCAACTGCTTTGTAAACCTCAGAGTCACCCAATTGACTTTCAATTTCGCTTACATATAAATGACGGTCCATAACGACGATCACACCCCCTTTATCAGCATGTTTGATAACGAGATCGTTGTTATGGACCAACTGATCATGTGCCAACATATCATTTTTAGTCAGGCTAGGACGTGTAACATGCTTATTTCCTGAAGTAAACCTGGCCTTTAACAGGGATATATCTTTTTTAACAGAGGAAATAAACCCTTCAAGTACATCAGAACTAACAGGTGGAATAAAGTCACTCTTGTAAAATAACCCAAATTTCTTTAGGCTCAATTCACATGGTGAAGATGGAACAGTAGCAGAAGGTTGTGGAGTTTCCAAGAACCAAACCTTGAGCTTAAGAGACCTAAAAAGATAATATAAATCAATGTCCAGTTGACAACCGTGCATTGGGGACACTTGCCAAAAGGAAAGACCTCTTCCTAGAACAGACTATTTAGTGGGAGATAATACACAAGAGGAAATATTTACCACTAACGAATCCATTGTCTCTATTTCCTCAGTACTCCCATGTTCCTGAAGGGCTTTCCACTCCTTGTACATAGATTTTCCACGGTGTCATCTACCGCCTCGTCTTGTCCGTTTTCTTTCTCTTTCACATCCACACCTGTCGTCTTTGAATCTAAAAAATCTGCATTTGAGGCTGAACGTGCTGATTTCTTATTGTTTTTGGCAAACTTCCTATTTCAGTCAGTATTAGGTCTCGCCCCTTTAGATTCTTTGTACTGCCAGTTATATACCTGACCAGAGGCATAATCTTCCTGGTCATGGTGCCATTTGTGTCTTTTGGCTTCTTCTTGGTTCTTGTGTAATTTGACCATCTGTAATGCAACACGGTCTTTATACTGTTATAATTCAGTAGGTTCAAAAATATTAGCTAATTTTTGTTCACATTCATTGAGCTTCATGACCGCCAATCACACTTCTTTCTGCAAATACTCAACATTTAGAAGGATCACATCTAAAGCATGTTTATTGGATAGTCCTTCAAACAGAGAACAAAATTCAGCATTGGTGGAGAAGAGATTAGAGCGTAAATGTGAGTGTAGGCCACATGGGATCATTCTGCATTTATAATACCCTGCCAATTATGATAAATGTAAATTGAGGTTGATCACATTTTTTAACTCATATTCATAATTGCGTTTAGCATCAATCTTTGAAGGGACACTCAGGAATGCAGCGTCACCTAATGTCCCACTCAATATGCGATCTATATCCTCAGTATTGTAAGCAAACTCTTTAGGAGAAGGTATATCAGTCCTGGTGGACTCCATAGTAGAAATAGTATGAAACAAAGGTTTCTTGTTCTACTGTTTTGCCCACACTCTCTTTCTTTTGAATATATGGACAGTGACATCAGGGCTCTCTCTGGAAGCGGAACCCTTGGCTGACATTCTGACCGGGTTTCCACTACTGGAGAAGCCCCTGGCGTCACTATCCATATATGGGCAGTGACATTAGGGGCTCCCTCTAGGAGTGAAATCCCCGGCCGACATTCTGACTGGGGATTCTGCTAGTGGAGAAGCCCCTGGCGTCACTATCCATATATGGACAGTGACATCAGGGACTACTCCTGGAGTGGAATCCACCGGCAACAGCGCCGCCGACGCTCAGGCAGGGATTCCGCTTTTAGAGTTAGCCCCTGACGTCACTGTCCACATATGGTCATAGACATCAGGGGCTCCCTCTAGGAGCAGAATCCCTGGCCAGAGGGATTCCGCTCCTACAGGGAGTTACAGTGCTTCTAAAGGAAGGGGGTGCTTTTTACGGAGGGGTGGGGTGCTGCTATCTACAGGGGAAGTGGCGCTATCTACAGGGGGGTCGCACTATCTGCAGGGGTGGTGGCGTTATCTACAGAGGGGTGGTGATATCTACAGGGGAATGGTGCTATCTTCAGGGGGTGGCACTATCTACAGGGGGTGTGGTGCTGTCTACAGGGGATGCTATATAGCGGCTGTGGCACTATCTACATGGGCACTACCCATAGGGGACACTGTGGTGCTATCTACATGGGCACTGTGTGTGGCACTATGTGGGCAATATCTACAGTAGGAACTGTGGCACTATGTGGGCACTGTGGCACTATTTACAGTCGGCACTATCTGTGGGCAATGTGGCACTATCTACAATGGTATTGCATCACTATCTACCTGGGCACTGTGGTGTTTTCAGGTGGCTGGGACAAAAAAAACCCTAACGAATAAAATTCATCTATTTTTTTTAACATCCATGAAAAACGGATGGCAAATGGCGGTGAAAAACGGTCAGTCGGCCGGGAAATGGATTCAAATTTAGAGACACATTGATGGAAAACAGCCATGAAAAACTGACATTTGATCCGTTGTTAGCTGCCCTTTTTTTACCACTGTCGTGTGTATATAGCCCTCTTCACTCTCCCCTCACAGCGATCCAGGGTGATGGAGAGAGAAGACGACTACCGTATTTTTCGGACTATAAGACGCATCTGAATATAAGACACACCAAGGTTTTAGACAACAGAAAATAATTCTGTTTCACCACATTCTGAGAGCCATACTGTATATTTTTGAATATTTTTTTTCATCGATTGAGTGGTGTGAGGGATTATTTTTTGTGGGACGAGCTGTAGTTTTATTGGCACCATTTTTTGGTACATACGATTTTTTTGATCACTTTTTTTATTTCATTTTTCTTCATTTTCAAGTGCTAAGGTGACCAAAAACTATTTTGATGTTTTAAATTTTTAAACTCACTGTGCAAGTTAAATAATGGCATATTGTAATAGATCAGGACTTTTATGGATGCAGCGATACCAAATTATTTTATTTTTTACATTGTTCTTGGGGAAAAATGGGAAAAGGTGTTTTTTTTTTGGAACTTTTAATATTTTTTTTTTTTACACTCTTGAAAATGTATCTAACATTTATTTTTCACACACTTTATTAGTTCCCCTAGGGGACTTGAGCCAGCGGCCACTTGGTTGCATGTGGAGTTGCTGAAACAGCGTAACTCGCTGAGCTACGCTGTTTCCCTAACTCCCATAGTAGTGATTGGCAGTTACGGAAGCAGGGTAGCATGCGAGCTACGCTGTTTCCGTAACTACGGTTCAGTTCTATAGGAGTTACGGAAACAGCGTAGCTCAGTGGGTTACGCTGTTTCAGTAACTCCACATGTAATCAAGGGGCTGGGAGAGCACAGAAAGCTAGAATGGGGTTTAGGGGGCCTCGTTCTAGAGATAGGTGTGGGTCCCAGAGGTGGGACCCGCATCTATCTGACATTTATGACATATCCTGTGGATATGTCAAAAATGTCCTTCATAGAAACACCATTTTAAATGCTGCGGTCGATATTGACCACAGCATTTAACCAGTTAAAGGGGTTTGCCATAAAACACATGTAGCCCCTATCCACAGGATAGGGGCTACATGTGAGATCGCTGGGGGTCCGACCACTGGGACCTCCAGCGATAAGGAGAACAGGGGACTGAAAATCACCCAAAGCGCTACATGAGAAGCCTGGACTTCCGTGTTCTGTGTCCAGCTTATCTGTTTCGCAGCTCCATAGAGATCAATGGAGAGCCGCTCGCGCATGCGCAGAAGAATCCCATTGATCTCTATGAAGCTGCCGGACACAGAACGCGGAAGTCAAAGCTTCTCATGCAGCGCTCTTGGTGACTTTCGGTCCCCGTTCTCCTTATCGATCACACATGTATCCCCTATCCTGTGGATAGGGGATACATGTGTTTTATGGCACAACCCCTTTTAATGGCCAGGAGACCTGCAGTGTATGGAGCGGGCTCAGCACGTGAGCCCACTCCATGCATTACTCCCCCGCGCCATGATGTGCCAGCACGTCATGGGTCGGGAAGAGGCTAAGTAATGAAGCGGTCAGGGGGCACGGCGATGCTGGGTCCCTTGACTGCGGACTATAAGATGAAGGGACTTTTAAGCAAGATTTATTCTTGCTAAAAACTGCGTCTTATAGTCTGAAAAATACGGTAATTGTTACAGAGCTGTACAGTGTAATATAATATAGATAAATATATATAAAAATTACCAAAAAGTTTTTTTTTTCACATTTTTAGGGATTTGTCTGCTCATAATAAAAATTTAAAACATGGAATTAATTAAACTAATCTAGAAAATGAAAGCCTCATAAGTCTTGAAAAAAAATAAAGTAAAAATAGTTGTGATATTAAAAGCGGTTACAAAGATATTATTGTTTAAAGAAGTGCATATCAGAAATGGAAAATTGGACCTGGATACAGGGGCATCAATGACCCTTGGTCATGAAAGGGTTAATGTCCCGGGACAGACAAGGCTACCGCTTATGACGAGACATAAAATCAAGGGTTTTCTGGAGGTCATGATGTCCAGAGAACTTGGAGAAATGAACCCAATGGAGAACCTGTTTACCTAGACCAGGCGTAAAAAAAAGTAATTCTGGGAGACATGTTGAGAATTTCCGCAGGTGCCACTGATAAAATACGACTGGGATCAATGATAAATTTAGGTTCAGGATCTTGGACTTCAGGGTTAAAAGAACAAGATAATGCGTCAGTTTTCACGTTTTTGTCAGCTGGACGATAATGAAGGAAGAAGTTAAATCGTGAGAAGAACAAGGCCCAGTAGAAAAAGAGGGAACGAAACTGGATTGCATATTGCCCAACAGTGCAGATGCTTTGACGGAGCTTGATAAGTGATGAGGCCGCAAATGATGCACGACCAGATTATTCAAACACCTTTCTGAAGGTAACAAGGGAGGCTTGAATATTCTTTATGAGGGGATCGTTCTGTTCCTATAGAGGAGATGCCAGGCCAGCACCACACCAGACAGCAGAGATAGTATATGGACGACCTTAGGTCAGTCTGAAGGAAATTGACGCGCCATCACCTCAAAATGGATTGTGCGTTGCTTCAAGAACCCCCTACAAGACTTGGGGGAGTAGGTATATGCAATCTTTGACTACATGCAGCAGCTAGAGGTGGTTGCGTAGGCGCAACAGGTGATGCAGGAGTTGATATTGCATTTAGACGGGTTGAGACATTCTGTAAAAGTTGATACAGCTGGTGAACACGTTGCCTTTCCTAATCTAGGTCTGATTCTTCAGGTGGAGTCATGTCAGCGGGGTCCATGGCCAGAGCAAACTGTCACGGAGCCCGTGGATTTGTCTGTCACGGGGCCAGCAGAGGGCGTGTAAACCCACCTTGTCACCAAAGGATTTGACTTGGGGCTAATCTGGGCAGCGAAGTCTAAGAGAACCCGTGGTACTCACCCTTTAACCACTGTACAGGGATATGGACTTTGCTGCAGGGTAGTGTAACCCGGTAAGGCTAAGTGTCTGGGCAGGCTGCAGAGGTTCTCACGGGTATCAGCAAAAAGTCAGGGCAAGCGGCTAGGTTCGTCATGGGTATGCTAGCAAAAATGTCATGGCAGGCAAAAGGCACAAATACAAGCAGAGGTCAAACAATAATAATAATAATTGTTTACATTTATTTTAAGCATTCCCTACTGCATTTTAACAAGATCATTCTGTAATACACATTAGGGGGTATTTACAAGCGGCAGATTTGTTATAGACAGTTCTGCAACTGAAAATCCATGTCATACATCTGAATGGCGTTGTTTCTGCAGCATGAGTATATATACAGTATATGTACACATTTTCAGTCACAGAAATTTCTGCAGTGAAAATCTGGAATGTGTGAATAATTCAGAGCGGTGGTTCCCAACCTTTGGATCTCCAGATGTTGCTATAGCTTGCGTTGTGTAACGATAGCCCAAGGTTTGGGCTATAGTAATGCCAGCAAGGGGCGATGTGAACCCTCCTTGTCACCAAGGGATTTGACTTGGGGCTACTACATGGAGTGGAGTCTAAGGGAACCCTCGGTCTGCACCCTTTAACTCCTGTACAGGGATGTGGAATTTGCTGTGGGGGAACCCCAGGTCGCTACCGCTTAGGATTTGGGCAGGCAGCAGAGGATCAACACAAGGAACGTAGCAACAGGTTAGGGCAAGCGGCAGTCACGGCTGGTCAGAAACAGGCATAAGGTCAGTACACTGAAATAAAGCAAAAAGGTCAAGCAGGAGAACTGTGAGACTAGGAACACAAGGTACACTAGAAACCAAATTGTTCTGGTAATGATCAACAGGGCAAGAGGAGCTTTATAGCAGAGTCAGATGGTGATTACAGAGGATCAGGACCAAAACTCAATCAACTAGGAGCAGGAGTTTCCCTCTTAGTCTTTTATCATCCAAAATCCTGCTCACCTCGTACTCAGTGTCCGGAGAAGAGGAAGCAGCAGTAGAAGAAGATTTTTAGAAAAACTATTCAGTATGAGTTTCTTGAGAAGGGATACGTGAAATGAGTTGGGCATTCCCAAAGATTTTGTAAGATAAAATTAATAGGAGACAGGATTCACTTGACCATTCGATTGAGGATGATAGGCAAAAGGAAAGTCCAACATGACTTCAAGTAAGCTGCAAAGTGCCCTCTAGAATGTTGAAGTAAACTGTACACTTTTGTTGGACACAATATGTTTAGGTAGTCCATGCAAGCAGAAAATTGTTTGATGAAAAGTGTAGCCAAATATATAGCCGAAGAAAGACTTCTAAGAGGAATGAAATGGGCTAATTTCGAGAAACAGTCAACCACAACTGAAATCACTGTAGAGCCGGAAGAAGAAGGTAGATCAGTGATGAAGTCCATAGCAATATGTGTCCAAGGAAAATCTGGCACTGGCAATGAGTGAAGCAACCCAGCGGGTCTTAGATGGTCTTTGATGTCCAGAGAACTTGGATAAATGACCCCAATGAAGAATTTGCTTTTGTAGACTAGGAGATACAAAAGTCTTTCCGGAAGGAATGTTGACAACTTCTAAAGGTGCCACAGACTAAATACGACTGGGATCGATGATAAATTGTGGTCGAGGATTTTGATAATCTGGATCAAAAGAATGAGATAAGGCATCAGCCTTCACCTTTTTGTCAGCAGGACGATAATGGAGAAAGAAGTTGAATCGTGAGAAGAGCAAGGCCCACCGTGCCTGACAAGGATTTAGACGATGTGCCACCTGTAAATACAAGTTCTTGTGGTCCGTTTAAAATGTGATGGGATGAAGTGCTCGTTCCAGTAGATGTCTCCACTACTCCTGAGCTAACTTAATGTCCAACAGTTAACGGTCTCCGATTCCATAATTCTTTTCTGCAGGAGAGAAGGCCTTGGAGAAGAATCCGCAGGAGAAGGTTTTCCTATTATCTTTTTTCTGGGACAAGACTGTGCCTACTGTTATAGACAAAATATCCCCATCTAAGATAAATGGTTTACTTGGATCTGGCCTATATAATAGAGAGGCTGAGGAGAAGGCCCGTTTGAGTTTAAGAAATGCTAATTCAGCTACCCGTGTCCATTTTTTAGCATTGACCCTCTTCTTAGTGAGGGCTGAGATTGGTGCCACTAAAGAAGAGAAATGTGATCTGAATTGTCGTTAGTGGTTGGCAAATCTTAGAAAACATTAAATTCCTTTCAGTCCTTGAGGATCTGGCCATTTTAAGACTGCAGACAACTTGGCCGGATCTATTTGGAGTCCCTGATCAAAGATTATGTATCCAAGGAAAGCCAAAAGATAAAGTGGGCAACTGCCCTCAAAAAACCTGACGCGCGTTTCCCTAGAAGAAGCTAGATATACCGGCGAAACGCGTGTCAGGTGTTTTGATAACTTTTAAACAGTCCAATGTCTAGTTCTACCATCCCCTGTAATTTGCAAATTAGCGGACTTTGCATTACAACAACATACTGTGCCCAACAGTGTTTCTCTGGCGCATGCGCTCACCGCTCTCCACACTTAGCCCGAGCGGGACTTGTGTAGTGATGGCTGAGCTTAGGTGGCCGCTCTCACAACCATCTAGAGCAGGGGTCTCAAGCACGCGGCCCGCGGGCCGCATGCGGCCCCTGGGGCTGTCATCTGCGGCCCGCGGGACACAGAGCCGCTAGTATCGGCTCTGCTCCGAGACTCTGGAATTCCCTGACATCGCTGTCCACATATGAACAGCGATGTATGGGGCTTCCCCAGAGCCGGAGTCCCGGGCAGAGCGCAAGTACAGGCTCTGCTCCGGGACTCTGTGGAATTCCCTGACATCGCTGCCCATATATGGACAGTGTGTCAGGGTCTTGCCCAGAGCGGAGCAGAGCGCTGGTGTCGGCTCTGCTACTGGACTCTGTGGAATTCCCTGACATCGCTGTCCACATATGAACAGCGATGTCTGGGGCTTCCCCAGAGCAAGAGTCCCGAGCAGAGCGCTGGTGTCGGCTCTGCTCCGGGACTCTGTGGAATTCCCTGACATCGCTGTCCACATAGGAACAGCGATGTCTGGAGCTTCCCCAGAGCCGGAGTCCCGAGCAGAGCGCTGGTGTCGGCTCTGCTCCGGGACTCTGTGGAATTCCCTGACATATCTGCCCATATATGGACAGTGTGTCAGGGTCTTCCCCAGAGCGGAGTCCCGGGCAGAGCGCTAGTATCGGCTCTGCTCCGGGACTCTGTGGAATTTCCTGACATCGCTGCCCATATATGGACAGTGTGTCAGGGTCTTCCCCAGAGCGGAGTCCCGGGCAGAGCGCTATTATCGGCTCTGCTCCGGGACTCTGGGGAAGCCTCTGACATCGCTGTCCATACATCGACAATGATGTCAGGGGCTTCCCCAGAGCAGGAGTCCCAGTGACGTCAGGAGCACAGCTGGAGTCCCAGGAAGAGCCTACTAGCGCTCTGCCCGGGACTCCAGCTCTGGGGTTGCCCCTGACATCTCTGTCCATATATGGACAGTGATGTCAGGAGCAGAGCTGGAATCCCAGGCAGAGTGCCAGAAGCGGCTCTGCTCCGGGACTCCAGCTCTGGGCAAGCCCCTGACATCACTGTGGCAGCATCTACAGAGGGCACTGTGGCAGCATCTACAGAGGGCACTGTGGCAGCATCTACAGAGGGCACTGTGGCAGCATCTACAAAGGGCACTGTGGCAGCATCTACAGAGGGCACTGTGGCAGAATGTACAGAGGGCACTGTGGCAGCATCTACAGAGGGCACTGTGGCAGCATCTACAGAGGGCACTGTGGCAGCATCTACAGAGGGCACTGTGGCAGCATCTACAGAGGGCACTGTGGCAGCCTCTACAGAGGGCACTGTGGCAGCCTCTACAGAGGGCACTGTGGCAGCCTCTACAGAGGGCACTGTGGCAGCCTCTACAGAGGGCACTGTGGCAGCCTCTACAGAGGGCACTGTGGCATTATCTACAAGTGGGTGTGTGGCAGTATCTGAAGAGGACACTGGCATTATCTAGGGGTGTGATGCATTATCTACAGAGGGCACTGTGGCCTTATCTACAGAGGGCACTGTGGCCTTATCTACAGAGGGCACTGTGGCCTTATCTACAGAGGGCACTGTGGCCTTATCTACAGAGGGCACTGTGGCCTTATCTACAGAGGGCACTGTGGCCTTATCTACAGAGGGCACTGTGGCCTTATCTAGGGGTGTGTTGCATTATCTACAGAGGGCACTGCGGCAGCATCCACAGAGGGCACTGCGGCAGCATCCACAGAGGGCACTGCGGCAGCATCCGCAGAGGGCACTGCGGCAGCATCCACAGAGGGCACTGCGGCAGCATCCACAGAGGCACTGTGGCACTATCTAAAAAGGGGCTGCCCAATCTTGACATGTGTGCTAACTGAGCCGCCGGACTGCATTTAGCGACACTTAAACTGGAAAGCTGGATTGTTGAAATAAGCACGTGGAGAAATATCTCAAATTTTAAACCTAGCGCTATTATTATAGTAATGTAGTATTATTATTCTAGTAATATAGTGTTATAGTAGTTCAAATAACTAATTGATTAACAATAATTTTGTATTGTATCAAATTTGAAAGTAATGCGGCCCGTCAACTTCCCATTTTTTCTATATGCGGCCCACTTACCCGGCCGAGTTTGAGACCCCTGATCTAGAGCGACCCCCTTTGACATAAAGTCTCGCTGCCCTCTGTTAATATTACTACATAGACGGCACTGCTAATGATCACACACCTCACTGCTTCTACAGTGGAGCCTCTCCACTGCTGGGCGTTAATTCTACAGCCCGGTGGAGAAACTCTATCCTATTGCAAGCAACAGTAAGACAATATATTTCCCAAAAGAACGGTAGTGCATATACTGATGACCCTTTGGTGGGTCTGACACATAAACACAATAAGTGTCAATTTCTAACATTGTGGCATAACAGGGCTCTTTTGCTCAATACAGCACACACTCTGCATATTCAACAGAGTTATTGTGCTGCATAAAGTTATGTTAAGTGATAATCTCACCTTATAGCAGTGCATAGATGTGCATAAATGGTTTATTTTGGGTCTGTGCAGTGCATAGATGTTATATAGTGAATATCCACAAACAAATCACAATTGATACGCCACAACATTCCGTATTCTGTATACCCCATGGTTATTACCAGTTTACATAACTATTAATTGTGGGTATCCATATTGGGTAATGGTGATTTATACATCTCATACCCTGGTGCTGTTGTTTATCTCATACTATTGCAGAGCAGTTTTCCATCACATGGACGTATTTGTATAGAGTTAGGGGACATCTGCACTTAATGCCATTTACTGACATCGGATATTTATTATAATTATTTTCTAATAAAGATTTTTTATTTTATATGATACTTTCTAGAGACCCACACACCTTTTCTCCCTATTTTACCTTTCCCAACCTTAATTGATCCAAGGAAAGCCAAGCTGGACCTGTCGAAGAGGCATTTTTCAAGCTTGGCATAGAGGTAATTCTCCCTTAGGCATTGCAGAACAAGATGTACTTTCTTGCGATGGGTATAAAGATCTGGGGAATAAACAAGAATATTATCCAGATAAAAAATAACACAGCTCTATAAAAGGCCACGAAAAATATAATTTACGAATTATTGAAAGACCGCAGGAGCATTACTAAGGCCAAAGAGCATAACCAGATACTCAAAGTGACCATCTCTCGTGTTGAATGCAGTTTCCATCAAGTTGTATGCACCCCATAAGTCTAACTTAGTAAAAATTTTGGCTTCTTGTATACAAGGAGTTCTAAAATCAAGTCTCAAGGCAGGAGAAGATGAATAACTAGTAGACATTGCGAATGGCAGGGTTTGCCCCAACGGGTAATTTAAGCTGTAGTTTAATTTATGACTTGGCAGACACAGGAGCAGAGGACTGGTGGGACTTTTTAGCACAAAGAATGACATTTTCTCATGGTCGAGTTTAATTCTCTCAACTGGCATGGGTTCATCCGGAAAAGCAGTAGTAGAGGCAAGTAGAGGTCTCTGAAATGTTGGTGCCAATCTGGGCACCTTAAGGGCATGATCCGTTTCTCTTTATCTCTCACGGAAACGTATGTCAATACGAGTTGCTAATGAAATAAACTCATCCAAGGAGGTTGGAGTATCCCGACCAGCCAACTTGTCTTTGATGCGATCAGCCAGACCCTTCCAAAAGGTAGATATTAGAGCTTCATTGTTCAACTCGAGTTCAGTGGCAAGCGTGCAGAACTGGATGGCATACTGACCCACAGTAGAGATGCCTTGTTGAAGCTTGAGGAGTGATGAAGCAGCAGATGATGACCGACCAGATTCTTTGAACACCTTTCTGAAGGTAGCCAGGAAGGCTTGGATGGCGCTCATGACCGTTCCCATAGAGGAGATACCCAGGCCAACGCCTCACCAGGCAACAGAGACAGGATGTAGGTGACCTTAGCTCGGTCTATAGAAAATTGATGTACCAACACCTCAAAGTGGATATTACATTGGTTCAAATACTCCCTAGAGGACTTGGGGTGGCCATCGTAGCGTGGGGGTAGGTAAATGTAATCCAGGACTACTTGCAGTAGCTAATGGTAATTGCATAGGTGCCACAGGTGATGCTGGAGTGGAGGGAGGCCAAGGCCGATACCTCCAATGTAGGTGTATTGATGGGGATAAGGAAACAGACAGGTGAGCCCTAATCTACCCGCCACTCAGTCCCTGCCTACATGCAACGACCCGCCCTAGGCGACGGGGTACAACTGGGCGACGGTCCCAATGCTCAATAAGTGCCCGACAGACAAACAGACAAGGGTACACAGAAGCAAGGGAAAAGGGGCAGTTGCCCACGGCAACACCGCGAGCAACAAGAATGGTGAACGAGCCGAGTCAAACCAGGAGTGTACGAGGTACCAAACGCAGAGCAGGAGAGTAGTGAACAAGCCGAGTCAAACCAGGAGTGTACGAGGTACCAAACGCAGAGCAGGAGAGTAGTCAGTAAGCCAGGGTCGATATGAAGCAGGGTCAAATGGTTTAAGAAGCTGCAGCAGGGCCAGGAAACAAAACAAGAATCTCAAGCAAGGAGGAACAGGAAAGGCAGGTATAAATAGACAGAGGGCGGGAGCTAGCTCCGTCTGGCCAGGCTGTGATAGGCTCTCCCACTCCTAAGCCTGCCATCCTGAGTGGTGGAAGATGGAGTCAGTCTCCCAGACATAGAAGCAGGTGCAGGCTGATTACCTATGGGCATGGATACAGACGCTGTGCCTGATCCTTAACAGTACCCCCCTTTTATGAGGGGCCACCAGACCCTTTCTAGATGGACCTGGTTTATTGGGGAAACGAAGGTGGAACCTCCTGACCAATGCCCCAGCGTGAACATCCCGGGCGGGTACCCAAGTCCTCTCCTCAGGCCCGTATCCTCTCCAATGGACCAGGTACTGGAGGGAGCCTTGGACCATCTTGCTGTCCACAATCTTGGCCACCTCGAATTCTACTCCCTCAGGGGAGAGAACGGGGACAGGAGGTTTCCTCGAGGGAGCCAAGGACAGGGAGCAGCGTTTAAGGAGGGAGGCATGAAACACGTCGTGTACTCAAAAAGATGGGGGCAACTCCAGTCGGAAGGAGACAGGATTGAGGACTTCAATGACCTTGTACGGCCCTATAAACCGGGGAGCAAACTTCTTGGACGGGACTTTAAGGCGCAAGTTCTTAGATGATAGCCACACCAGATCCCCGACCATAAACAAGGGGTTAGCAGAACGTCTTCTATCTGCCTGAGTTTTTTGTATGCTCTGGGAC
The DNA here is from genome assembly GCF_050947455.1 of Rhinoderma darwinii. NCBI lineage: Eukaryota > Metazoa > Chordata > Amphibia > Anura > Rhinodermatidae > Rhinoderma > Rhinoderma darwinii. Next base: position 38,538,472 of record NC_134687.1, on the reverse strand, counting down.
GCCTCTAGGTTCTTCTGAACCTGGGCCCAGACTGTGCACAGTTCCCGATGAACGACCTCTACCTTGGGATTGTTGGAACTACCAGGTGAAACGGAGGAGAACCGTGGATTAAACCCAAAATTACAGAAAAAGGGGGAGACCCCTGACGAGTTACTGACCCGGTTATTAAGGGAAAATTCGGCGAGGGGAATGAATGAGACCCAATCATATTGACAGTCAGAGATAAAACACCTTAAATATTGTTCTAGAGACTGATTAGTCCTTTCGGTTTGGCCATTAGTTTCAGGATGGAAGGCAGAGGAGAAGGACAGATCAATCTCCAACTTTTTACAGAAGGCTCTCCAAAACAAAGAAACAAATTGTACACCTCTGTCAGAAACAATATTGACAGGGACCCCATGGAGACGCAGGATGTGTTTGACAAACAAGGTAGCTAACGTCTTGGCATTGGGTAGTTTTTTGAGGGGCACAAAGTGGCACATCTTACTGAAGCGGTCTACTACAACCCACACCACCGACTTGCCTTGAGATGGAGGCAAATCGGTGATAAAATCCATGGAGATATGGGTCCGAGGTCTCTGGGGAATGGGCAAAGAACGTAGTAAGCCCGCTGGTCGGGACCTGGGAGTCTTGGACCTAGCACAAACCTCACAAGCGGCGACGTAGGCCTTAACGTCTTTAGGCAACCCAGGCCACCAATAGTTTCTGGCAATGAGGTGCTTGGTACCCAGGATGCCTGGATGACCAGATAGTGCGGAGTCATGATTTTCCCTAAGTACCCTTAGCCGGAATTGCAGGGGAACAAACTGCTTGTTCTCAGGAAGGTTCCTGGGAGCTGAACCTTGATCAGCAGCAATTTCAGAGACTAAATCAAAATTAATAGAGGAAATGATTATACCTGGAGGCAAAATACAAGCAGGATCTTCCTCTGAAGGAGGGCTGGCCATGAAGCTACGCGACAGTGCATCAGCCTTAATATTTTTAGACCCAGCCCTATAGGTAACCAAAAAATTGAATCTGGTAAAAAATAATGTCCATCGAGCTTGTCTCGGGTTTAGCCTCCGGGCAGATTCTAGGAAAACCAGATTCTTGTGGTCGGTAAGGACCGTTACCTGGACGTGGCGCCACTCTTCAAATGCCCATTTAATGGCTAAGAGTTCGCGGTTGCCAATATCATAGTTACTCTCAGTGGGCGAAAACTTCCTGGAGAAGTAGGCACAGGGACGGAGATGGGTGAGGGACCTGGTACCCTGGGACAAGACAGCCCCCACTCCCACCTCGGACGCGTCAACCTCCACGATAAATGGCTCCATTTGGTTGGGCTGAACCAACACCGGGGCCGAGATGAAGCACTTCTTAAGGACCTCAAAAGCCTGGACAGCCTCAGGAGGCCAGCGGAGGAGATCAGCACCCTTGCGAGTGAGGTCCGTAAGAGGCTTAGCGATGACCGAGAAGTTAGCAATAAATCTCCTGTAATAATTAGCGAACCCCAAGAAGCACTGTAACGCCTTCAGGGAGGCAGGTTGGACCCATTCCGCCACAGCCTGGACCGTGGCGGGGTCCATGCGGAATTCATGAGGAGTGAGGATTTGACCCAAAAATGGTATCTCCTGCACCCCAAACACACATTTTTCGGTCTTCGCAAACAGTTTGTTTTCCCCAAGGACCTGGAGCACCTTCCTGACATGCTCAATGTGGGAGGACCAGTCCTTGGAAAACACAAGTATGTCATCAAGGTACACTACAAGAAATACCCCCAGGTAATCTCTTAAAATATCATTTATGAAATTCTGGAAGACCGCGGGAGCATTACACAACCCAAAGGGCATGACGAGGTATTCGAAATGACCTTCGGGCGTGTTAAACGCAGTCTTCCACTCATCCCCCTCTTTGATGCGGATAAGGTTATACGCCCCCCGTAGATCAAACTTAGAGAACCATTGGGCATCCTGAACCTGATTAAAGAGATCAGGAATCAAAGGAAGGGGATACTGGTTCCTTACCGTGACCTTATTCAAGTTACGGTAGTCAATGCATGGCCTAAGACCACCATCCTTCTTCCCTACGAAGAAGAAGCAAGCACCTACCGGAGACGTAGAGGGGCGAATGTAACCCTTGGCCAGGCATTCCTGGATATACTCTCTCATGGCTTCACGTTCGGGACAAGAGAGATTAAATATCCTACCCTTAGGGAGCTTAGCTCCTGGTACCAAATCGATAGCGCAATGGTATTCTCTATGAGGAGGTAACACTTCGGAGGCCTCCTTAGAGAAAACATCAGCGAAGTCCTAAACAAACTCAGGTAGCGTGTTCACCTCCTCAGGGGGAGAAATAGAATTAACAGAAAAACATGACGTCAAGCATTCATTACCCCATTTGGTAAGATCCCCAGTATTCCAGTCAAACGTGGGATTATGCAACTGCAACCAGGGAAGGCCTAAAACCAAATCGGACGATAATCCCTGCATCAACAGTACAGAGCACTGCTCCAAATGCATGGAGCCAACAAGGAGTTCAAAAACAGGGGTATGCTGTGTAAAATAACCATTAGCAAGAGGAGTGGAGTCGATACCCACTACCGGGATAGGTTTAGGCAAATCAATCAAAGGCATAGCTAGAGACATAGCAAATTCCACAGACATGATATTAGCAGACGACCCTGAATCCACGAAGGCACTGCCGGTAGCAGACCTACCACCAAAAGAGACCTGAAAGGGAAGCAAGATTTTATTACGTTTCATATTTACGGGAAAAACCTGGGCGCCCAAGTGACCTCCCCGATGATCACTTAGGCGCGGAAATTTTCCGGCTGCTTATTCTTACGCCTAGGACAGGTGTTCACTTGATGCTTGTCATCCCCACAATAGAAGCAGAGACCATTCTTCCTGCGGAACTCTCTACGTTGTTGGGGGGACACGGAGGCCCCGACTTCCGCGGAAGAACGAAGCAACGGAACCTCGGGAGGCATCATGGGGGAGTCAGAGTAGAAAACACAAAAACGTTCACGTTGTCGTTCCCTGAGACGTCGGTCAAGTCGTACCGCTAAAGCCATAACCTGGTCTAGGGAGTCAGAAGAGGGATAGCTAACTAGCAGGTCTTTCAGGGCGTTCGACAGACCCAACCTAAACTGGCACCTTAAGGCAGGGTCATTCCACCGAGACGCTACGCACCACTTCCTAAAGTCAGAGCAATACTCCTCAACAGGTCTCTTACCCTGACGTAAGGTCACCAGCTGACTCTCGGCAAAGGCAGTCCTGTCAGTATCGTCATAAATGAGTCCGAGAGCAGAAAAGAAAAGATCAACAGAGGAAAGTTCAGGGGCGTCAGGAGCCAAGGAGAAGGCCCATTCTTGGGGCCCTTCCTGGAGCCGGGACATACCCACCCACTGGCTCTCAGAACCTGAGGAGTGGGGCTTTAAACGAAAATAGAGCCTACAACTCTCCCGAAAGGAGAGAAAAGTATTCCGGTCTCCTGAGAACCGGTCAGGCAACTTGAGGTGGGGTTCAAGAGGTGAGGTGAGGGGCACTACCATGGTAGCATCAGTCTGGTTGACCCTCTGAGCCAGGGCCTGGACCTGTAGGGAGAGACCCTGCATTTGCTGAACCAGGGTCTCAAGGGGGTCCATAGTAGTGTGAGGGACCAGGGTAGAGTAGGTATATGGGCTTGTGATTATGTAATGAAGGGGGTAAGGAAACAGACAGGTGAGCCCTAATCTACCCGCCACTCAGTCCCTGCCTACTTGCAACGACCCGCCCTAGGCGACGGGGTACAACTGGGCGACGGTCCCTACGCTCAATAAGTGCCCGACAGACAAACAGACAAGGGTACACAAAAGCAAGGGAAAAGGGGCAGTTGCCCACGGCAACACCGCGAGCAACAAGAATGGTGAACGAGCCGAGTCAAACCAGGAGTGTACGAGGTACCAAACGCAGAGCAGGAGAGTAGTGAACAAGCCGAGTCAAACCAGGAGTGTACGAGGTACCAAATGCAGAGCAGGAGAGTAGTCAGTAAGCCAGGGTCGATATGAAGCAGGGTCAAATGGTTTAAGAAGCTGCAGCAGGGCCAGGAAACAAAACAAGAATCACAAGCAAGGAGGAACAGGAAAGGCAGGTATAAATAGACAGAGGGCGGGAGCTAGCTCCGTCTGGCCAGGCTGTGATAGGCTCTCCCACTCCTAAGCCTGCCATCCTGAGTGGTGGAAGATGGAGTCAGTCTCCCAGACATAGAAGCAGGTGCAGGCTGATTACCTATGGGCGTGGATACAGACGCTGTGCCTGGCAGATCCTTAACAGTAGGCTCCCTTTGTGATGGCGGACATAGAAGGAGGCAGATTAATAAACATAGCAGAAGGTCTGGGGAGGCGTCAGAGAGTCATCACTGAGAATGTAGCAAAACGTCAGGGCAGGTGGCAGTCATGTACGGTCAGAAACAGGCAGAAAGTCGGTACACAGAAATAAAGAAAAAACTTCAAGCAGGACAACTGGGAGACTAGGAACCAGTCGCGGATTAAGTAGACCACAGGCCCTGGGCTGTTCCACAAACTTGGGCCCCCCTTCCCTACCGCCGCTCTGCTGTGTCTATAGTGAACACCACCTTTCTGTGCGAGCATTGACAAATGGGTGTTACGATTCCTCTTGTCAAAGTGCTGTGTCCCTACATACTGACAGTCTCCAACCATCGCTAACTGTATCACACTGTGTAGGGACACATCCTCTTGACAATGGGAATGGTAACATGCATTTGTCTATTATTCCTGGATACAACGGACATGTCAGGTGAGCAGACAGATCCTCCATAGTTCCAGTGACTCACAAGTGACGTCTTCTCTAATGAGAGTCCTTCTCTTTTCTTCTACATGTGACACAGACTGGTATGGCAACTTCTCCTGATGAGACATCTTTGCTCCTCGTTTCTGCAGCCATCTCCAGCCCCTATAGAAACCCAAAAATTCAGACACCAAGGCCCAGAACCATACATTAAATGGGTTGTCTTGGCATGGACCGGTTTTTCATACTGGTGACCTATGGATTTGCCCAGACAACCCCTTTTACTCAGACTAATAAATTAGAATACATACAGACCCCAGACCTTCTAAACTTTTGCAGTTCCCAGACCAGTCCCCCCTAAACAAATACAGACCCCAGAACAAGAACCCAAAATAAATACAGACCCAGAACAAGCACCCTAAATACAGACTTCGGACCAGACCCCTAAATACAGACCCCAGACCAAACCCCCTAAACTAATACAGACCCCAAACCAGTTTCCCTAAATACAGACCGCATAAACTAATAGACCCAGACCAGACCCCTAAATCCAGACCTGACCCCCTAAACTAATCATGACCCCAGACCTGACTCCCTAAACTAATACAGACACCAGACCAGACCGACTAAACTAATACGGACCCCAGACCAGACCCCTAAATACAGACCCCAGACCTGACTCCCTAAACTGATTCAGACCCCAGACCAGACTCCCTAAACTAATAGACTCCAGACCAGTCCCCTTAAATACAGACCCCATAAACTTATAGACCCCAGACCAGACACTTAAATGCAGACCCCAGACCTGACCTCCTAAACTAATACAGACCACAGAGAAGTCCCCCTAAATACAGGCCCCATAAACTAATAGACCCCAAACCAGACCCCTAAATACAGACCCCAGACCTGACCCCCTAGACTAATACAAACCCCAGACAAAGTCCCCTAAATACAGACCCCATAAACTAATACAGACCCCTGACAAGACCCCCTAAATATAGACCCCAGACCTCCTGAATCCAGACCCCAGACCAGACCCCTAAATACAAACCCAAGACCAGGCCCCCTAAATATACAGACCCCCGAGACCAGACCCTTTAAACTACTACACCCCCCTAAATACAGACCCCTTAAAATAATACAAACCCCAAACCTCCTAAATACAGACACCCTAAACACAGACCCCTTAAACAAATACATGATCCCCTAAGGGCGGGTTCACACGTGGCGGAATTTCACTTAAATTCCGCTGCGGACACTCCGCAGCGTTAATCCGCAGCGGAGCCGTTTCTCCATTGACTTTCACTTTAATTTAGCAGTGTTCGTTTAGACGATGCGTACAATTCCGCTGCGGAGCATAGGCTGCGGAGCGGAATTTGGTGTCCGCAGCATGCTCTGTCTGTTGCGGAGCAGTGGCGGACTCATGGCGGAATTTCTCCATTGACTTCAATGGAGAGTCAAAATTCCGCAATGAAGTCCGCAGATATTATGTGTGCTGCGGAGCGTATTGGTTTTACTACCATGACATTTCTTCATTCTGGCTGGACCTATGTATTTCTAGGTCTACAGCCAGACTGAGGAAGTCAATGGGGCTCCCGTAATGACGGGAGCGTTGCTAGGAGACGTCTGTAAATAGTCACTGTCCAGGGTGCTGAAAGAGTTAAGCGATCGGCAGTAACTGTTTCTGCACCCGGGACAGTGACTACCGATCCCAATATACATGTATCTGTAAAAAAACATATAAGTTCATACTTACCGAGAACTCCCTGCGTCTGTCTCCAGTCCGGCCTCCCAGGATGACGTTTCAGTGTAAGTGACGGCTGCAGCCAATCACAGGCCAAGCACAGGCTGCAGCGGTCACATGGACTGGCGCGTCATCCAGGGAGGTCGGGCTGGATGCCGAAAGAGGGACGCGTCACCAAGACAGCGGCCGGTAAGTATGAAAATCGTTTACTTTCACTAGGGAAAGTGCTGTCCCTTCTCTCTATCCTGCACTGATAGGGAGAAGGGAAGCACTTTTCCCGCAGTCCGCAGCAGCTAGTCCGCATCAATTTTCTGCACATTTTGTGCAGATCCGCAGCAGAATCTGCAACGCAGATTCTGTGCGGCATTGATGCGGACAGTTGCGGAGGAAATCCGCCACGTGTGGTCATGCCCTAATACTTACCTCGCAGCTCACCACGCAGTCTTCTCTCTTACTGCTGTTCTAGGGGCTGCGGTCATGTGACCAGCAGGTCTCTAACCAGTAACAAGAACTGCAGACATAAGGTCATGTGACCTTTAAGTCTGCAGGTCCTTTACTGGATATACACAATCCTGTTTTGTCTTGGTTTTTGCCGCGATTCGCAGAAAAATTGCATTGTACTTGGGGCGGCCATGGGCCCTTCGGGAGTTTCGAGCCCTAGGCGGACGCTCAAAATGCCCAATGATGTTCCGCCATTGCTAGGAACACAAGGTACAACAGAAACCAAATTGCTCTGGCAATGATCACCAGCAGAATCAAATGGTGGTTACGAAATTGGCACATGCTGGTCCTTTAAGAACAGCAGTGTCAGCACACGTACGCACTAGGACCCAGTGGAACAAGCCAGCGGCTGCAACGGTTTGCCAGATGCAGAAGGAGAGCAGCGGTGTGGGGGAGAAGGACGCCGAGGACAAGAAAGTAATCGTCAGGGAACGGAGAGTGCAACACTCTCATAGCCTGTGGCCACTATGGATGACACGTTATCACAAATGACCATGATATGGGGTCCAGTGACCGCTGTTAACCTATTCAGTACTGCTCTAGTTTCCATTGAATTCTTTGACGACCAAGATGGCTGCGAATCAGCAAACAGAGGTCAGCTGTCCCCCCTCTCTTCTGATAGGTGAGGATCTAAGTTTATTTTTATTTTTTTCCAAATATATTTTTTGGAAATCAGTTAATAACAGTTTAAAGCGTACCTAACTTTTCAGGTGACTTTTCAGAATAAGCTGTCATATGTGTGTACATAAAGAATAACACTATTTCTGGCCATTATATGACTTGTATGTGGCATTATTTAGCAGTTTTCCCCTCTGCAGACTCTATCTCCAATTCTCAGTTTTCTCTGAGCTAGTGGGCGGAGCCTAACTGCTATCATGTCTTCTATACTGCTCTCCTATCTTTATCTATCACATGTATAAAGAAGCAGCAGCAGCAGCAGCATGGAGGTGATTATACAGCAGTAATGCACAGTGTGAGAATCCAGCACTGGGGTGAGATTTACATGTTACTAGCAGCCTGCAGCAGGTCTGTGTGTTTCTCTAAGCTCCTACTTCCTCCCCCTGCTCCCCCCTCTCCCCTCCGCAGACTTAGTGTGTTGCTGACTCACTCTCTATCTTGTTTTCTCCTCCTGCTCCCCCTCCCCTCTCCATAGACTTGTATGGTCAGGCAGTGAGGAGACACCCACCCACTTTCTGCAGCCCTGCTCTGTAACAAGGGACAGGTAATTCTTAACAACAGGTGATAGACAGCAGATTACAGGAAGGAAGTCACCTAGTGGAAGTAACTACAAACAGAATTTTCATGGATAAAACTACTGAATTTTAACAGTAGGAAATTACAAATTTGATATATATCAGATATACTATTAGATTAGCATAAATTGTGTGAAAAGTTAGTGTCCATTTAAAATTAAAATGTGTGAACAAGACCTTTTAGTGGAGTATTTTTTGTTTTTTTTTGTTTTTGCCTTTTGTTTTCCCAAACCTGGAAATTAATCCAAAAAGGGGAAGACGAATGAATTTAGGTTTCACTCCTGGGTGTTGACTTAAAAAAAACCTAACAAATAAACACATAGAAAACATACACCATAACTACACTGTGGAAAAAGAATAGACAGTGGGAAGCAGTATTTCTTCCTTTTAAGATAGTGGCAGCCCCCTTGCCTACAGGGTGCCCATGCACTTAAGCTTGTGGTATTTTGGGAGCCAGCTGCGCTCTCTGTCTCCGGTCCCCGTGAGCAGAATACATGGCGTATAGATCACAATAATTGTCCAGAACTAGATACATATGTTTAATATTTAACCATATTTTATTTCCTAAACCTATATTGACGCAATTTTAGTTGGAATTAATCCATTATTTTCCATTAAAATCTATACCGATGTAAAATGAATGCACAAACTCATAGGCGGATTCTATTAATTAATATCGCTATGTGTATATGTCCACTGATGCAGGACATTAAAAGTGCACTTCACCTTTAAAACCATGTTTAAGATTATCTGAAATGGAATGACCTAATATAATGTTAATATTAAAATCATTGCCTTCACCTGCAGTATGAAAACATGTCCTAGAAATCCTTCTGCAGGATACAAATGACCTTTTCTGCTTAGGACCTTTGCAGAAGAGGCTTCTATTATGGTTGCCTCAACATCAGTACCACCCCCCAAATTGCAGGCTGCGTCTCCCACTGTCAGTTTTAAAGGGGTTGTTCAGAATTAGAAATGATGTCTGCTGTCTCCCAAAAACAGCATCACCCGTGTCCCCAGGTTGTGTGTGGTATTGCAGCTCAGCCCCAATCATTTCAATGGAGCTGAGCTGCAATCCCCGGCACAACCAATGGACAGGTGTGGCGCTGTTTTAGGAAGAAAAAAGCCATGTTTGTCTTATACTGGACAACCTCTTTTAATAAATCAATGTGTTTTGTGATTTTAAGAACTTTTTAAATTGACTTTTATAAAAAAAATGTTTTGCGATCTAGGCTTCTATGTCTCCTGTGTACATGGAATCTGTATCGTTCTCTTTCAGCCGATTCTAAACAGATGACTCGGCTGCGAGAGGGTCCCGCGTGTCTATGACATACAGGGTCAACCTAATATCGATCACATCTAAGTTGAAAACAAAACCAAAAATGTAATTAATGGTATTTTCAAAGGGCCCAAGTCATTCAGTCTGAGATTTTGGACCTCCTAAAATCAAGATATTCATGATCTATAAAACATATGATTACTTTTTCCAAGATCTCATGATAAGAGAATGACTGTACATCACTTGCAAAAAGGTGCTGCGACAGTGACACTTAGAGGTGAAGAATAGGTACTGCTTGTATATTACAGAGACGTAATTATAACCAATGGTTTCCAGAGGCTAACAAGGTTATTGGGCTAGGTATTGTTCCAAGAAACATCCTCCCATTTTTAGTGTTAAGGCAACTCTATAGTATATATATAGAAGAAAGAGAAAACAGAGTCTTAGAGCCAATATATATCAAAGAGTATCAAAAAAAGGTTTCTTTATTCAATATATATAACAACAAACATTTAAAACTGTATATGACAGGAGAAACTCAATGTAATGTCAACACAACGATATATCAGGGAAACCCAGATTATAGGTAGTAAACCATTAACCAATATAAATCTACAGGCAAGAGTATCATTAGTTAGAAAGTGCAGTGCAAGTATTGTGGCTGCTACAGGGCCAAATGATCCTGACAGGAAGCATGAATGTACTAAGAAGATAAGGGTGAGCCATCCCCTGAAACTCCAGGAGTAGGCATGATAATCTTACCCATATAAAGTCTTGATGAGTTCCCTGACGATCGGTGTGTGCGCCCCACAATACTTGCACTGCACTTTCTAACTAATGATACTCTTGCCTGTAGATTTATATTGGTTAATGGTTTACTACCTATAATCTGGGTTTCCCTGATATATCGTTGTGTTGACATTACATTGAGTTTCTCCTGTCATATACAGTTTTAAATGTTTGTTGTTATATATATTGAATAAAGAAACCTTTTTTTGATACTCTTTGATATATATTGGCTCTAAGACTCTGTTTTCTCTTTCTTCTATATATTACAGAGACGTAGTAGTTATTTTCTGTTATTGTGCAATCATTACTTTTGTAAAGGGAGTTTCAGACAAAAAAATATAAAAACCAACATACGACTGTGGTCTGTTTTTAGTTATATCTGTTTCTAGGAGAGTCAATTTACAACAAATATACCGTAGTTGCTATTACTTCTCACACAAAGGTTGTCACCCAACTTTCCCAGACTTAAGGAAGAACATACCTACCTAAATGTAAATAAGCAGTGATATATACCTCATCCATGTCGTGCTGCAGACTTTGCCAGTTTTGTCAATGAGAACTCTATTAGAGCTGAGTGACAACCATTATGGAGGCTGTAACGCCAACTATTTTGGGTGTCATTCAACTTTCCCAGAAACTGCTGAAGAAAATTTTAAGACATTATATTTACTAGAGATTTTTTGTTTTAAAGGGAAATTAAAGGAGTTTTCCAGACACTAAAACTTGATGGTCTATTCTCAGGACAGGCCATCAATAGCTTTCGGGACCCCCGCCGTTTTGAAGGGGCGAGCGCTGCTTCCTCTTCATTTCTTCTTGCTCACTGTGAGTCGTCAACAGTGGCGGATTAAGTAGACCATAGGCCCTGGGCTGTTACCCAAAGTTGGGCCCCCCTTCTCCACTCTGTAACTATTGTTAACACTTCCTTTTTGTTCACGCATTAACAAACAGGTGTTACGACTCCCCTTGTCAAAAGCATGTGTCCCTACATACTGACACTCCTGACAAGGGGAATAGTAACACTCATTTGTCTATCTGTCCTGGACTGCACAAATACTTTTTGTGAAATACAAGGATTTCCTATAATAAACATGACAGGAGAGACGACAGATTCTCTATAAATCTAGTGACTCACAGGTGACAACGTCGTTTTTTTCCTCTTTTCTACTCCATTCGGTCCAGACTTCATGACGACTTCTCCCGGCCATGACCCATTTCTGCACTCAGATGTCTTCGGCTCCTCACTTTTCCAACATTTTCACACCTATAAACAAAGATCAAATTATCATGTTGCCACACACTGCGCCCCTAAATATAATCGCACCAAACACTGCGCCCCTGAATAAAATAGTACCAAACACTGTGCCCCCTAAATATTATAGCACCATAGACTGCGCCCCTGAATATAATTGTGTCAAACACTGTAAAGTAAAGCACCACATGCACAAAGCCCCCTGTAGATAGAGCCACACACTGCCCCCTGTAGATAGCGCTACACACAGACCGATGTAAATAGCTTCCTCTTGTATAGAGTGCCACACAGCCCCCCTTGTATATAGTGCTACACAGCAATCCCCCATTAAATATAGTGCTATACAGCAATCCCCCTTGTATATAGTGCCACACAGCGCTACCCCCCTTGTATATAGTGCTATACAGCACCTCCCCCCCTTGGACCTGCAGCTCTTGTAGCTGCCCCCACAGTATAATGTCCCCAATAGCGGCTTCCACAGTATATTGCCACCCATAGCTCCCCCATACAGCATAATGCCCCCCCATACAATATAATGCCCAACATAGCTGCCCCATACACTATAATGCCCCATACTGTATAATGCTCTCCATAGCTGCCCCATACTGTATAATGCTCTCCATAGCTGCCCCATACTGTATAATGCTCTCCATAGCTGCCCATACAGTATAATGCCCCTATAGCTGCCCCATACAGTATAATGCCCCCTATAGCTGTCCCATACAGTATATTGCCCCCTATAGCTGTCCCATACAGTATAATGCCCCCATAGCTGGCCCATACAGTATAATGCCCCCTATAGCTGCCCCATACAGTAAAATGCCCCCTATAGCTGCCCCATACAGTATAATGCCCTCCATAGCTGCCCCATACATTATAATGTTCCCCTTAGCTGTCCTATACAGTATAATGCCCCCATATGTATGTACCTAACAGAAAAATAATAACATAATTACTTACCTATTCCCGTTCCCACGACGAGTGGAGGATTATTCTCCTCCTCTGCACTGTCCCGTGAGCGACTCGGTGCAGACAGGTGCGATGACGTCACTGCATCGTGCCTGCCTGCAGCGAGACGCTCACGGCAGGGTGAATGATGGAGCAAGGCTCCAGCATTCAACCCAACTGCGTCTGCGTCCCTCAGACGCATGTTCAGTTGGAAGCTGGACCAGCGCGGTCAGCGCTGTGTGGCAACGGGGGCCCTGCGAGCCCACAGGCTTAGGGGTCTGGTCGCGACCGTTGCGACCCCTATAGCTGCACCACTCCCCACAGCAGCAGTTAGCAGTGCTAGAGCGCTGCATAGTTTTTTAAGATTATGTGCGGATCGGGCGGCCATGGGTCCCCTGTGAGCCTCGGGCCGCCCGAACCGCCCATATAATGATCCGCCATTGGTCGTCAACACGCATTTAGCGGCGATTCACAGGTATTGCAGAGATTCACTTCAATGGGAGAAAAGGCTGCAATACCTGTGAATCGCCGCTAAATGCGTGTCGACAGGTCACAGTGAGCAAGAAGAAATGAAGGGGAAGCAGCGTTTGCCCTTCAAAACAGTCGGGCCCCCGAACCATCAGCTATTGATGGCCTATCCTGAGAATAGGCCATACATTTTTAGGGGATGAAAACACCTTTAATTTACACAGCATCACATTCCCATAATGTAACATTTAAAATGGAAACTTTACTTTTGATATGGTTATTTAAAAGGGTTTAATATTGATGGCCTTTACTAGAGGGAGTCAGACTACCTGCACCCCCACTAGTCAGTTGAATGAAGGAGACCTGGCGTTCCATTGAGCCCAGTGTACCCTTCATTGTTTATCCAAGCACAGCGCCCTACATAAGGTTATGGCTGTGTCTGGTACTACAGCTCATTGCAGCTCAGTCCCATTAAATTTAATGAGACTGAGCTGCAGTACCTGACACAGCCACAACCATATGTACGGTGCTGTACTCTTGTAAACATTGAAGAGGATGTCTCCTACTTTCAACTGATTGGCAGGGGTGCCCAGAGTCTGATCACCACTGATTAAATATTAATGGCCTATCCAAAGGATACTGTATGTGCTCTCTGATTGTCACAGGGGGTCTTTTTTTTATATTAAAGTAGAGAGGAAATTAGCAGTTGCACCCTGCACCTCCTGCACCTAATAAGGGTAATTATCAAAACCATCCGGCTCCGTTGACAATTTCATCATATTTGCCAGACAAAATAGTGCAGCATGCAGCGCTATTGTACCCGGCAAAATGACGGAAACCATGACAGAAACCCGACGGATCCCAGTAAAATCAAATCGGTGGCATTGGTGTCCATCATTTGAAGAATCATACACTTCCATAATTTTCGTTATTCTGTTCCTATGACAGAACAATGTAATGGAAATATGAGCGCAGATGTGAACAGAACCTGACTCGGATGTTTACCAGCATCTGGATCGCAGATAGTTACAGTATTTCTCTTTAGTTTTGATAATTATCTGAAGATCTGTTCATGTAGACATAGTATAAGCAGGGGGGGGGGGGGATCCAGACGGTTCGCCCCGTTTCTCCCGAGCCGGTTGTTAAAATGACAGCCGGTTCGCAGAACCGGGTGAAGTGGGAAGCCGGAGCGGGTCCCCTGCACTCAATTGTATTTGCATCCTTAGGACGCGGATACAATTGACTCCACTAGCGCTGCCCTGGCGAGGCATGATGCCTCGCCAGTCGGCGCTTTAGTGATGATTTAGTTGGCTGGAGGACGGAGCAGGAATAGGACAGGTAAGAATATGTGTTTTTTTTCCTTCTACCGTTGGCAGCGTTGGAGGCCTTATCTATAGGGGACTATACAGAGAAAAGTAACTACAGGGGACTATATAGGGAACAGTAATTACAGGGGACTATATAGGTAACATTAACTACAGGGGACTATATAGGTAACAGTAACTACAGGGAACTATATAGGGAATAGTAACTACAGGGGACGATATAGGTAACAGTAACTACAGGGGACTATATAGGGAACAGTAATTACAGGGGACTATATAGGTAACAGTAACTACAGGGGACTATATAGGGAACAGTAACTACAGGGGACTATATAGGTAACAATAACTACAGGGGACTATATAGGGAACAGTAACTACAGGGGACTATATAGGGAACAGTAACTACAGGGGACTATATAGGGAACAGTAACTACAGGGGACTATATAGGGAACAGTAACTACAGGGGACTATATAGGGAACAGTAACTACAGTGGACTATATAGGTAACAATAACTACAGGGGACTATATAGAGAACAGTAACTACAGGGGACTATATAGGGAACAGTAACTACAGGGGACTATATAGGGAACAGTAACTACAGGGGACTATATAGGGAACAGTAACTACAGGGGACTATAGGGAACACTACATGGGACTATATAGGGAATAGTAACTACAGGGGACTATATAGGTAACAGTAACTGCAGGGGACTATATAGGTAACAGTAACTACAGGGGACTATATAGGTAACAATAACTACAGGGGACTATATAGGGAACAGTAACTACAGGGGACTATATAGGGAACAGTAACTACAGGGGACTATATAGGGAACAGTAACTACAGGGGACTATATAGGGAACAGTAACTACAGTGGACTATATAGGTAACAATAACTACAGGGGACTATATAGAGAACAGTAACTACAGGGGACTATATAGGGAACAGTAACTACAGGGGACTATATAGGGAACAGTAACTACAGGGGACTATATAGGGAACAGTAACCACAGGGGACTATAGGGAACACTACAGGGGACTATATAGGGAATAGTAACTACAGGGGACTATATAGGGAACAGTCACTATAGGGAGCACTAACTACAGGGGACTATATAGGGAACAGTAACTACAGGGGACAATACATAGGTAACAGTAACTACAGATGACTATATAGGGAACAGTAACTACAGGGGACTATAGGGAACAGTAACTACAGGGGACAATACATAGGTAACAGTAACTACAGAGGACTATATAGGGAACTAACTACAGGGGACTATAGGGAACACTAACTACAGGGGACTATAGGGAATACTAACTACAGGGGACAATATAGGGAACAGTAACTACAGGGGACTATATAGGGAACAGTAAGTACAGGGAACTATAGAGAACACTAACTACAGGGGACTATATAAGTAACAGTAACTGCAGGGGACAATACATAGGTAACAGTAACTACAGGGGACTATAGGGAACAGTAACTACAGGGGACTATATGGGGAACTAACTACAGGGGACTATAGGGAACACTAACTACAGGGGACTATATAGGGAACAGTAACAGCAGGGGACTATATAGGGAACTAACTACAGGGGACTATATAGGGAACACTTACTATATGGGACTATATAGGGAACACTAACTACAGGGGACTATATAGGGAAAACGAACTACTGGGGACTATATAGGGGCCCTTATCTACAGGGAATGTCTCAGGGGACCCTATCTACAGGGACCACCACAGGGGGCTCTATCTACAGGGAACGCCACAGGGGGCTCTATCTACAGGGAACGCCACAGGGGGCCCTATCTACATGGGGGACAATACAGGGAACACTACAGTGAATTCCACAGGGGGCACTATCCACAGGGAATGCTACAGTGGGCCCTGTCTGCAGGGAACGGTACATGGGGCACTATCTACAGGGAATGCTACTATCTACAGAAGGCTCTATGGGGAGCATTATCTACAGAGGGCTCTTTGGGGAGAACTATCTTATAGAGGGCTCTACTAAGATCACTATCAACAGATGGGCTATATGAGGGGCAATATCTACAGGGGGCTCTATGAGGGGCACTATCTACAGGGGGCTCTAGGAAGGGCACTATCTACAGGGGGCACTGTGTGTGGTGCATTACTTTACAGTATTTGACACAATTTTATTCATGGGCACAGTGTATGGTACTATTATAATCAGGGGTACAGTGTATGGTACTATTATAATCAGGAATACAGTGTATGGTACTATTATATTCATTGGCACAGTGTGTAGCACTATTAGATTCAGGGGCACAGTGTATGATACTATTATATTTAGTGGCATAGAGTGTGGCACTATAAGAATTTGCTCTTTGTTTATAGGTGCAGAAATGTTGAAAAAGTGAGCTTCCGAAAAACATCTGATTGAGCAAATTGACCCATTTCTGCAGAAATGGGTCATGGCCAGGAGGCATCTTAGAGTTCTGGACCAGATGGAAAAGTAAAGAGAAAAAGACCGAATCTGGGAAGTCGTCACTGGTGAGTCACTAAATGTAAATGTTTATTCTCCCTGTGATTGCTCAGTACTGTAGTCACTGTATGATCTGCTGCGAGATGATGTGTGTATTGTTCTTTTTTGTGAAACCGCAACTCCCAGCATATCTTTACCATCGTACTGGCTATACTGAGAGCTGTAGTTTTATTCCGTGCAAATTTATATGGGGTTAAACTAAATTTGCAAATTCTCTCTGTACTGAGCTGTAATTGTACTGGTGCTGTATAAATATACTGAGCTGGGTTCTTGTGCTGTATATATATGTGCTGAGCTTGGTTCTGGAGTTATATTCATCATAACAACCAAGCTCAATACATATATACAGCACCAAAGAGAAGCTCAGAACATATATACAACTCCAGAACTGAGCTCAGCATATAAATACAGCACCACAACAAAGCTTAGTACATAAATACAGCACCAGAACCAAGCTCAGTACATATAAACAACATAAGAGCCAAGCTCAGTACATATATGCAACATCAGAACCAAGCCCATACACATATACAACACCAGAACCAAACTCAGTACATATATACAGCAACAGAACCAAGCTCAGAACATATATATACAACTCCAGAACCAAGTTCAGTACATATATACAGTACCAGAACAAAGCTCAGTACATATATGCAGCAACAGAACCAAGCTCAGTACATATATACAACACCAGAACAAAGCTCAGTACATAAATACAGCACCAGAACAAAGCTCAGTACTTAAATACAGCACCAGAACAAAGATCTGTACATATATACTCACCAGAACCAAGCTCAGTACATAAATACAGCCCCAGAACCAGAACCAAGCGCAGTACATAAATACAGCACTAGAACAAAGCTGAGTACATATATATCAGAACAACCAAGCTCAAAACATATATCATATCGATACATTACCCACAGAGGGATTTATTTCCAGCATTTTTTTCTTTTAATGTTGATGATTATGGGAACAGTTAATAAAAACCCAAAATTTTGTGTCTCAGAAAATTGGCGATCAGCCTGTGGCACTGCTGAGCTGTTATGGAAGCCCAGGTTGCTCCATCACTGACTGTGGAAACTTCACAAAATAAATTTTGCATTTCATTTGGAAATCTCGGTCCCAGAATCTGGAGGAAGAGTGGAGAGGCATCAATCCAAGTTGCTTGCGGTCCAGTGTGAAGTTTCCACAGTCAGTGATGGTTTGGGGGGCCATGTCATCTGCTGGTGTTGGTCCACTGTGTTATTTCAAGTCCAGAGTGAGCGCAGCGTCTAGCAGGACATTACCCAGCACTTCATGCTTCCCTCTGCTGAAAAGCTTTATGGAGATTCTGATTTCATTTTCCAGCAGGACTTGGCACCTGCCCACACTGCTAAAACTATCAATACCTGGTGTAATAACCACAGTATCAGTGTGCTTCATAGGGCAGAAAACTCGTCTGACCTAAACCCCACAGAGACTCTATAGGGTATTGTCAAGAGGAAGATGAGACACAAGACCCAACAATGCAGACGAGCTGAAGGCCGCTATCATACAACCTGGGCTTCCATAACACCTCAGCAGTGCAACAGGCTGATCGGCTCCATGCCACGCCACATAGATAACACCTCAGCAGTGCCACAGGCTGATCGCCTCCATGCCGCGCCGCATTGATGCAGTAATTCATGCAAAAGGAGCACCGACCAAGTATTGAGGGCAGATACTGGACATACTTTTTAGTAGGACAACATTTCGGTATTACAAATCATTTTTTGAAATTGGGCTTATATAATATTCCAATTTTCTGAGTGACTTAAATTTGGGGTTTTTATTAACTGTTACCATAATCAAAAACATTAAAGAAAAAAATGCTGGAAATAGATCACTGTGTGTAATGAATCTATATAATGTATGAGAGACACTTTTTGAATTTAATTACTGAAATCAATTAACTTTTGATGATATTCTAATTCATTGAAAAGGACTAGTATATATACACTGAGCTTTGTTCTGGTGTTGTATATATGTACTGAGCTTTGTTCTGGTGCTGCATATATGTACTGAGCTTTGTTCTGGTGTTGTATTTATGTACTGAGCTTTGTTCTGGTGTTGTATTTATGTACTGAGCTTTGTTCTGGTGTTGTATATATGTACTGAGCTTTGTTCTGGTGCTGTATATATGTACCAAGCTTTGTTCTGGTGCTGTATATAAGTTCCTTACTTGGTTCTGGTGCTGTATATATTTGCTGAGCTTCGTTTTGGTGCTGTATATATGTACTGAGCTTGGTTCTGGTGTTGTTCTTATGTACTGAGCTTGGTTCTGGAGCTGTATATATGTATGTTCTGGTGCTGTATATAAGTTCCTAGCTTTGTTCTGGTGCTGTATATATGTACTGAACTTGGTTCTGGTGTTGTATCTAAATATAATGGTGGTTTCTCTTGGCTCAAATACCCACAAAATCTCTCTCAGACCGGAGCAGGCAAAACTAAATTGGGTATGATCCAACAAATACCCTAAATAACATATATAAAAGTACAGTGAAGTTTACCACTCAGACAGCACTGGTAACAGTCCAATATCATTCAGTATGGACTCTCTCCCAGAAAAATGCAGTGGACAGTCCGCAATCCAATGAGGGTGTGGATGGTAATTCTTATCCTTGTAGTTCCACCAAGCTCCTTATCGTCTCTCTCCACATTCAAAGAACTCCTGGTAGGAAAAGGATCTTATGTCTCTAATAGATGGAAAAAGGAAGACACATAGTGCAACACCCTCTGAAAAAAGATTGCTCCACGCCAAGTTTAATCCATACTCACAGAAGTAACAAGAACAATTGGCGTGGAGCAATCTTTTTTCAGAGGGTGTTGCACTATGTGTCTTCCTTTTTCCATCTTTCAGAGACAGAAGAACCTTTTCCTACCAGGAGTTCTTTGAATGTGGAGAGAGACGATAAGGAGCTTGGTGGAACTACAAGGATAAGAATTACCATCCACACCCTCATTGGATTGCGGACTGTCCACTGCATTTTTCTGGGAGAGAGTCCATACTGAATGATATTGGACTGTTACCAGTGCCGTCTGAGTGGTAAACTTCACTGTACTTTTATGGTGTTGTATCTAGTTGCTAAGCTTGGTTTTGGTGTTTTATATATGTACTGAGCTTTGTTCTGGTGCTGTATATATGTATTAATCTTGGCTTTGGTGCTGTATTTCTGTACTGAGCTTGGTTCTTGTGCTGTATTTATGTACTGAGCTTGATTCTGGTGCTGTATTTATGTACTGAGCTTTGTTCTGGTGCTGTATTTATGTACTGAGCTTGGTTCTGGTGTTGTACTTATGTACTGAGCTTAGTTCTGGTGTTGTATTTATGTACTGAGCTTTGTTCTGGTGCTGTATATATGTACTGAGCTTGGTTCTGGAGCTGTATATATGTACTGAGCTTGGTTCTTGTGCTGTATATAAGTTCCTAGCTTTGTTCTGGTGCTGTATATATGTACTGAACTTGGTTCTGGTGTTGTATCTAGTTGCTAAGCTTGGTGTTGGTGTTTTATATATGTACTGATCTTTGTTCTGGTGCTGTATATATGTACTAATCTTGGCTTTGGTGCTGTATTTCTGTACTGAGCTTGGTTCTTGTGCTGTATTTATGTACTGAGCTTGATTCTTGTGCTGTATTTATGTACTGAGCTTTGTTCTGGTGCTGTATTTCTGTACTGAGCTTTGTTCTGGTGCTGTATTTATGTACTGAGCTTGGTTCTGGTGTTGTATATTTGTACTGAGCTTCGTTCTGGTGTTGTATATATGTACTGAGCTTCGTTCTGGTGCTGTATATTTGTACTGAGCTTGGTTCCGGTGCTGTAAATATGTACTGAGCTTAGTTCTGGTGCTTTATATATATGTACTGAGCTTGCTTCTGGCACTGTATCTGTGCATTAGCCGGGAGAGTTGTCGCGGCTTACTCCGCACGCAGCACTGTCCTCCATCCTTCTCATGTGCACAGCCTAACTAAATGGGCTGAGCACACTTAGGATATTGAATGTGCGCATATAGGCCTATACGTAATGTGTGAGTTTAATATAATGTGTGGGTACGTAGGTAGGTATGTACGCTTATGTAATTATATACATAGTGTGGCAATCCACACTAAAGCATTCTGGACAGGGAATTTCTTTATTTAGAGTCCACTTTAATGTAGGGGGTATATGGAATATCGTAATTGTTTTATTTTATTATTAGAACAATTTTCAATGGCGCGATACACCGCAAAACACTGTGCCCCCCCCCGGAGCGCGTATGTCTTTGTCCGAAAAACAGGGAACCTGTTGTTAAAAATTTGAATCCCTCCCATGAGTATAAGTGACATGTATAAACTATGCACATCTTAAGGCCCCATGCACACGACCGTAAAAAAACTCAGTTTTTGCGGACCGCAATTGCGGTCCGAAAAAACTGACCCATTCACTTTCATTGAACGCGGACACCTTTCTGTAGCACTACGGAAGGGTGTCCGTGCCGCGGAAATGTTACGGGAATTATGGAACATGTCCGTTCTTTTGCATTTTGCGGGTAGTGCTCCCATACTTATGTATGGGAGCACGGCCTGAAAATGCGGCTGTCAGTCGGTGGCCGGCCGTGCCCGCAATCACGGGCTGTGATTGCGGGCACGGTCGTGTGCATGGGGCCTAAACTTTTATTTTTTGTAGGTGTTGTGTATTTCAGGCTCTGCTTTGGTCAAACAAAACGTTATACTTTGATGCAAAATTGCATGAAGGTGCTAATGAGTGTAAAGGGCTGGATGGTATTTTCACAGCGAGCCAGATGTCTACTTTCAATAGCGGCCACGGCATTTATAATGGTTTTCCCATGAAGGACATTTATGACATATCGACAGGATATGTCATAAATGTCAGAGAGGTGCGGGTCCCACCTCTGGGACCCGCACCTATCTCTAGAACGGGGCCCCCTAAACCCCATTCTATCTTTCCCGCCTCCGCTGTGTTCCGGCCACTTCCTGCTTACATGGTCGTTTTACGGAAACAGCGTAACTCTCTCAGCTATGCACTTTCCGTAACTCCCATAGAACTGAATAGTAGTTACGGAAACAGCGTAGCATGCAACGCTGCTTCTGTAACTGCCATTCACTACTATGAGAGTTACGGAAACAGTGTAGCTCAGCGAGTTACACTGTTTCCGTAACTCATCCATGTATTGCAGTGTATTGTACCAGTGATCTAATGATCGCTAGTTCAAGTCCCCTAGAGGAACTAATAAAATCTGTGTAAAAAAAAAAAAAGTTAGATACATTTTCAGGAGTGTAAACGTTTTTTGAAAGTAAAAAACAAAACTTTTTCCCCAAGCACAATGTAAAAATAATAAAAAAAATAAAAAAATTGGTATTGCTGCATCCGTAAAAGTCCGAAACTATTACAATATAACATTATTTGGCTCACACAGTGAACGGTGTAAAATAAATAAATTTAAAACCCGGAATCGCTGTCTTTTGGTAGCGCTAAAAATAATTAAATAAAAAGTGATAAAAAAATGCACCAAAAAAATGGTGCTAATAAAAACTACAGCTCGTGCCGCAATAACTAAGCCCTCACACCGCTCAAACGATGGAAACATATAAGTTATGGCTTTCAGAATGTGGTGAAACTGAATAAATTATTTTTTTTTAACCAATAGTTATTTCTTTGTAAAAGAAGTAAAATATGAAATTTTTTCCTATTTTCTGTTGTCTAAAACCTGGGTGCGTCTTATAGTCCGAAAAATATTGTAATCAGAATTGAGCTTAGATGAGCGTTCAGGAGAAGACAGAGGGGGCTGTAGAATGGGCCAACAACAGGCTTGCCAACTCAATTTTTTCTTTATTTAGGACACTTTATCCAAAAATCACGGACAGTCAACATTTTTTACGGGCAACTTGGAAAATAATGAATCATAAAAATTATAAATTTAATATATGTCTGTAGTCTTAAGCACTTATATGAACATATTAGCAGAATATACAATAGTGAGACCTCTGAAATGATGATAATTACAATACCAATAATCTGTACTTCAAAACTTCAAAAACAATCACAGACGCATCCATTTTTTTTATTGACACAGGGAAAAGTCATTTTTACAGACTGCCCAGAAATTTATGGACGGTTGGTAACCCTGGCTGACAGTGATTTCGGCTGTAGGGATCAGGGTTGCCAACCGTCCGTAAACTTACGGACGGTCCACAAAAATGGGTGTTTTTTTCTGCTGTCCATAGCGTTTGCCAGAAAAAAGCACCATCCGGGATTTTTATGCAGTCTCCCGGAACTGTACACGGCGCATGCGCCAAAATGTGCATGCGCAGTGCAAAGGAATAGTAGGCCACGGCCGGGCATATTTTCAGATTCCGCTGCCAAGTGAGGTCCTGTCACCTGACATGAGGTCAGGTCACTCAGGTCAGATGACTGGACTGGTCTACTCTCGGGCCGTCACCGACCCCAGTCATTAGTGAACCTCCGTCGCTTCGCCACATGACCACCTCGGCTCCTCCTAACGGTGAGTCACGTAAGGCAGAGTGGTAGCGGTAGGCTACCACTACCGCTCTCTGCTGTTTGCACTAAGTACAGGGGGGCTGTGCGGCGCTATTTACAAAGGGGGGGCTGTGCAGTGCTATTTACAAAAGGGGCTGTGTGCCACTATTTGCAAGGGGGGCTGTGCGGCACTATCTACAAGGGAGGCTGTGTGGCGCTATCTACAAGGAGGGGCTGTGGGGCGCTATCTACAAGGGGGACATGGGGCGCTATCTACAAGGGGGGCTGTGTGGTGCTATCTACAAGGAGGGGCTGTGTGGCGCTATCTACAGGGGGGGGGCTGTGTGGTGCTATCTACAAGGGGGGCTTTGTGGTGCTATCAACAAGGGTGGGCTGTGTGGCGCTATCTACGGGGGGCTGTGTGGCGCTATCTACAAGGGGGGCTGTATGACGCTATCTACAGGGAGGGGCTGTGTGGCGCTATCTACAAGGGGGGGCTGTGTGGCGCTATCTACGGGGGGCTGTGTGGTGCTATCTACAAGCGGGGCGGTGTGGTGCTATCTACAAGGAGGGGCTGTGTGGAGCTATCTACAAGGAGGGGCTGTGTGGAGCTATCTACAAGGGGGGGGGGGGGGCTGTGTGGCACTAGCTGTGTGTGGTGTTATTTTCAGGGGGCATGGTTACTGAGGGGCACTTTTTTGTGTCGAGCACTGAGGTATCAGTATTACCATCTGGGGCACTGTGGATTATGAGTTGGTTTAGAGGATGGGGTATAGGTGTGAAGGAAGCTGGAAAAGCGAGAAACCAACATGTCTGTGTGTCAAATCCTGCAGAGACGAGTTGTGGCTGGAATAAGTCGTCACAGCGGTCTGGGCCGGATGGAGAAAAAAAGGGGAAAGTGAACGACTAATCAGAGAAAACATCACCTGAGTTAGCGGTGAAAGCTACAAGGGGATCTGTGATTGGTGAGTTACTCCTAGAAAACTGCACACTGCACAGGCAATGATTTTGTAATGTGTCCGCAAAAAATTTGGTCTGTCAGTGATATTTAGCTCAGTTGTCCAGAAATTTCTGAAGTGGAAGTTGGCAACCCTAGTAGAGATTTTGACTGAATGGCATGGAGCAGCTTCCAATTAGTGTAATACATATTTATCCCTAAAATTGGGCCTCCACATAGCAGTGTCCATAAAATAATCTTATAAAAGTGCTCACAGTACAGTGACTTCAGATATTCTTATAACTGAGTGTTATATGCAGTCAGTGCTCTCCAACGGCAAAGTTCCCCCCAATTAGACTTATTTTTCAACTTTCCAATACATCACACATTTTAACATAGGGGGGTTTAGTGGTTAGTGCTAATATTCCTGGTATTAGCCCTAGTGGGCTAGAGTGATTTATGGGTTAATAATTTTTATCTGTAGTGGTCCAGGGTGGTTATAGCTGAATAGTACCTATCATCCCTTCTCTTTTCTTAGGGTGTTTTAGGATTTCCCAGTGGTTTAGGCTGATGAAGGGGTTAATGGTATTATTTGTGGTTGTCTGGGGGTGGTAAAGAGGTAAATCCCTGGTTGTCTAGGGTGGCAAAGAGGTAAATCCATGGAGGTCTAGGGTGGTAAAGAGGTAAATCCCTGGTGGTCTAGGGTGGTAAGGAGGTAAATCCCTGGTGATCTAGGGTGGTAAACACATTTTAATGATGTTATCTCTGGTATTCTAAGATGGAGATGGGGTTACGGGGTACATCCATGTTGGTCTTGGTTGACCATTTAATTATTTTTTCTTAACTCTATATAAGTAAACTCTGTGGCAGTTAATTATATAATATATATTTATAGAGGTCAGTGCCCCATTTTGCTGTTACAGAGCTCCCTTCACACAGCCATAGCGTGGAATAATAACATTCTGGTAGACTGCAGCTGCCACTAGGGGGAGCTTACTGCATATTGATTTTAACAATTGGGAAAAGTATAAATCCTTATGCAGTGAGCTCCCCCTAGTGGCAGCTGCAGTAAGTATAAGGACATTAAATAGATACCCCTGTTTTACCTGCACTTATCTACTCAATTATCATTTTTATAGCGTCAATATATTCTGATTAAGATTATGATGTTTCATATCCTTAAACGCATGGTGTTTACAATGTGAATTTCCTTCCACATAGACACCATCTAGACGCACATACAAACCCCAATGTTATGTGAAGACAATTAAAATACTAGCACGTCTTGGAATGTGGAAAGAACCTGGAAGGCGGGAGGAATGCCATTCATACCCGGGAAGAATGAGAAAACTGGAGTTCTTCATTGTAAATATTCATTCGCCATCGTTCAGATAAACTGAAGACGTTCAATCTGGCTGATTTGAGATTCGGAAATAGATTTTTCGAATTCTTAATTTTTCTATAAAGATTCAGGAAAAAAAATAGCCCCTCCTTATAGTCTACTGGTGGGCAAAACAGTGAGTGGCGCAAATCCCAAGTTTGTGTTATAATTTTCAGGGGTAAATATTACTCGTTGAACAAACTGCCTGAAAACAGAATGTAAACATGAAAAAAAATATTATTTTTTGGACCCTTTCTCCCTAAACAAGACCTTCCAAATTTAGGGATATCAGTTTCAATTTTAAATAATAAGAAAGCCCACGAACAAGAAAAATGAACTTTTGGGATAGACTAAGAAACAAAAATAATAATAATAATAATAATAATAATAATAATAATAATAATAATAATAATCAATACAAAAAAATCTCTTTATAATGCAGCATTTCAAAAGGTGAAATTTTTCTCTGGGCATAAAGGCACAAAAAACCATAAAGGGTTAAAGAGCTGTTCTTATGATGATACTACATACATCCTGATATACACTTTAAAGTCCTGTAAATTACACTATAGAAGCATTACCCACATTTGCCAGCAGATGGCGCCCGCACTCCTTTTCCAATGACAGCTTCACTTGTGAATGCTCAGTGTTATCCAATGTAAGGAGGAAAACCTTGCTTTGTTTGCAATCCCACCCTCTCTCTCCTAGTATCTATCTATCTGGCATACACATCCCCAGCCTGTCACTAGCCACATCAGAAGAGGAGCATGGCACTGAGGGGGCCACTTCTTCCTCCACCTATGGGCATCCTGTGCTTTGCCAGTCTTTCCCTGCTGGTGCAGCTGGTCCAGGGCACAGGCTGGGTGAACATGAGGAGTACACGAGATCTACAGGAGGCAGAGAGCAGAGTTGATGGAGATGGGGTTACTGAGGATGCTTCTGCTTCTGCTGGACGCTTTGGGAGGGCTACAAGCAATGATCACATCTCACTGCTCAGCACCTCGTTTGTGCTCAAGGGGGATGCATCTCATAACCAAGCCATGGTGCACTGGACCGGGGAGAACAGCAGCGTGAGTGACTCCTCTTCTAACATTTCTTGTGGATTGCAATTAAGGTTACCTGTCACTTGACACGTTGTCACTCTGGTGCCATGGAATGCTTGCTGCTTGCACCCTGATTATGCCAATGAAAGCTTTAAGTGCCACTGCCATGTCGATAAATGCCCTGGAACATGTCTATGCCCTTCCCTGTTACATGTCTATGTATTGCCAGTGTTAATGCCTTGGTACATGTCTATGCACTGCCCTGATACATGTCTATGCCCTGTCCTGGTATATGTCTATGTATTGCAAGGGTTAAATGACCTGGTACATGTGTATTCCTTGCTGGAGATAAATGCCCTGGTACATGTGTATTCCTGGCTGGAGATAAATGCCCTGTTACATGTCTATGTATTGCAAGAGTTAAATGCCCTGGTACATGTCTATGCACTGCCAGAGATAGACGTCCTGGTACATGTGTATTCCTGGCTGGAGATAAATGCCCTGGTACATGTGTATGCACTACCTGAGTTCAATGCCATGGTATATGTCTAAGTACCAGCTAAGTTAAATTCCCACTTATATGTGCAATGCCAGGGCAAAATGCCCACTCACATATTGCTGTTCTGTATCAGTTTAATGCCCATTTATTATGTATTTCCAATGGCATACCTGCTTTTAACATGTCTATTCATACCCACTCTCTTGTCTACATGTTTATATACTTGCTGAGTTAAATACCCATTACTGGTCTATGAAATATTAGAGTTAAATGCCCATTTACAGTCCTGTGACCAGCCTGAGTAGAATTCCCATTCAAGTCTCTTTTCTCTGCTTAAGTGAAATACCCACTTACATGCCCATGAGTGGAATGCCCATATATAGACATCTTTGCAATACTTTAGTGCCCCCTGGCAAGTTTCTGCCCTGATATAAGCACCACTTCCTTTAGACTTAGATGACATTGATGTTTGTGTTCTTGTAGCTGTGTGCTGTTGGCTACTACCAGTATGTTCCTCTGCCCATCAATCTATGGAGACACTTGTCAGACTTGATGTATGATCACCAGCTTCCAGTTAGGGGAATGCTGATGTGCTGCTGCTGGGCATTCCCTTGGGTGACCATTGTTTTTTAAGCTTTGCTATAAATAATATTATATACAGGCTCCAGTACTAGTTGTTGATACTTCATATTGTTTATTTTATTATTGCACTTACTGTTGTGGATGTTACATTGTTTCTTGTACATGTCATAAATGTTTATCTTATACATGTCATAAATGCATATAAACCAACAGATGATGGATGACCAGAAATAGGTGAATGTGAATGATTGATCTTGTCTGGTCCTGTTCTCTTGTATCCCCTGATCTTGTGTTGAGAAGGGGGAGAGGGGCTCAGTATAACTCTCGCTGTGTAGACCGCCTGAGCCAGGGAATAGATAGCAGGCTGGAGTTTCATCCACTCACTGGCAGGGGTGAGAAATGTTCTAGTCCATTCATTGGTTTTGCTCATGAACGTGTTGCTCTCCAACCTCAGGAGAACTACAAGTGTCAGCAGTCATTGATGACTGGAGATGTGGAATGGAAATACTTATGTATTGCAAGTTGTCTGGTTTGTGATTTTCTTACAATGATTGTTATTTATGTATAATATACTAATATATATATATACTATTTATTTATTTATTTATGAAAAATACAATATTCAATATTAAATTACTGAAAAATGCAGATTTTATTTAGCAAATTTAATTTTTTTTTTTAGATGTGACATTTTTTTGTAAATATGTTTTCTGAGTTTCTCAGTATTTTATTTGGCTAGTGGCATCATACAATGTGAGACCCTCCATTGGGCAACTTTCTAAGCTCCAAAACCAGGAAAGTAGAAAATAGTTAACTCTTGACAGCTTCAGATCTCCTCCTTTGCTGCGCTGTGGCAAGGGTGGGACCTGTGTACCCCCTCAGCTGCAGGGCACTTATCATTACCTGACCTACAGACTGCTCAGTCTAAGGGTATGTTCACACGTTCGATACGCCTGAAATTACGGAGCTGTTTTCAGGAGAAAACAGCTCCTGAATTTCAGACGTAATGGCATGTGCAGGCGTTTTTCGCTGCGTTCATTACGGACGTAATTGGAGCTGTTTTTCTATGGAGTCAATGGTAAACGGCTCCAATTACGTCCCAAGAAGTGACAGGCACTTCTTTGACACGGGCGTCTTTTTAAAAAAATGACCGTCGGCACAGAACATCGTAAGACCCATTCAAATGAATGGGCAGATGTTTGCCAGCGCTTTGGAGCCGTATTTTCGGATGTAATTCGAGGTTAAAACGCCCGAATTACATCCGTAAATTGGGTTTGTGAAACCAGCCTAACCCTGGAGCTAAAACCTCCTAAGGCATAACCCATTGACTACTGGAACATCTACAGGTCATGTTGGGGCGGGGTCTTACAATGAATATATAGAAAATTATTTATAGGACTGTTAGGGTATGTTCACACGCAGTGACCAGAAACGTCTGGAAATACGGCGCTGTTTTCAGGAGAAAACAGCTCCTGATTTTCAGACGTTATTTTAACAACTCACGTTCTTCACTGCATTTTTTACGGCCGTTTTTGGAGCTGTTTTTCAATGGAGTCAATAAAAAACGCATCCAAAAACGTCCCAAGAAGTGTCCTGCACTTCTTTTGACGAGCCGTCATTTTACGCGCCGGATTTTGACATCGACGTGTAAAATAAAGGCTCGTGGGAACAGAACATCGTAATTCCCATTGAAAGCAATGGGCAGATGATTGTAGGCGTATTAGGGGCGTTTTTTCAGGCGTAATTCGAGGCGTAAAATGCCCGAATTATGTATGAAAACACTGCGTGTGAACATACCCTTACTCCTAAATATGACTGGAGATACTTAAGGATTTATATAAACCATACATCATGTGCAAGAATTACATGGAAAGCCTATAAACATGTATATCTACAAGGAAAGCGTGCATTAGTGTAAGGGGCGATCCCAGCAAGAGTTTACAGACTTCCAATAAGCAAGAAAAATAATAATAATACGTGGAAATAATAATAATACTAATAATTTTATTTAGATACAAATAACAAACTATCTGGTACTGAGATCAGAGGCAGAAGACTGAGCAGAGAGAACCAACCAGAGAGACTCCTCACATCGAAAAACAAAATGATAGTAGTATATTTTGTGTTACAACTTTACTTTGGGCTTTCTCTACTGTTAGGGCATGTTCAGACGTGGCAGAAATTTTCCACTGCGGATTTTGCCACAAATTCGTGGCAATTACGCAACGCATATTTGAGGGTTATCCAGATGTGGTGGATTTCGCATTGGACTTGCTGTAGGTTTCAGCCTTTGCATTGCAATGGCTGAAATCGGCAGTGAAAAATCCGCTGCTTCTCCGCAACAGACTGAGCATGCTGCGGAATATAAATTCCGCACTGCAAGCTATTTTCCACATCGCTGTTTTCTGCAATGTCTGCACTACGTAAACTAAAAAGCTGTAAAAACCAAAAGAAAAAAAGTCCGCTGCAAGTCTCACCACGTCTGCGCGTGCTCTTACTGCTAGTTAACTTTCATATACTTTTCTGTGACTTTCCAAATATCCAGAATATATGATAATCAGGTCCTGTGGATGCCACATTAAAGGAATTTTACTGTATACCGGATGACGTAATGATAGAAAAAACAATAATACTATAAATAATAAGAATAATAATACTTATAGCAATAACAGCGCATTATTTATATATATAAAAACAAAAAATAAAAAAATATATATATATATATAATTTTCAAAAAGAGTGTACCGTAATTTATTCAGTTAACGTCAAGAAAAATGCAACGTTTCGGTCCTGCAGTAGGACCTTTTTCGAGCATTGACAAAGGTCCTATTGCAGGACTGAAACGTTGCATTTTTCTTGATGTTGACTGAATAAATGACACTTTTTTATTGCTTACCGGAGTGCTGCAAGATCTCTTTTTGAAAATTGTATTTAGTCCAAGGGATCGGGACTAATTGCTGGGCACCCAGATATATATTTTTCCTGGGGTGAGTGCTGCTACTTTCTTTTTTGTCTATATATATATAGACCAAGTATTGAGGGCATATACTGTACATACTTTTCAGTAGCACAACATTTAGGTATTAAAAATCATTTTTGAAATTGGGTTTATAATATATTCTAGTTTTCTGAGACACAACATTTTGGGTTTTCATTAACTGTTACCATAATCATCAACATTAAAAGATAAACATGCTGTAAATAGATCCCTCTGTGTGTAATGAATCTATAGAATATAGGAGTTTCACTTTTTGAATTGAATTACTGGAGCGGACCGGAAGCTGTCATAGAAGCAACGGAGGCGGCATGTCAACAAAGTGCAGCGCGTCAACAAATAAAGTTTACAGCACTGAAATGACTGAAAAGTTCTAAAAGGTATTTAGGGGGTTTATGTGTGGGAAAATAAAGCAGCCAACAATAAATTAAAATATATATTAGTTCTTGGAAAACCCCTTTAATCCACTATAGGCTAATATAATAATAATAATAATAATAATAATAATAATAATAATAATAATTAATAATAATTAATAATAATAATAACAATAAATAATAATAATAATAATTAATAATAATAATAATAATTAATAATAATAATAAATAATAATAATAAATAATAATAATAATTAATAATAATTAATAATAATAATAATAATAAATAATAATAATAATAATTAATAATAATAATTAATAATAATAATAATAATTAATAATAATAAATAATAATAATAATAATTAATAAATAATAATAATAATGATGCTACAAACTAAACAAATGACATTATATATATATTTGTTATTAGGAGTTTGCTAGGCTTTAGTTCACTATAGGCTACTAATATAATAATAATAATAATAGTAATAATAATAATAATAATAAAATATAATAATGCCACAAACTGTACAAATTACATTATATACTGGCTCTTGATTCTGGGAGTTAACTGTATATTTCTTCTAAGAATCGGTTCCTCGTGCTATAGTCCACTACATACTGCTAGTAAATGAATAATAATAATAATATTTGATGTATTGGTTAATAATTTCCGCAGTCCGCCATGCCGTATATTGTGGTCTTAGAGCAATGAACAATACTTGGAGTTCTGTTTATGAGGTCAGAACAACCTGTAGAAACCTGGTCATTTCTGAAGTACAACTCTCATTATGCTCTGTCCCTGTCCTTATTAATAGTGCTATTAGAGAGCGTCTTTCTCGGTTACTAATTTGCAATCCTATTATGAGTTGGTAACTTTAGTTTCTCGGTCACTGTGGACTTGAATAGTGTTATAGTAACAGGTATAATACATCACGGCTATTCCTATAGAATACATCTTGGGCTGTAACCTCATCAGACGTAGGATCTCTGCCCATGATGTCACAGTTTAGAAGGAAAAGATAATCAATTTTCTAAAATTAGACCAGAGAGCTGTAATCTTGGTCCTGGAAGAATTGCTCACGTGACTCCTTCAATCATTAGCTTTGGGTCAACTTAATTATGGGCCACTTTATTCTACACGGGCTCTGTAGGCCAACAAAAGCGTGACTAGTGCAGTATGTCAAATGGACTGAAACGTCGATTTAGCGAAAGTGCTCCTATCTACATAATGTTTCCTGACTGGTGTGTCTTCATCCTTGCTATTGGGGAGGAGGGGGGTGTAGTGTAAATTTAACCCTGTTTAGGCTGGGAACAAGAAAATAAACATGTTCATTCTATCAAATAATCCCATTATGTAAAGGGCACTGTTGTTATATGTGACTATAAAGAAAAAATTATTACAAGGTTTCGCTCACCGCGTTTCCACCGCGTTTTCTTTCCAAACCACGGTATAAATTTTGGTGGTGCTCGTAGATACGGGAGAAATCTTCTCAGCAGATACAAAAGACAATATTCTGTGCGAAAACGATGTATCCAGCACTCGTTGTAGTAAAACGTTACTTTATTAGGTCATCTTTAAAACACAGCAAATTAAAATAATCCCGGGAGGACGCTTACGCGTTTCAATCCACTAGGGTTCTTAATCATAGCCAGCTATGATTAAGAACCCTAGTGGTTTAAAACGCGTAAGCGTCCTGCCGGGATTATTTTAATTTGCACTGTAGTTATACCCCGGCTAGTAAACAAATATATGTATATGTTTCTTGACTCTGTGATGGCTTCAGTAAATATAAACATACAATGATGTTGTCTGGTAACCGAAGGAGACGTCCATGTCCCTGGACAAAGGGGATAGGGTGTACATTGTTATTTGTCTATATATCTATTTACTCCCTGCTGCACGTGTATCCTCTGCTACTTCTGTGTGTATCTTGTATTGCACTAGAATTTAATGTACCAAATGACAAACTTAGCTCTGCTTTTTGTATGTGTGTATATGTGTATGTGTGTGTGTGTCTCTCTGTATATACCCATTATGTAGGTGACAGGACTCAGAGTTAACTTCTGATATACATTAATCCCCTATTTTTGACAAATAAGTGGGGGACCTCCTTTTTCTACTTTGCTATACGATTTATATGAAAGTCCTTCATCCTTTAAAATAAATAAATAAATAAATAAATAAATAAAACATCTTCTGTGTCATCTGCGGTGTGTATTATGAGGTTCTGTAGCATCTGAGGTGTGTATTATGAGGTTCTGCAGCATCTGAGGTGTGTATTATGAGGTTCTGCAGCATCTGCGGTGTGTATTATGAGGTTCTGTAGCATATGAGGTGTGTATTATGAGGTTCTGCAGCATATGAGGTGTGTATTATGAGGTTCTGCAGCATCTGAGGTGTGTATTATGAGGTTCTGTAGCATCTGAGGTGTGTATTATGAGGTTCTGCAGCATCTGCGGTGTGTATTATGAGGTTCTGTAGCATCTGAGGTGTGTATTATGAGGTTCTGCAGCATCTGTGGTGTGTATTATGAGCTTCTGCAGCATCTGAGGTGTGTATTATGAGGTTCTGCAGCATCTGCGGTGTGTATTATGAGGTTCTGTAGCATATGAGGTGTGTATTATGAGGTTCTGCAGCATATGAGGTGTGTATTATGAGGTTCTGCAGCATCTGAGGTGTGTATTATGAGGTTCTGTAGCATCTGAGGTGTGTATTATGAGGTTCTGCAGCATCTGAGGTGTGTATTATGAGGTTCTGCAGCATCTGCGGTGTGTATTATGAGGTTCTGTAGCATATGAGGTGTGTATTATGAGGCTCTGCAGCATCTGAGGTGTGTATTATGAGGTTCTGTAGCATCTGAGGTGTGTATTATGAGGTTCTGCAGCATCTGCGGTGTGTATTATGAGGTTCTGTAGCATATGAGGTGTGTATTATGAGGTTCTGCAGCATATGAGGTGTGTATTATGAGGTTCTGCAGCATCTGTGGTGTGTATTATGAGCTTCTGCAGCATCTGAGGTGTGTATTATGAGGTTCTGCAGCATCTGCGGTGTGTATTACGAGGTTCTGTAGCATATGAGGTGTGTATTATGAGGTTCTGCAGCATCTGCGGTGTGTATTATGAGGTTCTGCAGCATATGAGGTGTGTATTATGAGGTTTTGTAGCATCTGAGGTGTGTATTATGAGGTTCTGCAGCATCTGTGGTGTGTATTATGAGGTTCTGCAGCATCTGAGGTGTGTATTATGAGGTTCTGCAGCATCTGTGGTGTGTATTATGAGCTTCTGCAGCATCTTAGGTGTGTATTATGAGGTTCTGCAGCATCTGCGGTGTGTATTATGAAGTTCTGCAGCATCTGAGGTGTGTATTATGACATTCTGCAGCATCTGAGGTGTATTATGAGGTTCTGCAGCATCTGAGGTGTGTATTATGAGGTTCTGCATCATCTGAGGTGTGTATTATGAGGTTCTGTAGCATCTGAGGTGTGTATTATGAGGTTCTGCAGCATCTGCGGTGTGTATTATGAGGTTCTGTAGCATATGAGGTGTGTATTATGAGGTTCTGCAGCATATGAGGTGTGTATTATGAGGTTCTGCAGCATCTGTGGTGTGTATTATGAGCTTCTGCAGCATCTGAGGTGTGTATTATGAGGTTCTGCAGCATCTGCGGTGTGTATTATGAGGTTCTGTAGCATATGAGGTGTATTATGAGGTTCTGCAGCATATGAGGTGTGTATTATGAGGTTTTTTAGTATCTGAGGTGTGTATTATGAGGTTCTGCAGCATCTGTGGTCTGTATTATGAGGTTCTGCAGCATCTGAGGTGTGTATTATGAGGTTCTGCAGCATCTGTGGTGTGTATTATGAGCTTCTGCAGCATCTGAGGTGTGTATTATGAGGTTCTGCAGCATCTGCGGTGTGTATTATGAGGTTCTGCAGCATCTAAGGTGTGTATTATGAGGTTCTATAGCATCTGAGATGTGTATTATGAGGTTCTGCAGCATCTGAGATGTGTATTATGAGGTTCTGCAGCATCTGAGGTGTGTATTATGAGGTTCTGCAGCATCTGAGGTGTGTATTATGAGGTTCTGCAGCATCTGAGGTGTGTATTATGAGGTTCTGCAGCATCTGTTGTGTGTATTATGAGCTTCTGCAGCATCTGAGGTGTGTATTATGAGGTTCTGCAGCATCTGCGGTGTGTATTATGAAGTTCTGCAGCATCTGAGGTGTGTATTATGACATTCTGCAGCATCTGAGGTGTATTATGGTGTTCTGCAGCATCTGAGGTGTGTATTATGAGGTTCTGCAGCATCTGAGGTGTGTATTATGAGGTTCTGCAGCATCTGAGGTGTGTATTATAAGGTTCTGCAGCATCTGAGGTGTGTATTATGACATTCTGCAGCATCTGAGGTGTATTATGAGGTTCTGCAGCATCTGTGGTGTGTATTATGAGGTTCTGCAGCATCTGAGGTGTGTATTATGAGGTTCTGCAGCATCTGCGGTGTGTATTATGAGGTTCTGCAGCATCTGAGGTGTGTATTATGAGGTTCTGCAGCATCTGCGGTGTGTATTATGAGGTTCTGTAGCATCTGAGGTGTGTATTATGAGGTTCTGCAGCATCTAAGGTGTGTATTATGAGGTTCTGTAGCATCTGAGGTGTGTATTATAAGGTTCTGCAGCATCTGAGGTGTGTATTATGACATTCTGCAGCATCTGAGGTGTGTATTATGAGGTTCTGAAGCATCTGAGGTGTGTATCATGATGTGCTGCAGCATCTGAGGTGTGTATTATGAGATTCTGCAGCATATGAGGTGTGTATTATGATGTTCTGTAGCATCTGATATGTGTATTATGATGTGATGCAGCATCTGAGATGTGTATTATGAGGTTCTGCAGCATCTGATGTGTGTATTATGATGCTCTGCAGCAGCTGAGGTGTGTATTATGAGGTTCTGTAGCATCTGAGATGTGTATTATGATGTGCTGCATCATCTGAGGTGTGTATTATGAGGTTCTGTAGCATCTGAGGTGTGTATTATGAGGTTCTGCAGCATCTGCGGTGTGTATTATGAGGTTCTGTAGCATCTGAGGTGTGTATTATGAGGTTCTGCAGCATCTAAGGTGTGTATTATGAGGTTCTGTAGCATCTGAGGTGTGTATTATAAGGTTCTGCAGCATCTGAGGTGTGTATTATGACATTCTGCAGCATCTGAGGTGTGTATTATGAGGTTCTGAAGCATCTGAGGTGTGTATCATGATGTGCTGCAGCATCTGAGGTGTGTATTATGAGATTCTGCAGCATATGAGGTGTGTATTATGATGTTCTGTAGCATCTGAGGTGTGTATTATGATGTGATGCAGCATCTGAGGTGTGTATTATGAGGTTCTGCAGCATCTGATGTGTGTATTATGATGTGATGCAGCATCTGAGGTGTGTATTATGAGGTTCTGCAGCATCTGATGTGTGTATTATGATGCTCTGCAGCAGCTGAGGTGTGTATTATGAGGTTCTGTAGCATCTGAGGTGTGTATTATGAGGTTCTGTAGCATCTGAGATGTGTATTATGATGTGCTGCAGCATCTGAGGTGTGTATTATGAGGTTCTGTAGCATCTGAGGTGTGTATTATGAGGTTCTGCAGCATCTGAGGTGTGTATTATGATGTGCTGCAGCATCTGAGGTGTGTATTATGATGTGATGCAGCATCTGATGTGTGTATTATGATGTGATGCAGCATCTGATGTGTGTATTATGAGGTTCTGCAGCATCTAAGGTCTGTGTCATGATGTGCTGCAGCATCTGAGGTGTGTATTATGAGGTTCTGCAGCATCTGAGTTGTGTATTATGAGGTTCTGTAGCATCTGAGGTGTGTATTATGAGGTTCTGCAGCACCTGAGGTGTGTATTATGAGGTTCTGTAGCATCTGAAGTGTGTATTATGAGGTTCTGTAGCATCTGAGGTGTGTATTATGAGGTTCTGTAGCATCTGAGGTGTATTATGAGGTTCTTCAGAATCATGATATGCAGCTGGGTCAAAGACTACTATTGCGGGAAGAGATAAGCGGTGCCTTAATCGTCAGCTTCTGACTATGTAAAAGAAAAATGTAATTGCCTTGCATTATGTATGTGTGTATTGTATGCTACTCATTTTAATTATTCTCCTGAACAACCCCTTTAATAAGATTTAGCCACTGTATAATAGGATGTGCCCTTGAGGTTTATACCAATATACTGTACTATATTTCCACAATATAAACTGTGCTCATGAGATCGTATGGCTCTCATATCTATCGATCGATCGATCTATCTATCTATCTATCTATCTATCTATCTATCTATCTATCTATCTATCTATCTATCTATCTATCTATCTATCTATCTATCTATCTATCTATCTATCTATCTATCTATCTATCCCATATCTATCTATCTATCTATCTATCTTATATTATATATATGCATCTTGCAGAACTTTTCATTATACAATGATACAAAATAGTTCTCTTCCAGAATAAAGAAATCTGTCTCTCTAGTGCCACTTATAGGTGACCGCCCTGTAAGTCAATGTACCACCAATTATAAAGTCTTGAAAAATTACTCCGGTTAAAAGCCAAACAAAAGAAACCCATCTGTAGACAGAACTGTTTTGGAGTCAATGCTCCTCATCAGTACAGAGTAGGGTAGGTAGTTGACAGTTGGCTGAGTGAGATGCCTTTGAAGGAGCTTTTGGTAGGTTGATTCTTCTTCTGGAGATCCAGGGTAGGGAATTCTAAGGGCAATGCTTGGAAAATAGTTTGCAAATTAGCTCTTCTACACAAGGAAAAACTGGTTTCTCTAGTGCCACCTATACTTTTCCCAGGGAGCATTGCCCCTCAGATTCCCTACCAGCTGGATATCTGCAAGGATGATCAGTACCTTCCAAGAGCATTATACAAATTTATACACTACCGTTCAAAAGTTTGGGGTTACCCAGACAATTTTGTGTTTTCCATGAAAACTCACACTTATATTTATCAAATGAGTTGCAAAATGACTAGAAAATATAGTCAAGACATTGACAAGGTTAGAAATAATGATTTTTATTTGAAATAATAATTTTCTCCTTCAAACTTTGCTTTTGTTAAAGAATGCTCCATTTGCAGCAATTACAGCATTGCAGACCTTTGGCATTCTAGCTGTTAATTTGCTAAGGTAATCGGGAGAAATTTCACCCCATGCTTCCAGAAGCCCCTCCCACAAGTTGGATTGGCTTGATGGGCACTTCTTGCGTACCATACGGTCAAGCTGCTCCCACAACAGCTCTATGGGGTTGAGATCTGGTGACTGCGCTGGCCACTCCATTACAGATAGAATACCAGCTGCCTGCTTCTTCCCTAAATAGTTCTTGCATAATTTGGAGGTGTGCTTTGGGTCATTGTCCTGTTGTAGGATGAAATTGGCTCCAATCAAGCGCTGTCCACAAGGTATGGCATGGCGTTGCAAAATGGAGTGATAGCCTTCCTTATTCAAAATCCCCTTTACCTTGTACAAATCTCCCACTTTACCAGCACCAAAGCAACCCCAGACCATCACATTACCTCCACCATGCTTGACAGATGGCGTCAGGCACTCTTCCAGCATCTTTTCAGTTGTTCTGCGTCTCACAAATGTTCTTCTGTGTGATCCAAACACCTCAAACTTCGATTTGTCTGTCCATAACACTTTTTTCCAATCTTGCTCTGTCCAATGTCTGTGTGCTTTTGCCCATATTAAACTTTTCCTTGTATTAGCCAGTCTCAGATATGGCTTTTTCTTTGCATCCCGGAGTCGCCTCTTCACTGTAGACATTGACACTGGCGTTTTGCGGGTACTATTTAATGAAGCTGCCAGTTGAGGACCTGTGAGGCGTCTATTTCTCAAACTAGAGACTCTAATGTACTTGTCTTGTTGCTCAGTTGTGCAGCGGGCCCTCCCACTTCTCTTTCTACTCTGGTTAGAGCCTGTGTGTGCTGTCCTTTGAAGGGAGTAGTACACACCGTTGTAGGAAATCTTCAGTTTCTTGGCAATTTCTCGCATGGAATAGCCTTTATTTCTAAGAACAAGAATAGACTGTCGAGTTTCACATGAAAGCTCTATTTTTCTAGCCATTTTGAGAGTTTAATCGAACCCACAAATGTAATGCTCCAGATTCTCAACTAGCTCAAAGGAAGGTCAGTTTTATAGCTCCTCTAAACAGCAAAACTGTTTACAGCAGTGCTAACATAATTGCACAAGGGTTTTCAAGTGTTTTCTAATCATCCATTAGCCTTCTAACACAGTTAGCAAACACAATGTACCATTAGAACACTGGAGTGATGGTTGCTGGAAATGGGCCTCTATACACCTATGTAGATATTGCATTAAAAACCAGACGTTTGCAGCTAGAATAGTCATTTAGCACATGAACAATGTATAGAGTGTATTTCTGATTAATTTAATGTTATCTTCATTGAAAAAAACTGTGCTTTTCTTTCAAAAATATGGAAATTTCTAAGTGACCATAAACTTTTGAACGGTCGTGTATAAAAATGCAAAACCCCTTGAATCGCTGTGGGGGACTGAATGCATAAGATATATACAGAATGCACTGGTTATGCACTTTTATTTAGGTTTAAGATTGAATATATCTAGAAAAGGGAATCCGTCTTTTGATTGTATGTGAGTCAAAGAGCAATTATTAAGATAAGGAACTGGTGTCAGCAGGGAGCGCTGCTCCATGACCCTAAGATGGTTCACTGCTGTATTTAGTCTCTTTGTGTAAGTGTATCAAGCAATTATTTCCACATTATGTGGAATCGTGTGGACCTCTATCCGTCTACATTACATGTAAGGCTGTGGTTACATGTACGGATTGACACTATGATCACAGTGGAGAGGTCTTCTTATAGATATCATCACTTTCTGTATATGGACAAACCAGTCAAAACCAAAAATAATTACCATCATATCATGTAAACATTACAGGCACATAAAAAAATCTTATGGGGAGTAGCAGGGTAAATTTTATTTAAAAAATAAACCACTCGGATGTCTGTCTGGTTGGGGCGCATATCTTTACATGCAATCCTTATCAAGTTATTAATTCAAACAGCCTGTGGCATTTCATGTTGCCCAGCAACCGTTAGACTTCTTGTTTGGGTGACTACTATTTAAGTACATGTAGTTACATGCATTAACGTAGTGTTATGAAGTTCTATCTGCTCTACAATATACTGCCTCTCCTTGCAACACAGGCTTGTATAGGTCTCCCCTACTGAGGGAACTGAAACTCAGCTTTAATATTTAAGTACTGTAAAAGTCTTCAACAACTAGGATGCAGGGTTGGACCGGCCCACCAGAATACCAGAAGATCCTCCGATGGGCTCAGGCTCTGACACAAAAAATGGGACCCAAAGAGCCAGCAGAAAACAACCCTGTTTGGAGTTGACATTGGAGCCAATCATTTGCCACTAAGGGCTGCTTTTTATGAGTTGATTAACATATAACCTATTAGACCTTATTGATGATATTTTCTTGTGCGTACAATCATAACAACAACGTTTACGATGCAATTAAAAGTGGATGTGCACATGTTTCGCACAGATGTGGGGGCCCATAAAATTACCCCGGTCTGACGTTGGGGCTTATATTATAAGAAACCCAAGTCTGACGTTGACTGTGGGGGAAATCTGGCAGCAAGTGTTCAATATCCCTACAGCACCACCACAGGAAAAACAAAGTATTACACAGTTCTCATTATAATTAATGGGCTGTCCATGTAAGGTACTGACATGTCCGGTCCTCCAGAGTAAAAGATGCTCTATGTAGCTGCTCTTTTCTCTGACTAAAAGTTGAACAGGGGATTCCCCCTTTATTCATTTTTGAATAGAATATTTAAAGTGTAATTAACTTTTCAGATGACTTTTGATAAAAAGCTGTCATATGTGTGTGCTAACACTATTTCTGCCCATTATTTGATTTGTATACTGCATTTTTTTTTAGCAGTTTTCCCCTCTGCAGGCTTTATTGCTAATTCTTAGTTTTCTCTGAGCTAGTGGACAGAGCCTAATGGCTATCATGTCTCCGATACACTGCAAACAAAGAAGAGGAAAATCC
This sequence comes from Rhinoderma darwinii, assembly GCF_050947455.1. Classification (NCBI taxonomy): domain Eukaryota; kingdom Metazoa; phylum Chordata; class Amphibia; order Anura; family Rhinodermatidae; genus Rhinoderma; species Rhinoderma darwinii. Next base: position 38,497,203 of record NC_134687.1, on the reverse strand, counting down.
TGCTCTCCTCTCTTTGCCATATATATGAAAGCTGCAGCAGCAAGGAGGAGATAATACAGCAGTAATAAACAGTGTAGCTGAGAATCCAGCACTGGGGTGACATACAACACCTACCAGAAAGCTGGAGCACATCTGTCTCTGTCTTTCACACTCTGCTCCCCCCTTGTCTCTACATAGACTTCTATTGGCAGGCACTGAATAGACACACCCACACTTTCTGCAGTCTGTCTGTAACTATGGATAAATTTCGCCTGACAACAGGGGGTGGACAAAAGATTACAGGATTGAAAACCCCTAGTGGCAGTAACTTCGCACAGAATTTGCATGGATAAAACAACAACATTTTAACAGTAAATAAATTACTAAGTTGATCTATATTAGGTATACCATTAGATTAGCATAAGTTGTTTGAAAAGTTAGTTTTTCACACAGACAGCAGAGGGCCCGCATGCAAGTACAGTATATGGGCCACCTGGTCTCCAACAGCTCATCATGCAGCACCACTTATGTCTAACAATCCCCCAATAATTTGGAGTCGTTGTCCTTAGTTTAGTCCCTTACATGCAATCTAATTGACAGTAGGAAGCTACGTTCACAGTGGCAGTCGACCCTCCTACCTACTGGACCCTTGTGCAGCTGCATAGGTTGTATATATCATATGTCCACCCCCGCTTAACACCTTTAAGGAATAATCACACTGAAATGTTACTATTCTAATGTAGTGTTTTATATTATTATTATCATGTGTTCCTCTTTTGATGTGATATAATGTATCCATCTCTTAGTTGTTGGAGTCCAGGACCTTGAAGGTCAGTGATCCGGTGTTGGCCTTGATTAATGAGACAGCAGTCGTGTAATGCTCCTCATAGTGATCCTTTGTCCGCTCACTCAAGGCGGTGCAATCATCATTAGAATTGTTCATAGTGTCGTTCGTGTCTCGTACATCTTTGTCAGTAGCAAAAAAAAGGATTGACCTGCTGCTGTACTTACGTGTTCACTCAGCGACTACATTATGAGGGCAACCTTGTTTCTTTATCCCTGCACACATTTACACGGTTGACTTCCTTTATGTGCTTATTAACAGCTGTCTGAATATTTCTCTTCCTATTATAATATACACGTATAATACACCACGAGTATCTGCACGGATCGGCATTCTTGGGTGGTAGTGAGGGAAATGTGTCATTTTTCGTAGACTAATAAATGGATGACATAGGATACAAAGTTTGCTACAGATCTAAGAAAGGGAGGGGCTTTGTAATTTTGCTAAGGACCCTCCCAATTTTGTGTACGCCCCTGCTTATTTTTTTTCCCACCACTGCAATGCTTCTAGGGGAAAATAGCTCCATAATACTTTTCATCATTTTTTTTCTGTCAGATTTGTACGGGTGAAATTGGAAGCATACGGAGGTACAGTACAGGCCCCATGCACTTATATGGTATCTCTAATATGGCTCCGTAAAAAACAGAGCTGTAATATGGCCATGGAAGTTATGCCAAACCCTGGTAATGGATGTTCCATCAGTCCTAACAGATATGGGACCTGTGCTAAACTTTTCTCAGCTGTGACTAATAAAACAACACGATTGTAGCATTTAACCATCTATCGGACAAGTGCAGCGATACAGATGAGCGATATTTACAACAGTGTCCTAACTATCGCAAATATCTTGTAGTGTATGTGTCTTTGGAAACCAGCATCCTGATAGTGAAAAATATTGGATCAGGGGAAAGTTGTCTAATCTTTGGCCGGCCTAAGGCTGGGTTCACACGACCTATTTTCAGACGTAAACTAGGCATATTATGCCTCGTTTTACGCCTGAAAATAGGGCTACAATACGTCGGCAAACATCTGCCCATTCATTTGAATGGGTTTGCCGACGTACTGTGCAGACGACCTGTCATTTACGCGTCGTCGTTTGACAGCTGTCAAACGACGACGCGTAAAAATACAGCCTCGTCAAAAGAAGTGCAGGGCACTTCTTTCAGACGTAATTTGAGCCGTTCTTCATTGAACTCAATGAAGCACAGCTCAAAATTTACGGCTGTCAGAGACGCCTCGCAAAATGCGAGGAGGAGGAATTATGGCTGAAACGAGGCAGCTGTTTTCTCCTGAAAACAGTCTGTCATTTCAGACGTAAAAGCCTGCTACCTTGTGCACATACCCTAAGTATAAAACCATAGCAGTTGTCAGCCTAAGGGTATGTGCACACGATAGCAGGCATTTACGTGTGAAAAGACAGACTGTTTTCAAGAGAAAACAGGTGCCTCGTTTCACACGTAAATGCTCCTCCTCGCATTTTGCGAGGCTTCTCTGACAGCCGTAAATTCAGAGCTGCTCTTCATTGAGTTCAATGAAGAACGGCTCAAATTACGTCTGAAAGAAGTGTCCTGCATATAATGTATATAAGTGTCCTGCACTTCTTTTGATGAGGCTGTATTTTTACGCGTCGTCGTTTGACAGCTGTCAAACGACGACGCGTAAATGACAGGTCGTCTGCACAGTACGTCGGCAAACCCATTCAAATGAATGGGCAGATGTTTGCCGACGTATTGTAGCCCTATTTTCAGACGTAAAACGAGGCATAATACGCCTCGTTTACGCCTGAAAATAGGTCGTGTGAACCCAGCCTTAGGTGACCATCGTCAACATTTTGGCCAGTTGGAAATAGCACCACCCAGTGCTGCAGACAGGTTCTGGGTGAAGTTCCCCCATCCTTAATATATGATTAAATATCCGTTAACATTTGCACCCATGAAAAGTCCCAGTTAATGCACAGAAGATGGTGGGGCCCACCGCGACTGCCGCCACCCCTGCCGTTCCCACTGCCCCCGCCATGACCACCACTCCCGCTGCCCCTGCCATGACCCCCGCTCCCACACCACAATACTCTAGCAGACCTGCCGCACGCTAGGCACGTCTGCTAGAGCAGACCTCTGATGCTGCCCGCCAAAGAGGAGCAGAAGAAGCCTGCGTGTGAGAAGAGGGTAAGCAAGTACCCTTCCCCAATAATGGATGCATACAGGGATGATAGGGTTTGTATACAGGGATAAATGCTGATTTATACAGGGATGATGGGAGTTAATGCAGGAATGATGGCTGGACTACCCATCATCCCTGCATATAACCTCCATCATCCTCATGATCTCTGTATATACAAGCCAGGCTGGTATTTACAGGGATGATGGGGGTTATAAACATGGATGATGGGGGTTATAAGCATGGATGATGGAGGTTATATACAGGGATGATGACTGGTATATACAGGGATGATGGTGATTACATACAGGGATAATGGCTGGTATATATATATAGAGATGATGGGTTTGTATACAGGGATGATGGGGGTTATATACAAGGATGATGGCTGGTCCAGACATGATCACTGTATATAACCACCATCATCCCTGTTTATACCAGCCATCAGCCCCGTATATATCCCCATCATCCCAGTATATACCAGCCATCATCCCTGCATTAACCCACATCATCCCTGTGTATACCAGCCATCGTCCCTGTATATAACCCTCATCATCCCTGTATATACCAGCCATCATCCCTGTTTATAACCCCCATCTTACCTGTATATACAAGCCAGGATGTACAGAGATGATCGGGGTTATATACAGGGATGATGGGGGTTATATAAAGGTATGATGGCTGGTATACACAGGGATGATGGGGGTTAATGCAGGGATGATGGCTGGACTACCCATCATCCAAATATATAACAACCATCATCCCTATATATACCAGCCAGGCTGGTATTTACAGGGATGATGGGGGTTATAAACAAGGATGATGGCTGGTACATAGAGGGATGATGGGGGTTATATATGGAGATGATCGGGGTTATATACAGGGATGATAGAGGCCATATACAGGGATGATTGGGGTAAATACGGAGATTATGGCTGGTATTTATTAGAATGCGCCTCTTCAGTTGTAAACATGCGTTGGGGGGTAAGCCCACACAGATATGTTTTGCTCCCCCTGTGCTAAACCCCTAGCTGTGCCTCTAATCTATATCTGTCTGTCTGTCTATCTGTCTGTCTATCTATCTTATCTATGTTTTTCAGACTACTGAGGGCAAATCTGCTTTTCTTGATATGGGAGCATGGGATTTAATACCATTCCATAACTACAGTAGATATATTTGCCATTCAGATGTCTGAAAAAGCTGAGTGACAACTTCTGGAGTAAAATGGGACTGTAGGGAGAACTGTGATTGGCAGGGTATCTGCTCAATAGATCCTTCTCATTAAGAAAGATGATTATCAGTCCCATTTGGCTATTGATGTCTTGTTGAATAATCCCCCTGGCTTCAATCCAATATATAAAGTGAATACTGGTACCTGTGCTCCAGGAAAATGATTTCAGCCAATAAAAGTCACTTAAATCTGCGGTAGAACAGGTATCTGTTACCCACATTAATTCTGGAGCTTAGGAAAATAAACATCCCGGGTTAAAGGTCTCCAGCACTAAAAATACAGAGGGTCCTGGGAAAAATGTGGAAACATGGGAAGCACTTGAATTTAGCCTAAACCTGTGATGTAATTATAGGAATTATAATGGTTTCCGGCCGTGGTTAACCAGTAAAAAAAAAAAATCACTTCTCACTAACCTTAATAAGATCTTCCGGGTCCTGTGTATGGGTTAATAGCCTGCATGTGTGCTGAATTACTGTAACTAAGGGTATGTTCACACGGCGAGTTTAAATGGTGGTTTATTGCCTCAATTTCACGGTAATAGAAAAAAATGTGAATTGACTGCACCGTGTGACTTTATCCTTATAGGGGATTCCAATAAAGGGGGGGGGGGTGAATAATTAATCTTCACATTTTATCAGTGACATGGGAAAGCTGGGTGATAATATTTTGGCTGGTCTGGCAATTTCCACAGGGATTGTTGTACATCATTCCCAGACTTATTAGCAAGTCCGTCATATCACTGCTAGCGAGGTTTGACATTCGGGAATGTAGGAAAGCTGTGTGACAACCCCTGTGGGAGTGGGAAAAGTCTTGTTTGGTTGTCTACTAAGGCTGCCTGTGTACCTGGCAGTAGTGTGCCACGTGACCAAGAGCCACGAATGAAAATGGCATGCGGTTTTACTGTGGTTTAGGCTGGATGCCCACATGTTGTTTTACTGCAGTCCCCCCCCCCCGCATCTTTGTGTATTTTCCTTCCCGCCTTTTAAAAGCCATACATTTTTTACTTTTCTGTCAAATATATGAGGGCTTTTTTTTTGCACGACCAGTTGTAGGTTTTTAAATAACACCATTTATTGCACCATATAATGTATTGGGAATCTTTTAAAAATTATTTTGTGGGGTGGAATGGAAATAACAGTTCAATTCCTCTATTGTTTTTTAGGTTTTGTTTTTACGACGTTCACTAAACAGTAAAAACTGCATGTCAACTTTATTCTGCAGGTCATTATGATTTAGGCAATTCCAAATTTATATAATTTTTTTTGTTTTACTACTTTTACGAAAAAAAAACAATTTGTTAAATGTTAAAAAAAAAACAAAATGGGTTGTTTTGTTTGCCATATTCCGAGCCATAACTTTTTTTAAATTATTTTTTCGATGGAGCAGTGTGAGAGCTTCTTTTGTTGCGGGGTGAGCCGTCGTTTTTATTTATGCCATTTTAGCACACATGTGAGTTTTTGATCTTTTTTTTCTCCATTTTTTTGGGGAGGTAAAGTGACCTAAAAACAGCAATTCTGGCGGTTTTTATTTTTTTACGCCGTTCACCCTGCAGGTCAAATAATTTTATATTGTAATAGTTTAGACTTTCATGGGTGCTGCAATAACAATTATTTTTGTTTATTCCTTTTTTTACACTACTTTAGGGGATAATATAATATACTTTTATTTGTATATTATTAAAAACTTTATATATTTAATTTGTATAATTTGTTATCAGGGTTTATTAGGAGCATCAAAATGAAAGACCTGGGGGACTTCATTAGATCTCCCACAATTTAAATCTAATGGCGGGAGATGCAGCTGGCAGATCGGGCATTGCTTTTGCCCAGGAACTCCCCAGGGGAGACTTCGGGCATTGTATGGTTGCCTGCGATTTCCCTGCTGCGTCTCTCCATTGGAACTAAACATCTTGAGGGAGCAGGGCCTCATGTATGGGGCAGTACGGTGGCCCACGTGGTTCCTATAGCTCTGTATTACGGAGTATTGCTGTATAATACCTCCTTAATACAGCATGCAACGACCACAGTATCATTTCTATGTGGAATTCTATTGGAGCCATATGATGGATCTGTGCAACACAAATTTGTAATACAGATTTTAGACTGCGGCATCCATGACCTATAGAAGTGATCAATACTTTCATACTGTAGACGACTACTCTGTTCAAACATGACATGATATTATCATTCCATGTATTGCTGTTTAGTGGGGGAGGGGTTGACACCTAATCAGTACAATTCATTGCATATGCCACAAATATTTTGCCAAAATATTTCAAAGGCCTTATCTGATTAGAGGGGAAAAAAATGCACATTTAAAGCAAGGTCAGTATTAATACCATATGCCACAATGGAAACAATAATCAGAGCAGGTCTGTGTGACCTATTGTTATGGGATCAGTAAAATCACTTCTATATGTGCTAACAGACAGATACAAGATGCAGAATAAGGACAAATACAAACAGCTGGAACTCAACATTTAAAGGCTATGTACACCTTCGAAAGAGATTTCCCCCCCCCCCCATAAAAATGTCTGTCAGTGTGATTGGTGCAACTTTCTAATAAGTTTTAATTAAAAACAATTTTTACTTTTTGAGATACAGCTGCTTTGTATTCTGTAAACTGAGCATCTGTATTGTGTGCTGAGACCTGAATCTTTCAGGTTAGCGGGACTGACGGGTTCAGTGAAAGCGGGTCCTGCATGTCTCTGACATACAGGATCCACCTGTTATCAATCACATCTAAGTTATGAACTTAGATGTGATCAGTAACTGCTTAATCAAATGCAGGACCCGCTGACACTGAACCCGTCAGTCCCACTGACCTGATGGATACAGGATTCCGCAAGATGCAGCTGGTCTGTATACAGAAAGCAGCTTTATCTCAAAAATTAACTGCTTCCCAAACCAGGTAAAAATGCATTCAATTGAGCATGGATTCATATAATAAAATAAAAAAATACTACCCAAATCTAAGGGATTGTTCCACAGAGCTGTAGCTAGATTTTTCTTCACCAGAGGCAGATATTCAGTTTGCTGCCCTAGCCCTGTATCTTAATACCTTGGCTATTGCAGAATGGCTTTTTGGCACCCCCATTGGCACCTAGCAGCCAGAACACATGCCCCACCATTTGTATGGAATCCAACAGAAAATACCTTCGTATGCCTTTTTATGAAATCAGAAGCCTACAGAGGTATAGTAGAGGCTTCATGCAATAGAATAGGAGCCCTATTATGGCTCCGAACAAAACCAAGTTGTAATATGGCCGTGTTTGTGAGGCCATAGGCTGTCTTATTCTATTAATATTCATGGTTCAGTATAATAAATACTAAATGATAAAACCGTAGAATCCTCTAGGCAGTCGACTTGGGTCCACCAGAGAACATGATTTAGAGGGTCCACCCTCTATTTATACAGAACATGTGCCCATCCTTTTATACTTGCATTGCAATCTTTTTAGTTATCATTGTACACGCAAGACATATCACCAATAAGATCTAATAGGTTATTTGTCAATCATAATTAATAATTAATAGACCCTAGTGGCAAGTAATTGGCACCAAAGTCAACTCCAAATGAGGTTGTCTTCTGCTGGTCCTTCAGGGCCCATTACTGTGTCAGAGCCTGGGCCCTACAGAGGAGCTTGTGGTACTCTGATGGGCCAGTCCAACCTTGCTCTTGAAGGGGTTTCATCATAAAGAACATTTCTCACCTATCCACAGGATAGGCGATGAATGTCTGATCGATGGGAGTCCGGCCACTAGGACCCTCACCAATCTCGAGAAAAGGGATCTTTCTTTAGGGCTGGATATAGCAGAGCTCAGTGCTCAGCAGCCCCATAAAAAATTAACGGAGAGGTAGCCGAGAGTGCACAGTCCTGCTCCATTCACATACGACACGCCGACACGCCGTTCTCTGGATCGGGGGTCCTAGCGATCAGACCCCACCGATCAGACATTTATCCTCTGTCCTGTGGATAGGTGATAAATGATCTTCATGAAAAAAACCTTTAAGTCTTAACAAGGGTAATATTTTGGTTTTAAGAGGCCAGTTGAAATAAAAAACAGAAAACCATAAAGAAGGAAGAACGTGTACACACCTGCTCGAAAGATAAACCAACTGGACGGGGAAACTAACAATATAAACCAAAAAAAAAAAAAAAAAGAAAAAAGATCCAGAAATATATGCAGGCACTCTCAGGTATACATAATTCATATAAAAATCCAATTTATTTAAACCTCCGAATAATTTCAGATATATCAATATATACATACAAATATTATATAAAAAAATCTCCTGACCATAAGAGATAGATTACAAGTGATCTAAGACACCTAAAATGTAGATAAATTAACTCATATGCTACATTTGTTCTCACTAGGCATAGGGACAAAAAAGAGGAAAGAATAATCTGAACAATCACTGGGTTTTGTTCACACTTGCGTTTTTTGACAAAATAAATTTTATCATTTCAAGGTGGCCACCATCCCTATTTGCAATAGGTAGCATTCTTTTTTGAGTAGTAAACTCCTATGCGTAGGAGATTTAGACCTAGGAAATGAATAATCCTATGGTACATAAGCTGTTTTAACGGCAGATATGTATGTTATAAAGCTCTTCCCTCCTATTTCATGCAGCCTTATATTTTAAGGAAGATAGATAGATATAGGCAGTCTATTCAGTAGACACAAGATCGCAATAGATCCCACTCCATCCTCTTTGTTTGAGGGCGAATGATTTTCCCAGATTTTATCTGGAGGCTTATGTTTTTACCTCTGATGTTCAGGTCAGCCTCTGTGATCCATATGCAGGAGCAGTCTATTCATAAGTGGGACGGAGAGACCTTCCAAAGGAAAGTCCCAAGCTGTATAATCATCCGTATATCAGACCACTTTCAAACTCCACTGCAAAATTGGATAGCCGGCGACTTTTTCCTTTCAACATCCACTCAGTCCACAACGTGCGCGAGGAGATACACAGTCCAGGAGGGCAAGAGCATATGCCGGTAAATGAGTGAACATCTATTCACATGGTGTTTCCTTCCATATCGTGTCTCCAAATTTGGTCAGGGATTTGCAGGGCCAGGTAAGGACGTCACTACCTGTCCAGCTTGATTAGATCCATTAGAACAGCTGACGCGTTTCATCCCTACACGGGATTTCCTCAGAGCCGTTTTAGCCAGTGTAATCCAGGGCATTGTATTTATAGTGTCCCAAACGTTTTTTATTGGTTCCTCCATTGCAGATGTCAAGAGGCTTCATTTCATATATATAGATAAAATATTTATAGATTCTTTGTACATTGTATTTATTCACAACTGATAATTAGTTCCAAAATGAAAAAACTTTTCCTTTATAGATTATTCTGAACGAATAAACAGATAATTCATCTTATTATAAATCCATATCTATATAATATTCCATTTATTCGCGTAATAGCGGAGGATCAGTGGCACACCTTCAAAAGGAACTGAAATATTCCAAAGGTTCAAACATAAGTAGCGAAAGGTAAAAAACATTTTTGCGATAATGCTATCATTACAGATTATATATTAACTAATAGTGGGACGGGCAAAGACTTAATTATCCTCCCCCAATGGGACCATTCCAGATATACATCCAAGATCTCATCTTTTATAGCGTCATACACTATTACGACTATATAGTCTCTCGGAGAGGGCAGGGAAACCAGGCCTCATGCCAAAAGGCAATGAAACCTGTGTCCCCACCCACTCCAAGAGTCCACAAATATAGCCAATAACCACAAGTAAAATTCCTTTAATAGAGCATTCTTAGTGCAAAGTTTTTATTATCATTCCATATAGGACAATCCTTTTCAATTTTGTGTTTCTCCACTAGTTATATAGAGTGCCTATTCCTAAGGACGTTTTATGCAAATTTCTGATCACACGAGAAGTTTTTTTGGGTGGAACAAAAGTCAAATCTTCTCCATGTTCCAAAATCAAATCATTCCATATTCTTGCAGTACTTTATCCATTTATTTCAATTATTTTTATTAAATTTTAAAGTTTTTATGATCATCACATCCCAAAATTAGAACCCTTACATAGGGATATCTAATATATACTGGAATCACCATTTATTTTAGGGAACTCCTATAAAGAGCAGGAATTTAATCATTCCATTTTCAATAATTGGGAGCAAGTGGAGACTGCTCAAGACGCTGGTAAAACAGCCATCCCAGAAGTAATCAACCCGCTCCCAACAATGTATATTCAGAGGAACATATTGAATTTTATTTCGTTGTTAAGTCCCTTGGGACTTAAGGTCCCTAACGTATAAATCCACATAGTCTCCTTTTGTAGGAGTATGCGATTCCGATCGCCCCCTCTTCTATCTTCAAACAATTGATAGATTCCCATGAATTTCAAACCAACAGGTGACTGTTCATGGTGTGTCTTAAAATGTGCTGCAAGTGGGTTCTTCATTTCCCCTTTGGTAATGTCTCGGATATGTTCATTTATGCGTATATGTAGCTCACGTTTTGTTTTTCCGATATATTGTTTCCCACAAGGACAAGTAACAGAATAAACCACCATCATCGAGCGACAATTGATAAAATTATAAACTTTAAATTCTTTTTTATGTTCACTATCAAAAAAGGTATCTGATTTTGTTGCATATTTGCAACATCTACACGAGCCACACTTAAACATCCCCTTCGGGCGTTTTTGCAGCCATAGGTCCCTTTCTGGGGTATTTCTCTTGAATTCAGAACTAACCAGTTTATCCCTAAGTGTAGGTGCCCTTTTGGGGACCATACTAGGGATATTCCCTACTATTGAGTTAATTCTTTTGTCCAATGTTAAGTGTGGCCAGTTTTTTATCATAAGGTTCCGCAATATATCCCAATGAGACCCAAATCTGGAAATGAATCGAACTCTATTGTCCCCATTATCTCCCTTATTTCTCCTCATAATTTCCTCTCTACTTTGTCTAAGTGCTCTGTTGTATCCTTTTTTAATTAATTTTTTAGAATACCCCCTGCTAATAAAACGGGAGGATAGATCTTGAGCTTCTTTTTTAAAATTTTCAAAATCAGTGCAATTCCGACGAATTCGAAGGAACTCACTGATTGGAATCCCCCTAATTTGAGAAGGCAAATGATGGCTACTTGCTGCCAATAAGGTATTACCCGATGTGGGTTTTCTATAAGTAGTTGTTTTTAGTCTATTTCCATGCCTATAAATATTGAGATCGAGAAAACTTATGATGTTTTTACTGTGAGTAAACGTCAAAAGGATATTCAAATTATTAATATTAAGATCCCCAATGAATTCATAAAGAGAATCCAAAGACCCTTTCCAACAAAGCAGGATATCGTCCATATATCTGAGCCAGGTTGATGCACACTTCCTAAAGAGGGGATGATGGTATACAATGAACTCCTCCCACCATCCTAGATGTAAACACGCGTATGATGGTGCACAGGAGGATCCCATGGCCGTTCCATGTGTCTGACGATAAAATTTACCATCAAAGGAGAAACAGTTATAATTCAGAATGAATTCCAACATCTCTATAATGAACTCATTTTGATGAGACCAATCTCCTCCTCTCCTCTCCAGGAAGTGTGCAGCCGCTCTCATGCCAATATCATGCGGAATCGATGTATATAAGGACTCAACATCTAATCCCACCAAGATAACATCATCATCAATCATTAAATTCTCGATTTTGTTTAGAAGGTCTCCTGTATCCAAAACGAAGGAAGGCAATGTACGGACAAATGGTTTTAACTTCTCATCTATGTACTTCCCCAGGTGATCAGTCGGGCCATCACACCCTGAAATAATGGGTCTGCCCGGTGGCATATCCCTATTTTTGTGTACCTTGGGAAGTACATAGATAGTCGGTATTCGTGGGTCCCTCACCTCCAAATATTGGAATTCATTTCTATTAATCAAACCCTCGTCCCGTGCAAGGGCCAACTTCCTATTTAGTATTTCAGTTATATTTTCCAATGGGTTATTTGTTAAGGGGGTATAGGTGTTCGTATTAAGTTGTCTATTGATCTCACCAACATAGTCCTCTTCCCTGAGGAGGACAACATTACCACCCTTATCACTCGGTTTTATCACTATATTTTTTTCATTTATTAATTCTTTCAAAGCTTTTCGTTCTTTTTTTGTTAAGTTGTCCTCACACGAGAAAGAGGACCAATCGATGAGACCTATATCCCTAAGCATTGCCTCCAAGAAGGTTTGTGTATATCTATTGGAATAGATACTGGGCATAATACTACTTTTTTTACGTAGTCCTGTATATTCCGGGAGAACATTAATATCGTCTTCTTCAGATCCCTCATTATTTTCCAATAGGTTACCTTCCCTCCACAATTCCTCTAAAACTACCTGTGTATTCCAATCTGATAACGCTGAATTAGGAACTGTCCCTGAAATGGTCATTTCTTCCTGGGATAATGGTCCTACATTGCCATTCCCACTAGTTTTTTCATTTCTTTCCCCATGCCAGAGTCTCAAAAGAATTTTTCTCAAAAACAGATGAAGATCTTTGCAGATCTCAAATTCCTTTCCAGGTGTAACAGGTGAAAAGCCCAAACCTCGATTCAGTAGGGAAATATGATCCTCTGTCAAGGGGAAATCTGTTAAGTTTATTATATTGTTAATATTATTTTCTATCTTCCCCTGCGTTGCCTTGTATTTGGACCTCCTTTTCTGGAATGGTCCCATTGGGGGAGGATAATTAAGTCTTTGCCCGTCCCACTATTAGTTAATATATAATCTGTAATGATAGCATTATCGCAAAAATGTTTTTTACCTTTCGCTACTTATGTTTGAACCTTTGGAATATTTCAGTTCCTTTTGAAGGTGTGCCACTGATCCTCCGCTATTACGCGAATAAATGGAATATTATATAGATATGGATTTATAATAAGATGAATTATCTGTTTATTCGTTCAGAATAATCTATAAAGGAAAAGTTTTTTCATTTTGGAACTAATTATCAGTTGTGAATAAATACAATGTACAAAGAATCTATAAATATTTTATCTATATATATGAAATGAAGCCTCTTGACATCTGCAATGGAGGAACCAATAAAAAACGTTTGGGACACTATAAATACAATGCCCTGGATTACACTGGCTAAAACGGCTCTGAGGAAATCCCGTGTAGGGATGAAACGCGTCAGCTGTTCTAATGGATCTAATCAAGCTGGACAGGTAGTGACGTCCTTACCTGGCCCTGCAAATCCCTGACCAAATTTGGAGACACGATATGGAAGGAAACACCATGTGAATAGATGTTCACTCATTTACCGGCATATGCTCTTGCCCTCCTGGACTGTGTATCTCCTCGCGCACGTTGTGGACTGAGTGGATGTTGAAAGGAAAAAGTCGCCGGCTATCCAATTTTGCAGTGGAGTTTGAAAGTGGTCTGATATACGGATGATTATACAGCTTGGGACTTTCCTTTGGAAGTTCTCTCCGTCCCACTTATGAATAGACTGCTCCTGCATATGGATCACAGAGGCTGACCTGAACATCAGAGGTAAAAACATAAGCCTCCAGATAAAATCTGGGAAAATCATTCGCCCTCAAACAAAGAGGATGGAGTGGGATCTATTGCGATCTTGTGTCTACTGAATAGACTGCCTATATCTATCTATCTTCCTTAAAATATAAGGCTGCATGAAATAGGAGGGAAGAGCTTTATAACATACATATCTGCCGTTAAAACAGCTTATGTACCATAGGATTATTCATTTCCTAGGTCTAAATCTCCTACGCATAGGAGTTTACTACTCAAAAAAGAATGCTACCTATTGCAAATAGGGATGGTGGCCACCTTGAAATGATAAAATTTATTTTGTCAAAAAACGCAAGTGTGAACAAAACCCAGTGATTGTTCAGATTATTCTTTCCTCTTTTTTGTCCCTATGCCTAGTGAGAACAAATGTAGCATATGAGTTAATTTATCTACATTTTAGGTGTCTTAGATCACTTGTAATCTATCTCTTATGGTCAGGAGATTTTTTTATATAATATTTGTATGTATATATTGATATATCTGAAATTATTCGGAGGTTTAAATAAATTGGATTTTTATATGAATTATGTATACCTGAGAGTGCCTGCATATATTTCTGGATCTTTTTTCTTTTTTTTTTTTTTTGGTTTATAATGTCTTCAGAAATGGCACCGTGCTTTATTTACATTGCTTTTTCAGGTACAATTGGGGGTATGGGTTAGCCATAACCTCTTTTTGCTTTTTTGTGTAAACTAACAATATACCCTCTCCATTGACTGCTGCTGTACTTGTGCAAACACGATGACATTATATGACTGTGACCATCTATAAATGAAACTAAATGTACATGGAGACTACGAGCAGTTTCTATTTGTGGCGCTCCACTAATAATAGAAGGGAAGATTTTTTTCTACCTTGATTCAGCTTCTTTCTATTTTTGGATGCAGGTAATTATGAAACGTAGCTGGCAGCTACAATCGGGAAATTACATGAAGCTGAATGAGGCCGGCCGTTATTATCATCAGCTTCTAACTTATTATCCTATTTATGGAAATTCAGAAAATGAGTTTATACAGAGGAATAGGTAAAGGTGCTGTAATCGCTCCTGAATTCTAAGGTTTTGAACGGAGTTAGCCCTCATGTACTCGCATTATGGATCCGTATCAGTCCTGTGTGGTATAGATCCGTAACCGGTACGCTACAGTTTTCTGAATCTATACCGTCTTGTCATGCTGTATTTTCATACTGAGGTTTTTATAGGCAGTCCATGTACCACTGTATGAAAGAAAATTGTGGCATGCTCCTATGGACTTACATTATTTCCATAGAAGTGAAACGAGACAAAATAAATTGAATTAGTCTTTTCAGATCCGTAAGAAACCTCCAGACAGGTGCTGGATGAATAATGTTATTTACCCCTCAACTTCAGGTAATCAATGGAAGAAAGAGCTTGAAAACATGAGTTTATCTTTGTTTCTTTTTTTGTCTTTGTTTCTTTTCTTTTTTCCTCCTTTCATTGTTTGTTTGTTTCTTTTTTTTCTTTCTCTTTCTCTCTCTCTCTTTCTTTCTTTCTTGTCTTTGTTTCTTTTTCCTTCCTTTCTTTCTTTCTTTCTTTTTTTATCTCTCTTTTTCTTTCTTTATTTTCTTTCTTTCTTTTCCTTTCTCTTTGTCTCGCTCTTTCTCCATCTTTATCTCTGTCTCTCTCTTTGTCTTGCTCTTTCTCCATCTTTCTCTCTCTCTCTGTCTCTCTTTTTCTTTCTTTCTTTCTTTCTTTCTTTCTTTCTTTCTTTCTTTCTTTCTTTCTTTCTTTCTTTCTTTCTTTCTTTCTTTCTTTCTTTCTTTCTCTTTCTTTCTTTTTTGTCTTTGTTTCTTTTTTTCTTTCTTTCTTTCTCTCTCTCTTTTGCACTCTCTCTCTTTCTTTCTCTCATACTGTACGCATACACCACTCATACAGAACCTAAAATGAACTCATACAAAAACGAACACAATACCTATACCGAAAACTATTAAAAAAAATGATGGTGTCACACACAAAACTTCTGTTGTGCAATTTGCCCTACCATATATAGCGGCAAATAGTACATTAAAAAAAAAACAACAATCTATTAATGCTTCTATGTTTGTGATAGTCAGATGCGTTACTGAGTGTACAGATTCTGTGCTGTGGCACATAGTGTCAATATTTGAAACCAGAAACTCCTGTGTCCCAGGCAGCAGTGCTTCTCCTTGAACTATTGGTGTTGCTAGACAGCTCCACTGCCTAATCTATGCCCCAGGTTCTTGAATCTTGCACTTGAGATTCCTTGCTTCGATTGCCTAATTAGTCTTACCCTTTTGGCTTCCTATATAAGTCTGGCACTTGCACTTCCTCGTTTCGAGACTATCAAGCTTCCTGCCTCTAGTCTAGTTCATTGCTTATTTACTCCACAAACTGTTGCTGCTAATTTGTGTACCAAACTTGGATTGTTTCCCGACCGCCTCTCTGCCTTACTCTACAAACTGTTGCTACTTATTTATGTATCGAACTTGGGTTGTTGCCTCACTGTGTTTCTGCCTTACTCTACAAACTGTTGCCGCTTGTCTGTGTACAAAACCTGGACTGATACTTGACTACCCTTGCTAGTAACACCCGCCGTCTTGATTGTTTCAACCACTAGACTCTGAATCTGTTTCCAAACCTTGACAAATAGAATCCCTACATGGCTGTATGACAGAGCCATAGGAACTCTGTGCACCATATATATGGTTACCTCTGTGAGGCACTATATTCTCCCTCAGGATTAAACTCTGGGTGCCGTATTACAGATCTGTATAATACAAATCCATATTACAGCAGTGTGAATAAGGCCTTAGCAGTAAGAATCTGTTTATTTCCTATTATCTAAATTATGGATTTATGTTTCGGACAACGAAAAACTCCAAGATTGCAAGTTATCCCAGAAAAACTGTATTTAATATTACATGGGGTATATGTGCCGCTGTATTTCTGGTTAATAATATAGCATAGTACTCATCTTGACAGGCTTGGAGTGATGCAATCTTCCAGCAGAGAAGGATGGGCTGTTTCTGCTATCAGGAACAGAATTTCAAGATAATCCCATTACCGGTACAAAAGTGCCTGTCTATAATTGTTGTTACATGTATGCAGAATGCTGACATCAGGACTGAAGACACGGGGGAAATTGTCTTGACAGCTTGAATGCAAATAAAGACAGAAGAAAAAAAACTCACGCTGCATTTCTCGTAAATTCTCTTGTGCTTCAATAAAGGGCATTTGTAAATTTATGACTGTGAACTACATCCTCAGAGGCGTATAAAGGCTGGGGCAAAAATATTATACATTAACGCTTTCAGGGTGTTACAAAGAGGAGGGTCTAAAAATGCCTATTGTTAAGGATATGAGCCTTTGTTATGTTCTGGAAGGTCATAGAGGACTCCAAAATATCCACATCTGCTGCCTGGGAAAAAATACTTGGACAAAAGCACAATGGAAAATATGCAGTATTATATCTTGGTGATTTTTTTCTTCTTTTTTTATACAAAAAGTAATGTAAAAATTATTGAAATATAGGGTTGCGGTTTGGTAAACAGCAGTTGAATAATATTTTCTTATTTTTGAGTTGCTATGTTTACAAAGTGTATTTCATGACGTTTTAAGGGTATGCTCACACGCTGTGTTTTCAGTCGTATTTCGGGGTGTAAACGCCCCCAAATACGCCTGAATAAAACAGTAGCTGAACACTTACAAACATCTGCCCATTGAATTCAATGGAAAAAACTGTGTTTCGTTCACACGGGGCATTTTTTTACCATTTTAAAAAACGCCCTATAAAATGAAGGAGCATGTCACTTCTTGAGCTGTTTTTGGAGCTGTTTTTCATTGTGTCAATGGAAAAACAGCTCCAAAAAAGTCTAGACCAGATCTGCAATGGAAACTCCTAACGGAGCCTTCAACCAAAACAGAAACACATCCTTACATGTGTGACAACTTTTTTGTCAAGTGCCTCATTTCAATTTTGATAGACGTCTACCATAAAGTCATTATAATATCCTTGCAGCATGATGTATATATGAATCTAGCTCTAACAAAGTGTACAAACTACACTGCCCCTAGTGGACACTAGTAGGATTTCTATGTTATCAATAATTCCTTCTTAAATACACCAACACATTCCCTTGGGATTATTGCAATGCTGCTGTTTTTGTTGTGCATTTAATGACCTGAGGCAAATAGATTAAACATCCCGGGCTTCTTACATGTTTACCACAGGCCAATTTCTCAAACACATTCTGATATGAAATCTGAATTTTCAGTCCAAACAAGTCATACTTATGCTAACCACACCAATATATTCTGACAAACCATATAGAATCACAATTTAAGTGCAACCAGAGATGTCTGTGCCGGAAGTAGTTGGCTCCGGTCACAGTGTAACGCCCGTGCTGCAGTACTGCAGCTCTGCTCCTATTCAAGTGAATAGGAGCAGAGTTGCAGTACTGCAGGACGGCTGCTATACAGTGTACGGAACCATTTGCTTCCAACACCGGCCACTGCATAACATCTGGTCCCCGGAGGCAGCTGGAACAGCTGATTGGTGGGGGTCCGGGTGTCGGACCCCCACCGATCATATACTAATGACCTATCCTGTGGATAGGTCATCAGTATGAAAAACCTAAAGTGCCCAGATAACTCCATTAAGATTAACAGATATAACTAAATATAATTATTTAACAACTTGACAGAAGACTCAAGGACTTATATGTGGTGCGGAATTCTTGATTCTATGTACAAATGCATTTTAAATATATATTATGGATTCTACAATCCCAAGCCAGCCTTGGTTTCTATACAGACCGACAATAGCTGCAGGGGTTTCTTGTTCACCTGTGTAATTTTCTGCAATATTCATTTCCTATGCTTGGAACGTACCTACACGATTATGTGCCAGACTTTGTGATTACAGCTATCAATACATTAATAAATTTCATAAACTGGAGGTTCGCAAAACCATATGGCATTTAATCTCAGAATGTGAATGTTAACCAGCAAGGAATAACACACCGGCTAAAAATATTTGACAAATTCAATATCCAAGTCTGTTCATGCTGGTGATCGGGCATATACATGCTGCATGGAACTGGAAGGGTTAATGAATATTGAACATTTTAGGTTGAATGTGTTGTCTGGTTTCAATCTCGGCTTTGTTTGATGACTTGTCAGAGGATTCCTGGGTAAATGTGCCCGGCGAGCCTGCATAAGCATCGCGATCACTAGACAATTCCACATCCTGTCATTACAGAGCTGAGCACGGAGCCGTGTAATCCGTCTCCCGTTCTGTGTCCTCATTACTTTGTTTTGTGATCTGGAGAATTAAATATTTATACTTTTTCTGCACGGTTAAATCTACCCAAGACGTACCGTGTAAGACATACCGCAAATCTCTTATTATACCATTCATTTCAGACTTATCTTTGATTCCGAATAAAAACAATGGGCGAAATTTACAAAGCAAAAAGCGACAGAATTCTGGATTCAATTGCACCAAAACATGGCACGTGCCCAATTTATTATGTGTTTTAGACACTTTTTAAAACTCACTTGACCGTTTTGAAAAGTGTCTAGAAAAAAGAGAGTGTTACTCTGGTATAGAGTAAAGTTCAAAGTTGTCTCAATGTCTGCAAGTGTCCCACAGCACTGTGCATAATGACGAGACATCTGCACCTTTGTCTCATCAGTCGAAAGTATATTGTTCCAGAAATTTTGTGTATTTTGCTCATATCCAATTTTGCAAAACTAAGTGGTACTGTCATATTCTTTTTGGAGAGATGCGGCGTTCCCTTAGCCACACTTCCATTAAAAGGGTTTTCCACGATCATAAAGGTCATTAATATATGATCTTTGTGGGTCTGACACCCGGATCCCGAACCGATCAGCTACTCCAGCTGTCTGCGGGCACCAGACATCCATGACGGAATCAGATGGCTCCGGTCACGGAATAGCAGCCGAGCTGCAGTACTTTTATTCAAGTGAATAGGAGCAGAGCTGCAGTTCTGCCGAACGGACGCTATGCAGTGGTCGGAGCTATCTGCTTCCAGCTCCAACTACTTCATCCCGTTCAAAACATCTGGCATCTGGAGGCAGCCAGAGCAGCTGAACGGTGCGGGGTCCGAGTGTCGGACCCGCACCGAACATATACAGATGACCTACCCGGTGGATAGGTGATCAGTTGTCCGATCGTGGAAAACCCCTTTAAAGCCATACTTGTTCAGTCTTTTTTATTGTGCTGTTATGAACATATACACTTTATGTGCTTACAGGGACCTGTGATGTAGCTCTTGGGGTTTTATTATATCTCTGAGCAATAAATGGTCTGACCTTGGACTAAATTTGCAGGGTCGCCCACTCCTGGGAAGATTGACAATTGTCTTGAAAGATCTCCCTTTATAAACACTCCTTGTCAATGCAGAACGGTGAATTACAAATTGTTTGGCGGTGACCTTATAACCCTTCCTAGATTGAAGGGCGTACTTATTTTTTCCCACCTGGTTTCTGAATACTGGATTACTTTTTGGAAACAATGACTACATATTGAAGGCCTGATAAATAAAAACATACAATTAAAAGAAGTGACAATTTTTTTTTTCTCCATGACTGTACATGTATCTCTTTTTAATATATTTATTCCTTTTTTATTTGCAGTTAAAATAAAAATGTAAATGCAAATGTATGGAGGAATCCAGGCTGATGTATTTAAGAGGAATAAAAACGGCACATTGAAGGACATTTGTACAGGAAAAAACGAATCTGAGTTTTGCTAAGTGGAGCTTCAGTTTCAAGGGCTCTTGTAGATAATGCCCCCTCTTGCTCCCTATTTCCATAATGACAATTGAAAATAATATACAACACCATCCACTGACCTACATAATCTATAATTAAAATGTTTAACTAAGAGCGCTCCTAATTCCTTGAAATAAAATGAGGATTTAGTGAATTGGCAAAGATATAAGATATTAATTCAAACATATGTTGAAATTTACATTACATAAATGGAGTATTGGCCCAATGAAAAAAAATAAATCTTTATTGGCAAGTTTACAGCAATCTGGAGCTAGAGAATATGATAACATATTTCTCAGTATACTCTTTCATGTTTTCTTATTGGGGATTATCTACCATTACAAGATTAAATTGTAGTTCAGGTTTTAAAGTCCGCAGCAAATATCTAAATGTGAACAATATATAAATAATATATTGTTCAACCTAATAATATAAAAATATGAACACATCAGGTAGAACGGTGGACAGATGGACTGTGTTATGTCTACTGCAGATCCTGAGGGGCGGTGCAATGCACAGGGAGTAAACCAAAGAGAGAATCCCTGTTATGCTCCGCCCCTCAGGGGCAAGGCAAAGCAGAGTAGATCAGTTTAGGCTTGAGTCTCCCTTTATGTTGTATTGTATTGATAAGGGTTTGATCTTTGCTTAGAATAGTATTTAGTCCACTGATCTCCTTAAGACCCTGGCTTATACATAAACGTCATTTGTAAGACATTTATTGGGATGGCAACTGTGAATTCCACCAAATGCTAAAAACAAGTGTGTGCCAGTAATTGCTCACACTTTAGTGCAGAATTTCCCAACCTTTCCAGGCTCACCCCTGGAAAAAAAAATGTCCTCAGGACATCTATACCAAAAATTGTTTACAAAAAGACAAAAAAAAAAATGGCTAAAACAAGCACTACACTCTTAGGGTATGTTCACATGGCATTTTTTTTAAGGCAGAAAAAAATCTACAGATTTTAAATTGAAAGCATTGTTTGACGCTTTTTTTTGCGTTTTGTTAGGTATTTGTTGCCAATGTTTTTTTCAAGCTGTTGAAGCTAATGCAAGAATCGCAGGCAAAAAAGCACCAAACGAGCCCCGCAGGTATTTTCTGCCTCCTATTAATTTCAATGGGAGGTCAGAGGCGGAAACCACTCAAAGACCATCAGCCCCCCACTCACAGCAAAATCACCATCAGCCCCCACTCACAGTATAGTGACCATCAGCCCCCACTCACAGCAAAATGACCATCAGACCCCACTCACAGTATAGTGACCATCAGCCCACACTCACAGTAAAATGACCATCAACCCCGACTCACAGTAAAATGACCATCAGCCCCCACTCAATAATATGACAATCAGCCCCCACTCACAGTAAAATGACCACCAGCTCGCAACTCACAGTAAAATGATCATCAGTCCCCCACTCACAGCAAAATGACCATCAGCCCTCACTCACAGTATAGTGACCATCAGCCCACACTCACAGTAAAATGACCATCAACCCCCACTCACAGCAAAATCACCATGAGCCCCCACTCACAGTATAGTGACCATCAGCCCACACTCACAGTAAAATGACCATCAACCCCGACTCACAGTAAAATGACCATCAGCCCCCACTCAATAATATGACAATCAGCCCCCACTCACAGTAAAATGACCACCAGTTCGCAACTCACAGTAAAATGATCATCAGTCCCCCACTCACACCAAAATGACCATCAGCCCCCACTCACAGTATAGTGAACATCAGCACACACTCACAGTAAAATGACCATCAGCCCCCACTCAGTAGTATGACAATCAGCCCCCGCTCCAAGTAAAATGACCACCAGCCCGCAACTTACAGTAAAATGATCATCAGCCCTCCCAGTAAATTGACCATGAGCCCCCCCAGTAAAGTGACCATCAGCCCACCCAATAAAGTGACCATCAGCCTCCCCTAGTAAAGTCACCATCACAGACATTAATAGCAGAATGAATACTTAAGCTGCCCAGGAGTGCAGCACTCTCTCCTATCCATCAGGCCCTTCTGGCAAGAAGTGGTGGACGGTTCTTGTAGCAGATGTGCGTACGTCACATCTGCTACAAGCATAGTTGAAGAAGTTAGCTTTGGGGGCGGAACTTGTAGCAGCCGTGCGTGGGTTCCGTCTGCTACAAGGAAAATCATTTTTTTTAGGGCAGTGGATGAGCGGAGTGTAGTGGCACCCCTGGATGGTTCTCATGGCACCCCGGGTGCCGAAGTACCCCGGTTGGGAATTGCTGCTTTAGTGAAATCGAATGAATAATGGAAATTTTAAGTAACTTATTAAAGGGGTGCTACCATCTTATATCCATATCCACAGGACTCCAACTATCTGGAGAACAGGGGTCCCCTGTCCAAGCTTGTGCAGCTGTTTCCATAACTTCATAGAGTTGAACGCAGGAAGCACTGCACACCTCTCCTCATCTGCGCCTAGATGCAACCCCAATTTTCCCAATAGTCGGAACCCCCACCTATCAGACAGTGCTGTGTGCTTAATTTTTGATGCTATACATCGATGACCTATTTGCCTTGGAATGGTCAACACGTGTCTTCTATATATGAGGAGCCTCCCACACTTTGCATGGTAGCCCCATGTGTTGGTGGGGTGCTCCATCATCAGCTTTTTTTACCAGCATAGGACGTGGTGACGCTTAACTTCTTATAAGACAAAACAAGGGCCTGTTCACATTTGTGTTGGAGGCTCTGCTGCGCTATTGTTTCCGGAAAAACTACAGACACCCCGACGGAACTCTTTAAAGTCAATGGATTCTGCCAGCTGCGGGTGGTGACCCTGGTCCAACGGAAACATCGCTTCTGGTATTTTTGTTGTTCTCCTCATCTGACGGAGCAGAAAAACTGAAAGACCAACAGAGGTGTGAACCTGCTCCTAGTTCTGCAGAACCTGGGTAAGAAACACTTCTGTGGAACATCCTCTTTACCTGAGATATGTGGTGAAATATTCATAGCCAGATCCAGTTGTGGATAAGCAGGTCCCCAGCTGGAGAAAATGTTCTTGTATGAAGTTTCATCAGTCAGGAGATAGGAATCTCTTGGGGGATGTATAAAATAGCTTAAACAAGTAATAAAACTTAGATTGCAGCTCTGGCGGATGATACCAGAACCACGAGCAGATTTCAGCTGTCTGATCATATATCATACTGATGGAACTACTTGGGATTCTGAAGTTCAAAAGGTTTTCAGTAAATTGCAACGTCTGGTATGAGACAAAGAACCCGCCTGAGAACATCCCATTGTATCATGACACTATAATTATAGCCCGGCATGACAAATCGCACTCTTCTGATTGTGGTCAAGAAAATGATCCTCTTCTCACAGCCGGTTATTATTCAATGGACACGTTTTATCTGTTCAGACTCTACCATTCCTTCACTGATACAATGTAACAAAACTTCAGGATAGGGGAGAGATGTGGATAAAGATTTGCAAAGACCGGTGCTTGATCTCCTACAGACAGATTTACTTGTAACAACTCTCAGCTGTGGGTAGTGCTAAATTAGGACAGGTTTACAGCCTGCGAATGTAAACAAAAATGTTTCCATTCACTGACGGGAAGCTATGTTCTTGAAAATGGTGAGGAATCGAAACACAAATTTGCAAAAGTATTTATTATTCAATAATTAAGATTTTTAACTTCACACTGAAAATTAGAGAATTATTTCTCCAAAGATTTTTTATTTTATTTAAACGTCTGTTGCCCCAGTATTAGAAATTCTGCAGATATAGCGCCACTCTTGTCCATGGGTTGTGTCTGGTATTACAGCTCAGACCTGTTCACTTGAATATAGATGAAGTGCAATACCACAGAAAGCCAGTGAACAAGAGTGGCGCTGTTCCAGGAAAAATGTAGACTTTTTCTTTTCTAATCCTGGATGAACCATTTAAGGAGAAAATGCTCTTTCAGGACAGAAAATCAAAACAAACACTTAAAATATAAGCAGTGCCGTAATGACTTTGTAATTTGATTCAAAGTGATGGTTATATTACCATGAGTGCCATGTCTATTTCTCCTGCCATTGTATATAATCTGTATTGAGGTAATGTTCTATTATTTGACAGATGCAGACCGTGCATGTTTTTATGGGATATACATCTGCGTACCTCGCTTGTTATGTTTGAATGAGGCCTCACGGTGTAACATACACGTTTATATGGGACGGATAAACAGTTTGCAGCAGGTGTCATCTTACATTGCACTCAAGTGCTGAGAATAACGCACTTTACATGGGGAAATCTGGCGAAGAACGACACATATTTTATTTAAAGTGTTTGTGCAGCCTCAGATTACATACAATCTATCCAAAAGAGAGGAAGTCAATGCTGAAACCAAATATTTGTCCATCCTCGGCTGCTCCAAGTTGAGTCGGATGCAGTCAGTCCCAATATACCAATAACACCAGCTGATGAATCCCTCGTGTTACTCCTTTATGGAAAGCTGTGTATACAAATTGCCAAGTTACCAATCCCGTCTGGCTTGTATAGTTTTATTTTTGGCGTTTGGTTAAGTTTATAGGAACCAGGTGTTGGGCTTCTGTAATACTGGTGTTCTCCATGTAGTCAAATTCCTATCATATGGCCCCAGGGTCGTCCTCTTCTATTAGGGTGTTATATCTGTCTTTGGGAAAGGGAAGGGACAACAATACGGCAACAGCGGTTTTCACTCAGTTTTGCAACATTTTGAATGGGGAATTGACTAGTTCCCGTTTTATTAATCAGTTAACGACCATGCACCATAAATGTAGGGGACAATGTCCCTAGGCTTTAATCCCGTGCCATTGTAAATGTACAGTGCCGGTTTAACGCCCCTGCTTCGGCAAACAAGAGCAGGTTGGATGCCACTTTTGGTCAGGGCGATCAGTACCAGGTGTAATAGTGTCACTAGATATGATTGTTTCCGTTCCGTTAAATTGTAAATTTACTGCCTGGATAGAACGATTTAAAATGAATTTTAATGATAAATTGTTAAAAATGGGCTCACATAACCAAATTACAACAGGCTCAGCGGGGTGGTCAGCAGCAGAGACAGGTCTATTGCAGTGATAGGTAGAGTTCACCCTTAGACCAGCCTCTCCTATTATTTTATAATCGCTGAACCCAGCCTGCTGAATATATCTTGCGCTACTCTGCGCTAATCCGCGCTAATCCAACGCGTTTCTGCACCCACTGGTATTTGTGGGGCATCATCAGGGATTAATTGTATTGTTTCTGCCGGCTCGCACAGTTCTGTGCTTAGTGAACCTCCCGGCCCGTGCACGATTAGGATAATAAGATCCTAATCGTGCACGGGCCTGGAGGTTCACTAAGCACAGAACTGTGCGAGCTGGCAGAAACAATACAATTAATCCCTGATGATGCCCCACAAATACCAGTGGGTGCAGAAACGCGTTGGATCAGTACCAGGTGCCCTCCGCATGGAAGTGCTCCGTCTGTGATGTCACCACAAAGAACTGTTTTCTCGTATAGATTCCCCAGTTACAGTCAAAAACTGCACTGTAAAAATAAATATTAAGTCTGAAAGAGTAAATATCTCCAGAGGTTTCTTTGTATGATTTATTGGGTGTAAAAAGATACAAAAATTAGTAAAAAAACAAAACTAAGCACAAAGTATAAAGAAAAAAACACCCACCACCAATCCAAACTATACCCACAGCCTGCCACAATCAGCCTACCAGGTCTCGGTGCTAGCTGCGTCAACGATTTGCTATGTTGACCCGGCCGACACGTGGTGTCAGCAACCCCGTGATGTAGCCGGCGCTGAGACCTGTTAGGCTCATGCGCGGCTCCCTAGCGTCAGCCCGTTGCCCTTTCAACCGGGCAACAGTGCTAAATCACTGTGAGGATGTTGAGCACCAAGTGGCTGGCCTCCTCAGCCCTACCACTATTCCCCCATCGCTTATATGCCACCACTGTCTGTCCTCCCCCCACATCACCAATCCGGGTCACAGATAGGAGGCGTCGCTAGCGCCTGTCCCCCACCCCCCCCCAACTCACCACTACACTTCTAACCCTCGGCGCTCCTCGGGCCACGGGAGTACTGAGGACATTGGGTGCTGTGTCGCATATAAGGCCCCGACACTGCTCTGTTATTTTATTGCACAGCGATGAGGTGAGTACGTTTTTATATTTCATGTCCAATCGGAGAGGGAGAAGAGGGATGTGGCCTGGTCTGCAGTATTAAGAAGAACATTGGTGTTGCCAGTAGAAACCTTTTTAATTCCGGTTATTTTTTTTAGTAAATGATACAAATATTTGTTAAGCAACTGCTCAAGTTTTCAATGAGTCACCCTTCATAACTTAGGTCATAACTCATATGTGATCAATATTAACTGGATCATGTGTGTCAGACATATGCAGGACCTGCTCTCAGCCGAGCCGTCAGTTCAGCTGAATTGACGAAATCAGCTGAGAGGGAACAATAGTTTCTATGTATACAGGATACATAGAAGCAGCATCGTAAAAAGTAAAGAAAAATGTAAAAAAAAGTTAATTCGAGAATTGCTTAAAAACATAAAACACATTGATTTATTAAAAAAATATAATTTCCGTTCAAAGGTGTACATAGCGTTTAGTCACTACAGTAGTAGTCCTAGTTCTTTCACGACCGTGCTGATACATGATATCCATTGGCCCTGTGCAGTAGAACATTTGTGCTTACACATTACACATCCCCAAAAGGGAGACCAGTACTAGAAAGTAATACCTTCATTACATGAGGAGAGTGCTGGAAGTGTTCTGCTCTGTCCCCTCAAAACAAGAATATAGTATTCAGGTGTGCATTAGTCGAGTCTGAACAGTACCTGACAGGGAATTCCGGAGATAAGGAGAGAAAGACGCAGTGGATGGGAACTCTGGGAATAGCTTTAGTGAAAACTGCAGATCAATAATTATGTAATATGGAGAATGGTAATTAGAGGAAAATTCTGATAAAAATGTTTTCTATATATTATAAACCTCCGCTTCCCCAGGTACCTGAATAGTGTTACTGTTTTCATTATTATTAGTTTTAGGCCCTGCTCACATCTGCTTTAGGGGCCTCCGTAGCAGATTCTGTCATTTTTGGCGGACAAAATAGCACAACATGCAACGACCGAAACCCGACAGAACCTATTAAACTCAATCAGTTCCGTCAGGTGCCATTGGTTTCCATAATGCGATGGATCCGGCGCCTTTAGCATGCTCGTTCTTCTGCTCCATTGATGAAACAGAAGAACGGAACACGGAATGCAGATGTTAACAGCGTAAGGTCATATGCAATAGCTGCATGGAGGCCATTACGTAGAAAGAAGCTCACTGATAGTACTGCTTCCCTGTCTCTGCGTACATCGTAGTAATGTAAGGGATTTTAGACATGTTGCAACATGCAAGTTGCCGCAACCGTTGCAAAAAAAATCAAAACATTTCGGATTTCTTGCGACTGCCAAGTTAAGGTTGCAGCAACTTGCAGGTCACAACACGGCTACAGTCACCGACATTACTGCGATGTTTGCAGCGCAACACTGGTATATTTTGGACGCCAAAATCGGCATGTAGCCTTAGCTTTATTGATGTAGACACAGATAGTACTGACTCTCTGTCTCTTGCCTGTAAATGATGTAGGTACAGATTGCACTGCCTCTCTGCCTCTCCCTGTAAATTATGTAGGTCCAGATAGTCCTGCCTCCTTGTTTCTATCTTTAAATGATATAGGCACAGATAGTACTGTTTCCCCATGCAAATTGTGTAGTTACAGATAGTACTGCCTCCCTGTCTCTCCCTGTACATGATGAAGGCAGAGGCGTAGCTAGGTTCTCCAGCTCCCGGGGCAAAGATTCATTTTGGGGCCCTCCCCCCTGAACCTCTTTCCCGACATCTTCTTCCCCCTCGCCATGTTTGCTTTCTCTACCAATCAATGAGATGTAATTTATTTTTTTCGTTTTTTTTATGTAATTCTAGCATAAAAACATTTGTACATTTTACAAGCAGTATAGTTATATAAGGGAGTTAACATAACAGTAAATTAAAAGAAAATAAAGAGGTCAGTGCCGGACTAAACAGATTGTATAACTGAGGCTAATGAGAATATATGGTGACATAATGAACAGCCTCCTCTTGTAGATAGTGCCACACACAGCTCCCTGAATATAGTGCCACCCCCTTGTAGATAGTGCCACACTCCCCCCTCTAGTAGATAGTGCCACCCCCCTTGTATATAGTGCCACACACACCACCTTGTAGATAGTGCCACACACACCACCCTTGTAGATAGTGCCACACACACCACCCTTGTAGATAGTGCCACACCCCCCTTGTAGATAGTGCCACACAGCCCCCTTGTAGATAGTGCCACACAGCCCCCTTGTAGATAGTGCCACACTCTCCCCCCTTGTAGATAGTGCCACACTCTCCCCTCTTGTAGATAGTGCCACCCCCCTTGTAGGTAGCACCACACAGCCCCCTTGTAGATAGTGCCACACACACAGAAGTTAAGGGAAGATTTTCTAGCTTTACCATTGGAATTACATTTCCTCTTTGCAATGTTGTATCCCATATAATATAATGACTCTCCATATACGTTAACCTGTATTCCTTATTAAGATACAAGATTCTATAATACTACAGAACCTGATGGTAGTTTTCTGTTTCTTTTTTGATGACTATTTCATGTCTTTTTGTTTATATTGTTCATAAATAGTAAAAATTCTGCAGTAAAAATTTGCGTAAAGAAAAAAAAAAAAAGAAAAAGAATATAATGACTCCGGGCAGGACAGTGTTAACCGCACTCCTGCTTTCTCACTTTCTCATTTTCACAGTTTGTTTAAACAGAATCGCAGTTTAACATCTTTAGGAAATGGTTTTCTGAGTGTAATGATTGTTAGCATTATAACTGCCCGTGATATATTCCAGCGAAAGGGCGACGGTATCTTATTGGAGTTTACGACATGCTAATGGGTATGCCGCCATCTGTTGCACAGTACTAGGAAATAGTAAACTCTGTCATGGTTACTGGGTAGAATCGCACTTTTAGTGCTGTTACCCCGGACTATTATATTATATAACAATGTCAATTGATTCTGTCTTCTGCTTTCATTGAAAAGACTTTATCCGCTTTATTTAATCCAGTCAGAACGATCTGAAAATATCTATATTAAAAACAGACATGGCTTCCCTTTATAAGCCACGTGGGACGGTCAGGTCGACATGCAGCTGCACAAAGGGGTCACTTCAGCGGAGGCAGGAGGTACAAAAAACAGCCCGTAAAACACACCACAAAACTGTCATCACAACATGGATGCCGAAACGGCAAGGGAGATATCTGCCCGAATGTAGAGGAAAAGACAAATATGTTCTGGAACTTTTAGTCTAGGGTTTCTTTAATGGAATCTGTGACATCTCCGTAACACCCTTATCTCCTTTCATTAACTATTAAATAAAAAAAAAAACGATTTTAATTTTGACTTTTTGCCACATTGCTAATACAGCCAAGAGGGGTATGAGGCCAATCACACAATGGATAAATATAATCTTGGCACAGTGTGATTGGGCGCGGTGCCAGCTGCCACTTACCTGATCAATATTGTTTAAAATTTTGTCTATGAGCTCTGGAGGGTTTTCAGAAAATTATATTTGAGATTACTAGTAACATATTTATGTTTACATTTTTTTCTTAGGTGTCTGTTGAATTGTAATAATTAATTATATTTTTTCCCAGAGGCATTTAAAGGGTAGTCCAGAATTGGAAAAACATGGCCGCTTTCAAAAAATAGCACCACACCTGTCCATGGGTTGTGTTTGGTATTGTAACTCAGCTCCATTGAAATAAAAGGGGCTGAGATGCAATACCACCCAAAATCTGAGGATAATCGTGGCGCTGTTTTTGGAATAAATCAGCCATGTCTTTCTAAACTTGGACAACCCTTTTAAAGAGAAATATCTCTACTTTTAAGTAGGATATAAAGAGGTGGTCTGCAACATGTAGGGGAACACGTCAGAAAGTGGTAAATTTCCTTGCAGCACCACTGCAGGAGAAATAAAATAATCAATGGATTATCCATGTAATACATGGATGAGATGGGTCTTCCAGAGCGAGAGACATTCTTTGTTGCTGCCCTTCCTTTCTTGCTAATCCGGAATGGGGTATCCCTCTATATTATATCGGAATGCCCATAAAAGGTATTTGAAAATGGGTTTCTAAACCAGACAACCCCATAATCTATGGCTCTGAGAGTAATTCAGATTTGTAGAGGGATGCATTTGATAATTCTGAATCCATTTGTCATTATTTTGAAGCCAATTTAGTTTGTGATCCTCTATAGAGGAATCTGAGAAAAGAAAAATAAATATTCTGGCCAATAGATTCATCCATTGTATTGTAATGTAGGGCCAGACTGGGCCACCGGAGGAGCAGGGGACCCTCCAACAGGCCAATGTTCGACCCAGCAGTGAACTACCACATCTGAAGTTGATAAGTGAGGTGGGTCACTAACTCGTGGTGCTTATTACTATTTTAATTTTAAGTGAAAAATGAACATATTAGTTCTGTTTAATGATAATTGCTTCAATGTGCAATGATAGGGGTAAAGTTAATGGTGACATTTAAAGGGTTATTCCCATCTTATAAAGTGATAGGAATTCACTAGTTTATGCCATTCTTTTATGATTATTGGGAGTCCGACCTCTGGGACCCCCACCAATCCCAAGGTTAAAGGGGCCCCAGTGATATAGCACTGTGTCCCCTTCAAAGTTACTCTCTGGTCAGTGACCCTCTCGGCCACGGGTTGTGTAGGGACCTACAGCAAGGCCTCATTCACTTGAATAGAGCAGTGCTGCAGCTGCCCTCACAGCCGGTCGGGACCGCTGATGTGCAGGGAAAAACGGTGAATGGGCCGAAGTGAAATTCCATTACTTTCTGCGATGGGAATAACCCTTAAGGGGGACTTGCGTTGTATTTCTGCAGGGTGATCCCTCTGAGTCATTTCATGTGGTGGGCTCAAGGTCCTTCAGTCTGACACTGTTAAAATAGCTGGTGAATTGGAAGATCCTTCAGGTAAATCAGCGGATCGTACGGAAGTCCATATTGATCACTTTGCTAATTTTTTAGAAACATAATTATCTTGGCACATTTAGAAAAATTGACTAATGTCATATGGATGGAGGAGGGATAATGATTATTGATATGTGAATTGTCCTTTAGGCTACTCTCTAGACATTACATACATAAATCATATTACCTGAAGCAGTATTGGGAATTTCAGTTGGTTATGGGATGCTTGGACTTTATCGGCTTTTTAAATGAGCTAAGCCTGGTGTGCAATTTCAGTGATAGCTGTATATATGTGGTCTCCTCTCCGTTACAATCAATGGGGTTTATGGAAACCTATAAGTTAAAGCAATCCCATTGACTTCAATTGAGTGATGGCAAGCAAGAAGTGGGACATTCTTAAAGGGATTTTCCAGTTAATTGAAAAAAGCACTGTATAGTTTTATACACCCACAGGAGTCTATGTAAGCAAACGACATGGTCCATGTAGCCTTGAACCTCAAGATCTTCTCTTAGGGACTGAATTAGTGTAGAAAGTAAATGACAAAGTATTCACAATAAACTGGACAAGTACTGTATATTAAGAGGATTTCATCTAAATTATAAATCCAACGCATGTTTCCAAAATGTTTTTTTTTTCCCTTGGAAGACACTTTAGACCTGTTCTGTTTTTGGGACTGCGACAATTATTAAACAGAGATTAGACGCTGGGTTGGGATACAAGTGTCTGGCTTAGAATGTGCTGTATATAAAGAGTATTTACAGCAGGTCCCTACCTGCCTAGCAGTCAGTATAGTATTTTATGGGACTTATGAGACTGATATAAAGCAAAATCATTTCAAATTGAAGAAACAGCTAAATCATACATTTGGTTCCGGGGAAACGGGCTTGACGGGTGATAAGATATTGTTAGGTCTGAATAGACAGTAACCTTGTTGAGGATAACACAGACATTCTCAAACAGAACGACCCCCTGGAGACCGTTGAGTCACCAATTTTTATGTGGCATAAGAGATGAAAAGTGGGTAAAAGATAGGAAAGCTCTTTTTTTGCCGTTTAATATATCTCTTCTACTGGAAAATATGAAGACAAAACCTTGGCGGCTCACTAGGGGGGTTAGTAAAGGTACATCTAGTTACACTGCACAGATGTATTACTTACTAGACACAAAACAATATTGTTAAATTATATTACAATCAGTTTAATAATGAAAACTAATATAAAAAAGTAAAAGTGCTGCCCATAATAACCAACCGGGACAAATGACTGAAGGGAGCTAAATGCTATGTAAATCTCTTCACCTTGAAGACGTTCTTCAAGTCAATGTATTTTTCGAAAAATCTGATTAATAGTGCAAACTGACATAGGGAATGCAAGGACTTCACTGCTGTCAAACTTCTAGTTGCTATGGATACGCAACCTAACTTCTACAGCCTTTTGAAAGACGTTGTCAGGCATAACATCCCTACCAACCAGTCTGTGTCTAGGTCTGGAGTTCAAGTCCAGATTGGCATTGGACGAAGGGCGTAGAGACATAGTGGTACTCAGTCCACACTTTTCCCTTAGTCATAATACGTTTTTAAACTTAGGTGCAGGACGTCTTTAAAGTTGTTCTAATTTTTATAAATATGTACCAGTCTAATTATTTTTTTGTAATGGAGCTCACTATATAAGTATAATGTACAGTATTTCTATGATGTTGGAAGACTAGGTAAATTGTACAACAATCCTATAATTAGGGTATATAAAAGGGTTCACATGAACTTATGGCCTAGGCTAGCCACATTTATAAAATCTCCGGGGTCAGCATTAGTTTTTGTATGTCTCAGTATATAGGAGATGGGTCAGGCTGTCACATCACTCTCATGAGTCTTCAAAATGATGAAACCATGGGTATACCCAACGTTAAGACGCCTACCCTACCTCCAAGATACAGTAACCCGCCCTCGATAATCCATCTTGCAGGCTGCTCTTAATAACTATGAGTTGCCCAGGACCCTACAGGAGCAACTTCCAAAACGACACCTATGGATCTTCTGATAAGAGGGCAACACAATGGTAACACTTTGTGGCTAGGATGGGCACCTTCATTTTCAGCTTTTACCAGGAATGTTACTAAAGAAATAGGGTTAAAGTTAACCGTACTTTACTTTTACTAATCGAAAATCTTTTCAAAATGATGTAATGGCCTTCACTCCCGCGCTATACTTACCTGTCCCTGGCGCCCTGGTCCACGTGACCTCCCTCTGCCTCCTTGTTTAGTGTCTGGCTGCCGCTCCAGCCAACATGCTCCTCTAGTTCTTAGTACGAGCACACGCGCTGACCCTTGTATTCTTAAGGGGCCAGTGTGTGCAAATTTTCAAAATCCATCACCTGACCCCCTATAAAGCCCTGACTGCTATGGTACACATTGCCAGAGAAATTTGGTTCCTAGTGTTCCCTTGTGTTCCTAGTACCCCTGCCGTCTTGTTTTCTGAATCCCTGTTCACTGACCTTCTGCCTATTATTGAACATCCGTGTCTTCTGCCTGCCATGACCTATTGCTACGTTTATCGTGTTGATCCTCTGCACCCTGCCCAGACCTATTGCTACGTTTGCCACTCTGCCTCTACCAATGTCTGCTGTCATCAGGGGACACTACTCAGAGGGTAGCGACCTGAGGTTCCCCCACAGCAAAGTCCACATCCCTGCACAGGGGTTAAAGGGTGAAGATCGGGGGTTCCCTTAGACTTCACTCCTTGGTGTAGCCTCAAGTTAAATCCCCTGGTAACAAGGAGGGTTCACACTGCCCCCTGCTGACACTTCTATACCCCAATCATAAAATTCTCCTAAATATCACCTGTGTAGTTTAGGCTTACTAGAGAATACACTAGTTTACCTGCAGTGATCCTACCTCACCTGGTGTCTAGATCCACACCATCACTTCATCCTGGCCTCAGGTGACATTTAGCATTCAGCGAACAGCAGAAAGTTTTTTTTTTTTTTTTTTAAATGACTGGCCGCAACATTACATGCTAGAAAAAAATTATTTTTCTATTAAAATGTTATTCTTCTATTTAATAATTTGTCAATGAGCTTTCCAAGCCACCATCTGGACGATCTGCTAATCCCAGCATGCCTTTCTTCAGAAGTCTCCTTACTGCATGCCGTTATTGACTCAGCACAGGATTTTCAATCACTTTGAGGCCATTAGATAATGTTGGAAATAGCATCCACTTAGCCGTGTGGTTGGCGTATTTCTCAATGTTGCTATTACTTATCCTAAGGGCCAGCATTTCCCTGAGTGATATTTTCTCATAGTCTCTTGTGATTTTCACACTATAATATTAATTCGAAGCTATTAATTTCATTTGCTGGGCTCTGAATTAACCCCATATGACTCACATAATGTTAGTTGACTGTTTAAATAGACATATAACGCCCACAGTGTGAAAACTACCAGCAAAACCTGATATATCATTAGAGCATGCTGCGACAATGGTACTACACAAGTGAAAACTAAAGGATGGGGCATAGGGACATCAATCCTCAGACCAGACCCCAAAATAAAAATCAGATCCCCAGCCCAGACCCTAAAATCAGACACCAGATCCCTTAATCAGAACCCAGATCAGACCCCTAAATTAATCAGACCCCAGATTAGACCCAAATATAAATTCAGACCCCTGACCCTGAAATGAATCAGACCTCTAAATCAGACCCAAAGACTAATCAGACCACAGATCAGGTTATTTTTTTTTCTCTGTATTTACTTACCTCTCCTCACTCCTGAGCCAGATGTGGCAGGGAGCCTGTGTTTCCCCTGGTTTATGGGACCCGGTTGCAATTCTGACTGCTGTGCCCCTTGTAGTTACGCCACTGATTATGTTTATTTAATTTGGTTTGCTGCACTAACCCTCTATCGAAAAACGCTTGCCAAGAGAGAATGGCTTGTTGCTGGCCGCCCACCGTGGCTAGCCCCCCTAGACTCTGACCTGGTAGTAAATGTCATGGCTATCTTGCCACCCACCATAGGCTCCTTACACTTCCACTGGGTTAATACATTGCATTTAAGTAGCATTTATCTTTTTTTCACTTAGTGTTCTATCTGTCTATATCTGCCCTCAGGCTCTGCTTTAATGATCAGTACACCCTTCAATAAATAGATTTAATGATATGTACAGGGTCATAGCGTATGTGGATGCCATAGACATCACAGACAGATGAATGTTTCTACATATATGTAATGCCCGTGGTTGCTGACCGCCGGCATTTCCCACTTATCGGCAGCTGTGACCGCAGGACTCTGAAACTTGGCTGGCGTCTCCTTCCCCAGAGACATCGGCGCACACTGCTCTTTTCTACTGCCCTCGTCCCCGGTCTTAAGGGCCAACGCACGCACCAGGAACTTCGTCCCTGACCATTTCCAGCACATCCTGGACTTTAAGAAGAACTCTGCCCACTTCCACATTGCTTGAGCAATAATGTGTCTAGCCCTGTGTTGGTCTGCAAAAGTTCCCTAGCGTTAACCTGTATCCGTGTTCGGTGTCAAGTCCATTGTCCGTGATGACTTCTGGATCTTTTTCCGGTGTCCGTGTCAAGTCCAGTGTCCGTGACAACTTCAGTATCCGGGTCCGGTGTCTGTGCCAAGTCCAGTGTCCGTGACGACTTCTGGATCTTTGTCCGGTGTCCATGCCAAGTCCAGTGTCCGTGAGGACTACAGTTCCCGTGTCTTGTCTCCGAGAAAAGTCCAATTATCCAGCACAAGCCAGCTTCCGATAGTCAGGCACAACCAAGCTTCCGATAGTCCGACACAAGCCAGCTTCTAATTACCCAGCACAAGCCAGCTATCCAGGTACTCTCGCCCTAGTGACTGTCATTGACATTTTGTTTGACCAGCTGCTACACCGTAAGGGCAAAGTGGCCCAGTGGGTCCACATTCCCTACAGCCGTGACAATATAGTATGTAAATGAAATGATATTCAAGTGACTTCAATAAAGTAAGCTACCCAACTCAGTCTTTTTTGTGGTAGTGGTGGCACTGCAACTTGTTTATCGGTGGGAAACGAGAATTCTTGTTGCCTAAGATTGCAGAGAGAGCATTTTGTGCACCCTCAATTATTCTCAGCGTGACTGCGGTAATATCAATAACAATACAGTAAAGGGTGAAAATGTCCAAATATGAATTCAGATCCCTGCTGCTTATGTGGGGGGTGAGTGATTGCGAGGGCAGGAATCCGCCTCTGTGATTGTGCCAGCGCACCTTCATTATGGCATGCTGAGAGCCAGGAGACCCGGCTGATGGCTTATCAATCACAGAGACCTATAGACCACATGCTGACCCGTGTCTTACTTACCCTGTGTTTAAACAATGTATACATGCAGCCAGTCTGTGCCTAGAGATCTTTGTGATATTATATATTTTTTTTTATAAGTGTAAACAAAGGTATATTTTATTCTGCATGGAAAGCTGGAGTAAAAAGCCCACATTTCTATATACTCTCACCAGGAGTGAACTGACCATTTTGGCTTCAGGTTGATGCCCAAGCGTCCATGGCTTATGGGGGCACTTAGCCCCTTAGTCAATAAAATTTAAGTGCAAGCCTCCAAAAAACAAATGTACAAAATAAATACTGTGCAAAGTATGGGTAAGGGGCACTGACCTTTAGCGCCTCGGGGCCCAGACCACTTTCTGTCCCTGATTTATGTCCCTTATGATAATTTAAGATAGCACCACAGCCCTCCCCCTTGTAAATAGTGCCATTCAACCCCCTAGTAGATAGTGCCACACAGCCCCCCCTTAGTAGTGCCACACAGCCCCCCTTAGTAGTGCCACACAGCATCCCTTAGTAGTGCCACACAGCCAATTGTATATTGTGCGACACAGCTCCCCCTTGTGTATAGTGCCACACAGCTCCCCCTTGTGTATAGTGCCACACAGCCCCCCTGTATACAGTGCCACACAGCCCCCTAGTATATAGTGGCACCCTGCTTCCCCCTTTGTATATAGTGCCACCCTGCTCCCCCCCTTGTATATAGTGCCAAAAAATCATATCAAAATCAAACCACCCATCAACTCGCTGCAGGACATACAGCAACTACATTACTGATTAGAGGCAGAATAAACATTTACATTAAGTGACTCACCGGTGACGTCTCAGATTCTAGTTCTTTTTTTCTTTTCTTCTCCATCCGGTCCAGACCTCTGAGATGGATTTGTCCCGGCCACAACCCATTTCTGCAGTTTGCCGCTCAGATGTCTTCAGCTTCTCACTTTTCAAACATTTCTGCACCTATAAATGAAGATAAAATTGTCAATACCTCTAAATATAATAGCACCATACACTGCACCTCTAACTGTAATAGCGCCATACACTGTCCCTGATTATAATAGTACCATACACTGTGTCCCACACACACACACACACACACACACACACACACACACACCGTGCCCCTGTAGATAGTGCCCCATAGCCCCCCTGTAGATCGTGACACCCATAGAGCCTCTGTAGTTGGTGCCCTACATAGAAGCCCCTGTAGATAGTGCCCCACAAAGAGCCCCCTGTAGATAGTGCCCACATATGGACTCCAGAGCTGCAAGGCAATAGTGCTAACCACTGAGCCACCGTGCTGCCCTACATATAGCTTCCCCTATAGATAGGGCTCCACATATAGCCCTCCTCTGTAGATAGTGCCTCACATATAGCTCCCCCTGTATATAGTGTCCCACATATAGCCCACCCCTGTAGACAGTGCCCTACATATAGCCCCCCTGTAGATAGTGCCCCACAGGTAACCCACCCCTGTATATAGTGTCCCACATATAGCCCACCCCTATAGATAGTGCCCTACAAATAGCTCCCCCTATAGATACTGCTCCACATATAGCCCACCCCAGTATATAGTGTCCCTGATACAGCTTCCCCTGTATAGCGATGCCTCCGGGCATGAGAGGGCCCGTGCCCCCTTGCCCATAAATGTTAGAGGTCGGGAAGCGCGGGCCCCGTAGTGGCGTCGCTACCGCTGTAGCAGCCATGCTAGCGGCGCCACCGGGCATGAGGGGGCCATGTCGGCGGGCGGCACGGGTCCCCTCATGCCGTGGGCCTCGTAGCAGCCGCTACGGCTGCTACAGCAGTAGTTGCGCCACTGCTTTCTGCTATGTTAGACGGAAAGAAAGCAGTTTAATTAGTTGTTTGAAGAGAGAGCTGTTTACATGGCTGCTACAGAAATGATAAAATAATTGTAAACTAAAAAGTGAAAATTTGCATGCAGAGATTTTTTTTTGAGTTTTTGAGTTTATTGCGCTTGTTTAATGTTTAATGGTTACTCTCTTGGTCTTTCTTTTTTGTGTCTGAAAATGTAAAATTAGGGCACCAGATTCATGGATTATAATGCCTTAGTTATGTTCTAAAAATACATTAATGGATATGTTTCGGGTCTGTCCCAATTTCACTCAACAAAATATCAGCTCATCAGACTACAGATGTAGTAGAGCTGAATTTGTCATTATGCACTCATGGTGTTATCTCAATGTGTTCTACACAGGACTGCAGGTAACCCTACATTTTTGTAAATGAAAGATATATCACTAACCTTAAAGAGGACCTGTCTGCTCTCCTGCCATGTCTGTTTTAGTTAGTAAGTTCTTGTATTCCCCGTGAAATAACAATGTTGGAGCAGCTTTTCTTCGAACTCTGCATTGTACCATTCCTCTGTTATCCCTCCTGGAAATGTATTCATAAATTGGGAGCTGGGTGTGTCTCTACACACTCTGACAATGTCAGTACTAATTGGACAGTGTCAGACTGTGTAGGGGCACACTCCCAACTGGTTGTCAATTTATTAATACATTTCCACGTAGAATAAAAAAGGAACGGCACAAGGCAGAGTTCTTAAAAAAGAGGTTCCTGAATTGTTATTTTATGTGGAATACAAGTATTTACTAAAACAGACATGTCAAGAAAGCCAACAGACCCTCTTTAACGTCTTCCCAACATATGGCGGAGGCTGGGAGGGAAAGTATGAAGCGGGATCACAGGCTGAGCCGCTTCATAAGTTGCAGGTGTCCGCTGTATGTGACATTCCGACCTATTACAATTTACCATTATTTAACCCAGACCGTGAATACAGTGAAAAAAATATAAACGCCAGAATTGTTGTTTTTTGGTCACTTCACCTCTCACAAAATATGAAACAAAACGTGATCAAAAACTCTAATGTTGCAAAATGGGACCAATAAAAACTACAGCTCGCCCTGCAAAGCCCTTATACCGCTCAATCGACGGAAAAATAAAAAAGTTATGGCTCTCAGATTATGGCGGCACAAAACAAATTTTATTTTTAACAATTAGTTTTTTCTTTGTAAAAGTAGTAAAAGATAAAAAAAAATATAGAAATTTGGTATTACCGTAACTGCATTGACCCACAGAATGCTGTAAAAAAAACAATGGAGGAATCTCTATTTTTTTGCCATTCCACCCCACATTGCGGTACAATAAATGATGGCGTGAAAAACTACAACTTGTCCCGCAAAAAATAACCCCTAATATGGTTATATCGACGTAAAAATAAAAACAATATGGTGTTTGAAATGTGGGTAGGAAAAAACGAAAATTAAAATCCCTAAAAATGGTTGCGGCGGGAAGGGGTTGAAACCTACAACTGAGTCATGATGTAGTTTGGATACTGTCAATTTATAATAAGTGTAATTTATGGAGATATCTCTTTTCCATCTGATGACCTCTCCTCACAGACAAACTCAGAACTTGCTGGTCTTGTGTTTTTCTAGTGACAGAACGGCTGGCAGCGTCGGCACATTATAAAGTCATTTGGCGTGACAGGAGTTCGGAGGCTGATGATGTCCCAGGAATGGACCAAAATAGTTATGAAGTAACGTCAGTCTTTGTTTATACTCCAGAACACTATCGATCTGCACTAAAATAAAAAGATATTGGTTCCTGCAATAAGTGCTTATTGATTGATCTTTTTTTCCAATGTTTGTGCTGAATGCTGATCTAACAAAATATAACCATGAGCCGTAGTGTAAATGCCCGAAAATGTGACAATGATGTCTGGGTACCACAATGACAAGTTGTCCTGCATGATATAATGGTCAGTACGGGGTCTATTACTATGTTCTAAAAAGTTGGATAAAGGGCCATGTCATGCCATTAACATCCACGTTAATCAACGCTTTGGAACGCAACGTATAAAACATGGTTCCTGAATCACTAAGTCAGCTTAAAGGGCCGACCTTAGGGGTGTGCAACCTGTGTGGTTGCATAGAGCGCATTAGCTGCCCCCGCTAGAGAGGGGGCCAAAGATATAGAAGTTTTATTTTGACGATTTATCATATGAGGATACTAGATTACTATTTGTTGGGAGTTATTTAGTTACTGTATAGTGGCATTTACTTAACGGCGTTGTCAAGTTTAGAAAACCCATTTGATATGTACTATTAGGAAATTTTGAGCTAATAGAGGGGGGTCCTCTGTTCAGAATCCTCATCTCTTGGCCCCAATGGAGACCAGCTACAAAGAGCATCTCTCAATCTGAAGGACCTGTCCTGTCCTGCATTACACAGGTAACTCATTGATAGGAATGGGCCCTGTGTAATGCTTAATTTCCCCTGTGGTGGCGCTTCAGGGAAATTCAACACAAAAGGCCCTTTTACACGGGCCAATGATTGGCCATTCCCGATCACTGCCCTGGGTAAACAGGGCAACGATCAGCCGATGAACGAGCAAATGCTCGTTCATCGGCTGATCATATCGTTTATGCAACACAAAATATTATCGTTGTCGGCAGCACATTCCCCTGTGTAAACAGGGAGATGCGCCACCGATATGATGGAAATGCTTGGGGACGAGCGATTGTAGTATTGATCGCTTGTTCTTATATATTACTGATCATAGCTACTTGTGAAAGAAGCAAACGAGCACCGATCAATAAGCTGTCTCATTGATCAGCGCTCGTTTTTACGGCCCATATTGGCCGGTGTAAAAGGACCCTTAGCTGGATTCACACGAGCACATTACGTCCGTAATGGACGGAACGTATTTCGGCCGCAAGTCCCGGACCGAACACACTGCAGGGTGACGGGCTCCTAGCATCATAGTTATGTACGATGCTAGGAGTCCCTGCCTCGCTGCAGGACAACTGTCCCGTACTGCAGTGTGTTCGGTCCAGGACTTGCGGCCGAAATACGTTCCGTCCATTACGGACGTAATGTGCTCGTGTGAATCCAGCCTTACTGCCAGGTTTCCTCATAGATTACAGCTGATTGCTGGGGGTCCAAGCAGGG
The DNA here is from genome assembly GCF_050947455.1 of Rhinoderma darwinii. Lineage (NCBI taxonomy): Eukaryota > Metazoa > Chordata > Amphibia > Anura > Rhinodermatidae > Rhinoderma > Rhinoderma darwinii. Next base: position 38,455,304 of record NC_134687.1, on the reverse strand, counting down.
GACCATTGTTATCAGCTTATTTTTAAGAAATCCTTCTAAGGGGGAGTTCACACAGTTTTTTGGTGAGTTTTTTGACGCAGAAACCGCGCCGCAAAACGCGCCAAAAAACGTCCGAAAATGCCTCCCATTGATTTCAATGGGATGCGGAGGCTTTTTTTTCCCGCGAGCGGAAAAACCGGCTCGCGGGAAAAAGAAGGGACATGCCCTATCTTCGGGCGTTTTACGCCTCTGACCTCCCATTGACATCAATGGGAGGCAGAGAAAGCGCATTTCGCGGCATTTTTTATGCTCGCAGCGCTCAATGGCCGCGGGCGAAAAATGCTGTGAAAAACACAGCGAAAATCGGCGTGCAGGCAGAGGAAAATCTGCCTCAAAATTCCAAATGGAATTTTGAGGCAGATTTTCCGCCTGAAAAAAACTCAGCCTAACATCTAGGAATTGTCCAAAGCAGAGAGCCCCTTCAAGCTTTGTGGAATACTGTTACTTAGGCATTGCAAAGTATATAATCACCATATGCACTCCAAAAGCATTTATAATAAAGGCTGGGTATTACTACACAAACGTCCCCCCATAATTTACCACACAGGCAGCTCCATATAATTAGCTATACAGAAGGACAGAAAAGTAAATAAAAATTAAACTTTTATTAAACATGTATTACATATCACAAACACGGTATAAAAAGTTAAATAAGAACAAGACCCTAGTATGAACAATGGAGCAATTGTTAGCACTTGCAAGGTGGTGTCCACAGGTGTAAGGGCTATATAAATGAGTTACGTGAATTAGGTACAGACCCCAAAAGAGGGGATTATCCTATTATTCATCCAAAAATCCTATTAATATAATCAAAATAAGTAAAAGATAAGAGGGGAGGAAAAAATAGGATAAAGTACTGGTGCTTTAAAGTATAATTTATATCTAGCAGCCTTACCCATGACAGGAAGGAAAAGTAATAGTTGGTATTTGCTCCTTCACATAGACCCCAATGCGCGTTTCGCTACGGCTGCTTCCTCAGGGGGGATGCATTGCAAAGTATATAATAGTGTTTTTTTTAGGCAACTATATGGAAGTGTTATTTGGCCAGTCTAAATCCACTATTATTTGGACACCAACTATATTGCTTTCGTAGTTAGGAACTGCATTGCATGGTTATTTTTTCACTATAAAATACTGACCATATGGGGAGGGCACATAAAGTACTATACAGGGCATCAACCAACGCAAAGTCGACCCTATTAGTTTCCTACGGTTTTCCTGTGCAGCCAGTTGCTATTTTATTCACTTTGGTAAAGAGTTTTCCCCTTCTTAAAATTTGTTACAGCCCCCCCCCCCTTTTGCTGAGATCTTTATACTACAAGGAACTCCAAGACTGGTTGATGTCCCTCAAGTCACAATGGTTGTCCGGTGCCATAAATGTTCCTCAATAGTAAAATCTATTTTTTCTATTGATCTTTATTATTGCTACTAGTATGGCCTTTGGTCCAACAATGTTCTTTAGGCCCATAACTACATCTGAAACAGCCAATAGGGAATATTAGAAGACATTATCTGAAATTAGAATGTTCTTTTATGGTTGACAACCAGTCTCTTGTGCATAAAACAGTTGACAGTTGTCATGGCCCCGATGCTGCTGGATGCACCTAATCCAAAAAAGAATCAAAGGCAAAAATTGAAATTTAACCCAGGCTTAGGGGGCAGAGCTGAAAATATTTTTATTTAATATATTTATTTGCCCGTTTTTGCTAGCATGTTAGTGTTAATGTGTGGGTCTTACTGCCACTGCACCAACATACGAAGAGTTACCTGTACCTAAATGCTGACATGCACTACTAGACCCTCAGCGATCAGCTGTAAAGTTTGGGGGAACCTGATAGTTAGGGCATGGCCAGACGTGGCGTATTTCTGCCGACACTGTCCGCATTAATGCCGCACATAATCTGCGTTGCTTTGCCTAAAATGTGCAGTAAATTGCTGAGGATTAGTCGTTGCGGATTCAGGTGTAGAGTTCATCCTGCTGTCTTTTAAAACATTCCATCCCAGTCTTGGTATAGACCTCGAAACACATAGGTCCAGCCAGAATGAAGAAATATCCTGTTCGTAAATCCAATCCACAACGCAACACACATAACATCTGCGGATTTCATTGCAGAATTTTGAATCTCCATTGAAGTCAATGGAGAAATTCCGCCACAAGTCCACAACAAGTCCGCAACAGCCAGTGTATGCTGCGGACACCAAATTCCGCACCGCAGCCTATGGTCCGCAGCGGAGTTTTCCCGCCACGTCTGCACGAACCTAACTAAAAAGGTGTGGAAACCAATGGAGAAAATGTCCGCAGCGGAATTCCAGAGCAATTCCGCCACTTCTGGCCGTGCCCTAAGTGATCAATTTCCCTGCAGCGCCCCCTGGGGAGATGTACAATGACATTACACAGTTTCTATTAAATTTAATGGACTTTCCGTGTAATATATGAACAGAAAAGGAAAATTTAAGTGACGTTTTATTTCATTGTTTGGAAAATCAGTGTTAGCAATATAATATATAATCAGTAAAATAAAACATTTTATTAGCCATTTATATTGATTTACACCGTAAAGGGGTATTCCCATATTATAAAGTGAGGGCATATTGCTAGGACATGCCATCACTTTATGATCGGTGAGGGTTCGACATTAGGGACAATCACCGATCCTGAAAATAAAGGGGCTGCAGTGCTGCACAGCTTCATTACGCTTTTGTAGAACATTGTCACCCATTTGGATACTTCTGTGAGCGCTGCCGCAATACAATATCATTTCGATGCCCCGTGGTCCGTGGGCCATTCATCATAGGCAATGTGTTCCAACACAGAGCTCCCCCTTACCACCAGGGCTCCAATATTATCAAACAAGGCAACTGTCCTGAGGGTCCTGGCACTCTTCTCTCTTGCAGGGGATGGTATATTTAGATGTTGTCATCACAAAAATATTTGTTCTGCCTTCATCCTCAGTACATAGATGACTGATCCACTTACAGTAGATTTTTTTTTTTTGTACATTCCAATTGAAATTCATTGTGAAACAGCAGTTTATGTTTAGCATCTCAGTTCACTTCCATAAATCTTTGTCAAGGATGATCTAGCATAGTGTGGAAAATAGACTATAGTCTGTGAAGTGTCTGACTAATCTGCTATTGATTAATACTGTTCCCGGGAGGGGGAGGGTCACATTACATTACAAAATGCAAGACCATATTGATTATTGTATGTCTAAAAACCAACACATAGATACAAAAGGGTCATAAATGCAACTAGCAGCATCTCAGTGCAGTCATTGCGGGAGGATCTAGGTTAAAAGTATTCATCATTTATAGATCTGATATATTAAAGTCAATAGGTTCTGTTATAATTGGCGCGCCGCTGAAATGCAGACAAAAATTACTTTTACAGCACCTGTTACTATTTCTATTTGCTATAAATCATTATTTATGGAAAAATTATCAGAGAAGTTAAAGTGAGTAATTCTCTACAAGTCAGGAACGAAAAATGAAAATTGAATCATGTAGCCTAAGCCCAGCAGTTAAAGACTACGTACACCTTTGACATCAGGTTTTTTTTTAAATAAAATTGCGTATCAGTGTGATCGGTGCAACTTCCTACATACATTTTATTAAAAATTATTTTTACTTTTTGAGATACAGCTGCTTTGTGTCCTGTATCTAGAGCAGCTTTATCGTTTTCAAAAACTTTAATCCGTCAGGTCCGCGGGACTGACGGGTTCAGCGACAGCGGGTCCCGCGTGTCTCTGAAACGGAGGATCCACCTGTAATCGATCATATCTAAGTTATAAACTTAGATGTGATCGGTAACAGCTCGAACCTGCGTGTCAGAGACACGCGGGACCCGCTGTCGCTGAACCCGTCAGTCCCGTGGACAGGAAACAAAGCAGCTGTATCTCAAAAAGTAAAAATAATTTTTATAAAATGTAAGAAGTTGCACCGATCACACTGATACACAATTATTTTTATTTTATTTTTTAAAACCACGATGTCAAAGGTGTACACAGCCTTTAGGAATTTGGATTTGATGGTTCCAATATGCGTTAACTATTAACGGGCACAGTTCAGAATTTTACTGGTAGTGAATCCAAAACATGGAATGAATAGTGACATGAAATTGTAATAGATGAACACAGAACTCATAATGCTTAAAGGGTTGTCACATGAAAAAGCCGATGCGGCGATCAGCTGATTGCTGGGAGTCCGGCTTCTCTCATCTCCAGTGATCGGCTGTTATCGCCAGGGCAAGCTGCGGCCATGTAGCATTACATGTCAGCCATTCAAATTAAAGTCTGTCCATGCAATGCAAGGACGCGCTAAGTCTGCCAGAATGGGAGCTGCCCTTACAGAGTGCCTCTCAGATCTGAAACATAGACTGTGGTCCTAAGCAAGGGACCCCCTACTATGATGTCCATATGCATTAAGGGAATATGGAATTAAAGTAACAAATAGCTATAGGGGGTGCAGAACTAGCAGTCACTCCCAGGCCCTGGTGTCTTAGTGGGTATTCATTTGTGTCCTGTTTATTATAAACTATGCCCAGTTTTTGTAATATAAGCTTTTGACACCCTGGCTGTATTGAGCAGAACTTAAAAAGGGGCAACAACTATAGACAGCTATTACAGCGCCATGCTGGGTAGTATAAAAAAATCCTCACTTTCTATACTCACTAGACATCAGACCACTATTGCGTGTATTCATTGCCCCATCCCGATCTCTCTAGCACTGACTCCTATGCTTTCCATGTGAAAGCCGTTGTCAGCCTGCTGAGTCTATTTTACGCAGAAATCTACTGAAAAAGGTGAAATCAGGTGCTTTTTTTTGGTTTCAGTGCTTACAAGTTTATAAGGAGCCCACCAGAGCTGGGACAAGCCTTAGAACACATGTCCTAAGGAACACATGGTACTGTCAGTAGTTAATGGGTGATGTAGCAGATGGTTGGAGTTAATCTCTCTTTTTATGGCATGGCCGGAAAAGCTTTTATTTTACTTATTTTATTGTGGTTAAGAACTTTACTTTCATCATCTACCTATGAATAAAGAAAATGATGTGGACATAAACTTGTTTATACAAGCAATATGCATGAGTGGCCCATTGAGTGCTCTATTTTGCACCCCAATGCTTTCTTCTGTAGAAATATAATGCACCAACTTCTTCTTCCCACTCAAAAAGATCAAAACTATGATTGCAATAGTGATGTTATTCATGGACTTGAAGAAATGTTTCCAGACTCTTACAACATGCAGTAACACTATACAGGGCTGGCCTTGCGACCTGTGCGATAACCCAGGGCTATCGGCTGCTCCTGCTGAAGGGAACACCACTTATGGCCTGGCACCTGAGGCTTGTGACCATCATGAATCCAAATATTAAGTGTATAACATTATTATTTAGCACTGTTTAGATTACTTTATGTGCAAATCTATTATTGGGTTACTATATTTTGGTAGTATTTGCACACTGTAATTGTATGGCATTTCTACTGAGGCACTGTAAAGTGTGACAACTTTATGGCACTGTTATTCAGATACCATACTGTATGGTAGTAAAGAAATATTCGGCACACAAGGTGATGATTTTAGCAAATCTTTCGGTTTTATTTTATAAAAAATTGATGCCAGAGGTTTAGTGCGACGTTTCGGTCGTATATTAGACCTTGAACAGGCACTTGTACCTCCTGGTCTCTGGTTCATCCAGTCGTTTGGCGCTGCATACAGTATATTAGTACGGTTTACCGCTTTGTTATGGCACTGTTATTTAGACACCATACAGTGTGGTGTTTATTATTAACCCCTTGCCGACATTTGAAGTATACTCATGTCATAGCCGGCAATGGAAAGTATAGAGTGGGCTCACAGCTGAGCGTGCTCTCTATATCAAGCAGGTGTGGGCTGTATGAAGCAGCTGACACTTCACTGCAACATGCATGATCCCGCTCGTTTAACCCCTTAGATGCCGCGGTCAATAGCAACCACAGCATCTAAGCCACAAGAATGAGGGGGGCGGTCCCCTCTGACAGCCCTTCGGCCACCCCGCGACGTAATTGCGTGGTGTCGATGGTTGTCATGGCAGCCCGGAGGCCTAATGAAGATATACAGTTCTGTTACCTGTGTACTCTTATTAAGGCCTGCCTCTGCCAGAGGCTTAATAGGTGCCTGTCAAAATCACGATATATTGCAATACATTAGCTGGTTCAAGTCAAATAGAGTTAAAGTTTTTTATGTCCAAAAAGCAGTAAAAAAATTATAATTTAATTGCTGTTTTTAGTCACCTTATCTTATTAAAATTGAATAAAAGGTGATCAAAAACTTACATGTACCCCAATGGTACCAATAAAAACTACAGCTCGTCCCGCAATTAGTAAGCTCTCACATTGCTCAATCGACACAAAAATAAAAAAAGTTATGGCTTTTAGCATGTGGTGAAACAAAACAAATTTTATTTTCAGCAACTGATTCTTTCCTTGTAAAAGTAGAAAAATATAAAAAGACGATATAAATTTAATCGCTGTAATCGTATAGACCCGTAGAATAAATGTAACATGTTGTTTTTATTGGATGTGAACGCCGGAAAAAACGAAACCAAAAACGGTACAATAAATGGTGCCGTGAAAAACCAAAACTCGTCCTGCAAAAATCAAGCCCTCATACGGCTTTATCGACGGACAGATTAAAAAGTTATGGATTTTGGAATCTGGGGAGCAAAAACCAAAAATTTTATTCCGCAAAATGGCTGTGGTGCGAAGGGATTAATACAAAAAGGTCTAGGTGTAGTTCTGAGTGATTAAAAATGAGGAAAAATGGACCAACGGCGCTGCTTGGGTAGAGGTATTTAGACGACCATCTCAGTGGGTAAGAGTAGATAAAAGGACTTTATTGTCGATAGGGCTACGCGTTTCGACACCGAACCGGCGTCTTCCTCAGCGCCGTTGGTCCATTTTTCCTCATTTTTAATCACTCTACAATCGACAGCAAACTCTGTTTGGCTGTGCTGTGGACCTGGCTGCAGCTTTCCATGCCCTATTGACACCTATGGTGTCCACCATCCGAGGTGAGCGTAATTGTCGCATCCACCACGTTCCTTTATCTTATTAGATCCTGATTTGGTTTTCTTGTGGCGCCGTGTCTCTCTTTTTTCTAACTATTTAGTAGGTGTAGTTCTGGCCTAAATAGGAAAATAACCTGAGATCTTATAGGACACATAAGATATAAATAGTAAATGTAAGACAATGTTCGTGCAGCGTTTAATTTCTACAAGGAAGATTGTCTTCCCAGGTGCCAGCCTGAAGTGATAATCCTTAATTTCCTTGTTTCAATATGTTGGGTGTGAACGAGAGGTAATTAGGGGTGATTAGTCAGCCTTGGCCGTGCCAAGGAACGTCATCTATCCGTCTTCACAACACTCGGCAAGAAAGCAGATTCAACACTTTCATACATGACAGCGGAAGACGTCTTCCTCAGTATGTTGAAGGAAAACAGAGGCTTTCACTTTGAACAAGGCAAATTGCTTAATTGCCTTTAATATGGTTGTAGCAAAAACAGATCTTCGCAGAAATGGAGCTGGCGCTTGATGTTAAACTGTCACCGACAAAGCTGTTTTTTACCTTAATCAGAAAAACGCTGTTACATTTTTAACCGGTGTGTCTAGATTATAAATAGCAGGCAACCCGATGTGGCTGTCAAATGGTTCCGTTCCGGCTATGCGGCTGCTCCTAATGACTCCGTAGCTTTGTTGTTTGGTTGGAAACTGTTTTTACTCATCTTTCAGACTGATATTGTTTCTATTATATATTGTTTCAGAGATTTCGAACAGAGGTTTTTTTCTCCTAATTTAGTCTTGTGGTTTATGAAACCATCTTAGCACATACTGTATATCATAAGTTTCTCTGAGGTGATACTTGTTTTCTCTAGGGAACATCAGGCTACTGCTAAAGATGGTTTATTATCCTTTATTACCCTATAATCTTTATTGGGTTTTAGGTTGTTCATACTGTGCTGATAAAGATCCACATCAGTGGGGATCTGAACTCACAAACATCCCACCAGCATTATATTCTGCAATGTCTAAATGACAAGATATGTATTTGTAGGATACCACGCCCCCGATATTTTGGGAATAGGCAGTGGTGGACATAGAAGAGAGGGGGCCCTATAGTAAAGATCAAACTGGGCCTCCAATTATGGTACAATGTTTTACCACCCAGGACAGAAGGTCCTGATGATTGTTTCCCCTTCAATGCCCTTTTTTTTGATCCTTTGGCCAATTCTTCACCTGCTCTTTTGCCCACAATGCAGTACGTCTTTATGGAGATGACAGTCCTGCACAGGTTATTTCAACACAGTAGCAAATTAAATGGCGCCAACCAGAGCTTGGCCCACTATCTCAAAGGTCCCCATAGCTGCCGCTTGATCTGCCTCTATGGAACTTACACCCTTGGGAATCGGTTATGATTTGACCTGATGGACCCCCACCAGTGTTATCTTCATACATATACCATACATCTTCATACATGTTATCTTCATACATATGCCATGAGAAAGGAGAGTTCTCTATGACAAGATACATATCTGTAGAGCTCCATGTACTCTTAATTTTGGGAATGGCTTATGGCCTTGCCTCTCGGATCCCCAGCATTGCTAACTAGCTTAACCCTTCTTACCTAACCTAAGACCACTGAAGCTCAGTCCATCAAATAATGTCTGTAATTCCATCTATAGTTATTAGCTATTATATTTGTGCTTTCCTTCTCTATGGTCATGTTCCAATGAGTTATTAAAAGGTAGTTTTCAACAATATGTTCAAAGGCTTTTCCAGATATATCATTCATGACCCAACCACTATGAAAACACATAGACATGGACATTATAAAGGACAAACTATACCAGCAAACGCTCATTTTACACTTATTACTAGTTTGAAAACTGTTCCAATATATTAGATTACCAGTCTACTCGTCAATGACAGTGCGGATCTAGTCGATAAATTGTGGTTACATTTATGTAATGGCTTTGTCTTCAACATTTACCTCTTAAAGATTGGCTAGTGCTGAGCACTCATTGCGAAAAATGTGTAAATATTCTTACAATGGGCTCATGTACATTTACGGCAGAACAAGGAGTCCCCTTTTTGGACACATTGGCACTCAATGTGCCACTAGATGTTACCTCTGTAAGGCACTGTATTTTCCCAAGCAATGCTTCATAATATGGCAGGCGATGGAGCATGCCATCATAAGTTCTTATCAGAACGAAGAGGCCTGTGGTTCCTGTTGTGTCCCTTTAACTATCTCTAAACTAATCTTGATGGACAGAACAAAAGATTTGAATGGGACTTTAAAGAAGTTTCTCCCCTCATCAAAAAAAGCCGCCTTTGTGACCAGCTGATATTGATGGAGACAGTTTCTTCGGACCCCTTTGCTGAAGACAATATAGTATTACATGGTGCCCCAGTGCGAGTCGACCAGATCAGGAACTTATCTTACTTAGCGGCTCTCTGCTCTTGCTAATAGAGGGTGGTCTTGAGTTATGGATCCTGCCTCTATGACATCCATGTACCCTAATATGTACGGATAGAGGTTGTCTTCATGAGACGATTCCTTTCATGACCAAGTGCCACAGTTCTGGAAACCTCCAGACACATTTACATACAGATTTGTGAGTGCTATTAGTAGCTCATTTACAGTTGGAGAAGAATTTGTTAAAGAGTCTCTGTCACCACATTATAAGTGGCCTATCTTCTACACAATGTGATTGGCGCTGTAATTTAGATTACAGCAGTGTTTTTATTTAGAAAAACAATCAATTTTGAGTTATGACCTATTTTAGGTTTATGGTAATGACTTTCTTAATGCCCAACTGGGCATGTTTTTACTTTTTGACCAAGTGGGCGTTGTGGAGAGATGTGTATGACGCTGACCAATTAGTGACCAATCAGCGTCATACACTTCTCTCCATTCATTTACTCAGAACATAGTGATCTTGCTTGATCATGATGTGCAGTCACATACACACACATTAACGTTACTGAAGTGTCTTGAGAGTGAATAGACATCACCTCCAGCGAGGATGCAATGTCTATTCACAATCCCGACACTTCGCTAACGTTTGTGTGGGACTTTTTGGTAAAAAGTAAAAACACGCCCAGTTGTCCATTAAGAAAGTCATTAGCATAAATCTAAAATTGCTCATAACTTGCTCAAAAATTATCGTTTTTCAAAATAAAAACCACTGTTGTTATCTACATTACAGCGCCAATCCGATTATATAGGAGATAGGGCGCTTATAATCTGGTGACAGAGCCTCTTTAATAACAGCAAGCGTGATCTCGCAATATAAAAATTACCATATTCACCTGGCTATGAACTTATTTTGTACACATGAAATACAAAGTGATTTTGGCATGAGTTATTCACCATTTTCTTTGAGGTAAAACTCCTCTTACAATTCTTATCACATAACAAACACAATAAAATATATTTCACGCTGCGTCAATGTTCCATCCAGCACTTTCCTCAATACTGTAAAACTACGGTACATCTTTAAAAACGACCTGAAGCACAAGGCATATATATTTCCATAAGGAAAATACAAGTGAATGACATTAATGGAGAGAATCTAATGAATGCAGGAAATGGATATGAATGTTACCGGCACAGTGGGGGTCATATTATCTTCCAAATACGCCACCTCTTTTTCACGGTTTACTGTGATCAGAATGTCACCGGTGTGCTGTAGCCAGAAAATATATGCAAAGTGTGCAACTAAGTGTTTTGTTTTTCTTCTTGACTTTCTGGATAAATATTCCTTTTCCGTTTTTGCATCATCAGAGAATTGTAATGGATCTGGGATAAGAGTAACAGTTTATCATAAAGTGTAGACCTCATCCAAAATAGTTCTAATATACTGTATAAACATAAATGTATTAGAGCATCATATATCTATCTATCTATCTATCTATCTATCTATCTATCTATCTATCTATCTATCTATCTATCTATCTATCTATCTATCTATCTATCTATCTATCTCATATCTATCTCATATCTATCTCATATCTATCTCATATCTATCTCATATCTATCTCATATCTATCTCATATCTATCTATCTATCTATCTATCTATCTATCTATCTATCTATCTATCTATCTATCTATCTATCTATCTATCTATCTATCTATCTATCTATCTATCTATCTATCTATCTATCTATCTATCTATCTATCTATCTATCTCATATCTATCTATCTCATATCTATCTATCTATCTATCTATCTATCTATCTATCTATCTATCTATCTATCTATCTATCTATCTATCTATCTATCTATCTATCTATCTATCTATCTATCTCATATCTATCTATCTCATATCTATCTATCTATCTATCTATCTATCTATCTATCTATCTATCTATCTATCTATCTATCTATCTATCTATCTATCTATCTATCTATCTATCTATCTATCTATCTATCTATCTATCTATCTATCTATCTATCTATATCTATATCTATATCTATATATACACATACGTGTACACACACACACACACACACACACACACACACACACACACACACACACACACACACACACACACACACACACACAAAGCCTATACCATATACAAAGAGAAAAACTAATAATAGCTTTTCCTTCTTTATAATTAAAATTACATTTTCAATATTCAAAAACAATAAAATATAACCAAATTGACTTTCAATAATAATTAGATGCTCTACACAAATGTCAGGTCCTGGGCACAGAAATATGTTGGCTCCTTATTCGAGTTTGACCCGGTGGTGGAGTTTCTAGTGAACAGTGGATTTTGTGTAAGTTCCCAACTATTGTCCATAGACAATGACCCAGAGAAATATGTCCTACCCTCAATTTTAGAGTCCTTCCTTGTCCATTGGTTTAGTGTCCCTTCTGCCAGTGCTTTACATAATATCCTTGGGGGTCCGGTGGTCACTGTCCTGCTGTACTTTATATCCGTGTTGGCTCAAATACTGGCTGGGTGATGGGTTGATGAAGCTTTATTTATATTCTCTTTGCCAACACAAGGGCACAAAAATAGAACCTGTTACCTATTGTGTCCACTCCTCCCAGTACATTTTGATGATAAGCTCTTATGGGCAGGGATTTGTTGAAAAAAATGCAGAATATCTTGGTGGTATGCAAATTATTATTATTATTATTATTATTATTATTATTATTATTATAACATCACTTATCATCTTTAGCATTTCTTTTTTTTTTTTTTTTAATTTGTCCATAAAATAATGTTGGCTGCCTGAGATTTCTGGATAGGTTTTTCAGGAAACAAAAAAAAAATCAGGTTGTCAACACTGCTAGTGAGTTAATTATATCCCTGGTGACTAGTGGATTAATAATATTCCTGGCCTTTATTGGGTTAATAATAATAACAACACCGTCTTGCATAGTAAATTCATTAAAGGGGTTGCCCATCAGGAGAGGGACTACCACTCTGGCGAACCCAGCCTGCCCATGTATTACATGGCTGGCTATCAATTTGACTACCTGTAATACTACATGTCACCTGCAGTGGCCGAAATGTATGACTGGGTTTCAGAATCAACCTAATTTTCATTGCCGTCTTAAATTTTATAAGGTGTTGTCAAGGTGTCTAATAATAATAATAATAATAATAATAATAATAATAATAATATCCCAGGTGGTTAGGGGGCGTTAAAAAAACATTGACGTATAGTATTTACTTAACAGTTCTGTGTTAGGACATATAGGATGTATAGGGTATTTGCTAATCCATGTACATGGGTGGGATGAAGAATATGCAATTGTGGGTTCAATATATGTCATTTTTATTGGGTACTGGTAGGCTGAGTTCACACGGGGCGGATACGCTGCACAAAAGCGTATCAGTTTTGCGCCCGAAATGTACGCTGCTGAAAACTGCAGCACTTAGTCGGCCTGCTAGCAAGACGGCCTTCAGGGATGACGTTTCATACCAGGAAACCGCTGCAGCCTGTGATTGACTGCAGCGGTCACGTGGGAAGAAACGTCATCTCAGGAGGCCAGCCTAGAGGAAGAAACACAGACTCCTGGGTAAGTATTTTATTTTTTTCTGAGTTGCGTTTTTTGCGGCAGAATCACTGCGAAACCGCTGCAAAAAATGCAACAACTGCTATTTGTTGGAGGATTTGCCTCCCCATTGAATTCAATGGGGAAAACCCGCAACAAACAAGCAGCGTTTACGCAAATACAATTGACATGCTGCGGAATAAAATTCTGCACTGCAGGTCAATTTCTGAGCGTTATTTCCGCTCAGTATTTATGCAGCGTGTGAATGCGATTTGTTTCATTTCATCGACTTTGCTGCTACTGTATTTGCTGCAGATTTTCCGCAACAAATTCCATTGCGGAAAATCCGCAGTATTTACCAACGTGTGAACTGACCCATGCTGTGAACTAAGGCAGTCAAACCCTCCCTTAACCACTGCCCAAAAATCATGGCCACCAGTGTTGTTTCCTCTGCGTCTCGAAGATCGGTGTCGCATCACTACACTACACTACACTGCGTTGTCTCTTTCTGTCGACCTAGTGATTGTAACATGCAATAAAAAAACTTAAATTGGCCCAAGGTAAAAAGGGCATTTCTATATAATTTCAGTACATAAATATTTTTGAAAACTTTTTCGATTTTTACATCCACCAGTGGTATTGGGGGATTTTCTCCTGCTATAGCTTCCTCATCTCCTTCTCAGGTATATGATTCAATGTTTTTTTCTTTACTTCTTACTTCAACTTCAAAGCAAAGAACGAGTACAAAAAAGTCACGTCTCTCAAAAAAGTCAGAGAGAAGTTATGCCACACGTGGGATTTTAGAATTGCTCTGTGTTTGTATTTGATCAAATATTTGTTCAGCCGCAGTAAAGCTGTCTACAGTTGATAACAGTCTCTAGTCCTTGAGATATTTTCCCCCTGTGATACAGAAGGTTAATAATCCGTATGCGGCTTCTTTAAGATGGCACAACGTTGATTGTGATCCTCAGCTCAAAGTCATTAGCTGGGTAAGGAAGCTTGACTTAGATTTTCATTTTAGATTTTTCAGAAATTGGAAGAAAAGCTTCTAGAAAGGAAAAACTTTCATGGTTTTAATTTAGCCAAAATTCATTTCTGCACAATCTATACGCTCAATTTAGTGGAGTATATAAATGTGTGTTGGCTGGATTAAATGGAAAATGCCCACAGTCTATTAAGTAAGCGGGAACATTTCTACTTAATTTCTCTGCGAGCGTGTTTGAGTCAAAGTCGTATAAGTTACAAGAATTTCATTCCTGAGCATATTTTCTCCTACAGCTGCTAGTAGTCTTATCCCATGCCCGGCCCGTACACATCTTAAGACTTGAAAGCACCCAATAACAATAAGTATGTACCCATCTATATTTTTATATTGACCGTTGCTTTTATAGTGCCAACATATTTTGTAGTGCTGTACAGATTGTCATCTCACATTCTAATTCTTACATACAGTGGACATAAAAAGTCTACACACCCCTGTTAAAATGACAGTTTTTGTCATGTTACAAAGTCAGTACAAGATGAATCACAAATCATAGTTTATAGGGTGCAGCAGAGTATATAAGGGGCAGCAGAGTATATACGGTGTAGCAGAGTATATAGGGGCAGCAGGGTATATAGGGGAAGCAGAGTATATAAGGGCAGCAGAGTATATAGGGACAATGGAGTATATCGAGGGCAGCAGAGTATATAGGGGCAGCAGATAATATAGGAGGCAGCAGGGTATATAATGGGCAGCAGGGTATATAAAAGGGCAGCAGAGTATATAGGGGCAGCAAGGTATGCAAGGGGCAGCAGAGTATATAAGGGACAGCAAAGTATATAAGGGGCAACAGAGTATATAGGGGGCAGCAGGGTATATAGGGCAGCAGGGTATATGGGGGCAGCAGAGTATGTAAGGTGCAGCAGAGTATATAGTGGCTGCAGAGTATATAGGGGCAGCAGAGTATATAAGGCGCAGCAGAGTATATAACATGCAGCAGAGTATATATGGGTAGCAGAGTATATAGGTGCAGCAGGGTATATAGAGGGCAGAAGGGTATATAGGGGCAGCAGGGTATATAGGGAGCAGCATAGTTTATAGGGGCAGCAGAGTATATAAGGGGCAGCAGAGTATAGAGGGGCAGCAGGGTATATAGGGAACAGCAGGGTATAGAGGAGGCAGCAGAGTATATAGGGGAAGTGGGGTATATAGGAGGCAACAGGGTATACAGAAGGCAGCAGAGTATATAGGGGGCAGAAGGGTATATAGGGGCAGCAACACACTTACAAAGACACACACACACACCCACACGATAGAGCAGAGGCAGAGCCCAGTGGCGCCCCCTACATGCTGGGCGGGTGCAGGGCCCTGTGCACTTGCACAGCTCGCACATACCTAAGGCTGGCCATGTATCTAACGAATTGAGGAACAAGGGCGATCCATGTGCATTTATGCACACAAGAGAGACATCAAAACTTCCCCTACACCATCCACTTACTCTAAACTTCATTTACCAACTTTCTTTTTGTATTACATCACATATTGGTAACATGGGGTGGTTAAGGGGTTAATGATATTATTCCTGTAATATCCCTGGCGGTCGAGAGTGGCTTAGCGGTTAATACCTAATAACTCTAGTAGTCTAGGTTGATGAAGGGGTTAATAGTGATATGTATTATCCTTGGTGGTCTAGCATGGTTTTGAATTAATATCTAATATTCCTTGAAGTCTCGAGTGGTTTAGTTAAAACGTAAAGAGATTGTCCACTTTCAGCAAATGTTATTTTTTGTATAACAAAAAGTTAGGCTGTGTTCCCACAGTGCAGATTTGCTGCAGATTTTGCACGCAGGGTTTGTTTTTTAGCTAAAGCCAGGAACGGAACCTAAACAGAACTTATATATAAAGTAAGGCATTATAGGTCTACTCCCCTGGATCCAATTCTGGTTTTGGCTAAAATAAAAACTCATGTAAAATGCAGCAAATCTGCACTGTGGGAAACCAGCCTTATACTGTTTTCCAATGAACTTTCTATATTAATTAATCATTTCAAGATCTCTGCTTGGCATTCAGTAGAAACCTTCATTATTTATTTCTGGTAGATAAATTCTGTCCATGGTCATGTGATGAACACACTGTGTGGCACTATGCACAAGGGGGAGCTGTGTGGCACTATACACAAGGGGGAGCTGTGTGGCACTATACACAAGGGGGAGCTGTGTGGCACTATACACAAGGGGGAACTGTATGGCACTATTTACTGGGCGTTGTAAAGAGAAGTGTAGGACGCTGACCAATCAGCATCATACACTTCTCATTGTTCCAGCCCATCTTCTTTCACTGCACAATCACACTGTAACAATGGGCTGGAACAATTAGAAGTGTATGACGCTGATTGGTCCCTGATTGGTCAGCGTCATACACTCCTCTTTACAACGCCCAGTTGGTAAAAAGTAAAAACACGCCCAGTTGTCTATTAAGAAACTAATTAGCATAAATCTAAAATTGTTTATAACTTTGTCAAAAATTATCATTTTTCAAAATAAAAACCACTGCTGTTATATACATTACAGCGCCGATCGGATTATCCTGGAGATAGGGTATTTATAATCTGGTGACAGAGCCTCTTTAATGGCATTATCTATAGTGGGGGCTCTATCTAAAGGGGGGTCTTCTATATGTGGGCCACTATATACAGGGGGGGTTAATATGTGGGGATGTGGGGCACAATCTACAGGGGGGGTCTATATGTGGGGATGTGGGCCACTATATACAGGGGGAGCTATATGTGAGATACTATACAGGGGTGGGCTATATGTAGAGCACTATCTATAGGGGAGTTATTTTTTAGGGCACTTTCTATAGGGGTGGGCTATATGTGGGACTATATACAGGGGTGGGTTACCTGTGGGGCACAAGCAACAAGGTGGCTATATGTAGGGCACTGTCTACAGAGGTGGGCTATACGTGGAGCACTACCTATAGGGGAAGCTATATGTAGGGCAGCACGGTGGCTATGGGGGCACTATCTACAGGGGGCACGGTGTGTGTGTGACAGTGTATGCTACTATTATAATCAGGGACACAGTGTATGGCGCTATTATAGTTAGAGGTGCAAGAGGTGTTGAAAACTTTAACTTTGTTTATAGGTGCAGAAATGTTTTAAAAGTGAGAAGCTGAAGACATCTGAGCGGAAAACAGCATAAATGGGTCATGGCCGGTAGAAATCCATCATAGATGTCTGGAACGGAGGTAGAAGAAAAGAACTAGAATCTGAGACGTCACCGGTGAATCACTTAATGTAAATGTTTATTCTGCCTCTAATCAGTAATGTAGTCACTGTATGATCCTGAAGAGTCACATAGTCCGGCCTCCAAACCCACCTTTCCATGTTTGAGTGACATCTCCCTGGCTGATACAACTTTCTCGCATGCGCCATTGCCTTGTGGCACTATACACAAGGGGGGGGGGGGGCTGTGTGGCACTATACACAAAGGGGGGCTGTGTGGCACTATACACAAGGGGGAGCTGTGTGACACTATATACAAGGGGGAGCTTTGTGGCACTATACACAAGGTGGAGCTGTGTAGCATTATACACAAGGGAGAGCTGTGTGGCACTATACACAAGGGGGAATTGTATGGCACTATTTACAAGTAGGAGGGCTGTGGCTCTATCTACAGGGGGCTGAGTGTTTCGCAATCTACAGGGGTCTTGTGTGGCACTTTCTACTAAGGGGGCGGCTGTGCTGCACTTTCTTCTAAGGGGGGGGGCTGTGTGGCATTATATACAAGGGAGGGGGGCTGTGTGGCACTATATACAGTGGGAGCTGTATAGCGCTTTATACAGTGGGGGCTTTATGGCAATATCTACAGGGGGGCTGTATGGCACTATCTACAAGGGGGAGGTGGGGGCGCTATCTACAAATGGGGTGTGACACTGTCTATAGGCGGGACTATATAGCACTGTCTACAGGGGGGCTGTATGGCACATTCTACAGGGGGCACTATTTATAAGGGGGGCTGCTTGTGGCACCCGGAGGGGGGGGGCCCGGTCAAGAGTTTGCTATGGGGCCCAGTCTTTCCTAGTTACGCCCCTGCCTCTGCCTATTTATTATTTCAGATGATTTTAGCTGGATATCCCCCTTTAAAAATACACAAGACCATTTTATATAATATAGGGCACAAAAATAAATTCATTCAGTATAAAATTACTTCTAGCTAAGATGTAGCAGAGCTTAGAGTGATCAGTTCCTAACGACGGTAATTTTCAGTCCAGATGTACAGAGCAATTCCAGCACTTGAGCATGTGCCAAGCTTTTGTAGAGCAGCATAAAGTTTGCCCTGGGCTCTGTCAAGTCGATGCATTCCCTGACAAGCCTTCTTCTGGTGCGTTGGCCGCGAGTGGATGTGTGCGATTTACTGACTGGAGCGTCCGTGACACTTGCAACTATCAAGACATCACAACTCGCATCTATTTCTCTGCCGGGTAATCTAATGGTATCAGACAGTAACATTGATGTCCCTGTGATGTCTGGTCCTGAAGACTTGTTTATTCACCAATGTAAAAGCCGAAGGAAGGATCATTAAAAGAAACAGAAAATTAAGTGATTAGCAGAACTACGGTCGATTTATATTACATTCAGTCCAGGCCACTCTGTATAATACATGACCTGCCTAAGTAGAGTCGTGTGTTAGTGCACCTTCCCTTATCCCTACCAATCCCTTCACCCCCACCTTTAGGAAAAGACACGTGACACCGAGGTTGGATGTGAAATGGCCACAGCAGCCGTTTTATTAATTTCACAGTTTTAAAACCAAATTAAATCCGAAACATTCGGATAACTAATTAGGAATCCACCAGAGAATTCCTCCTAATAATTCACATGACCCAACATGGGTCAGAATCATAAATAACAATTTAACGTTAACATTAGACCGAGCAGGGGCAGTCCTTGAAGCCATTTTAGATATTCCTTTTTTACACACCTCGAGTTAGCCATCTGCAAACCACCAATTACCTCCAGCCGTAAACCAGCTCGGAGGCACCACTGACCTCTGCAGATGGCTCCAACCACCAGAAGTCCACTTCAAGGGGATAACACCCGATGAAGCCTTCAAGTGCTATACCGACCACTAGAAGTCCACTTCAAAGGGATAACACCCGATGAAGCCTTCGAGTGATATACCTTCCACCAGAAGACCACTTCAAAGGGATAACACCCGATGAAGTCTTCAACCATGTACCTTTTTTGGGGGACGCATACCCCCGATGCGACCCCCCCACCAATTTTGTACTGACTGGCCTCAAGGACTCCCCCCGCCAGCTGCCATGACACCAGGACCTACTCCGAATGAAAAGAAAAAAAAAAAAAAAACATGTTAAATAAGCACACAATAAAATTGCCACACTCATAAACAGAATTAATAAAGACCACAAGGGATAACACCAAATGGGAGGGAGGGTGGGAGCTTACTTGTGTGAGTGTTACTTCTCCCGCTGCTTCCGGCTCACTGCCGAAAAACAGCGGGAAGCTCCGTAACGGCCCCCTAACTCCTCCCTGTCCCTCCTCCACCTCTAACTTTCCCTACGAAGTTAACCCTTTCCCTCCTAGGGCTGTCATGGAGGCTTCCCTCCTAAGCCCTGCAGGCTGCGTCCAGCCTCGTCTTGACCTGCCTAAGTAGAGTCGTGTGTTAGTGCACCTTCCCTTATCCCTACCAATCCCTTCACCCCCACCTTTAGGAAAAGACACGTGACACCGAGGTTGGATGTGAAATGGCCACAGCAGCCGTTTTATTAATTTCACAGTTTTAAAACCAAATTAAATCCGAAACATTCGGATAACTAATTAGGAATCCACCAGAGAATTCCTCCTAATAATTCACATGACCCAACATGGGTCAGAATCATAAATAACAATTTAACGTTAACATTAGACCGAGCAGGGGCAGTCCTTGAAGCCATTTTAGATATTCCTTTTTTACACACCTCGAGTTAGCCATCTGCAAACCACCAATTACCTCCAGCCGTAAACCAGCTCGGAGGCACCACTGACCTCTGCAGATGGCTCCAACCACCAGAAGTCCACTTCAAGGGGATAACACCCGATGAAGCCTTCAAGTGCTATACCGACCACTAGAAGTCCACTTCAAAGGGATAACACCCGATGAAGCCTTCGAGTGATATACCTTCCACCAGAAGACCACTTCAAAGGGATAACACCCGATGAAGTCTTCAACCATGTACCTTTTTTGGGGGACGCATACCCCCGATGCGACCCCCCCCACCAATTTTGTACTGACTGGCCTCAAGGACTCCCCCCGCCACAGCGAAACAGGCCTTGACCACCTTAAGCCTGTGAGTTCCGCCACACCACCACCGCCCTTTCAATTCCTTCTGCTATTGCCAAGCTCCACAGATCAATCCCAACCTCGGTCAAATGAACCCCATCGCTCCTCCAGTAGTTCCCCACTCCTGACTCCAAGTCCCTGTGCCGAACACAAATGCCCCCGTTTTTGGCTACAAATCGGGACACCGCGCGATTAACCTTAATGCGAGCCTTATTGACTCTTTCCACTGACCTAGCCAGCCGCCAATGTTTTCTTGGGACAATGTCCGACCACACAATTACCAACCTGGGATAAGAAACCCACAAACACAACATATCGTGTTTAATATCCCGCACCAACTCACGAAAAGGGCGGACACCCAAATCGTTCCCACCCACGTGCAAGACCAAGATCTCCGGGACCCTATCAAGCCGGGCATATGTCTGGAATTCCGCTAACACCCTACTCCACGACATACCTCTAAATCCCAGCCAATGCAAAACCGCATCCTGTCGCGGAATGCGCAACTGGCGACCGTCCGGGCGGACGTCCGCCCTCAAAGCCCCCCAATGCACGTAAGAGTGGCCCAGCAACCACACCAAACACGGAGGCGGATCTGAAACGGAAAAGCAAGTTAAATACCACCACACAAAACATTCTTATAAGTGCAAACGGCAAAACTCATAACAGATGGGGGCGGACATAAGACCTAAATCTGTTGGACTCCCAACGACCGATGCGCCGCACCCCCTCATCATCCAACCCCCAGCGCCCTGCTTCCGTTGCTGCGCCAATCCTGAAGGAATGAGATGAGTACGCGTCCGCCGCAACACCGACCGCCGCCAAGCATTTTTTGAATACAGCTCTAAATTGAAATCTAGACAAAAATAACCCGTCCTCGTGACATAGCAATGGCAACTCCGGAGACCCCACTTGTGGCTTAAAACCCTGCCTGCACGCCACCGGGCACATAGCCGAACCCGGGAGAGCGAACAACACTATCAGCTTCCCCTTTCCTAATTGGTCAGTCTTTGACCGACGCAACCATACCTCCAACCGATCTGTATATAGGCTCACGTCTCTCAGTCTCAACCCCCCAGCTTGCTTGGTACTCGGCGAAACCAACTCGCCGATTCTAAATGCCCCAAAGAACGCCAAAGAAAAAGCTAACCGAAACAACCTCATCTCGGCCGAAGAACGACAGACCGATGCTAATGATCCGCCCAAAGAGCTCAGCAGAGAAAACGACACAGGCCTTCTACGATCCGCCTCGACCCTACCTCGGCGCAAACCCTTCAAAGCCTGCCCCACTAAGAATTCCTTAGACACATCCCTAAAGCCCCGTAACTTGAAACCAAACGCCACCGCCGACATGAAACGGTTAACCTTTGCCAATGAAAACCCCGCCTCCCAGGCGTCCCCTAACCAGTACAAAAGTGCCACCAACCTGTCTCTATCCGTGTTGACATCACCCAACTCTCTTACCCACTCCTCCCACTGCCTCCAGCAAGCAGAATAAGCACTCCACGTTGAGCGCGCCAAAGACCTTTTCACCAATCGTTCTACGGGACCGAGACCAGATCCCAAAGATGTTCCGGGCAGACCAAACCGAGACGTTCCGCTCCCGGTGCCAATTGCCGAAACCGGTCCCACTGCGAGCGAGAAAGAGCATCAGCGATACAATTCCGTACCCCCGGCACGTGCACCGCCACCACCCACGCGTTCAATGACAAGCACACCAACACTAAATGTCGCAACAACTGAATTACCGGAGGAGAGGACGCCGTGATGTTGTTAATGGCCAGCACCACCCCCATGTTGTCGCAGTAAAAACGAACCTTCTTATCCCTGAGCCTGTCCCCCCAGATGGTCGCCGCAACCACGATGGGGAACAGCTCGAGCAGGGCCAGATTCCGCGTGAGTCCACTGGACACCCAGCTAGCCGGCCATTGACCCGCGCACCACGGACCCCCCCCATAAGCTCCAAAACCGCCCGCTCCAGCTGCATCCGTAAAAATATTCAAATCACTCGTATCCTGCGCTGGAGCCATCCATAGCGACCGACCGTTATACTGGCCCAAGAAGTCATCCCATACCTGCAAATCAGCCCGATGCTCCTCCTTGAGCCGTACGAAGTGATGTGCCGCACGCACTCCCGCCGTAGCCGCCGCCAACCGTCTACCGAACACCCTCCCCATTGGCATAATCCGGCAGGCGAAATTCAACTTCCCCAGCAACGACTGAATCTCCCGCAGCGTAATTTTTTTTAACTTGCAAGCCCGACGTACCTCCTGACTCAAAGCCCCCAACTTATCCATCGGAAGACGACACTCCATAGCCACCGAATCTATCTCAATTCCCAAAAAACAAATCGTCGTTACCGGGCCCTCAGTCTTTTCTGGCGCCAAAGGGATCCCAAAATCCCTCGCAACCTTCTGCAGTGCGTGAAGCAGATTACCGCAAACGGGCAAACCCCCCGGGCCGACGCACAAGAAATCGTCTAAGTAATGTATCAACGAATCGACCCCGGCTACACCCTTCGTCACCCACTCCACGAAGCTACTAAAAGCCTCGAAGTACGCGCAAGAAAGGGAACACCCCATCGGAAGGCACCGATCCACGTAAAAAGCCCCATTCCAAAAACAACCCAACAGCCGTTGGCTTTCTGGATGAACTGGCAACAACCTGAACGCCGCCTCGATGTCGGTTTTTGCGAGCAGCGCGCCTGGACCCGCAGCACGAACTAACCCCACCGCTTTATCGAATGAGGTATACACTACGGAGCACAACTCATGATCAATCCCGTCATTTACCGACAAACCCTTGGGAAACGATAAGTGCTGAATCAACCGGAATTTTTGGGGCTCGCGCTTTGGAACAATACCCAATGGGGACACGACTAAATCCTTTATTGGCGGATCAATAAAAGGCCCCGCCATGCGGCCTAACGAAACTTCTTTAAACAACTTTTTTGACACGACCTCAGCATGCAAGTAGGCCGATTTAAGGTTCCTCCGCGTAACCGGGACCTCATAAGGAGGCGGAGGAATAATAAAACCAACACTAAACCCTTCGTAAAGCAACTTCGCCGCAGCCCTATCCGGATACTCATTTAGATAGGGGGCCATCCTTTCCACCCTCACCGGTGACAACCCCTTGACCAGCCGAGGAGGACTGGTTCCCTGACCTCTTTTTTCGCATACATTTTGCCGCCCCATGGGATGCACCATTACACTCCGAACACACGTGCTTGAACTTGCACGTGGCCCCAAACTTACACTGGCCATCGTTGAATTGCCAGCAGAATCCCAACTTTGCCCCACCGCCCTGTCCGACCTGACTGGACTGGCCCCCTTGGCCAACGCTCCCGGGAAAGGGCTGCCTAACCGGAGCCGTGACCCTTAACCAGAGAGCAATATCCTTCTGGTCCCACTGAATCGCCGGCCGAACCGCTTTTCGCTGACGGAATTGCTCATCGTATCTGAGCCAAGCCTGCCCCCCGTACACCCGATGAGCCTCCCCAATGGCGTCAAAATAACAAAACAACGCCGAACAATTTTCCGGCGCCTTTTCTCCTATTACACTGGCTAAGATGGCGAACGCCTGCGACCAATTAACGAACGTCTGCGGGATAAGCCTATACCGCCGACGCTCCTCCTCGTCCTTCTTGCTCTCATCCCGCTTGCTCCTATCCAAATTGAATTTAGCAAGCGGCAGAAGAGAAAAAATCTCAACGTATTCGTCCTTCCAAATACGCTCACGCACCTCCTGCTTTAAGTGCGCCCCCAACGGACCTTCAAAGCAAACATACACCTCCCCGCGAGCACGATCATCAATACGCACCCGATCGCCGTCTTTTTGGGCCTCGGTCTGTACCGACACCGCGACCGCCTCCGTAGCCGCCATTACGGGACGCGCCTGTAACAGTCCCACTTCCCTGGGGCCTTCCCAAACTACCGCCGGGGACACCTCCGTAACTACTGGCGCCGCCGCCCTATCTAGACGCCCGACCAGCTCCCGCAAGCAACCCACCAAGTCCGCTAGACCCGCGCCGTCGCGCCCGCCCGCGCCACTACCGGCCACCGATGCGACGCTAGCAGCCCCCCTGCCGACACCCGACATAAAAATCGCTGGATACGACAAAGATGGAGTTATGCACTCACCGGGCTGCACAGGCGCTGTGTTCCCGTCAGCCGGACCATCCTGCCCTCGCCGATACACGTCTATTTCACCGTCTTCCAGCTCCTCTCTCGCCGACGACTGGCCATCCCACCGACATCTCCGAACCGGGGATGATGACGCGCTGGCAGATGGGCCGGCAACCTGCCGCCCGACCGCTGGGATCCAAACTTCCGACCGGACCTGTTGCCTCGACGTCGCTGCAGGTCTAGGCGTCCGTCTCGACGATCCTGATGAAGCCTGCCCCCTGGCCGGAGCATCACCAGGCGGGGCGGCCGTAACCAGTCTTCCCGATCTTGCATCTGATGGGGGGGGGGTGACAGGGAGCCCGGCCTGCGACTCCCTGAGAACCGCCGGACCCCGTCGCGGCCTGGGATTCCTGCCAGGACGCAGGGCCTGGGAAGGGACGGTCCTCCCAGCTGCCTGGCCTGCAGCGTCCATATTAGGGCTCCCCCTGCGACGCCGTGTCCGCGGGACCACCTCAGGGCTGAGGCGTTCTGGAGGTCGGGACCGCCGGGAGCGACGGGCAGACCCGGCCTGAGTCGCCGTCACCCCCGGCGACGCTCTCTGCCTCCTCTGAGCAGGAGCGGGTGTTGTAGACTCCCCCCCCGCCGCCATATTACTGCCAGGAAGGGGGCCGGGGGAGGGGAGCCTGTCCCCCACTGCAACAGACCTCATATGCCGTGCCTGACGTGGCGAATCGGCGTCGGGGATCATTGTAAGTGCAGCCACGGTCTTGCAAAAGTCCAAGTGGGCGTGTTTAAAAGTAAAAGTCCAAGTGGGCGTGTATTATGTGCGTACATCGGGGCGTTTTTAATACTTTACTAGCTGGGCGTTCTGACGAGAAGTATCATCCACTTCTCTTCAGAACGCCCAGCTTCTGGCAGTGCAGATCTGTGACGTCACTCACAGGTCCTGCATCGTGTTGGACACATCGGCACCAGAGGCTTCAGTTGATTCTGCAGCAGCCTCGGCGTTAGCAGGTAAGTCAATGTAGCTACTTACCTGCAAACGCTGATGCTGCTGCAGAATCAACTGTAGCCTCAGGTGTCGATGTGTCCTCGCTCGTCTGACACGATGCAGGACCTGTGAGTGACGTCACAGCAGTGATCAAGCAGAAGCTGGGCGTTCTGAAGAGAAGTGGATGATACTTCTCGTCAGAGCGCCCAGCTAGTAAAAGTAGTAAACACGCCCCGATGTACGCACATAATACACGCCCACTTGGACTTTTACTTTTAAACACACCCACTTGGACTTTTGCAAGCCTCATTTGCATACCTACAAAAATGGTCATAACTTGGCCAAAAATGCTCGTTTTTTAAAAATAAAAACGTTACTGTAATCTACATTGCAGCGCCGATCACCTGCAATAGCAGATAGGGGCTGCAAAATCTGGTGACAGAGCCTCTTTAAATGTTTTGGTTGCTGTTTTAAAGTGTTATTCTAGTGTATCAGTTTGGCTGCTGGTATTGGAGCATTGTCGCCTTCATTACCGGCCTGTGCACCTCTCACTTCTCTTTGTCCCTATGCGCAGAGTTCTAGTGTGTTAAGAAAAGTTTGCATGGGCTGCCCTGCCGCAAAGCATGATGGTACAGAATTGCATTACCATTAAAAAGTCAGTTAGGATCAATTGTTACTACATTTACACAGTGCGGGGGTGTCCTTAATTACGGCTGTTAAATCCTGAGCAGAAACGCCTTAACAAAAAATACATAAATGCCACATAAAGAGGACGCAGCCTTAAGAGGATTTTCTGCATTTACATAATTCGATGGGACAGTTCTGTGGCTTATGTAATGTAATCAAAACTTAAAAGGGTATTCTCATCACAGACATTTATAGCAAATCCACAGGATAACTGCAGAATTCACGTCTGGAACCCGCACCTATCCCCATAATGGGGAGGCAATTTTTTTTTAAACATTAAGCCACACCTCTAACCTCATCCAATCCCTGTCCTCACACCTAGTTCCCTTTGTACCCCCACACAGTATCATGCTCCTATAGTGCCCCCACAGAGTATCATACCCCCATTGTGCATCCCAAGCACAATATCATGCCCCCATTGTTCTCCCATAAAGTATAATGCCCCCTTAGCGAGCCTCACACAGTATCATGGCTCCATAGTGCCCACACACACAGTATAATTCCCCCTTAGTGCCCCCAAATAGTATAATGCCCCCATAGTGCCTCCCCATACAGTATAATGCCCCCATAGTGCCTCCGCATACAGTATAATGCCCCCATAGTGCCTCCGCATAGAGTATAATGCCCCTATAGTGCCTCCCTAGCACAGTATTACACCCCTCCAGCACATTACAATACCCCTTTCCACCAGTTATATATAGTGCCCCCCTCCCCCAGCACAGTATAATGCCCCCATAATGCCTCCTAAAAATGATAAAATAAATACTCACCTAACCCCGTTGCCACAACAAATGGAGGAGATCCCTCTGCAGGTCTCCTCTGGTCTATGGCTCAGTTCTCCCTACATGTCTATTTTTAGTAAAATCTTGTATTCTACACAAATCTATCTATCTATCTATCTATCTATCTATCTATCTATCTATCTATCTATCTATCTATCTATCTATCTATCTATCTATCTATCTATCTATCTATCTATCTATCTATCTATCTATCTATCTATCTATCTATCTATCTAGGTCAGGGGTTCTCTAGAACACAGCAGCAGCGAGCAGCATGATCTGTAACTTTTACACTGGAGATGGTAAACTGATTTAGATGAAGAACTGTAGGATGTGTTACCTTCCCCTACTCCAAGCTTCTTTGAGGTAATAATAGGAGTAGGGGTTCCCTAGGAGTAAAAACATTTTTTAGGGGAACCCCCATGGTAATAAGGTTGGGAATTACCATTCTAGTAAAAAATACTTACAGTCCTATGGAAGTCCACAGATAAGAATTTGTTTCACCATGTGAGACAGTCCCAGCTCTGCTACATCTGGGTTTACATACGCACAATATAAAAGTCGCTTTTATATTGCAACGATGATTGATATCTGAAAAACAAAGATGATTGATAGTTATCTATGATAAATTAATAGAAGATTGTTCGTTTCTCAGCACATATGTTTGTATATTGTGAAATAAATTAATCCTACATGAGCCCGGCTCACACCCAGTTTGACATCTGACATTTCAGTGGCATTTTACCCAGAAACCGGTGATATCAGCCGTTTGACTCAGAGCCAGACACATGTGAATTATTTTTCTGGTCCTTCTATTTTTAGAAGGGAAATTCAAAATTTGATTCTGGATGGACAAAGACAGAAACAAGTGGCTGCTCTTGGGGAAAAAAAAAAGAAAAAAAAGCAGCTTTGACTTATTGGATGGATTTAATACATTGTGGGGAATGTTCATTATATTTAAAGGTGGGGTGTACTACAAGCATATTAACGGGGTTGAATAAGAATAGAAAAAAATGGTCGATTGATCTCCAAAAACATCATCACTCTTGTCCATGGGGTTTGTGGCTTGAATGGGGCTGACCTGCAATACTAAACACTGCCTATGGACAATAGTGGCGCGTTTCTTGGAAAAGAATATACTTTTTTTTCTAATCTCATACAACCTCTTTACGGTTAACATAGATGAAAAGCGTCCTTGTGATCACATGCATGATGAGAATCTTTGATGTATTTTTAGATAAATCTGATTAACACCTCAGGCTAAGATTGGGAATAACATGTTGTGACTCTAGTCTCTGGCCAAGTTGTTTCTCCTCATCTCTGCTGTCAATCTAGTGTTGATTTAATTTTAAACTTAAAGGGGTCGTACAGGATTAGAAAAACATTACTGCTTTCTTCCAAAAACAGCGCCACATCTAACCACAGGCTGTATGTGTGGTACTGCGGCTCAGCCCCATTAATTGTTAATAGGGCTGAACCGCAATACCACACACAGCCTGTGGTCAGTGTTTACCAGACCCAGCGCCGTACACATCAGCAGCAGCTGTGCTTGGGATTGCAGCTCAGTTCTATTCACTTGAATGGGATCGGTACTGCAATCCCATACAGTGTCGAACAGCATTATGGGGGATGTGTGCGTTATGTAAGCGGTACAACAAGATTTTTTTAACGCTTCATCCCGTGACCAGTAGACTAAACAGTAAATTAGTAAATGTATTTATTACTGTTGAATAGCTGATTGAATGCTGGTTTTCGTTATTGGACAACCCCTTTAAGACTGGGTTTTTTTGTTGCGGTCAAAAAATTTATTTTAACTGCAGGGTGAAAATCCAGCTCTTTAGTTTCATATATACACAGCATACAGATACAACAGTAATGAGCATTGTAGCTGAGAATCCAGCACTGGGAGGAGATATACACTACCGTTCAAAAGTTTGGGGTCACCCAGACAATGTTGTGTTTTCCATGAAAACTCACACTTATATTTATCAAATGAGTTGCAAAATGACTAGAAAATATAGTCAAGACATTGACAAGGTTAGAAATAATGATTTTTATTTGAAATAATAATTTTCTCCTTCAAACTTTGCTTTCGTCAAAGAATGCTCCATTTGCAGCAATTACAGCATTGCAGACATTTGGCATTCTAGCTGTTAATTTGCTGAGGTAATCGGGAGAAATTTCACCCCATGCTTCCAGAAGGCCCTCCCACAAGTTGGATTGGCTTGATGGGCACTTCTTATGTACCAAACGGTCAAGCTGCTCCCACAACAGCTCTATGGGGTTGAGATCTGGTGACTGCGCTGGCCACTCCATTACAGATAGAATACCAGCTGCCTGCTTCTTCCCTAAATAGTTCTTGCATAATTTGGAGGTGTGCTTTGGGTCATTGTCCTGTTGTAGGATAAAATTGGCTCCAATCAAGCGCTGTCCACAGGGTATGGCATGGCGTTGCAAAATGGAGTGATTGCCTTCCTTACTCAAAATCCCTTTTGCCTTGTACAAATCTCCCACTTTACCAGCACCAAAGCAACCCCAGACCATCACATTACCTCCACCATGCTTGACAGATGGCGTCAGGCACTCTTCCAGCATCTTTTCAGTTGTTCTGCGTCTCACAAATGTTCTTCTGTGTGATCCAAACACCTCAAACTTCGATTCGTCTGTCCATAACACTTTTTTCCAATCTTCCTCTGTCCAATGTCTGTGTGCTTTTGCCCATATTAATCTTTTCCTTTTATTAGCCAGTCTCAGATATGGCTTTTTCTTTGCCACTCTGCCCTGAAGGCCAGCATCCCGGAGTCGCCTCTTCACTGTAGACGTTGACACTGGCGTTTTGCGGGTACTTTTTAATGAAGCTGCCAGTTGAGGACCTGTGAGGCGTCTATTTCTCAAACTAGAGACTCTAATGTACTTGTCTTGTTGCTCAGTTGTGCAGCGGGGCCTCCCACTTCTCTTTCTACTCTGGTTAGAGCCTGTTTGTGCTGTCCTCTGAAGGGAGTAGTACACACCGTTGTAGGAAATCTTCAGCTTCTTGGAAATTTCTCGCATGGAATAGCCTTCATTTCTAAGAACAAGAATAGACTGTTGAGTTTCACATGAAAGCTCTCTTTTTCTAGCCATTTGGAGAGTTTAATCGAACCCACAAATGTAATGCTCCAGATTCTCAACTAGCTCAAAGGAAGGTCAGTTTTATAGCTCCTCTAAACAGCAAAACTGTTTACAGCGGTGCTAACATAATTTCACAAGGGTTTTCAAGTGTTTTCTAATCATCCATTAGCCTTCTAACACAGTTAGCAAACACAATGTACCATTAGAACACTGGAGTGATGGTTGCTGGAAATGGGCCTCTACACACCTATGTAGATATTGCATTAAAAAACAGACGTTTGCAGCTAGAATAGTCATTTAGCACATTAACAATGTATAGAGTGTATTTCTGATTAATTTAATGTTATCTTCATTGAAAAAAACTGGGCTTTTCTTTCAAAAATAAGGAAATTTCTAAGTGACCCTAAACTTTTGAACGGTAGTGTACATTTTACCAGCATCTGCATGAAGTAGATTATACAGCACTGGTATGAGATATAACACTTCCTAAAAGCAGCATGGAGGACATTACACAGCAGTAAGGAGCAGTGTAGCTGTAAATCCAGCACTGGGGTGAGATATGACATTTGCTAGAAGCAGCATGGAGGACATTACACAGCGGTAAGAAGCAGTGTATCTATAAATCCAGCTCTGAGGTAAGATACAACACTTGCTAGAAGCAGCATGGAGGAAATTACACAGCAGTAAGGAGCAGTGTAGCTGTAAAACCAGCACTGGGGTGAGATATAATACTTGCTAGAAGCAGAATGGAGAACAATACACAGCAGTAAGAAGCAGTGTAGCTGTAAATCAAGCTTTGGGGGAGATATAACACTTACCAGAAGCTGCAGTGTATGTGTCTTGCTCACTCTTCAGCTGCTCCCTCCTCCTGCTCCCCTTCCCCTCTCCATAGACTTCTATGGGTAGCAGTTTAGCAACTGTATCCTCTGCCTCACTGCTCTATGGATTCTATGAAAGAATTTAGAGTGAGTGGGTGCAGGAGCCTGATAAGTGGAGAAAACAGCATTTTATCTAATAAGATGTTTTACAAAGTTTCTTACATTCGCTTGTACTATTGATTTATGGAAAATTATTTAACCGGAGGTGCGTTTAAGCTGGGTAAAGATGGAACTAAGAGTGTCTCCACATGTCTTCTGCTGCCACAATTGTTGCTCCGCTGTGAGGAAAGTCATGAAGAAGGTGTCCTGTCAAGGGCTGGAGAACTATGGGCCCACTTACTACACAAGGAACCTCTTCTGTTTGTGTTTGAACAGATGGCCCGCATGGTCTGCCACATCCATACATATAGATTGTGAGCAGATTGATGGGATCTGCTCACTCTAATGTCCTTGATCACCTCCTTAAATGAAACCTGTCAGCATGTTCAACTGCGGGCAGAAAGATATAGCAACAGGTGCCCTGATTACACTAAAGTATATTTTACTTTGAAGCTCTGTGATGTTTTAGAGATAACATAATTTTAATAAGCATCGGAGAGGTGTCCGCTGGGCAGCTCCCCTTTGGGTCCTCCTCGCACGGCTAGGGAGTAAACTGTCAATTAAGGTGGGCTGGATGGGGAGAAACCAGAGAGGCGCCACCTAGCA
The DNA here is from genome assembly GCF_050947455.1 of Rhinoderma darwinii. NCBI lineage: Eukaryota > Metazoa > Chordata > Amphibia > Anura > Rhinodermatidae > Rhinoderma > Rhinoderma darwinii. Next base: position 38,423,593 of record NC_134687.1, on the reverse strand, counting down.
GACACTTATCTCCGAGCCCGGCACTTATTAAAACTATGTTTTCTCTAAAATGCAGTAATATATAGTTTAGTGTAATCAGGGCACCTGTTGCTATATCATGTTGCCCGTGGTTAGGGCAACTTGAACTTGCTGACAGGCTCCATTTACATAGTTCAGTGTTACACAGATCTGAAATGTTCCTATAATATAGAAGTAGTAAAGTTATTAGCAATCATTTAGAAAACATCAATTATTCCCAACAATTGTGGGATAAGAATAAAATAATAAAATAGGCCGCGTTGCCTTTTTAACATGTGCATAATAAAGCTTTGCCGCAGGAAGTAATTCTGTGCTTTAATGTGTTTAGCTTGACTTCTATGTAAATCTCATCGCCCTACACCTCAGCTTGATTATTTTATTCATAAAATTTACCATTTCAATAAGATGCTGGAAAGTCAGTTTTATAGACTAACAGCAGCGTCATCTAAATAGTCATTTGTGTATTTCAAATGTAATGCATGATTCTGATGGGAGCAGTAGTTAGCATGGATGTCAGCTGTAGTTTACTGAATGTGGTATTAGAAGTACACTAGGGGTGACTAGGGTAGTCAGTAGGGGCTATGGGATTGTGGGCAGAACTACAAGGAGTATTGTTTAGTTACATCTGATCTATACAGGTGGCTATAGGGACAATATACTTACACTAAGTGCAGACTTTTAGACGTTATAGACGGCTGTAAAGCAGCCGCATTTTGACAACCATATTATGGCCACAATACCAGGACCTCTCATGGTTCTTCTAACACTAACTTAGATCACCATAGTGTTCTATGGTAATCTAAGTTCAGTAAAACCGCTGGAGGTTTTGATATTGCAGCCATATTACGGCCATGTGTAACTGGCTTGATGTAGCAGAGCTGAATTTGTCATTTTGCTGCTTGGGACTGCATAATTGTGTAGTGTTTCTAAAAACTCCAGTATCCCGGAAACAAGGCCTGATAGGGCAGAACTTAAGGACTGGAGTGCTGTTAGGTGGCAGCCAGAATATATTAGGGCTAATGTTTAGTAACAGAAGCGTCTTGCTTACGACAATATTGGATTATCTTGTGCTTGACCAGCAGTGGACTTTGTGTTTTATAGATTAAATGGAACATAACACCCCAGTTTCTTGCAGAACTCCAATTGAAAGTATAAAAATAAAGTGGTTTATTTAGCCAACATAGTGCAGTGCGACGTTTCATTCCCACTTCACTATGTTGACGACTGAAACGTCGCACTGCACGGTGTTGGCTGAAAAAACACTTTATTTTTATACTTTCAATTGGAGTGCTGCAAGATTTCTACAAATATCTGTACAATCCTTGGATCGGTAATACTTGCTGGACACCTGCCGTTTTCCTATATTTCCCATATTTCAGTGCTGCTGTTCTCTACTTGTCTATATACTAGTCCTTCTCAATGAATTAGAATATCATCAAAAAGTTAATTTATTTCAGTAATTCAATTCAAAAAGTGAAACTCCTATATTATATAGATTCATTACACAGAGTGATCTATTTCCAGAATTTTTTTCTTTTAATGTTGATGATTATGGTAACAGTGAATGAAAACCTAAAATTTAGTGTCTCAGAAAATTTGAATATTGGGTAAAAGTTGAAGATTGTAGCCTCTGTGTGTCACACGCTAATCAGCGAATCAACACAAAACACCTGCAAAGGTTTCCTAAGCCTTTATATGGTCCAACAGTCTGCTTCAGTAGTCTACACAATCATGGGGAAGACTGCGGACTTGACAGTTGTTTAGAAGACAGTCATTGACACCCTCCACAAGGAGCGGAAGCAGCAAAAGGACATTGCTAAAGAAGCTGCTGTTCACAGAGTGCTGTATCCAATCATATTAATAGAAAGTTGAGAGAAAGTAAAAAGGTGCACAAGCAACAGGGATAACCGCAGCCTTAAAAGGATTGTCAAGAAAAGGCCATTCAAGATTCTAGCGGAAAATCCCAAGGAGTGGACTGCGGCTGGAGTCAGTGCTTCAAGAGCCACCACACACAGACGTATCCAGGACATGGGCTACAACTGTCGCATTCCTTGAGACAATGTCAGAAGAGTCTTACCTGGGCTAAGGAGAAAAAGGACTGGTCTGTTACTCAGTGGTCAAGTCCTGTTTTCAGATGAAATTAAATTTAACTTTTCATTTGTAAATCTCGGTCCCAGAGTCTGGAGGAAGAGTGGAGAGGCATCAATCCAAGTTGCTTGCGGTCCAGTGTGAAGTTTCCACAGTCAGTGATGGTTTGGGGGCCGTGTCATCTGCTGGTGTTGCTCCACTGTGTTATATCAAGTCCAGAGTGAACGCAGCGTCTAGCAGGACATTTCCCAGCACTTCATGCTTCCCTGTGCTGACAAGCTTTATGGAGATTCTGATTTCATTTTCCAGCAGGACGTGGCACCTGCCCACACTGCCAAAAGTACCAATACCTGGTGTAATAGCCACAGTATCACTGCGCTTGATGGGCCAGCAAACTCGCGTGACCTAAACCCCATAGAGAATCTACCGGGTATTGTCAAGAGGAAGATGAGACACCCGACCCAACAATGCAGACGAGCTGAAGGCCGCTATCAAAGCAACCTGGGCTTCCATAACACCTCAGCAGTGCCACAGGGTGATCACCTCCATGCCACGCCGCATTGATAGCACCTCAGCAGTGCCACAGGCTGATCGCCTCCATGCCACATTGCATTGATAACACCTCAGCAGTGCCACAGACTGATCATCTCCATGCCACGCTGCATTTATAACACCTCAGCAGTGCCACAGGGTGATCACCTCCATGCCACGCCGAATTGATTACACCTCAGCAGTGCCACAGGCTGATCACCTCCATGCCACACCGCATTGATAACACCTCAGCAGTGCCACAGGCTGATCGCCTCCATGCCACGCCGCATTGATAACACCTCAGCAGTGCCACAGGCTGATCGTCTCCATGCCACGCCGCATTGATGCAGTAATTCATGCAAAAGGAGCCCCGACCAAGTATTGAGTGCATATACTGGACATACTTTTCAGTAGGCCAACATTTCGGTATTAAATTGGGGGTCCTTTAACTGTTACCATAATCATCAACATTAAAAGAAAAAAATGCTAGAAATAGATCACTCTGTGTGTAATGAATCTATAGAATATAGGAGTTTGACTTTTTGAATAAACTTTTTGATGATATTCTAATTCATTGAGAAGGACTAGTATATATATATATATATTTATATATATATATATATACATACATACACACACATACATGTATATATATATAAAAATAAATATATACATATAGATAGATATGAGATAGCTAGACATGAGATAGATAGATAGATAGATAGATAGATAGATAGATAGATAGATAGATAGATAGATAGATAGATAGATAGATTGATAGATAGATAGATCATTGCTCCTGAATTGGGCCGTGTTCCACTGTCTCTGGTGCTGAAGTACAAGTGTTGGTTTATAACAATATATTCCACCACCAGCTGTTCACTAATAATGCGGAGGACACAGTTGGATCTCCATAGGCGTGTAGAGATCCAGCAGTGTTACCAGCTCCCTGTGGCTCCTGTTGCTAAGCAGTGCCAAATACAAAAATATATTTATTAGAGATTTAGAAAGACTCAATAATGAATAATTTTAACTTAAATTTTTGCTGGAGCTTCCCTTTAACAGATAATATAAAAAGTGAAGGGTGGATGTTCAAATATGCTAATTTTTTTTAAAAGACTAAATATGCTCACTTAAAGCAGATCCTCTTTTTAGGAGGCAGTGACCGGTCCACTCATTGACAGCTCATTGACCATCGCTTGTGTGCTTCTTTCACAAGGAGCTATGATCAGTAATGTATGGTAACGAGCGATCGTTACTACGATCGCTCGTCTCCATGCATTTTCAAAGCATGTCCACTCATGTCAATTTGTTATTAAAGACAGGGCTTCATGTGACAAGGGCAGAGTAATGAAATTGGCAAAGTACGACATGATGGAGCCAATCAGATCACTGCACTGATTACAGCAGCAGGAGGGTATTATGCCGATCTTGTGAGAGACAGTGACCTGTCCACTCAATATGTCAATGTTAGTGAGGACAAAGATCTGAATCGGACAGAGTTATGAGGCAGATGGAAATAGACCATATTGATTGATCGTGGGAATGATGATAGCAGCAGGAGAAGAGTGTGTTGCTCTTGAGGGATACTGTTTCCACAAATGTGATTATTGGGCAATGCGATGAAGAGATCAGTGACAAAATATCCTTCAGGCTTTGTTCACATCTGCGCTAGAGCTCCGTTTATGGGTTCCAACAGAGATTTCCATCAGGGGAACCCATGAACGGAACCCTGACTGAAACAAATGGAAACCATAGCTTTCCGTTTGCATCACCATTGATTTCAATGGTGACGGATCCGGTGCAAATTGTTTCAGTTTGTCACCATTGTGTAAGGGTTCTGTTGTTTTGATGGAATCAATCCCGTAGTCAACTGCTCTATTCATGCCATCAAAATGACGAACCCCTTAAACAACGGGGACAAACAGAAATCATTTGTCCTCATTTGTCATTGAAATCAATGGTGATGCAAACGTAAACCTATGGTTTCCGTTTGTTTTAGTCAGGGCTCCATTCATGGGTTCGCCTGATGGAAAGCTCAGAGAGAACCCATGAATGGAGCCCTGACACAGATGTGAACGAAGCCTAAGTCAATTAAATCACTGGATTGATCACAGCAGCAGAAAAGGAGTGTGCTGATCTTGTGGGAGGCACTGACCTGTTAACTCATGAAATTGTCAGAAAGGAGGGAATTACATGTCACAGGGGCATGAAAAGGGTGAGGATGAACCACTCTTTTACCGTTTAGATCACTAAAGTTATCACAGTAGCAGAAGAGTGTGCTCATCTTGTGAGAGGCAGTGACCTATCCACTCATATGATTGTTAGTGAGGAGAAAACTGCATGGGACAGGACAGTCATGAAGTGGGTGGGAATAGAATGCCCTACAGCCAAAAAGATCCCCAGCGTTATAACAGCAGCAGGAGAGGATTGTGCTGATCTTGTTGGAGGCAGTGACCTGTCCACTCTTATGATTGTCAATAAGAATGATTGGACTGCATTTTACGGGGGGCGGTGAATGATAAGAAGTGGGAAATGGAGGCAATGTGAGGCTCCAATAAAACTTCTGCCATTTAAATATACTTGTGGTTATTAAAAAAAACATCAGATGCTATGCACTTTTACCTCCACGATTGAACCGCACAGCTTACAGACTCATTTTTTTTTTTCACTTTCTCATATAATTGGTTTTAATTTAGAATGGTCATGTCATATACATGAATCTTAAATTGAACTTTTCAGACTCCTACACATCTCCAGTTACAATTGTGGAACAATGATTGATGCATGCGGAGCACTGCTAAGTCTATAATGAAACAAATCTCTCTACAGGAAACAAACCTAATGAGGAAGGGACATTTCTGCCTCCAGCATCATTAATATTAATATCTTCATTTCATAAAGCTCTTTCTTATTTCAGTATTTCAAGTCGGGTGGTAACAGTAAATCTGTTACATCTCCATCAGAGAAGGGTGTGCAGTATCTTTTCGAGTGACAATGATAAGTATTAATCCTAAAATTAAAGTATTTCCTTGGACTACCACTCCAACCATCCCACCTTTAAATCTGCCGTTATGCAGCAATATAGGAGTGAGGGGATATTTTACTGCAAAACTAAGTAAATTTGCCATTTATAAGTCTGGAAAAGCTGGGTGAGATCTTTTCAGTAGATGACCTGGAGCTTACATACCATAAAGCTGCTATGGGGCTCTTGGTGGGAGGGAGCCAAGCCCTGGTTGACCCCATCGTCTTTACTGTTGGGTGATAAGAAACTATACAGGACTCCCTTTTCCACAGGATCTTTATTAGTAGCAAACAAGGGCATGGGGAATTATCCAAAGGGTCGTGGAGAGAGTGTCGATGGGTATGCAACCTGTCATAGGTATTTATAGGGTGATTTGTAATAATTAATTTCCTCTGCAGTGCAAATAAGTAGTAGACAGCCTCTATCTTGATAATAACATGATGTCTTAGGGTCCACGTAGCTGGACATCCAGTTGTCAACTCAACATCAGGGGAAATGACTGTCGGACAGGTGTTGTCCAAAGTGGACCACCCATTTAAAGTGAATCACAACTTTCTAACATCATGTAATTTTTAGGTAAAAAATGATTTGCTGATATTGTAATATATTTATATAGCAGCCGGTTCTTTGTTGATCTGATACAGAGCTCAAAATCCCCTGCATAGACATAAATATAAAAAATTACTGTATTCTAGCTACCTGCAGCCACCACTAGAGTGAGCATGGGAGCTTACTGCATACTGTGTTATTATTGAGTTCAATGTATATCAGTAATATTCTAAACTCCCCCTAGTGGTGACTGCAGGCAACAAAGATTTTTCTCTTATAAATCTTTGTCTAGGCAGGGGATTTGGAGCTATAACTCAGGGTTGACATTGGAGTTAAATGATGAGGAACATCTAAAATGTAGGTTTTGCGAAATATATTCTTTTTACACTGATTTTACCTCCCATCATGCCATGGGATTCAGCACTTTCACTGTGCTCAATGCCCCTCCCCCTCACTTTCATTAGGCTAAAGCAGGAGAAGGGAAGTGGCAATTGCTCTGAGCAAATGTCTAGTTATGTTTCAGGCCCATGCATTGGCCTGATATAATAAGTAAACATTTACAGAAGGATAATACTGCCCCCCATGGACGGATATAGGATATGTAATTCTATTTTAATTGAAGTTTCTTTTAACAAAGAACACAAAGTAATTGCATTTCGAGACTTGAGACCTGCACAGGCGTTCTTCACAGACTGACATGTACATGCTTATAAAGAAACGCACGCTGACACATAGTCACAAACAGTGAGACAGTGTGACAATCATGCATGAAATACAAACATGACAACTGTGTGTGTAGTGTGAGAATGAATTTACTTAGCTGGTATCTTAAGAAAACAATTACCAGGAAGGGAATGCAGTGTCTTTACAGAATCTTCAGGGTGTGGATATAGGTACAGATCACATCTATTCCTCTTCTCACCCAGTAATAATAATAATAATCAAAAATAATCTTTGTCTTAAAGAGAACCTTTCACCTGCCCATACATGTAGAGCTGAGTGCACCATGTAATAGGCAGCGCTGCACAAACCTTGTCTCACTTTAAAAAAAAGTTATATTTGGCGCCCGATATGTAAATAACCCCCTGAACTGTCAATGGAGCGTTTCTTTATTTCTAAATGGCATGGGGGCATGCTACTTATCGCTCTGACACTGTCCAAATCAGAGATTGCGAGAGCGGCTTGTGCCTTGTGATCTCTCTCGCGAGATCGCACAGTCATGACGTTCTGCAGAGAGCGTGCGCGCGCGCCCTCCCATCGCCACGGAGCAGAGCACGAGGAGAAGATCTGCTCACATCCGGGCATCGTCACCACAGAACAGAAGACGAGAAGAAGATCTACTCACATCCGGTATCTTTCGGGAGCGGCATCGTCTGATATGTGCGCGGAACGGTCGTGCGCACATGCGTAAGAGTGCGCGTGCACACTCTGCAGAATGACAAGAATGAGAGAGATCACAGCACAAGCCGCTCTCACACTGTCCGTAGCTGATTGGACAGTGTCAGAGTGATAAGTAACACGCCCCCATGACATTTAGAAATAAAGAAATGCCCCATTGACAGTTCAGTTAAAGAGGCTCTGTTACCACATTATAAGTAGCCTATCTTGTACATGATGTGATCGGCGCTGTAATGTAGATTACAGCAGCGTTTTTTATTTAGAAAAATGATCATTTTTGACGGAGTTACGACCTATTTTAGCTTTATGCTAATGACTTTCTCAATGGACAACTGGGCGTGTTTTACTACATGACCAAGTGGGCGTTGTACAGAGGAGTGTATGACGCTGACCAATCAGTGACCAATCAGCGACATACACTTCTCTCCATTTATTTACACAGCACAAAGCCCTAAGGCCAGTCCTACCCAGAGGTAAACCTGTCAAACATTTGCCCTAAAGACCCACTTTTTGCATGTTTATCTCCCTTAGAAACCTAGAGAAATATTTTTTTATACATTTAATTTGTCACATATGTCAGATGCTTGGCACAGACTTTGCTTTGTGGATCGAGCCTGACTTCCGCCTTGGCGAGCAGGTCCTTTCTCTGGTTGATAATGATACTGTAGAGATTAAAATGCATTCAGAAACAGCTCAAAGGCTTAAAGTGAATGTCCACCATTACGCACCATTTTTAAATATATATATATTGGTGTCAAATTATGTGCTGATTAACTTCATAATATATTTTTTATCAGAATTCTGATACAGAGCTCCAAATCTCCTGCATAGACAAATAACTAAATAATAAAAATTGTGGCTGCCTACAACCACCACTAGAGGGAGCATCGGAGCTTACTGTATACAATTTATGAATTGATCTCAACCCTATGCCAGAATTTTATCACTTAACTATATCTCTGCCAGGGAATTGAAGCTCTGTATAAAAAAACAGAGCTCCAATCTTCATAAAGGTATATTATGAAATTCATCAGCATTGTGTTAAAAGGTGGACATGCACTTTAAATTCAGCTGACAGGGTCCTGTATGGAATTGATGCCACCCTCTGCACACTTCCTACACCCTCCTACCACCAGGGAATATTATCTACTTGCAAAGAATATTTTATTCCCCTCCCCTAGGCTTTAGATATCCTGTCCATATGGATAAATTGATAACTTAGCGCTATGGGACAGGATTTTAGATTATATATTAGGAAATTAGAGCTGTAAAGTGCTCAGTTATTTGAGACATATGTATATTTTCCTTTAAAAGCAAATGCAACATTAAGCTCTCGGAGGTGAAGTTTCCCCTTCAGTGTGAAAGATTGGCTGACACCCAAGAACATAACGTAGATGCCAGAAGACTGTAGGAGCAAGTTGCTGCTCAGCATTACGTCCAGCATGCTCATTACAACCCCCATCATGGTCTGGTGACTGGATTTGACTGTAAAAAGTGTCCGTTTGTCATTTTTAATAAATATTAATTGATATAAATGCAGCCCTGATCAGTTGTAGAGAAAAGTAACCAAGAGACTATCAAGTAAAATTGTCAAACAGAAGACACTGTATGACCTCCGAGCACTAGAACACAACCTCAAAGGTCAAGAGGCCCACTGTCCAACTGGAAGAAAAAAGGATCAATCTCCGGGGGCAGATCTACTGTGAAGCTGTGGAATAGGTTATCTTGGCAGAAACAGTGGATCCCAAGGAAGGTTTAGATCAGTGGTCTCCGACCTGTGGCTGTCTAAAGGTTGCAAAACTACAACTCCCAGCATGCTCTTGTAAGGTGGTAGACATTGTCTACAGGAATGTCTTGGAAAGAGATGACACGAAGCAGGAGGTTAGAGTGCCAACTTTAACTTTTACTCTGCATTTTAAAATTATATACAGTCCCTAGCCGGCGCTGATGGCGCACATGGCCACAAATATTCTCTATATTCTTCCCTTCTGGAAGGTAGAGCAAGTAGTTCCAGTATTTACAATTTACACAATCTTCTCACTATTGAGAGGTACTGACTTTGTTACGGATCAGGCAGACAAGATGGTTGACTTGTTCTTTTTGGTGAGCGGCTGACTTAGGGTCAACGGCAGCCCTCCTTAAAGGCTATGTAAACCTTTGAAAGCAATTTATTTATTAAAGGTCAATCAGCGTGTTTTGTGCAACTTTATAATTAGTTTTTATTACAAATTAGGTTTACTTTTTGAGATACAGCTGCTCTGTATCCTGTATACAGAGCAGCCGAATCCTGTATCCGTCAGGTCAGCGGGACTGACGGGTTCAGTGTCAGCGGATCCTGCGTGTCTCTGATCCACCTGTAATCTATTACATCTAAGTTCATAAGTTAGATGTGATCGATTACAGGTCAGAGACACGCAGGACCTGCTGACACCGAACCCGTCAGTCCCGCGTAATGAGGGTCCCACTCTCTTGTATGAATGACACTATACTGGGAGTCATAGTTTTGTAACAGCTGGAGAGCCATAGGTTGGAGACCACGGGTTTAGATACTCCACAGACGACTTACCCCGATGTCTCACAAGCTAAACTCTTGTTTCTGTCTCTAAACACATTTGTGAAGTCCAGATATATTGGTTGAACACTCACATTCTTTTCGAGGTCTTGATTTGTCCCCACTTCACTCTACAGATAAAAAAAATTACAACTTTGGCAAAGTAAAGACCATTTATTTTCTTACCTATGTGTTGTGGTATTTGCTTTAAACTGTCTACTAATGAGGAAAGTATCTTGAGGCTGCAAATTGTCTACACCGAGGTGATGACGTGTGTGTTCTCGGTTACATCTATGGAAAAGAATTTTTGACACTCATAAAAAATGTTGACGCATACTCATATGTCTGCGCCAGGGTTTTCCTATGTGAACTGGCTGCAATTGTAATCCCACTGCCAACTAAACGTATATATGTTCTTTCCATTTATTGTTATTTCGGGCGACTCTTAAATGAGAAATTCGAAAACAAACAATGAAAACCCTATGTAGATGCCACCAGAATGTGGAGGACTTCGGTACAACAAAAGTGTGAGATGCCTCGAAGTGTCTAGTGAAGAGTTCGTACAACCTTCAGTATATAGGAGAATGCATGCGTTGGATCGTTTCACACTAAATTGGCAAGGGCAACTACATTTTTGAAAACTTTTAACACGTCATAGTGACACGTCAGAAGTTTTGATTATTGGATGTCCATTTTTCTCGGAAAGCTGAGTGAGTTGTGTACGGGCTCAATAGAAAGTCTATGAGCCCGTACACCGCTCTCTTGGCTTTCCCAGCGATGACATGTCAAAAGTTTTTTAAAAGTTTAGGTACCCTTTAAGCCTGGTAACTCTCCGGTTAGTAGTTAGTTTTCTGAAAGTTTAGTCACCCTTTAATATAGTCACATATACTGATTTATGCAAACAAAAAAAAAATGAAGTAAAAAATAGACAAAAATTATTTAGAGATAGAGCAAAAGATACTGTAGGCACACAAATGCCCTCACTCGTATATTTCTGCAGATATTATATTGATATATTTGTTGGTGATATAATTCGCTTTTTTTTCATCTTTCTGCGAGGAAATTCAAAAAGTTGACTTTTTAGTTATGACTTTTTTGAGCAACATCCTCTGAAAGTCAAGACAAAAGACAATATCACACAAAGGAAATAATGAGAAGAAATGATCTGTCCTCGCTCGGCACAGGCAGGCTAATTGCCTGAACTGACAATTTGCATTTTTATGAGTTTAATCAAGAGATGTAAGAACATCACCTAGTGACCGAGGAGGAAACCAAAGCAGAAGAGACATGATTTATTTATTTTGGGACACAAATAAAATGTCTGCACAAATCAGAAATAAAATGCACAGGCCCATTGCCAGGGCTCATTAAGAGGAGATAATGTTCGTGTGCAGGGCAAAGTTTCGCTTTATTCCAAAGTCGCGTTTTTAACGGCCATTTTTGGAGCTGATTTTCCTTAGAGTCTATGAAAAACAGCAGAAGTGGTGACATGCACTTCTTTTTCGCGGCCGTTTTTTTACGCGGCCGTTTTGAAAAATGGGCGCATAAAAAACGGCCCGTCGGAACAGAACGCTGTTTTTCCCATTGAAATCAATAGGCAGATGTTTGGAGGCGTTCTGCTTCCGTTTTTTAAGGCATTTTTTGAGGCGTAAACGCCCCGAAATACGCCTGAAAACACTCCTTGTTCACACGCTTTACAAAAAACGGCTGAAAATACAGAGCTGTTTTCAAGGGAAAACAGCCTCTGTTTTTTTGCGGCGTTTTTTACGGCCATTTTTGGAGCTGTTTTTCTATTGAGTCAATGAAAAACGGCTCAAGAAGTGACATGCACTTCTTTTTAGGAGGCGTTTTTTTACGCGGCCGTTTTTACGTGGGAACGGAATGCCATTTTTCCTATTGAAATCAATAGGCGGATGTTTGGATGCGTTCAGCCCCCGCATTTTTAGCCGTTTTTCGGGGCGTGTGAACATACCCTAATACTAAAGTGCTTGTAAAAAAATAAAGTCTTAAATTTGAGCCTATCTGACCTGGAAGCTGAGGGGTGGGCTTTACAACTACTACCAGTTTGTGCTTGTATCTGTACAGGGCCAGATTATATTAGGGCCGGGGCCAAAGGGGCAATTACGCCAAAGCCTACACAGTCCCAAAGCTTTCACCATACCATCTTCATCATGACTAGATAGGCATTAGGGGGCAGGGAATCATACCAGTTGCTGTAGGCTGATAAGTTGGCTGCAGATATGTAGGGATTCATTATTTGGTACTGTACGGCAGGCACGCACCAGGTAGCATTGTTATCTGGTACTGTGTGGCAATAGTATGAAAGAATTGTATGGTGGTATTATCGTATATGGTGTAGCACTTTATGGCACTGTTTTTGGGCACTATATAATTGCTGCCTTCACTTCTCTGTAATTAAAGGGGTTTCCTGTTTTATGTAAATAAAGTTATGAAAGTTTCTATAACATTTTCAAGATCTCTGTTTGCTGTCATTGAAAAAAAAAAAAATTATATTCAGAAGCTGAAAACCTGTTGTCTGCTCACACAGGTGCAAAATTCCATCCAGAAAATAGCAAAAGAACCATTATTTACTACTTTATAAATCCCCTTCCGTTTCAGCACGGCCGCTCCGCCGGCCTTTTTTTTTTTTACTATGCTGCAGTGATTATATGCCTACACCTCATTAGTGTAGGGCACGAAACTACTGAGGCCAGTGATTAGCTATAGCGGTCACTTGGGTAAATGGGCACGTTGTCACTGCAGCACAGTAAATATTGAGCGGCATGGAAGAACTGGAGCAGCTGCGCTAGAACGGTGAGGGATTGATCAGGTGAGTAATGGGCCAAATTTTTGCAACTCAGAAAACCTCCTTTAAGGCGAAATTCACACGAACGTGTGCGTTTTGCGCGCGCAAAAACGCAGCATTTTTTGCGCATTGCAGTTCCATGTGTCACCAGTGTTTGCTGCGTGGCTGCGTGATTTTCGCGCATATGCCATCCTTATGACACACGGTTTTGAGGTTTAGAAAAAGAAATGAAGGAGGTGGTTTTATTTTTCCCTTCATTGCTTGATCTACTGTTGCGCGAATCCGCACCCATTGACTTCAATTGGTGCGTGATGCGCAAAAAACGCTCAAATATAGGACATGTCGTGAGTTTCACGCAGTGGGCACACGATGGGTGAAAATCACGGACTGTCTGAATGTCCCCATTGGCTTACATACACCGCATTCCAAATTATTATGCAAATGTTATTTTTCGCTGATTTTCCTAAATAGTCGATGCAAATGACAGTCAGTATAATCTTCAAGCCATCAACTGTTAGGCCTCATGCACACGACCGTAGCCGTGTGCACGGCCGTGATTTTCGGGTCGGCCGGCTGCGGACTGTCAGCCGCAGGCCGCCCGCAAATCGCACAAGGACCACAAAAACTACGGTCGTGTGCATGGCCCCATAGAAAAGAATGGGGCCGCAATTCTCCCGTGGATTTTCGGGGGAATTGCGGCCGCAAAAACACGTTCGTGTGCATGGGGCCTAAGAGTATAATGCAAATTTTATTGAACAAATCTCCTAATGATAACAGATTATTTTTTAGAAGTAGAAAACTCAAAATGCCCTGTTTCACATTATTATGCACAACAGAGATCAAAACATTTTAAAGGTTGTAAAGAGAACTAAAATGGTCATTTGATGAATTTGCAGCATCAGGAGGTCATATTTACAGAAATCAAAAGCTCTTTCAATAAAAAAAAACTTAACAGGCCAAGTTACATGTTAACATAGGACCCCTTCTTTGCTATCACCTTCACAATTCCTGCATCCATTGAATTTGTGAGTATTTGGACAGTTACTGCTTGAATAGCTTTGCAGGATGTCAGAATAGCCTCCCAGAGCTTCTGTTTTGATGTGAACTGCCTCCCACCCTCATAGATAATTTGCTTGAGGATGCTCCAAATGTTCTCAATAGGGTTGAGGTCAGGGGAACATGGGGGCCACATCATGAGTTTCTCTCCTTTTATGCCCATAGCAGCCAATGACACAGAGGTATTCTTTGCAGCATGAGATGGTGCATTGTCATGCATGAAGATAATTTTGCTACGAAAGGCACGGTTCTTCTTTTTGTACCACGGAAGAAAGTGGTCAGTCATAAACTCTACGTACTTTGCAGAGGTCATTTTCACACTGTCAGGGACCCTGAAGGGGCCTACCAGCTCTCTCTCCATGATTCCAGCCCAAAACATGACTCCGCCACCTCCTTGCTGACGTCGCAGCCTTGTTGAGACATGGTGGCCATTCACCAACCCTCCACTACTCCATCCATCTGAACCATCCAGGGTTGCACGACACTCATCAGTAAACAACACGGTTTGAAAATGAGTCTTCATGTATTTCTGAGCCCACTGCAACCGTTTCTGCTTGTGAGCATTGTTTAGGGGTGGCCGAATAATAGCTTTATGCACACTTGCAAACCTCTGGAGGATCCTACACCTTGAGCTTCGCGGGACTCCAGAGGCACCAGCGGCTTCAAATACCTGTTTGCTGCTTTGCAATGGCATTTTAGCAGCTGCTCTCCTAATCCTATTAATTTGTCTGGCAGAAACCTTCCTCATTATGCCTTTATCTGAACGAACGCATCTGTGCTCTGAATCAGCCACAAATCTTTTCACAGTTCGATGATCACGCCTAAGTTTTCTTGAAATATCCAATGTTTTCATACCTTGTCCAAGGTATTGCACAATTTCATGCTTTTCGGCAGCAGAGACATCCTTTTTCTTTCCCATATTGCGTGAAACCTGTGGCCTGCTTAATAATGTGGAACGTCCTTCTTAAGTAGTTTTCCTTTGATTGGGCACACCTGGCAAACTAATTATCACAGGTGTCTGAGATTGATTCCAATGATCCAAAGAGCCCTAAGGGTATGTGCACACGAGAACTGACTTTTACGTCTGAAAAGACAGACTGTTTTCAGGAGAAAATAGCTGCGTCGTTTCAGACGTAAATGCTCCTCCTCGCACTCTGTGAGGTGTCTTTGACGGCCGAAGATTTGAGCTGTTCTTGATTGAATTCAATGAAAAACGGCTCAAATTACGTTTCAAAGAAGTGTCCTGCACTTCTTTGCCGAGGCAGTCATTTTACGTGTCGTCGTTTGACAGCTCTCAAACGACGACGCGTAAATAACAGGTCGTCGGCACAGTACGTCGGCAAACCCATTCAAATGAATGGCCAGATGTTTGCCGACGAATTGTAGCCGTATTTTCCGGCGTAAATCGAGGCATAATACGCCTCGTTTACGCCTGAAAATAGGTCGTGTGAACCCAGCCTAAGACACAATACCATCCAAGAGTTTAATTGAAAAACTAATAATTAAATGTTTATGACACTTAAATCCAATGTGCATAATAATCTGGAACACGGTGTAGGTCCGTGCGACGCGAGATTGAAAAACCCCTTGAAATGTCAAAATACCCTCCGCTGGCAGGGCGGAGGTGATCATCTGTAGTGGACAGATCACTTATCCATTTTTGGCCATGATATTGAAACAATCCATTTAGTGCCTTGGGTGGTCACGATGTTACCACTGATCTGTGATGCATTGAACATCTGGTCAGTTGCTGTCGATTATGGCGGTACATCACCCCTGGTGCTGCCGGAGATGGGGCACTAGCGGCGCTTGCTGTAGGTAGTGGATGCCTGTGGATGCAATCTGCTCATATGGAACTTCCTCCACTGAATCAGAAAACAGATGTTGAGATTCTTGAGAAGTTCCTGTGGAGAACCAGGCCATGCGGTAACGTCAGTGGCGCGCAGGTCATTATCTGACATGACTATCCCTTTCATAGAGCAGGATCTGCTGTGTGTCGTCTGTCTTTATTCTCGGCGCACAGTGAACTGAGAGGAAACAGCTGTCATGTCGACTTCTGTGCTCGAGGAAATCACCCGCACCTGTTTAAGGTGGTCGTGGGTATTTTATTAAATATGAGATGACAAGTGCATTCAGGAGGACAACTTTATTATAATTAATATGACCCTCAGCAAAACTCATGGGATTAGAAGCAAATACTGAATTCATTAGAAATGTGAAGCAAACTACATGATGGGGTTGAACTCTACCAAGGGCATAAATATCAAACAGGCCGCCCAAGTGGCTGCTATGGGGCCCATAGGCCTTATTTACACGAACGTGTGCGTTTTGCGTGCGCAAAAAATGCTGCATTTTTTGCGCGTTGCAGTTGCGTGTGTCATCAGTGTTTGGTGCGTGGCTGCGTGATTTCCGCGCATATGTCATCCTTATGGCACGTGGTTTTGAGGTTTAGAAAATGAAATGAAGGAGGTGGTTTTATTTTTCTTGAACAACTGTTGCGCGAAGTGCGTCCGTGTGCTGAGCGTGATTTTCACGCACCCATTGACTTCAATGGGTGCGTGATGCGCAAAAAACGCTAAAGTAAAGGACACGCTGTGAGTTTCACACAGCGGACACACGCTACTTGAAAAACACGTAATGTCTGAATGTCCCCATTGCCTTACATAGGTCCCTGCAACACGGGTGATTTTCACACGCGTATCACGGACGTGAACTACACTCGTATAAATAAGGCCTTAGAGTGGGGGGCAGCACTGATTAGTCCCATTCCCTTTGCTATTGGGTAGGCAGAACGCCGTAGGCCTTATTTACATGAGCGTATTTCGCATCTGTGTGCTGTCCGTTTTTTTCACGGATGCCACGCGGACCTATTAAAATCAATGGGGCTATTTACACATGCGTTGTTTTTCATGCAGCATGTGTCCGTTGCGTGAAGCTCACTGCATGTCCTATTTTGGTGCATTTTTGACCTCCACTCAGTCCATTGAAGTCAATAAGAGCGTAAAAAAAAAACGTACAGTGCTGTCCATGATTCACGCAAGAGTTGCTAAAGAAATGAGGGAAAAAAAAAACACCTCCTTCAGTTTTTTTTTGCGGACGTAAAAAACGCGTGACATACGGATGACATACACACGTAAAAATGCGCACCGCACATGGATGTCACACAGAACTGCAACGCAAGAAAAACGCTGCGTTTTTTTATGCGCGCAAAACGGACACGTTCATTTGAACAAGGCCTTATAATAACAATGTCCTTTGTTGCCCATAGCAACCCCTCAGCTTTCATATATTAATGAGCTCAGGTAAAGTGAAAGCAGAGCTCTGATTGGTTGCTATGGGCAATAAAAGACTTTCTTACTATATGACAGCTCGATAAATATCTCCCATTAATTGCAATATTTTGTTGCCCTTAAGTTAAAATGGATGGACATTTCTCTGAAGAGACACTCCAGCGTTTATATCTGGCATCGAATTCATGAAACCGCGCTAATTACTGCGAACAATCTGGACTGCGCCATCAACCTCTGCGTTGGATCGCTCGGCGCCAATGTTCTTCTGGATATTCTCGGAAGTGTATTTACAAGAACGGTGCGTCATTATGGGGATCCATCAGATAGGGCTCTGTCTTTGAAAAGTCGCACTTCTCTGAAAAAGTGGCTACACGTTATTTACGTCCGTTGTTTGGAAACTTCTGAAAAACAAGCTGCACAACTGAGTGGAATATCCGAACGCACCATAGTTGACGTTTTGGATAAAGTGAATTTTACGTCCTAGGGGGAATAATTTTCAATTGATCCGAAAGGGCAACAGGATTTTCAGTCCTGGGTAGGAAAATCTGACAGCATAATGGGGGCCCATTTTGTCTTTGACCTAACCTTGTCTTCACTTTTAGGGTATGTTCACACTGCAGCGTCCGTTACGGCTGAAATTACGGTGCTGTTTTCAGGAGGAAACAGCATCGTAATTTCAGCCGTAATGGCATGTGCAGGCGTCTTTCGCTGCGTCCATTACGGACGTAATTGGAGCTGTTTTTCCATGGGGTCCATGGAAAACGGCTCCATTTACGTCTGAAGAAGTGACAGGCACTTCTTTGATGCGGGCGTCTTTTTTACGCGCTGCCTTTTGACAGCGGCGCGTAAAAAAAATGACCGTCGGCACAGAACATCGTAAGACCCATTCAAATGAATGGGCAGATGTTTGCCGACGCTTTTGAGCCGCATTTTCGGACGTAATTCTGGACTAAAACGCCCGAATTACGTCCGTAAATAGTGTGTGTGAACCCAGCATTACTTTCTACAATACTACTGCCATCATTGCTAGAGCGCTCCAGCCATCATTGCCCCAGCTTTGGGTACTTTATAGAAATATATAGTACCTTGCACTTATTATTGTCTTTTTAGGGTACGTGCACACGGCCTATTTTCAGACGTAATTGAGGCGTTTTGCGCCTCGATTTACACCTAAAAAGACGGCTCCATTACGTCTGCAAACATCTGCCCATTGCTTGCAATGGGTTTTGCGATGTTCTGTTCAGACGAGGTGTAATTTTACGGGTCGCTGTCAAAAGACGGCGCGTAAAAATACGCCCGCGTAAAAGAAGTGCATGTCACTTCTTGGGACGTTTTTGGGGCTGTTTTTCATTGACTCCAATGAAAAACAGCTCCAATTACGTCCGTAAAAGACGGCGCGAAAAACGCGAATATTTGCAAAAACGTCTGAAATTCAGGAGTTGCTTTCGCCTGAAAACAGCTCCGTAATTTCAGACGTATTTTGCGTTTGCGTGTGCACATACCCTTATATGTAAACGCATATGGGGTCCAATACATATGTAACAATATGAAAGGGATATTTCAATGCCATTCATTGGTGGCATATCTGTAGGAGATCAGTATCCGTGTCTGTTCCATGCTGGTCCCAGCGGTCAGACCCCACCAATGCCTACAATGATGGGGCTGTGGCCCCTTTCTCTGACATAGTGCTTGTTCCCACCAGGCCCTGGTTATATGCAGCGCCAGGTTGGAGATGGTGCTGTATCGGAAAAAAGCCAAAGAGGCTTCTGTGCTTTACCTAGAACTGTGGTCCCCCTAGCATTCTAGAGACGATGGTCAGACTCCCACCTATCAGACATTGATGATATATCCTAGTAATATTACCCCTTAATACTATAAAACTAGAAATGTTATTTAATGTGGTTGTCCGGGATTAGTAAAACATGGCTGCTTTCTTCCAAAACCAGTGCCACACATGTCCACAGGTTGTGTGCGGTATTGCAGCTCAGCCCCATTTATCTAAAAGGAGGTAAGCTGCAATACAACACACAACCTGCAGACATTGGGGCATTGTTTTTGGAAGAAAGCAGCCATTTTTTCCAGTTCTTTTTTGAGTTCACATCCTATTTATTCTTTCAAGCAGAACTGCAGTAGGAAGAACCCTTTTCGGTTTGACCCTTTCCAAGGTTGGGAAAATAAA